>NC_136365.1:5716785-6327500 GCF_037039965.1 Doryrhamphus excisus
TCTCGTTTCATATTATCTGCATACTATATTTGTATATAACTCTGGGTAAAACTGTTGATTTTATTAATACTTAGGTTGTTTATTTTGTTTATTTTTCTATATTGTGTACTTTTGTACTGCTTGACTGATTCTGTACTCTTGCTGCTGTGCAATGCAAATTTCCCCACTAAAGGCATATCTTATCTTATCTTAAATGGAGCGTTGCTGGTGATTTTTGGAGGTTTTATATGCGAAATAGGTGAATCAATTATATGTATGGTTATTGACATACTTATCTACAATTGCATGTGTTCCTGTCTCACATAAAATTACCAAACAAGTGCAGGAACCTAGTGTATTAATCAAGGGCTCCTTTGCATATGAATCAAGCACCCCTCTGCTCACATATGGTATTGTCTGATGATCTAAGATAAATTGAACTAGGAAGTGACATGTTAACACAGAAGGACAGTCATTCTAGATAGCGATTTAGACTGACTCTGTCAAGTAAAGATTGTGTGACGTGTTCACACATTCGAAAACAATTCTATTTTCTATTTTTCAAATGTTCTTGTTCTTGTATGCTGCTGCTATTTTCACAGCCAAAGAAACAAGCAATGTCCCAATTGTGGGCTCAATAAAAGCTTATTCTTTTCCGTTCTATTGTGCAGATTTATGTAATGTTGCGGCCCAGATTAGTAATGTGAAAACCTCTTTTCCAAGTCATAGGTCACACATATTGCAACTTTCATGAGCTTCACTCGTGCATGTGGCGCATGCATATGTTTCATCTAAATGAGGTGTTGGCTGCCTTCTCTCTTGGACTCTCCCTGTGACTCAGTCGAGCATGCATGATTATGTCGTCATGTACGTTGAAGACTGCAAGTGCGCACTCCCTCCGGGGAATCAATCTGCTGCACACAAAGAGGCCAAGCTTTTCCATCCACACCCCTTAAAGCCTTCCACATTCACACGTGTTGTGATCCTGTTGTGCTGGCTCTCCCCATTCTTCAATCCTTCACTCCCTCTCCTCCCATCTCAAGTTCTCTACAGTGACTCTTCACAAGTGCTCATAGAGTCCAGTGCTACAGCCAAAACGACAGCAGGCGTTTTCGAGCTCCCTCCATCCCATCCTCCCTTCTTTTCACACCCCGCTATCCTTCTCTATATCGCTTACACTCGATCTGTGCCGTAGCTCCTGTAGTCCACAGCGGCCGAGACGGCCACTATGACAGCCGGCACGCCGTATCCTGCCAGGTAGAAGTACTTGGTCCTGGAGTGTTCGCTCTCAAACACCTCCACCAGCATGATGTACAGCTGCACCCCTTCCAGGAACATCCAGGTGAAGGCTGCCAAGAAGAAGAAATGGAGAAGGGCGGCAAAGACGGCACAGGCAATCTGGTGAGGAAAAAGAGGAGTGGATTTAGATTTTTTTTTTAAATACAAAACAAAACACTTACATAACAATCGAGATTTTGAATGCTTTATAAAGTTCTATGCAAGCACTGAGGCCATGAGTCACATTCCAAAAACACTCATTTATCATATTCAAAAACAAAACAACAACTGTGGGGGTTTGGAGATGGATTGTTGAAGGCAGGCTAAAGAAAAAAAAACACGCTGACAACAATGTGTATTATAACGACAATTGCAGATGACCCCAAATCAAAAAGACAACTCCTGTATTGTCTCCAGTATAAGATGTTATTTTTAATGATATGGTCAACTTTACTATTCATTTCTCACATGGCTATTTTCAACCATATGAATATCGAGCCATCCATCCATCCATTTTCTGTATCGCTTATCCTCACAAGGGTTGCAGGTATGCTGGAGCCTATCCCAAGAGGTACAACCATTCACACTCACATTCATACCTATGGACAATTTGGAGTCACCAATTAACCTAGCATGTTTTTGGAATGTGGGAGGAAACTGGAGTACCCGGAGAAAAGACACATTTGTAGGTTAAATAAAAGGCAAATAAAGTAAAGAAACAAAAAAGTGTTTTCATTTTCGTCCATATATATAAGTCCATATAATGCCATTTGTTTCATATAATGCAATTGCTTTGTTTCTTTATAATGCCATTGTTTTTTTCTTTTTCAGTTATATATATATATATATACATACATACACACACACACACACACACATATATAAATATACAAGCTTAAAGAAAAAAACATTGTGAGCCTGTACTCCCCCCCAATATATATATATATATATATATATATATATATATATATATATTTATTTTTTATTTTTTTTTATATTATATTTTTAATTTTTGGACTGAACTTCTAAAATATCATTGTCATATCCAGCACGGGGGCAGGAATACTTTAAGCCCTGAATATAGTAGCAGCAAAGGATGAGTAAGAGAAGCATCCAGCCTAAAACAGCATTAACAATTTAGATCATAGTGCAAGGGAAAAGAGTGGTGCTTAAGAAAAGCAGTGGAGGAAAGAATGATCTGTGAGATTTGTACCATCATTTCCACGGCCATCTAAAGAGTCGTTGAATGAAAGCACTCAAAGTGTGACTTTTTATAATGGAAGCGTTTGCAAAAAGAGACAATTACCTAATGTCTGCCAGACAATGAGTTTAGGGAGCCGGGGAGTCGCTCATTTCCATTTCTAATGACGGCATCTTGTGGCTTATGCACACACACACGCGCACACACACACACACGCACACACACACGCAGACATGCACATGCGCACACAGGTACAAAGAAAGAAAAAGTGCATGCTGCTTATGCAAAGTCATTTGGTTTTCCTGATGGATTTACTGGCTTAACTGGCTACAAGCTAAGTGACGCTGAAGATGTTAATGGGGGTCACGAGTAGTCACCGGTAATTAACAGGAGAGAGGCCTACACACGCGCAGCAGTGCGCGTACATACCAAGACACATGATCCTTTTCACAAAGCCACAGAGAAGCACACAATTCAAAAGAAACACGTTGTTTACGTCTCTCCCGTTGATAATTAGAAGCTTTTCCTAATGGATACTACTGAGATGCAAAGCCATTTCAAGGAGAAGAAAGAGGATGCTGCCCACGGTGGTTTTTTATCTTCCTCAGACTGACATGGCATCACAGGCAAAACTTAACACATGTCTCAAAAGCTTAAAACCATATTGGATACACAGTGCTGCAGCAAACTGACTAAAGTTCCACATTCGGGTGACCTTGCTCGGAGGAGTTGCCAGTGTGCCTGATTTTTGTGCTTAAAGTCTCAATCACTGACACATTTGCAGAAGTCTGACAAAATATTAGGGTCATGAACGATAAACGCAGCATTCTTCTACCAATATATTCACTATTTCTCCTCTGGACATGTCCGAACCATCTCAGTCTGGCCTCTCTGACTTTATATCCAAGGCCTCTAATATGTAATGTACCTCTGATGTACTCCTTCCTGATCCTATCCATCCTGGTCACTCCCAATGAGAACCTCAGCATTCTCATCTTTGCTACCTCCAGTTCTGCTTCCTGAACTGTTGACCCCAAGTACATGAAATACTCCACCTTCTGTATCTCTTCTCCCTGTAACCTCACTCTTCCACTTGGGTCCCTTTCATTCACACATATATTTATACATTTACTTTGAAATGTTGTTTCTTTTTCCTTGCCTTTCGCTATTTATTTTTTGGACACATTTTTGCCACTTTTGAAGGAATGTGTCTTTATTTGAGGGGTTTTGCACGATTTATTTATTTCCTATTATTGATTGGACTGCAGGCTGTTGTTTTTTCATTTATATATTTTATGTTTCTATGTTCATTCAGCAGGTATTTTTGTCAGTGCCTTACAGTATACTCGGGGATATGATGTGCTCTTTTACACATATGAAAATACTGTAAGTATACCACTTTCATGTAATTTGCATCTTCATTTCATAATGTCAGATTAATGTATACATCAACAAACATGAACCATAAAATCAAATCGAATGGTATAGTTTGTACACGCTATTGAATTGTTTTGTTTTTAAACTATATTACTTTGGCATTGTCTAAGAGATTTACACCACTACAAAATATCAAATATCAATTCCAGCCCTCCTCTCACCCGGAGACAGCTGGCATAGGTTCCAGCATGCCCGTGAGGATAAGCGGTATAGAAAATGAATGGATGGATAAAAATTGTACATGGTTATGACAAATTGAAAGGCTAAAGAACAAAGTGTGTCTATTCTTTTGTTATCATTTACTGCCACACATCCGTTCATGTGAAGAGTGTGATTGACAGACCACATAGTGACATGTTATTGAAAGTAATATAATTAACGTAATGAGGTGCTGGTACTTGACAGCAAGATGAAATCATCCTGCACGCTCAATAAAGCTTCATTTATTTTGTCTCATCATGATAGTTTACACATAGTGTCCTCATCAGGCTATCTGCCATTCAAATGAAATTCAAAAGAAATAAGTACTGGTACTTTATTGACACCGAATTTAAGACAAACTTTCCAAAGCCTGTTTTTAGCAAAGACTAAAACATGTTTAAAATGATTTGGTTTAAAATCATGTTATTGTTTCAAACTATTTTTCCAACAGGTCTTTGTCTTGTGGTTTCATCCCTAAGGTCACTGTGGTGTGAGTGACAGGAAGAAAAGCTTGGACTGTTTTGAGGAGACGTTGTTTGGCACCACCTTTTGGTTTGCACGTATGAATCTCTAGATCCTGAATATGTAATGACCAGTCTTTTTTTACATGGAAACATCCTGTCTTACATTTGGGTGTATAATACATGAATACGTTTCTCTTTTTCTGCAGTTTTTCCTGGTGATGTCTTCCATCTTGCAATTAAACATGAATCACTTCTACAATGGATTGACAAAGCTATTTTCTCTAAACCCTGTGCAAATGTTTGAATAGCAGATATCCTGATTTAGAAAATATGTAAAAACACTGTTGTTTATAATGATTATAATATAAAAAAAATCTTTTGAGATAAAAAGAAATATACTTACCATGTCATAATTTACCTATAATAATCTAGAGGTCAGACTGTCAAATTGTCTTACTTTTTTCAAAATTGTCATTAATACTGACCCAAATTGTGCAAGACATTAAAGACAAAATGTGAGTGTGTTGAATAAAATTTCATTGTTATATAATTTGCAGAAAGACAACAAATTTTCCCACAGAATCCACCACATTGAATGCATCTATTAATGTCCAATAAGGTTTAAGAACAAATGAGGTTGAAGCTTACATTTCTGTGAGCGCCGGACTGTTGGAAGTTATGTATGCAGACACACAAAAGTTAATCAGCTAAAATGAATATAGTTCAGTTGTGTTGTTTGTGTTGTTGTTAAATGCTGAATGTTAGGTCAGCACTTATAAGATAAAATAAATTCAACAATTCAAAATGCATTGATTGGGTTGGTCAAATGTATTAAATTGTTACATTGTTAAATTGGAATTCCAACGATCACTGCCTTGCATGATTCGACTTCAAACTTAACCCTTTAGTCTTTTTCAGTTTTGACCTTACTAAGTCACAAGGTTGTAGCTTGAAAACGGTTAGAGATAAAGGCATACTTTCAATTAGAAAACTCATCAGTATGACGTTTGTGAGGGGAGTAAATTTACTCATCTCGTGCGCATATTATGACATCAGCGGGCTCAGAATTTGTCATATCTCTGTCTCCACGATACCATCTCATCAAAATGTCTGATCCACTTGTGATACTCATCCTCATCTCTCGAGCACACCCAGCCATCATCATTGTCACTTCTTGAACAGCATTGCTATCTCTACAGCTATTATACATTCTAGTACAACATAGATAGATATAGAGTAAATATATATCTATTATGCCTGAATATTATCATTCGTGCAGGTCATTATATTCTTATTCTCAGGTCCAATCAATCTATGTTTTTTTTTACATTCTGGCTATTCCCCTCATGTCACATAATCAGTAATGCAGGGCTCACATGATTTTTTAGCATATGATTACTTTATTAGGAAATCATTTATTCATTCATTTTCTATACCGCTTATCCTCACGAGGGTAGCGGGCAAGCTGGAGCCTATCCCAGCTGTCTTCAGGCAAGAGGCAGGCCAATCGCCTGCCATTCACACCACACCCACATTCATACCTATGGACAATTTGGAGTCGCCAATTAACCTAGCATGTTTTTGGAATGTGGGAGGAAACCGGAGTACCCGTAGAAAACCCACGCATGCATCGGGAGAACATGCAAACTCCACAAGGAGTTGCCTGAGCGGGGAATCGAACACGGGTCTCCTAGCTGTGAGAGCCGGTGCAGTCGTATTAGGAAATCATTCATTCATTCATTTTCTACCGCTTTTTCCTCACAAGGGTCGCGGGGGTGCTGGAGCCTATCCCAGCTGTCTTCGGGCGAGAGGCGGGGTACACCCTGGACTGTTCGCCAGCCAATCACAGGGCACATATAGACAAACAACCATTCACACTCACATTTATTAGGAAATCAATGTAAGTAATTAAGAATGATAAATTGATTTTCCGTATGGCAATAAGAACATTACATACATAAATACAGTGAGAATGAAGAACTACATAGAACAGGTTTGACATTTGAAATTAGCCGACTATCATTTATTACTAATCATAATGAAGGATTGTTTTCAACGATAAATTATTAGAATCCCTTCAGCCCAGTCAATTGAGATCAGCTAAAAGTGTGGACAGCCTCAACCATTACTAATCAACTGATAGCATGCACTGCATGAGTGAGCCTGAAGAATCCGTGCATGAAAAGGTTCCAGTTCACATGGACACAGTGACAGATTAAATACATGCAAAATGACTTTTGTATTATTTGATCCGAAGTCCGATTCTCTGGTTTAATATGACCACAAATGACTTGGTGTTTGCATAATTTACACATTACGCATTCATCCCTTTCACATCTCAAACATACTTACACAATAAAATATATCTGTGAATAGAAAGTATGTGTACACAGTAGGTAGTAAAATCTAGGCTGAATTGAAATGCATACGTATATCAAAGCTCCTTGGCAGAACCAAATGGATTTTGGGATTAAAAATGAAATAAAATATATTCCTACTAGCCTGAGGGTGGAAAGCTAAACGAAGCAACTGAAGCAGGACTGGGACAACACATTATTAGAGGCTAAGCTAATACTTAATGTATGAGCCAGTTTGCTATGTGTTATATATGGGAATCTGGAGCTTTGAATTTGACCTAAGTTACTACAAAGTGACTTGTCTATGTTATTTAACTCCTTTGCAGCCATATTTCAATACAATACAATGCAATAGCGCTTAGTCCGGTAATATTGACTCGCTTACCGGCTGATCTGCTCGGTTGATTCCAACCAGGAAGAGCGACTCAGCAATGAAGAGGCTGATGCAGAGATTCTTATGGATGGTGTTACGGTCGCTCTGCAGCCCGCGGAAGAAGCAGAAGGTGAAGATGCAGATGAGCAGACAGACCAACGACAGCAGGATCCCAACCCAGGTGATCACGTCCAGGAGGAGGTCGTGGATGCTGTCTGCTTTCTGGAAGCAAAACAATGAAAAAAAGAACAGATATTTTATAAGTATACAGTCTGACACATGGTTCCCACTCCCTGCTGTGAATGATGGGGAGTCTGCCTGTGTGTCATTGGGTGTTCAGGGTGTTACACAGCGTTGCACAGGTGTTCCAGTTCTATCTATCAGTGTCTTGAAAGCTGGCAGGCCGAGCAGTGCTCAACACAGCAGCGGCATGATCGATATACTGCTCTAACCCCACATGCTGCATTCACGTACGGCTGCCAACCTAGCGAGCCTTGACAATGACCTCTTTTTGAAATAACAGTTGTCCTCTAGTTGAGAGGGCATCTATCTATCTACACTAGCTCACACAAGTGTGTATACCCCTCACATCCAAGCAACCCTTTTAACTACAGTATATGTCCTCATGGGACCATACCAAATACAAATTGGGATATAGTTTAGATATAGTTGGGATATAGTATTCATGCAGCTTGTATAGCAGTATAGAGTTACTATCCACTGAAAATGACACATAACCCAGCCACGATTTTATCAAAATAATAGATTATTCTGTGGTAGCATCATGGTCGGCACTATGGAACTAAGAATGGTTCAATGGTTCCAACCTGTTAACAACACTAAATTCGTTTGATGTTGTGTCCTTGCAGGTTGCATGCATGGAATGGCCTGAATGGTGGGTTCATAACCAAGTGGTCGTTTTTAAATTTGGTCATAGGTGTTGCGGAGCGACCACAGGATGCAGATAGATGAGACCCGATTGCAGGTCAAATGTTTATTTTTTTAACAATAGCTTTAATAATTAAAAAAAAAAAAATTAATAGTAGCTGTGCAGTGGCAATGAGCAGTAACAAATACAGTGATACGACACAGGAAGATGTGCACCTGAACTAAATAGAAGAATAACTAAAATTAGCAAGCGATAAAAGCAAACCAGGCAAAAAAATAAAAAGAACTACCAGAATAAGAGCATCAAAAAGGGAACTAAAACAGGAAAAGGGAACATAAACAAACTGTCACTTGGGCTAAATCACAGAGCATGAGTGTTACATCGACACGCTCAACACAGAATGTTACCAAATATAATGTAAATAGGGCTTGGTTGAGAAAAATATAAGTATAAAATAACTAAACAAAAGCAAAAACTACTATTGCCTAAAAACGTATTCACAAACAATACAATATACGTATTTGAACAACATGTGAATGGTTGTTTGTATATATGTGCCCTGTGATTGGCTGATGACCAGTCCACCAGGGTGTACCCCACCTTTCGCCCAAAGTCAGCTGGGATAGGCTCCAGCAGACTCCTGTGAACCTAGTGAGGATAAGCGGCATAGAAGATGGATGGATGGATATTTAAGAAAAGCACATGCGTGAACATAAACATATAATACGTGAAAAATATTGATCTCGTAATGCTGGTATCCATCTGATACCTACATATATTGGGTTACTTTGCACATTTTTACACATCTGATAAGGTGATCAGGATGACTTAATACCGTTTGGCAAATCAGCTGCAACCTTCCCTAAGTATGACATCTAAGCAGTGTGGCCTGGAGAGTGTAAATCCATTTGCCAGATGTTGTAGTTCCTTCACTTTGCTTCCTGTTTCCCCCCCTCATTTTTTTGAAAGATGTGTTATTGCAGCTTTTCCAGCAAATTAGATTATGTAGTGATTCACCACAGAACCCCCGCCGGCTGAGTGCGACCCCGAATCAATACCTACCTTCACCTCCACGTGGGCCATGAGCACGGCAAAGCTGGTGAGGTGTGTGCAGGAGCAGCTGGTGTGGGTGCGATTGGTGGCCAGCAGACGACAGTCCTGCGTGGACCAGAAGCCAGTCATGGTGCGTTTGGAGTAGCTCCAAAAGGAACAGTTTGGATTGAAGTTCTCTTCGGAATGCTGGGGCAGAGAGGGAAGAAAGAAGGAAGATTATATTTAAAGAGGTGACAGAAAGCAGGAGGAGGGGATGGAGCGGGGGAAATATCGGTGTGGAGTCCAAAAAATGTGAGAAAACATTTGGAGAAATGGGTAAAAACAAACAATAGAGAGGAAGAATTAGAGGCCGTCAAAGAGGAACCAGCGAAACAAACAGATGGGACAGAATGTGCGAGTACAGCAACAAATGTCATGTCGAAAGGTGACAGAGCTAAGGCTGTGCTCGCTGTGTCAGTGCTGTTGGTGTTGTGTAAACTGAGGAATCTGTGTGTGTGTTTGCTTTGTCACACTCCTCTCCAAATGAGCACCTGATGATTCTTTTACTGCCAACAAACTGCACTGGCATTTGCTTGCTGGATAAGCAGCAAGAACCGAGTCAATTCCAAAAAGATAGGCTTTAAATAGGATTTCCAATCATATCCAATGTGAACTCTGCAACCTAAATAAAGTTTTAGAAATCCTCCTCCTATTTGCCAGGATAATAATTCAGTTGGAATCATTAAAAAAACAACACAGAATCTTGTTTTTTCATTGCATTATACTATTATTTCCAATAAATAATTATTAGTGTACTGATAATTGTACGTATGTACCATGACTCCCATGGATCTTGTGGGTTCTATCTGTGGGATACAACCAAATAAGTTCAATAATGTCAAATTTTAACAATAATTGGCCAAAAATCTGTCTTCTGCTTTGTGTATTTAAATTGACAGCAATGGTTATCCTTAATAGTGCAACTGGTTGTAAGGGACTAAAAAACGGAAAGTGACATAAAATGAATGGAATATGATGCATATGATACAGTTCCGCACAGTACAGGAGTGGTTAGCGGGAAGCGTGCAGAGCACACAGCTAGGAAACCCAGGTTCGATTCCCGGCATCTCTGTGTGGAGTTCTCCCCGTAATCCGGTTTCCTCCCACATTCCAAAAACATGCTAGGTTAATTGCTGACTCCAAATTGTCCATAGGTATGAATGTGAGTGTGAATGGTTGTTTGTCTATATGTGCCCTGTGATTGGCTGGCAACCAGTCCAGGGTGTACCCTGCCTCTCGCAAGAAGACAGCTGGGATAGGCTCCAGCATGCTTATGACCCTTGTGAGGATAAGCGATATAGAAAATGGATTAATGATTGATATACAGTGGCTCAATGATTGATGTTTTGGTGTTTAATCACAAATAATTAGTGTATTATTATGACATTTGCTGGTAAATAAAACTTTGATGAATCAATATTCAATCAGGAGTAGAATATCTGTTTAATGTTGAACCCTAGAAATGTAGCAGTGCACTACAAATACTTACATTCATTTGTTCCTTTTTTAAAAATAAAATTATTCATCCATTTTCTTTTTATTTAACCTTTTACTGATTATCATTAACTTTCCTTGCTGATTGGTTGTGGCATCCACTTCAAATCAGGTTACCAAATACGCTTCAAACTTTGTAAGAGCAGTTTGAGGAAAGTTTTTCCTGTTTCTGTTCCCAGTGCACAAAACAAAGTCCATAAATAAGTGCTTTGAGGCATTTGGTCTGGAAGAATGTGACTGGATTAAATTAAAACAGGTTCAACATCAGTCCTGACCTCACACTAATTCCCACAGACACACATCAAAGGTCTTCCCAGCAGTGTAGAAGCTATTATAGTTGTTATAATGATGCAGTGTGACCCAATGATGTTGTGCCCTCCCTACTCACCTGTAGGTGTTTAACCGTGAAGATGACAGGCTCGGACAGGTAAACTTTATTGCTCTCCTTGTTGATGGATGCCGTGATAACGGGTGAGTTGACAATAACCGAATAGTTGGGATAGACGGCCTCACTGCTCAGTCTAACGCTAGCGTTCTCCGTGGAGAGATAGGAACCCAAATTCCTGTACAGGACGAAGGCCATCCTGATCTCACCTGTTGGGAAACAACACACACGTGAGTGGGAGCTAGCGTGAGAGATTTGTAGGAGAGAGAGAGAGAGAGAAAGATGGAGATTTCCCCGCTACCGTTTCTTCCGTGCTGTTTGAGAGTGCTGGCTGACAGCTGGATGGAGTTTCCATGTAGCTCTGACTGAGGGAATGTCAAGTCAGTAAGGCTCCCATCCGTGCTAAGCCTGGCCACTTCCAGCTCTGGAACACACACACACACACACACACATACATGCATTAGTTGTTTTATAACCTTGTCTCCAAATTGTTTTTTAACTAAGTGCTGCACAGATTTCATTTCTCAAACAATTCCCACTCACTCCAAACAATAACCAAAAAATGACAGTCATTAAAATAGAATAAAGTAGATTTAAAAACTAAACAATGTCTCCAGGTAGATAATCCTTACATTGTGGGAATCTAATTTGGCCTTCTGGGTTTGTTAGCGCATTCCTGATTAGGGGCTGTGTATCGTATTAGATCAACTTTCTAATTAACATCTAATTAAACCACCTTGTGTTTCAAAGCGATTTGATGATTTAGACATTGCTTTCATGGTGGAAAAAAGCTTCCCATATCAAATAAAAGCACACAGGGACACACTTAGATGAAACGAAGGCGTCGCGGGGGGGTCAAAGTGAAGCGCTGGAAAGGACATAGGTTACTTAGTGGAAATGGAATGGAGAAGTGATGGGAAACAAGCTAGGTGGACAAGGCACAGATAGATAGGAGGGAAGAAATGAATGTAAGTCATAGGTCAGAGGTCTTCGGACTTTTTCCAGCAAGGGCAAAATATGGAGAAATCTAAGGATTTGGGGACGACTTTGATATTCTTAATTTTGTAATAAGCTAAAAAGTACATATATTTAAAGACAAAGGTCATTTATTTGTTATTGGTGATAAAGTGTATTATTAATTATTGATATTACCATTTAAGCTTTTCCTTGTTCCTTCGCATCTTGATGCTCCTTTTTCCATTGTTGCTGTTGTTTTTTTTTTTTTACAGTGTGCAGCAGACCAATAAAAAGCAAGCTGTGAGCCGCAAATGGCACCCAGAGCGAACTTTGATCACCCCTGAGGTACGTGTATACAATACACTGGTCCGTCATTTGCATACACGTAAAATTAATGCTCCTATATTACAAAAAATACTTTTCAATTTAAACTCTGCACCTGTCCAATGCAGGAGATCACATACCACTCATCCTCACGAGGGTCACTGGCGTGCTGGAGCCTATCCCAGCTGTCTTCGGGCGAAAGGCGGGGTACACCCTGGACTGGTCAAACAGTCAAACAACCATTCACACTCACACTACAATTTAGAGTGGCAAATTAACAAACTCTGCACAGAGATGCCCGAGGGTGGAATCAAACTCGGGTCTCCTAGCTGTGTCTGCGTGCTAACCACTTGTCCATCTTGTTATCGCTGCCGTGAAAAATAACCGCAAGGCATATTTTCTGTATTATTATTTCTGTGTGTTTGAATATTGAAATAATTACCACCATTATTCACTAGACAATGTATTTCCTGTTTTAATGCTCTCGTTCTTGGTGAATTTCTGTCATTTGTGATGTACTTTTTTTATATTATGCCCGCTCCATGTGTGGGAGGCTTTTGCTGGAACACTCAAGGAGACAAAGTAAGCCTGTTCACTTTTCTAAAAGACAACATTCGCCTCGTCAGATGTTTCAACACTTTCCCACAGATGGAAATAAAAAGTCAAAAACCCCAAAAAGACGTTAGTCTGTGGAAAAGTGTGCCAAGGCGGCCGTAAGTCAATTCATAATTCTTCAACTAATATGCTCCATAGTGTCCAGCCCAGTGCTGGTGGCTTATGCAGTGTGGATTCCTAACTGACGTGCTAGCTAGACTAGCTAGCCAATGTGGTATCTGTTGGAATATGTCATTTTCTTCTCGCCGTGTTCTATTGCTAGTAAAACATGGCGTGATGTCACTTGCCTTTGTCGCTTATCTTACAGAGTCCATCTGTCAATTTCAGTAAGTAAATCCATATTTTTGACTCAATCTATTCTAGGTATCTTGGAATAATAGTATGGGGTTTCATACCAGGGCTAAATAAGGAGTGATAGCCGCTCACTGGTCTTTTATTTTGCTGTCTTTTGGTCTTTTACTTCTTCTTCTTCTCCTCCATCCAACCTTGTCTTCTGCATCTGGCTCTCTCACACCAAATATCCTCATGTTTTCCTTCACTAGTACATCCATAAACCTCCTCTATGTCTCCTACCTGGTAGCTCTAAACGCAGCTTCCTTCTACCAATATATTCACTATCTGTCCTCTGGACATGTCCTAACCATCTCAGTCTGGCCTTTCTGACTTTGTAATGTCCCTCTGATGTACTCCTTCCTGATCCTATCCATCCTGGTCACTCCCAATGAGAACTTCAGCATCCTCATCTCTGCTACCTCCAGTTCTGCTTCCTGTCTTTTCCTCAGTGGCACTGTCTCTAGACCAAACAACATGGCTGGTCTCACCACAGTTTTGTATACCTTTCCTTTCATTTTAGTTGAAACTCTTCTATCACACATCACGCCTGACACTTTTCTCCACCTGTTTCATTCTGGCTTCTTTTCACAATCTCTCTATAAAATTCTCCACCTTCTGTATCTCTTCTCCCTGTAACCTCACTCTTTCACTTGGGTTCTTCTCATTCACATCTGCAAACATCATCTGCAACATCAAACTTACAAGCATACACTGTGGCCATGTTTGTTATGTGTTATATCATACTCACCACAACATAATACTAATGAGAGTTGTGTTATCGTTATTATTATTGTGTATTTTATGATTTAAAAGTGAATTACATTTTACAATTGAGTTCTTTCTAGTTCCTTTTTTACTGTGGCTTTAAGAACAGAACCTACATAGGGTACATCCACACAAGCAGCAGCGGGATATCAAAACAAGCTGAGTCGAAGCTAATCAAAGCATTCTTCTTGTCATGACAATGCTCTTCTTAAGAACCACACTTGTTAATTATCGTTATCACACGTGTGCACGCTGATACCGCTGTGTTATCCACACCAATCACTGTATTGCCTTTAATAATTAATTCATTTGCCTCTTACGGAATCATGTAGCAGAGCACATTCCATAAAAGCACGTTTGTGTGGCTTTTTCACAATGTGTCATTCCCATTCCTGTTGCTCGCACCCATGAAAGGGAGACTGTAGGAAGGGGAGCTCGATGAGAGGTGCTATCAGGCCAGTTATGAATAAAAAGAAGAGATAATCGCAGCGGATCTGCCCACTGGATTAGCTGGGAGGGAAGATTAACGGCACAAAAAAAAAAAAAAAGAAATGAGCACACAACAAGATTATTTCCTGTTTTAAGTTCTTTGAAGATGAGCTAGACTCCATTTTGGGGTGTATGCGCAGCAAGCAGCACTGGAAAAAAAAATCCCCAAATGACGCAAAATGATACTGCGAGTGATGGGTGTTGATGAAAATGAAACATATTTAACGTGAAGTGGTTAAGGAGTGACTTTAACTGTTATGTGAGAAGCACATTATGTGAATAGCTGTGATTTTATTGCTTAGTGATGTGAAAGAAAAACCCTCAGAGCATCATGTGGCATTCCACCATGCGCCGCCATCAGCCTCAAGCACAGACTCATATAGTCTTCATTGCTTCAGCTTCGTTTCCCTTCCTGTGCTCCTGCTTTTCACCTCTGATAGTGTCACATACAAGCTGAGCAGGGGTGTGGGGAGGGGGGGGGTTGGGTTAGTGATTTGATTTGTGTCGGAAAATTTTGTAAGATCAAACCAGAAGCGGGGTAAACAGGATGAGGAGGGGAAACATAAGAGCGACACTGGATGCTGTGGGCGCAGATGAAACGAACACACAAACTAGAAAACGGTGTGTACTTTCTCTGAAGCTACTGCTGATTAGCAGTGAGCAAAGTCACCAACATTACCTTTGATTCCTCTAACACTAACGCTAAACGAGGGCTACAAGGGTCCAATAAGTGGTGACAACGCACATCTGACCTCAGGTGTTTCTGCCATTCAAAATTCATATGGTGTGTATGTTTTCCTTTAAAATACCTGTATGCAGTATCCACTTTTAATGGTTTTGATTTTTTTGGCAAATATGATATGTCTCGGTAGCTGGGATAGGCTCCAGCACCCGCGACCCTCATGATGATAAGCGGTAGAAAATGAATGAATGATATGTCTGGGTTTTTGTACACTTGGTTATCAAACAGTGCACCTAGGAAAATTATGCCAAAGAAAGCAGTCTCTGTAAAAAAAAAAATGGATAGTAGTTTTTGGGACACTATAGACAGATTACACTTCCTCCCACATTCCAAAAACATGCTAGGTTAATTGGCGACTCCAAATTGTCCGTAGGTATGAATGTGAGTGTGAATGGTTGTTTGTCTCTATGTGCCCTGTGATTGGCTGGCAACCAGTCCAGTGTGTACCCCGCCTATTCATCTGTAAAAAGTTGGGATAGGCTCCAGCATGCCTGCGACCCTTGTGAGGATAAGCAGTACAGAAAATGGATATATGGATGTTTTGTCTTAATATTTTTAGGTATTCAAAAATGTATTCATTATTTGTTTGTCTTAGTTTTCTGACCTTTGTCCACTAGATGGGTGACAGGCACTCCACAGAAATATGTGTATTTAAATATGTATAATCCAAATGAACTGATTATGTTCATTCATTCATTCATTTTTTACCGTTTTTTCCTCACGAGGGTCGCGGGGGTGCTGGAGCCTATCCCAGCTGTCTTTGGGCCAGAGGCGGGGTACACCCTGGACTGGTCGCCAGCCAATCACAGGGCACATATACACAAACAACCATTCACACTCACATTCATACCAATTAACCTAGCATGTTTTTGGAATGTGGGAGGAAACCGGAGTACCAGGAGAAAACCCACGCATGCCTGGAGAGAATATGCAAACTCCACACAGAGATGGCTGAGGGTGGAATTGAACCCTGGTCTCCTAGCTGTGAGGTCTGCGCGCTAACCACCCATCTGCCGTGCCGCCCGAACTGATTATGCGATGCACTCAATTGTAACCTGATGCATGTTCAAATGAAATTAAATCATTACCATTACAAATGTGTCTACATAGTATTTAAAACGTTTTCTGTACCACTTACCTTAGCCTACTATATAGGATATATGTATATATAGGATATACTTATCCTTATCCGACTATTACACCTTAAAAAATGTTCTGCTTTGAATGTCAAAAAAGAGTCAATGAAAATGTATTTGAAGGTTGGTGGACTATTGTGACAACAATCGTTTTGTGGATGTTGGGGTGCAAGGTTCAAACCCTATATAGTCCCATTACATTACTTTAGGATGTGAGCATGGAAACATGGAGGGTTTTCACCCTGCTGTATTTCACCCAACTGCTCAGGACAAAGGAATCAGTGGGGTGGGAGGTGAAAAAGAGAAAGCGGTGTGGACAACACTGTAATAACAAGCTTTGTTCTGGTTTGTCATTTTCTTGCCTAGAAATGTGTATGAGTGCGTTTTATGTATGGAGAAAAAGCAAGTGCATTTGACACATTCATTCCTTTGCCTTGGAAGCCTCAAGGTCATATTTTTGTGTTCACTCAGGATGAGTCTCAGTGGTGTCAAAAGCCTGACAGCATACACGCCTGCTCTGTGGAGCATGTGCGTGTACATGTTGTGTTCACATGACGCCTCTATCAGCCTTACACGTGCCGTCACAGAATTATTCTCGACAGCGTAAGATGATCTCTGAGAAAAAGCAATTAACTGTCTTTATTGATGATTTACTTTTATTTCGGCAGTTCAGGGACTGTATATCAAAGACAAAGTAGCTTTCTTTTTCATTAATGCTCTGATTTTGTTAAAACATTTCACGACCTAAAATTATCAACATTAATCACTTCACAATTGTTTGGGGTGTTTTTTTAAAAAATGATTTTGTATTACATTTTCAGTTCATGACTTATTTTAATTATGAGCTGAATCAGCCCAAACATGAGAGAACGTAACATACCACAGATAAAATGAATGTTGACCAGTAAGGCGTTTGATTGTATCGATGGATGGAAAATCTCTGATACAAACTGACAGATTTCAGCACAAAGTACACCGTGGATGCATTAATAATGAATAATGCAAGTGGATGGATTGGAGAAGGGTTTATAGGTGGATGGACAGTGTTGCCTCACTATTGTGGTTCACCTTTCACGGACTCGCTGTTTCGCAGATTTGTGTTGTGCAATTTTAACGCTCTTTTTTTAGGAAGACCATGATCAATCAATCTCCTTTGCGCTGCCATGTCTCCTGTGTCATCGCTTGATTGACCGACAACACCCACAATGTTGATAAAACATAAACATAAAATGTTGATGTTCTGCACCCAGAAGGCAGAGAAAGATGCTAACTATTGCACAAAAGGTTGGACATCTGGACATGCTACTACTGCACTACTGCAGGAATATATATTAACAAGTATACAAAAATGCTACAGTACAGCGGAATGGTGCCACGACAGAGGAGTGAAATAAGCATTAGTCATTTAATAATTTCTTGTGCCCAACCTTGTAGGTTAATCGTTAAAATTCAAACAAAGGTTTTTGAACAAGAGCGAAATCTAAGAAATCCATGCCTGTCTGCGAAGTATATGGCCGTATACTATATTGATTTAAAAACCAAACAAACAAACAAACAAGTTGGCTACTTTGTGGGGTATTTTGGTCACCTATCCCCTGTGATAAACGAGGGATACTGTAGAGACCAAAAGTTTGGACACACAATACAACGCCGAGGTCCCAACCCCATTAATAAGACAATAAATTCCAATAATTCCACTAACAAGGCACACATGTAAAGTGAAAACCCTTTAAGGGGATTGCATCATGAAGCTCATTGAGACAGCATAAATAAATAATAATATAATATGAATAAAATGTGTGAATAAAATATGTCAGGGCGGCACGGCCGTCGAGTGGTTAGTGCGCAAACCTCACAGCTAGGAGACCAGGGTTCAATTCCACCCTCGGCTGTGTGGAGTTTGCATGTTCTCCCCGTGCATGTGTGGGTTTTCTCCGGGTACTCCGGTTTCCTCCCACATTCCAAAAACATGACGACTCCAAATTGTCCATAGGTATGAATGTGAGTGTGAATGGTTGTTTGTCTATATGTGCCCTGTGATTGGTTGGCGACCAGTCCAGGGTGTACCCTGCCTCCCGCCCAAAGACAGCTGGGATAGGCTCCAGCACCCCCGCGACCCTTGTGAGGAAAAAGCGGTAGAAAATAAAATATGTTTTCATAGTTGCAGGCGGCCCTCTGAGGGTAAGCGTAACTCCAAAAGGGCCCATGGTGAAAACGAGTTTGACGCCCATGGATTAATGGATGGTTGGATAATGTGAGTGAATGGACAGATGTTGAAAATAAAGATGGGTAGATGTATGGGTTGATTGATGGATGGGGTAGATAGATTGATCATACAAGTGGCCGAGTAGATATTTTTTTTTTGGGGGGGGGGTCGTTGAATCAGTGGGTGGTTGGGGTGACAGATGTTGCCAAGCTAGACCGACAAATGAATGGATGGATGACACAAGCTCTAGTCAGTGGCTAATTCATGTAGTGTGAGAAAGGGTAAACCATCAGTCAAATGCATAATTGATAATCAATCATGACTAATTACAATTTGACATGGAATCCTCTTGTCTGATACATACACCAAAACAATGTCAATCAGTGTCTGTATGTAAAACAGGAGCTTAAATGTGTCAGACATGGAAGTCCAATCTATCCACTGTGTTTTGCAGCCTTGATTTGATTTTTTTGTACAATAGAAATACTACTCACGAATATTGTCAGTGGTTTCCTGCACAGTGTCCGTCTTGAGGAGGTTGTCAGCCAACATGAAAGCGCCGGTCTCCACCGTGTCGAGTAGTAGCGTGGCCGAATGCAGCTGCTCCCTGGTGGACAGCTCTCGCCACGCGGTCTGGGCTCGCGGCTGCAGCAAATTATTCACCGTCTCCACCATGGCCTGGAGCGAGGTGGCAAAAAAACATTGATGGAAGCACTTTGGTCACTCTTAATAAATGATTCTAGCATGGCCAGTTAATGCCAATCCATTAATAGTGCATGTAACATTAGTGTTCCGTGACAAGAGCAGTCAATAACATGGACGATGGGGAATGTGTTGCCCTCTCATTTATCATGTTGATAAATTATGCTTAGAAAAAAAAAATATGTTAAGATGCAAATGCAGCATTCCCATGCAGACACTGCAAAATAAACAAAACAATGGCCATCAACAAAAGGCAAATACACATTACTTGTGTGACTTTCACACAAATCAATTAATAGGTTTGTAAACGTCTGTCCGTTTTTTTCCCCCAAACAAACATTTTCATTTTTGAGTTGGCGTTTGTTGTGCTGGATAGTTTCAAGAAGAAGTAATATGAGATATCGTCTGCTGGGTCACTTCAAGCCACGCTGAACAGCCTGGAGTCCAAAAATATTAGCAGAGTAAACAGAAAGATAGTTGGCTCCCGCCTTTCAGAAACAATAGTTATTTTGTCTCCAGCCCACATTCCTTCATGCGCTTAAGAATTCACCTTATCATTTTCCAAACACCACAGACACATTTTGAAAAGACCAAGGGAGGAATGAAGAAACTGAGAAAGAATAAGAGGTGATGGAGGAGGGAAGAAACAGGAAGGGAGTCATGGGAGAGCGATAAAACAGTCCAATGCGTCCATGGTGACAGGCTTCCTCTGGGAGCGAATGCAGGTGCTATGAGACGCATACGTCACACACTCCCGTTCTGTCGCGCTCCTTGTAAAGCAACGTTGCGGCCATCTCAAACGGGTGTGTGCTGTTGATGTGCATTACTGTCGGACAATGTGAAAAAAGTGAACACGAGGAACCCCGCCAAAGTGGAACAAGTTACTCCATTTCCCAGTCTGTCACATAATGCATATATTGATGGCATGTGCAATAAAAAAAAAACACGACTTCTAAATTCAAACCCTCCTGTTTATTTATGACGGGGAAATGAACCACACATTGATATGCCATACCACACACATGAAACAAATGCAAAGTGGAGATGCTAAAATTATATCATAATTAGCTGTGTGTTGAAGGATGGCAACTTGTAAACATAACTAGTTATTCAAATTATTCTGTAGTAAAAGTAGAACTTGGACGTGTTATGATGCACGCAAACTGCATGTGTAAACACAATCAAGCGATTGATTTTTCCTGTCATCAATGTAGCTTCAGTTTAGGAAGATAACACAAACTCATAGGTGACTCATACCTTATATTAAAGCCCACAAAGATGGGGGCTTTCTAGATCTATAGTCAGTTTGTGAAGCTTGTGGAATGGAAATCTAATTTGTTAAATTAACAATTATTTTCTGTCATGCCCACCCTAGGGGCCGGACATGTTATGTCTCTCCAAATTGAAATACTATTGATGAACTGATAATATCCATTTTTTTCTGTACTGTACAGACTGTATTAAGAGTCAAATTGCATGTTGTATATGATACATTTGTACATGTCGACAGGTGTACAGTAACACTGAAAGTACTCCCTGCATCCCCCCCGACAATGTTTTTTTTTCAACAGTTATTTAACATGCATGTTGGGTTAATTAGCGACTCTAAAATGTCCATAGGTATGAATTTGATTGTGATGAATGTGATGTCTGATGTGGCCTGTGATTGGCTGGCGTCCAGTCTAGGGTGTACCCTGCCTCTCACTGTAGGTCAGCTGGGATAGGCTCCAGCCCAGCGACCCAAATGGGTATGAAGCGGCATTAAAAAAAAGGCCTGCCAAACGTAAAACTACATCATTTTTTAATTGTATAATCAAGATTGAGAGTGTTTACTGATGTTAGTTATTTAAGGTTCTGTATTAAAATGGAATTTAGTTTTAAATTTACCAATCCTGTTTAGGTTTCATGTAATAAAAACAAAACAATTTACTTGATTTACAGTTGTAAAGCTGCATTAGAATTAGATTGGTCTTCAGAAGTCATATTTTCTATGCTTAAAACCCAAATCGAGATCTCAACATGATCTCATTTTCAATTTTCAGGATTAATTAATTAATTTAGTTTTGCGTTGGAATGACAAGTTCTACCACGGAGTACACTTCTGGTTACGCAATGGGCAATGCCATATGGGTAATTTTTGTGGACTCCTGTATTGTGGTTCTTTTTTCATACTGGGACATAGGAAACATCTGAGAAACAGTGTGTGGCCGCCTTTTTGTTTAATATGCAGGTTTTACAATTGTATATGTGTGTGTGTGTGTGTGTGTGTTCATGTTGAGGGGGATCTAACGGAGAGGCTTTGCAGTGCATCATTCTGCTCCACTTGCTGAGACTATTCTCAGTGCAGGCTCATGCGAGAGCAGCACTACTGTTTTCCATTCCCTCATGCTGCACTTTGATGTGTTTCAGATAACCACCAACCGAACCATCCACCCACCCACCCTCCCGCCTTCTCTCATTAAACTTCTCACAGCTTTTTATTGAACTTTTGATAATCTTGCATTTTCAATTTCACCTTTTTTTTTTTTGATTGAATATCATTCTCCGCTACAGAGATGGTAAGGTGGAACAAAAAGGGGTGTGATTTCTTACAGGTGCTGACACACAATATAAATCGTGGATTTATAGTGTTATAGTGTTATGGCTTTAGTGACATCGCCATATGCACATTTACAATAACTTAAGGGCTAAAATGGTGACCTTTTTGAAGGGGCTCCTCTCTCATTCCGCAGGATGGGATAAGGGTGTGCATTTCTGCATCTGTGTATGTGCATAATGTGCATTTGTGTATGTCCACACACACACACATATACACTAGTAAATGGGGCAGAAGTGAAATGCTTTGAAGCGTCGGGGTAATCCAGCGTAAACAAGAGCGGTAAGACAGACGAGAGACGGCCTGTTCTACTTCTCGCAGCGAGGCGAGGGGTGTATGTGCATGCGTGGACGACGAGTGTGTAGTGCACTGTGAGGCGGACTTTTTCAACTGACAGCATTCAGATGTAGAAGGAAGGGGGGAAAAAATCTTCACTTGACTGTGCTTTTATCAGAGAAGCACGCATTTCTGTCATTTGTTGTTGACGTTCTGTTCCGTTTTTCCTTAAGGAATGAATGTGGCGCTAAATCAGGCTTTAAATTCACAGCATGCCATGTTTTGACCCACCATCCGTAAATAGAGGGCACATTAGACATTGTCACTGAGCATCACTATGTCTCCTCACTGCCCCTTTTATTGTTTCTTTTGTAAAAATCACATCCATTTAGATGTTTGCATTCATAATTTCCAAATAGATTGTTGTGTATGCATAATTAAGAGTGCACTACTCCGCTGCAACCACTAGAGGCGCTGTTGCAAGCAGTTTGAGGAAGACATATAGCATTCAGAGATGGGTCTCTGTAGTTGTGTGTGAACATGACACAGACCAGTATTAAAATTACAAACTATGCATCAGACGGGCTATCTCTCTCTTTGTACTGTACTGCATTGCAAGTTATTGTCACACACTATCATCATTCACATTTTATTTGGATTTTAATTTAATTTAACACCCACTCAGATCTGTACTATACAATCAACCGAATAATTGATCTTTAATTTTCTCCTTTGTCAATCAAGAAAATTGTGTCCCATACCCTATACTCTTTCCTTCCTTCAATGCACCTTGCACACTCAACCTCCCTCCATCAAGCAGCCCGCAGCATCAAAACCTCCCCAAATAACCAACTTCATCATGAATAAATTGCCAATTTAGTATACATGAAATGAGTCCCCAGTTCCCCGGACAAAAAATGTGTGTGAGAGTGTGTGTGTCTGACAAAGTGAGAGAGAAAGTAGTGAGAGAATTCAATTATTTTTCATCTCTATTAAGAACCCAAACCTCCTGCATGCTCTCCTCACTTGACAATTAGTGCTGCGGATAATTAACGAGGAGAGGGCAGCAACACACCACATCCCTAATCACGCACATTTCTATCTGGCAGACTAAAGGACCACTGGTATAATTTTGTTTTCATTACAGAGGCTAATTATATAATCGATCACTTCCACACCCCGCCCTACCCTGAACGTGTGTGATGTAATGTTTTGAACCTGGAAGGAGCCGTCTGAGGGTATGGAGTCGATAGATCGAAGGAAGGCATCAAAAACTGCACGCAGCTGTGATGTGACAGTGTAAGATCATCAGGGAAGTTATATTTATACATTGGCGACGTGTGTGCCGTGTGTTTGTCAGCTCACATACAGTTCTCAGCCATATTCTATGATGTGACATTGCTGACTAGTGCTGACGTGGAGACTTTTGCAAGGGGTGGGGGGTAGGCTGGGTTAAAAAAAAAAAAAGCCTGCATAAGGAGAAAAAGAGCTAGGGTGTGCGTGTGTAGGGGAGCAAAAATGAGATGCTGTGGGCAGATACACAGATGAGGCAGGTGTAGCGGTGCCTTATTCTTGTGTTATTACCTCCGCCAAGATGGTTTGTTAACAGGAATATGTAAAAACGGCCTTCCTGATTTTTATGACCGTTTTTAATAAGGAGTGTGAGATTTGTCAAAAAACTAACTCATTCACTTTTAGTGCAAAAACGATGTCATTCACAAGGCACACCTACATGTGGCGCTGCAAACAGACTTGCGGACGGAACCATGTGACACACCAAACCATGTTCCGCTTTCCAAGGCTCATCTGGACTTATGACAAAGTGGAATTGCAAATGCATCATATTGGGAGACCACAGAATACTGTGGTGAGTCATCACACTCATATATTAAAATATTATGATGGCTTGTCATCTAAACTGCGATAGGACGGGTCGGTGACGTCATGGTTTAAAAAAAAAAATGAGTGGATCGCTAGTCCATTCGGAAATGAAAGTCTGACATTTTCAGATTTTCCCACTGTGGAAGCCTAAAAAATACAGTTTCAAGACACTCAGAATGCCGCTTGCGTGTGAATGAGAGGCTAAAACAATATTGCCGTTTTGACCTGAAAACGTTTCTGCATGGATAGCTTAACAATATTCAGTTCAGAATCCACATTCTCGAGTGCTATTGTACTTTCTTTGTTCGTTTCAACTTCCACTAAACTTTTTAGTAGGGTGGAACAAGGGCCAATGAAGCATACATAAAATTTTGATGTGACACAGTAAAATGTTTTTTTTCCTCTTGCTGGCAATCCAAAAAGCTTTCTCTTTGCATCTTTTGTTTTTCTTCAGTGAATAGGCTAATCTAGCATTATGTTGCTGTTAAAATGTGACTGTAATGTTGTTATGTACTGTAGATCACATTGCTGTGATTATGTTGCAGATGTTTCTGCGTTTATTATTGGCGTGGAGGTTTTTGCCGGCGTTTATCTGTACGTTTGCGTTCAAAATCACTTGAAAAGTTTAGAATTCATTTGGATGAAATTTGAAGGAATTGTCGGAAATGGGATTTAGAAGAACTGATTACATTTTGGGGGTGATTTGGATCATTTTCTGGATCCAGGAATTAATTTTGTTAACATTGCAAGATAAGACCATGTTCAACATTCGTCCATATAACTTACAAAAATGGTCAGATCACTTGGAAAAAAATACAGGACACGTTTCCAACAGGTTCTCCAAAAGGTCAAAGACTGATCCAGATAATGTACTAATGCTGGATACTATGATCCAGAAGATAGGGCACCTTTAGAATGCAAGAAGACAACAAATGAAGCTCTAAACATGCAACAAACACCATAATATATTGCCACATACAGCAATGAATGACTTTTCTGGTAGGCTACAAAAAAAGCATTTAATTAAAAGTAAAAAAAAATCTTTCTGTGTAGCCCCTTTCTGTATACTAATTATGGCAATTCACGAGGTTATAGATCGATGCGACCTATATACTGATTGTACAAATCTTTTCTTTTCTACAGTACATTAAAATCAATGTTCCTTAACCCAAACCAAAGCATGCCACAATCAACAAGACACAAAAGACATGAACACTGAGCAAACTACACACAAGTTAGTATGATTTTAAAGCCGCGAGACCATGATCAGGAACTAGTTTGCAACAAACTATCCATCACTTCACTCTCTCTGATGCAGCAGCGGCAACAGAGACGACATTTCAATGAATGGAGATGGATAGCAAGTCATTTGCTTCCAGGCAGGCCCGTTTACAACCCAGCACATGGTCCTGCAAAATAGATGAGCTACTATTGATATTGATCATGGTCTCTTATCTGAACCACTGATTGCAAATGCAAAAGAAGAAAAAAAATGGAAAATGAAAACAAAGGAAGCAAACCCTTCGAGGAGATGAAACTATTGTCACCTGTGGATGCTTGATTCTGATGATTTATTATACTTCTGGACCAGAATGGAGACAAATTACCTTCCTCCTCAAAGGGTTTCAATACAAATTGAAAGACATCAGCTGCAGAGTACAATTAGAATCCAACATTGCACATTAGAAATGTGTGATCTCACACACACACAAGCTGCACATGCTGAGTGTGAAACAAACACACACTCTTAAAAAAAAAAAAAAAAAAAAAGTAGGGGGGTGGCAAAGTAATCAACGGATACCAGAAAGCGGAAATACCTGTGTGAAAAACCTGCAGGACCTCTCCCTCTTCTGAAGCTGTAAATTCAAACAATTCAGCTGTTAGCAATGTAACACCTCTCAGTCACACACACACACACACGGAGAGCAAGAACACACACACACCACAAACACACCTATAATGCCACAAATATAGACTTCGAGAAGTTGAAATGATTCATTATTGTTTCTCACTCTCCCTTATTTTCATTTTACATTCTTGTACATACTTTTTGTACCATTTATTTGAGACCTCTAAGTTACTTATAGCTACACTTAAACATTAAGAGATACATGGGCCCTTTAGTGTCATTGTTTTTGTTTTATTTTCAAGCCATGTTGGCTGTGATGAATGAATATACTCAAGGTCAACTTTGCCCGAGGGTATTCATTTTGAAAAATATTGTGTCATCTTTTGTCCTTAAATCAGCCTCAAGTGGCAAATAAACAGAAATGTCCATCTTAAAATAAAGTTAAAAATCAAGTTAAAATGAAATTAGCATATATTAATGTTATGGGGACCTATTATGCTCATTTTCAGCCCTTTGTATTGACTCTTATAGAGCAGCTACAAACAACATCCCACACAGAAAACTTTCTAGATCTTCCAGAAACTGCACCTATTCCAGCTGTATTTCCTTGGATTTCCAAAATGCTCTGTTTTAATTTATTGAACCAACAGCCTGCCTCCGGTCATGCCCACACTGCTGTGACTGGTCCCACTCAGCTTGTACAGCTTGTACCCGGGCATGCCCATATAAGTGAGTCACTGTGATGTGACGCCGTAGATACATAGCCATCACATGACTCACGTCCTAATGTGCGAAAGTCATAATATGAAACTTTGGCATAAACTACATTTATAGGTCAGAAAAGTGGAAAAAGCATAATAGGTCCACTTTAAATTTTATATTTGCCCACTAAAATGTCACATCTTTTACTGTTTAATGTAGAATGCTTCACTATTTATTTTTTTCAATAAATAAACATTGGAGTTGTATAAATATACTGGCCTTTTACATACAAATATAATTTACAATTGGACTGGTAAAAAAAACAAACAGAATATCTAACCATAAATGGGTTTAGTACATAACAACTTAGATTGGTGTATTTATATGTACAGTACACAAAAACAGCATACTGTATTCATAGGACCTTGTTGCTTGCGTGGCAACAAAATTAATGAGAACATCACCATGAGAATGAGATTTTCTGTCACTTTCCACACTCCTTTATGTCTCCTTTATCGTGCTGCCCACTACCCTTTCCTATTATTCCAGACACTTCCGTTCCCAGTCCCGGGTTGAGCCACGAGACAAACCAGATCCCACTTGCTAATCACTGCAGTTCCTAGGCTCTGTTTGAACTTCTCCGTGGAGCATCATCTCACATCTCACATACTGTTTATGCTTGATGACATCTTATAACCTCTTGGACTCGTGTAAGTTATAGGGTTACTAGCATTTTGATGTAGCTCTCCTTTAGCCTTTTTTACTTTCCTGGCTCCACTCAGCCCCGTTGCAGCCTTGCTGGCCTTTAACCTTCTTCTGCCTTGTTGGCCTAACAATATTACAGGAGTACACATTTTTTAAAAGAAGTAATTAATTCATAAATCATTCTGTATCGTAGCTGAAGACGTCCTATTATTAGTTAAAAATATACACATTTAAGCAAATGTATCATATTTTTTTCTTAAATTAAACATTTTCAAGCATAAAAAATGTCCAAATGAACCATAATAGTAATCTAAATATAAAACTGTGGTATGTAGTATTCTCTACTGGTCGTGAGGTGTAAAGCAAAAAAGGTAAACATCAACTCTGAACCCCTGAAATCACTTCCTGATCCCCGCCCACTCATCTCACCTATCAACACTTTGGCAGACGTTTTATTTATGTCTTAAATTGCTTCTTTTCTGGTATTGTATTTATAACATAGATTATGGGGTGTTCTTTCATATGTAGAATTTTTTTTTTTTTTTTTACAAAATATTACATCTCCTACATCATGGAAATTCACTTATCACAGTCTGGATTTGATTTTGTATTACTGTAATCTCAATCATCCACACATCATCTACCATCAGACAAAACCTTGACATTTCCATCATACAGCAACAATACTGTATGAATGACTTGTCTCATTGTCAGGATGTCACCATGTATTTCATTCAATGTCGGCGTCTACAGTAAAGTGCATTTTGGCTTTTAATCTCGCCCACTCAAACACGATAGGTCATCTAGCTAAAATGGAGTGATATTGTCAGGTAATTGCATCATTAATGAGATCAGGAGCGCGGCTTTTCTCCTCTTGTAGTGAGTACTACTTTTGTGAAAAATTCAGCCTTTAATAATAATAAGTAGCCATTTGGCCAACATTAAATCACAGATGAATAGAATCTACTCGCATGTGTTTTCATTCTAAATAACGAAAAAGCACGGCCGGTAGCAAGAAAAAAAATGGAAAAGTAAATGAGGTGCAGACCCCGGCCACTCAGAACGAAAAGTTTAAAAAAAAAAAGTGTGTGTGTGCGTGAGTGTACAAGAGTTGGCAGCATCTGCCAGTCTCGCTCCCCAAGTCGGCCTCTCACTGTTGACCTCAGCAAAGACAATCAACGAACAGTCTCCCATTAAACGAGTCAGCGAGTCAATTAGGCAACCGAGGAAGCCAGTCAGCGAGTCCCGAATGACTTGGCTGACTTTAATGAATGCCTACATGAACAAACTACACAACTAAATTCTTCCTTGTTCGCTGACGATAAAACAGAACCTCTGCATGCATGGACTTTTCCAATTATGTCATTTTAAAGTACAGGCTTTGTGAAAACCAGCTTTGGGAGAATTTCACTCATTACAATAATACTCGGCTATGATCAGTATTCATGTCACGATGTATGTAATTGTTGTTGTCATACTGAGATGTATTTCTAATATTGTGGATTCATACACCCTGGACTGGTCGCCAGCCAATCACAGGGCACATACAGACAAACAACCATTCACACTCACATTCATACCTATGGATTATTTGGCCAATTAACCTAACATGTTTTTGGAATGTGGGAGGAAACCGGTGAACATGCAAACCTCAGCATTAAAGAGTGTATTTGATACACACTGACTATTACACAGTCACATTTTTTTAGCATTTTTTGTCTTTTGGTTTGCATCCCCACATATCAATCCGAACATATTGACCTACTGTACCTTGGTGAGACTGCGGGCAGCGCTGTCCTTTCCCCCCGGTGTCAGGTTCCTGAGCTGAACATCGAGCAGCTCCACTAGTTGGGCCATGGCCCGCACCGTGGAAGGCACATCTCCTGGACGCAGGAGCCCTTTAGTCTGCTCTGCCAGTTCTCTTGCCACAATGGCTGCCGTCTCACCCGACCGGAGCTGGATGCAAACACGGAGCGACACAGAGGGGAGTGATAGGGAATGATGGATGGAGTTGTAGCAAGGAGAAAAAGTTACAGGGAAAGTTGAGGAGGATGGTGAATACAAATATGATGTTTTGCTCACAAAACACATTGGCTATAATATATTAGAATGGGGAAAAAATATGTTAGAATAAACAAATAAATAAAATCTATTGCAGGTCTGATTTGTTCAGATTTGGAAGTTATGGAAATAGAAGCCTCAATCATACACCTTTATTATTACAATACCAAAATTATTACAATTAAAATATTCAATAAGACGGTGTGTTCCCTAGAAAAAGTTTGAAAAAGACTTCTATTTTTATATTTATTTTCTATTCTATAGAGACCTACAGCTCTACAGATTTATACATGCAAACCAACAGAAGGTGCAAAGCGTTTTCTCCACACGAATCAGAGCTTTTCTCTCTGTCACTCACGCACACCCCAGTGACCTGAGATGCATTCAAGCAAGTTATCTTAACTCAAGGGAGTTAAGATAAGAAATATTATCTATTGAAATCTGCATTGAAAGTATGATTTAAGCAAAATTAATGCTGTAATTTTTTGACTTTCTAGTATAGTGTTTCACTAAATCCTCAAATTAATCACAATTAATGTCACAATTATATACTGCATATAAATACAACTATTACTAATATTGAATGATAAATGCAATTATAGATTGATACAAGGCTAAAAGGAAGGTAACTGCTGTTGATAACACAATAATAATGTGTTATGTGACATTTATTGATTTTGACCATTACTATTACCAACTACCTAATTATTTTATGGGGAAAAAATATGGTGAGATTCCAAACTTTTACGGTCTTATGAAGCTTGATCTTGACTGTTTTATATAGATTTAAAAAATCTAGATTTTTAGACCATAAGTGTAGGCAACTAAATAAACATAATTCAAAGCACAGTTTAAGTATGGTCAACAGTGACAACTATATTCAACATTGTCCATTTAAAGCACTAGTTAGCTTGTCAAATGGAGATGGATACATGTGGAATACATCACTCCCTGTGGTCACCGCATCTCTCTGCGTGAGAAATGACACTCCAGGAAACCACCATTCCGGGCATGCCTTCAACTCAAACTCACAAGGGCTGGCAGAAACATCCAGACTTACTTTCTGCATGATGTGGTTGACCCAAGGTGACGTGCAGTTGCTGAGGTCAGGGCCTTGAGGATCCCAATAACCCACATGAGCCATGCACATGTACGTGGCCACGCCTGCAAGACCAGCAAAACTAATAGGGTAAGACAGTGCTGACATTCACCCAAAGACACAAACACTTCATGTGGTGCCCACAGGGGAGAGTGGATGGGGGCCTTTGTCATGTAAGCAAATTAACATGAAGAATGTATCCCATGAAGGTACAGTACGTGTGTGCTGTGAGGAATATTCTATATAAAACACCGGGTCATCACTTTAGGGATTAGTTTACAGATTATTTAAAAAAATAATCCTTGCCTCCAAGAGGATTTACAATGCTACAACCTTGGTTGGAACATGTACATTTAAAAAGAAACTAATAAGTGGTAAAATCCTAATTAGTAGCGCACACTTTGAACATAAAGATTTCAAACAGTGTCATCATCCGACAACGTTTCTTACCAAGTGTCCCGACAGGGCACGGCTGCTTGGCGAGTTGGCCCTGCTGTGTCCGAGGCCATGAAATATCGGCTGTTACTCTTGGACTACAAAAGTCTTGGGGAGGCAACGCTGGGGGCTGAGGGGCCACCGGGGGCAACTGCACTGGAGGGTAGCGTCCGCCAGCTTTGCGGCTTGTGTCTGGAATCTGATTGCTGTCAGACGGTGAACCGCCGGCAGGATTTATGACAGGCTGGCGGACTGTTGTAGTGGTTCGGTAACGCTGGCCGGGCGAAGTCGTGAGGAGAGGCCGCAGGGTGGTGAAGTAAGGGGGTGAGCGAGTTGTGGTGGAAGAGGAAGAGGAGGTGGAGCCCCCACCGACTGCGCCTCTGTTGGGGGGGATCATAGGTGGGCGGAAGTCTATAGAGGAAACAGAAAGACAAAAGTAAGCACAACAAACACAGATTTCAGTACAGCGATGACATCAAATTTACAGTTTTATTGGCAGGATGAGTGGTTAACGCGCAGGCCACACAGCTAGGAGACCCGAGTTCAATTCCACCCTCGGCCATCTCTGTGTGGAGTTTGCATGTTCTCCCCGTGCATGCGTGGGTTTTCTCCGGGGACTCCGGTTTCCTCCCACATTCCTCCCACATACCATAGGTATGAATGTGAGTGTGAATGGTTGTTTGTCTATATGTGCCCTGTGATTGGCTGGGCGACCAGACCAGTCCAGGGTGTACCCCGCCTCTCGACTTAAGACAACTGGGATAGGCTCCAGCACCCCCGCGGCCCTTGTGAGGATAAGCAGTATGGAAAATGGATGGATGGGTTTTATTGACACAAAGTAACCAAATTATGGAATGGCAAAATAATAGGTTTGCATATGAAATATAGTACATGATGGATAGTTGTGCTCGACAACGGGGCTGCAAAAAACTTTCTGGAACAATGATAAAAAGCAACCCTTCCCACTTTGTTTGTCTATCCTTGAAAGCACCATAGTTGCGTATATGTGTTTACTTTTTCGACATTGCACAGATCGATTTATGTTTTTTTTTCCCTTCTGTCACCTTATCCTTGTTCCCAAAAATTGATGCTGTGTGTGAATGCATAAAGGTAAGGTTTGATGCTATTATGCCTGTTTTGAGCACTAATGTGTGTTTGTTCAGTGCACAACCTCAAGTTAATTAATGCTAGACTGCTGCATTCACCCACACAGCAAACAATGTTATAATCTCACTGAAAAAACAAACTCCAGACTCTGCCTTCATTTTGAGCTTTTAATGTGATGTTGTGCTTGTTTGTGTGTGACAGTTGGTTGTAAACCGCACTGACGTCTCAAAAGTCACGTTAGACATCAAGTTGACAGCTCTAGCTTTTAGGTTGATGGCTAAGCGTTCTGGACTTTCACACCGTTGACCCTGTTTCAGTCCCTGGGGGTGGGCAGAGATGGATCAGAAGGGTTACATTGGGTTTATACACAATACAGTACATAATAAATAAATAGCATTACATTACATTATAGTGGAAGAGCTACATCCACTATAGCACAACTCCTCTGGGCAGCTCATACTGTATATAGTATGTAGTGTATAGTATATACTGTATATAGTGTTGCACCAAATATTCTCATATTTTACATTACTATACACTATACTGCACTATACTGTATTCATATACAATACTCATTCCTGCTGTGTCATGCATGATTCATTCTAGGGTGACATCATGGGAGATTATGTGAGATATTTTCCGTGTCAAAGGAGGAAGGACCGCCTCTTCAAGTGCACATACTATCGCAGCGTGTCCCATCGTATCTCCTATAACCTGCTGCTGCAGCTCTGTGTGGTGCAAATCAATATTGCATTATGGAGCATTGGATAAAGAGGAATATTTACACAATTCCCTCATAGAGGCCTCGGCACAGAGAGGACTCACATGTTTAATTAAACATGCTCTTAGACAAAACCTTAACAGGGAGGACTTGTGCTGTCCCTATGTGTATGTCATCTTTAGTGCTGTTTTCACAAGAGATGTGTATAGGAATTGATGAATTGATAACAATTCTGTGGAACTGTTGATTTATTGTGTCTTGAGGAAATATTGGGTTGCAGCTAGAAGAGGCGCGGTTAATTTAATCGACCCACACAATGGAAATAGTCCTCCAGGCAGGATTATTCCATTCAATATACTGTATCACTGAGCATGGAAACAGGAGTTCAGAATATCCATAGTGTGATTCTGTGAAAATGTACTTTTGGGAAACAACTACAATGGCCATCAACTCAATGAGCTTTGTTCAAAGAAATCTATGCAAGGTCATCCAGTCTATTCCTTTTGACTGGAGCGCTTGTTACCATTGATTTAGTGATATTAGCACATTCCTTTGCTGTGAATAAGAGCACACAAAATAAGGAGTAGATCTTTGTTGGTCTTTATATTACATTATTTATAGTGACCATAAGTTGACCCCTTTTTTTTTGGACTTTAATGAAATCCACCTTCCTTCTCTGCTGCTCTCCTCACCCGACTGACAGCCGTGAAACATCCTGCTGTACATTCTGTACACTGGCTCCCTCCGCAAGTCAGTCTACCTAAACTGTGCTGCTGCCTGTTCCTGAATCATTGCTTCCCCTGCCGTATGCATTCTCCACAGAACATTGCCATCAATCATGAGTGTCAGCGGTGGCCTAGGGACGAGCTGTCAATCTTTTTGCGTGTGTGTATATGTGTGTGTGTGTCGAAAAAAAAAAGAGTCTGTGTGTGGGATGCACGATTAGGAGGCTTGCCACAACAGTAATAGTGTGAGTGTGTGTTTATGTGTGTGTCTGCTGAGGGTGATGTCTGCTGTCATTTGAGTACAAGGCTGAAAACACAGGGCTGGCAGCTTGGGGTGAGGCAACACAAAAGCCTGCGAGCATCATAGGCAAGGGGCCATCGCATCTGAGTCTTTTCTTCTCCTCTGCTGCTCTCTTGACATTTTCCACCTGACATTTTCAGAGTTGATTGCTCACTCGCAACTTTCTAACCCATACTTGTTCTTCTCACCGTTCCCATTTCTCCACCTCAAAACCCGACACTCTTTTGGTTGCATTTGCTCCCTTTTCCAGGTCTGTCATTTTGGGTGATAAAATACTTTGTAATGCCATGAATTAATCATTAGCGTGATTCAAGATGCTGTTAATAGACGCTACAGGGAAATAAGGGAACGTGACAAGACATCAAACTTTTATCAAGAAAAAAGCTATGGGCTGCACTCATGTGGACTGATGTTGCTAAAATAAATCAATTCACTATAGCTACGTACGTCATTAAGTCCTTGATTAACACTGATTAACACATAGGACTCTAATTTCACAGGTGCGTGCCACAATGCACGTCATGCACCACGTACGCCACTTCGTAGGACACGTCATCTGTTCCTGAAAGTCACAATAAACATCTTTACCACAAGCATTCCTGCTCTACATCCCCAAATAGGAGAACCGTTGATGGTATATTCATGGTATCTCCTTCTCAGTAAAAAAAAACTGAAAAAAATATATCCTACAGCCATATTTTAACAAACAACTTTATAATAATCGTTGTTTTTAGTTGTTGTTAATTATTAGTTGTCTAATGGGTCACTTTCTCTGTTTCCATGGAGATGAGTGCTTTTTTCCCAGCAGATTTTTCACTAAAATGTTGATTTGGTTCAAATGGTTACATTAAATAGTCGTTGCTGTCATTGTTTTGTGCACGGCACTCTGAAAAAGCTGCCTGGGAGGTTTTGGTGACGTCTGTGTATTGTGCGCCGGTCAGTCAATTTACCACTGAGCAATCTGCGCTTCACCTGCACCAAGCTGAAAATGTGGACATCTCCCCCAGTGCGCCGCCACGCCCATGTCGGCGCAGTCCAGTCTACCAAATTGCCTGCGCACAGTAGTGCACTGAACCAAATTACCACTGCATGGGCTGCGCCACACTCCGCCACCTTGCGCTGCGCCATGAAATTAGAGCCCAAAGAGTGTCAAGAACTCTTAACAAGCTATTAACTCTACACTATACAGCTGGTTGCACATTGGCATTAAGAAATCACAACTAGGACTTTGTATTGTTTACATATTATCCGTTACCAGTGACAACTGTACATTTGAAATTGTGGCCAAATCTGTACTCAAAAAAAAAAAACCATACAACTATTGTATAAAACCAACATCTTAGTAATTTAAAAACTTGGTACATATACTGTATTCACAATATATTGTGATAATTATCACAACAAAACCAGGCCAGCAACAGAACACAGGATATGTGCATGTACAGTGTGTACTTTAAGTGCATACATTGCATTGTTTAAATGTATACATTCAGCACAATTCAAGCAGAATGAGTGGAAGCATGCAGGCATAATTTCCAAGCAAAAACTAGCCCTTTTTGCTTTAGTTTACACTTAACAACTACAGTATAGGTGGAGCCCTCGAACCAGAAAGCCAAAAATCTATATATATATATTCCATTCAGTCTTACTTTTAAGACTGAACCTTGAAGCTCATTTCTTAATATCACATAGATGGGGCATTCTTCACACGCCTGGCAAAAAGAAAGGAAATTCATTCAACTGAACAGACTCTAACTGCTGAGTAAGATGATTTGATAAGATTAGAACCTTCAGATCGGCGGCTAATTATTTTTGATGAGATTGTTTCATCAACTATAATATTGCAGCACAATGTTTTAAAGCAAAGTTGAAAGAAAGTTGAAAAGTTGATATCACCTTGGGGTATTTATTCCAGGCTCTCAAGTTCAGCAGAGTATTGTATAAAAAGCTGCAAACCTTAACCCATATAATGACATTTCAATTCGATTTCAGAGCTGCTCTGCATCGTCTACAAATAGCCTGGGATCTTTATTAAATCCAAAGAGACACCTACATAGTGGCGGAGCTACAGGGTGAACAGGGGTGGTCGAGCCATCCTCGGTCACTCTCTGGCCACCTCCAGTGGCCACCCCCAGGACTGGGGAACAATTTTGACAAACGTAGACAAACTGCGGGGCAGAACATTATTTGAGCCTAATCATAATCTCTGCTTGGATGCATTTCAGAGCTGCACACAACTTTCCGTGCCTATTTTGTGGATGATCTGCCAATAAAACTGCATCTTGCATGAACTGCAAGCTTTAGGTAAGTTTGTCGATCGACATCCACTTTGATATGTCCTGCACAGGTTTCTCCTCAAACGAGCTATAGCTTTTCTTCCTTCTTCATTCACTCACACATTTGGTGATCAATGAAGCAGGCATCTGTCAACTGCTGAAGAGCTACCAGTGATTTCACAACGACTGAAAATATGATTTTTTTGTGTTTGATTTTTCTTTTCGGGGCGGCACGGCGGCCGAGTGTTTAGCGCGCAGACCTGACAGCTAGGAGACCACGGTTCAATTCCACCCTCGGCCATCTCTGTGTGGAGGTTGCATGTTTCTCCGGGTACTCCGGTTTCCTCCCACATTCCAAAAACATGCTAGGTTAATTGGCGACTCCAAATTGTCCATAGGTATGAATGTGAGTGTGAATGGTTGTTTGTCTATATGTGCCCTGTGATTGGCTGGCGACCAGTCCAGGGTGTACCCCGCCTCTCGCCCAAAGACAGCTGGGATAGGCTCCAGCACCCCTGCGACCCTCGTGAGGAAAAGCGGTAGAAAATGAATGAATGAATGATTTTTCTTTTCTTTCAAACATGGGTTGAGTAACGAGTTCAGGGTTGTCTTACGTTCTGGTCAATATGGTAATATATGACCAAATATGGTGTCTGTATCTTATTTACAATGCCTTATTATTTCCCATTGTTTTTGTGCTGACCTATATAGCAAAGAAGGGAAGACAAGACAATGGTAGACTGGCAGTAAACTAGTTCCTGGAGTTGTGTATCTGTCACCTCAGTGAAAGGGCCACACAGTTGCCGTCAGTCATCCTGAGAGGCAAACACCCAATCACCCGAAATGTAGACAGTGTTCTTGTGGATGTGTGCGAGCGAGGTTTCTCCGTGCGGCTATAAGATGGAATATATCTGCCTGCATGCACTCTGTAGCCTGCAGTGCTCTTGCCGACTTCTCACTCAATAAACAGAGTGCCTGCAAATCAACAACACCAAAAAGGCTGAAGGCGGTGGCTATCGGGGGTGAGAAAGTGATGGAGGAAAGACAAACAAGCCTGGCAAGTTTCTCACATTGACAGAAAGACAGAGAGTGAATAAAAAAAGGGGTGAATTAGTATGAAAACCTGAGTTGTTATAGTGGTCTTCACAATTTGCAGTATCCTGAATACTGGCTTCATTCTCTCTATCACAACACACACACACACACACACACAAGGACATACATTTCTTGAAGAGTAGGGAGTGATGCTTCCAAGGCAAAACGATAATCTAACTGGAGGACACAAAGCATTCGAGGCTGCTTGGTAACACAAACATTGGACAGGGCTGCATACTGCGATAACACAATGTCCCTATGGCTGGCACACGCACACACGCACACACATACGCATGCGCGGACAGCTTGTGGCGAGTGGCTCGAGTTTGCTGATAAGACAGAATGGAGCACTTCAAAGCAGCGATACTCTGGAGATAGAAAGCCACCTCAGCTAATAAAGCCTCCTTCCAAATGGCTGGCAGGTCCTGACAAGTTCGACTGCTAATTTTGGATGCAAATGATTTATTTATTTCAGTTTTGCAGACACATTTGCTGGATTTTTTTTTGGTTGCATAAGCATGTCATCTCGGAGTCAGATGTGGTTTGAGGGCCACCCCTTGCTCAAAGCAAAAGGTGAATGGGACCAACTATGTTTTGTTCTTTTATTTACCAAGGAACCATGACTTTGGTGTAGTTTCATAAGCTTACAGTCAGCATAAACATTGAGTCGTGATATGAAATGTATTTAGTAACATGTATACAAAATATACATACAGTCTGATGTTTAAACAGGTAAATGTAACTCATATCCCTAAAATGTATTGTCTTTACCTCTTTCAAAATGTTTACAATATAAACATAGAAATATAATAACATGTAACAAACATGTGGGTATCAATTGATGTGTTTTGTTTTTTAAAAATAAAGTTATTCTAAAAGGAGAGTGCTGAGAATAACATGAGAAACATAAGATCGTACACCAGAAGTTACATAAGGCAGTGATTTTCAACAACTGAAATCGTCAGGTGTGCCGTGAGGAATTATTCAATATCACTTTTTTAATTAACATGTATTAATCATTTTCTGCTAATATTATGTTATTGTTGCGTGTCATTGGTGTAAAGACTGGCAGAGCAATGTAATATTTGTCCGTGTGGCAACACGTAGATGATTGCCTCGTTCCTCTAACAGACTTAGTGATGCACGTGAGAGGTAGTGGTGACATTTTGTAACATTGTTGGTTAAATTAGTATGCGGATCAAAAGGATCTGCAGTGGCGAGTCCGTAATCAGGAAAAAGCTGAAAGAAACAAATAATGTTGGTTATTGGTGTGCCGCAAATTTTTTCCAACGTCAAAAACGTGCTGTGGCTCAAAAAAGGTTGAAAAACACTGACATAAGGTATACTTAATAAGGGTTAAGGTATTTTTACACTTAAATCATAATGAAAATAATTAAGAATGTAGCGTGTGTTCTGTTGTCTTTAAATAGCGCATACACTGTTTAATTTATTTTATAGAGTTGTACACTTAAGAATGTTAGTTAGCCATTCTCTACCAAAGACGAATTTATACACTTTTCAAATGACCGCTTGCTCCCAAAGACGTATTTATACGAAATTTGCTTATTTATTTTTATTTTTTTTTGCGTGAGAGGCACAAAGAGGTGATGTGCAACTCCAAAATAGAAGAAAGCATGTTGATGCAACTTTAAGTTGAAAAAACAGCCACAGGGTGGCAGAAGTGCATTTTGTAAAAACACGGCCTGCACCTTTTCAATTGAAATACCGGCTCCGCAGCAACCGGGAAGTCAAATGGCATCTCACTGTGTTGTGCGAAGGCGGTTACACTTGAAATGTATCTTCTCCCAAAATCTTTGCCCTTTTTTGTTGAGATATTTTGCTGAAACTTACTACTGCTGATTACTAAGAACGGCAAAAGGTAGAAACAAACTTTTTTTTCTGATGAAAGAAACAAGTAATCTTCTTTTTGGTATGTACCAAAATAGCCCAACAACACTTGATGCAATATTCTAATCGGAGCTGCAACGAACAACTGTTTTCTTAGTCGAATAATCTGCAGCTTATTGTTCCGTTTAACCAAGTAGACAGGCCAAATCATGATGAGCCAAATACAAACATTTATCGGTTTGGTCCGCAACATATATCAGAAAAGAAGCAACATTTACGATCATTGTTTTCATTGTTTGGAGTAAAACACAAAGATAATCGGTCTGATTTTATGGATGACTAAGGGAATTTAAAAGCTACTCACATCTGATAAGCTATTTACATGTTGAAACAAAACAACAAACACTCAAATACTCGTCGATTAATTCTAATATATATGTATTTCACACAACTGCTGCAGTAAGTTTGAGGCTGAGGTTTCCAATTTTCTTGACCATAAAAAATCAATGAAGTCCTGCGATCAGGTCGAAGGCTGAGGATGCATCATATAACTTACTACTATTGCTTCTACACCGTCGACTGGTTATAAGCTTGCAATACTTCCTTGTTTATTCGCATCCTGCAAAGCTGTGGGTTTCCCTCTCCACCCTGGTGTTCTGGATATGCCAGTTTAATTTGGCACCGACCGCTCACGAGATGGGGAAGTGGTGTGAAAGCCAAATGCATGCAGAAGGCCTGGCAGGGGCCATACAATCGATAAGGACACACTGCAGGCAAAGAACAGGTGTTCCAGACTCACTAAAGCCGAGTCTCTGGTGAGAAGGCTGCGTGTCGTAATCTGTTTAGCAGAGGAGAAGATGAGGCTGGGAGTGAAAAGAAATTGAAAAAGCTGCAATATAGCAAAAGACTGAACGTACATGGAAATTGAGAAGACGAAGAGAAGAAGTGAGAACACCATCAAGGCCCGTAGAAGAGAAAAGAGAAGGAAGAGTTGCAGTAATAAGGTGCTAGATTACGCTATCACACTTTGTGAGTTGGTAGAATTTAGATGCAAAACTGTTTTTCTTTCATGAACTGACATTTTTGACAGGGAGAGAAGTCGTCAATAGCAGCTCAAGGACACACACGTGCCCACACACACCCACACACACACACACACACACACAATTTTGTGTGACAAGAGCTGTGCTGAAGCCCAGTCTAATCAGTGATATGTTGAAAGGGGGTCTCCAGTCCAGCCATAAGCAGTGCTACTCTCCACTTAAGCTTGTTCCCAACATTTCCTGCTATGCTTATCCCTGCCGGCTGATTGCAATCAGGAAGCAGAGGAGGGGTGGGAGCTTGGAGGAGGAGGAGAGGGTCAGAGAAGAGGAGGTGATAAAAGGACAAGCGGCAACAGTGCAGCTGGGAAGAAGGGAGTAGGTGAGGACGGGAGGGCATAAGGGAGTAAATAAATGGCCATGGGGTTAGGACAATAGCTACTCCATGCTTGACTTCCCAAGGAAATGAAACACAGTAATTCCAGCCATTAAAGGGTTGAGAGGTCAACTCTAAATTTCCGCTAACTGACAAGAGTGACGACAAGGGCCAAGAAGAGGTCAGCCCTGTCTTGCCATCTTTATTAAACAGACTTAAAGGAAGTTTGATTATCATTAATTATGATTGAGGAATCACTTCTATCGGGATGGTGCTAATTGAGTTTTTGTGTACTTTCCTTTTAAAGACCTGACATAAAAAAAAAAAATACTTTGCAGGCTTCGGTAAAGTGGCAAAGAAAAACATTTGAACGCATCAATATTTGAAATGAAACACCACAATTCAAATTTGTGGGAACAGAGGGGACGTTTAAGGGAGGGCCTTTTTCTCTTCCTCGTGCACAACACATTATCTATAAAGTATGATTGTGACGGATCTAAAGGACATTTTCAGAACCTTCACCTTTTGTGTTGACGAAGCAACTATTTGTCAAAAGTTTCCCATTGTGCAAAATGTACTTTTTAATGATGTACGCACAGTATCATGCATCTCCACAGCCTGTTTATGAGCACCAAACCTAATAAAAGTCTATTATCTCTATCATCTCTCGCAGAAAACAGGTAGTCAAACACTTGATTTGGAAGATTTCACAAGGTCACAAAGAAACAAACACCTTCCTTATGGACATGATACCGCTGATCTTACCGCCATGTCTGTTAATTGGATGTTAAATGGATGTGCCTGTCTAACTTTTCTAATGGGATGTCAGCAAGTAAGAAGAATATCTGTTTCTGGCTAAGATGTGTGTTCAAAAATAAATGTGCATCTTGTATTTTTTCACTCGGAACCTTAGAATAAAGCCGTAAAACATAACTCATCGAGCCCGAGTCGCACGTACACAACCACATGAGTGTGCTAAACTAAGCTAGTACCCCTTGCTTGCATTCAATACCAACTTTCATCTGTGTTGATCACTATTTCAGCCTATTTAGTAGGTCGGGAGAGTGCTGAGCGGGAAAATAATGAAAATAATGTAGTGTCAGTCACAAGGGGCTGTACATTAGTGGTAAGAATTTGGTGAATTTGGTTAAAAAATATCCATCCATCCGTTTTCTATGCCGCTTATCATCACAAGGGTCGCAGGCATGCTGGAGCCTATCCCAGCTGTTTTCGAGCCAGAGGCAGGTACACCCTGGACTGGTCGCCAGCCAATCACAGGGCACATATAGACAAACAACCATTCACACTCACATTCATACCTATTAACCCAGTATGTTTTTGGAATGTGGGAGGAAACCCACACACTCATGGGGAGATCATGCCAACTACACACAGAGATTCCAGAGGGGACATTGAACCCGTGTCTCCAGGCTATGTGGCCTGCGCTCCACCGTGCAGTCCGCGTTTAAGAAAATATTTGTTACTGAAAAGATCAAGGCATTCAAGAAGTTGACTTATACATCAAAATATAATAAAATAAAGAAAAATAATAAAACACAAGCCCATACCAGACTAATATGGCTTCATTTAAAGTATTTTAGGCCCTGCAGGTAAACAACTCAATGGCTCTTTACGAAAAAAAAAAGGCAGGGTTTGTTCATTCATTTTCTGTGCATTTTCTGGTATGCTGGAGCCGATCCAAGTTGACTTTGGATGAGACGCAGTGTACATCCCTGGACTGGTCGCCAGCCAATCGTAGAGCAATAAACAAACAATTCACTCAGGTTAGATTCACGCGTCAGAATGCACAAACAACTTTTTTCACCTGATCCAGAATAGAAATTATCACTATAGAAAAAGCGAGAGAGTACGGTCAAATTGTACAAAAAACAGAATGTTGCAAAAGGAGCCAGATAAAACTAAGAAAGGATGCAGCCTGAATAATTTTTGCGACTTTGTTGGTGAAGGAAAAAAATAAAAAAAACTTTAGAAAGAGCAAAGGAAGCCAAGGCAAAGCATACTGGAAGTGTTAAATTATTCAAATGTTTCATCTACGCCATGCTGCTTGCGTAGGCCAGACCTCTATAATATGCATGTAAGAAAACGTGATGAAACACCTCCATAAACAGTTGGGAGTGTGCATCGGGGATGTTTGGAGAGCACGGTGGGAGAAAAGGGTGATGCAGAGAGAAGTGACTTTGACTTTAGACATTCATGTGTCGACTTCTAAAGCGTATACATCTGACGACGCTTCATGAGATAGACTGATGTGATCTGGCAAAAAAGTCTGCAACAGACAAAGAGGCTGCAGATTAAGAGGGGGATAAGGGCGGAAAAGAGGGAGAACAACATTGCTGACTTAAAGAGAAAGATATATGAGAAAGGAAAGAGGAAATTTTCAGATTCCTGCCATTGTGGGTGTTTGTGTGTGAGATGACAAGTGAGAGAATGGGGCATTGAACAGACAAAGACTAAACACAAACTGGCGTGGGACTAAATAAAACGAGGCAGTTCACTTCCCTCCTAAGTGCCGAGAGAGATGAGAAAATATGCATTCCGAAAAATCCAAATTTCTTTCTGCATTGGCAGTCTGACACAATCCATGTGGGTAAACATTTATATTTATGCCACCCTTTGCTTAACCTGAAGAAATTTCTTCCCTGTGATGTTTAAAGTCTGATTGTTAAGAGAAACCTTGTGAGTTCTGGAACAGCGATGGTGCATTTGCATTTTTTTTAATTCTTGGCAACGAGCTGTGGAATGTTTTGTTCTTTTTCCAACCCAAACCTTTAGTATAAATATATAAAAAAGTCTTATATATAGTAGATCAACCTGAATATAGTATATAATATAGATTTGGCAATCTATTTCCGTAATTTATTTTACATAGCAGGAAAAGGCTTAGGTTTTCCCTGGAGGTACCAACATAAAAAAACAACATATATTCTGCATTACCTGCAAAGCTAACTGAGGTAAACATTTTTTGAAGTGGGGTATTTGAAATAATCCAAATTGTAACAGTGGGGAATTAAGATTATGATTGTAATTCACTTGTTTAGTTGATTCGTAGCAAGGTGAATGCAAAAACTGCTTATGGTATACAGTAATCCCTTGTTTATCACAGTTATTTGATTCCACACCCAACTGTGATAAGTAAATTTAGGATTCCATATTTATAAATGGAATATTTTTCAGTTAGCGCATAGGAAACCTGCTTATATCCGACAAAATATTTGGCCATTCTTTTGTCTTCTTTTCTATCTCCTCTTGCTCCGGTCTGGATGCTCCAAATTTGCATAACAAAAAAAAACATAAAATAAAGGCAAATTTTTTACTGACAGACTGAATCTGTTCATAGCATGTAAGGGCATTTGGATCAATAATACTATCTGCCCCAATGGCTGGACTAAGTAAAAAAAAAAAAAATACAGTATATATATATATATGTCATTAGAGCCTTCTAGACATGATCTAACAGCTACAGTCACCTTTAAAGTCGTAATGCCCAATATAGTTGACAACATAAAAGTAAATAATCCATTTAAGACCAAAATAAGACTTACGCTGTACGTGTTACTGTAAATGTATTCCCTATGGGACCTGAACGAGACGTGGGAAGGGAGTGATGATGGGATTAAGAGGTTTAAACTTTGCATGGGTTACGGCTGTAAAAGTACCCCGTGATTTTATTCTTATCAAATATTATTGAGCCTGTCGTGAGATCATTCAAACCTGCAATAAAAGCCTGTTGTTCCGGCGATCAAGTCTGGTGATTGTGTGCCTCACCGAACATTACAATAATATTACTGACACATCATGAATATTACATCAACGTCTTTGAATGTGTCTTTTCTATGCCTTATGTAAGTAGAAAAAATCAAATGTAACATTTTCTTATTCTCTATTCTTGTTCTATTCAACCACAAACTATCATGATTTATTAATTAATATATTTTTGACAAAAGTGAAGCCGTGAAGTGAAGCCGCAAAATCTGAACCGCAATTTGGTCAGGGACGATTCAATTGTCTTTTAAAGACGCGGATTAATGTTGTACCTGGAGTTAGCTGACCGTCTTGTTATCATAAAGGGACAATTGCAGATAATGGCGCTCACCACACTATAGTCAGACAATCAGACACAAACACAATAATGTACCCCCCCCCCCCACGTTATAGTTAATACTTGGTGGAGGTACGCGATCAGCTGAGTACTGTTTTAGTTGAGTTTTGTTTATTTGTTTGTTTGAGCAGTTTAAGAAGCAAATCTCCAAGCAAACAAACCAAACTACTGTTCAAAAACCAGTAAGATGGACCAGCTCAAGACGTCTTTTTCATGTGTTACTCGGAATTTTGACCAGAGCCAATGTGGTAAAACACATAAAGCCAATAAAGCTGATTCTGATTACTTTTCCCTTGCTCATCCAATCACCAGTCAGAATGGTGTGTCGATGCATTCACGGACTTGCAGTGAGTTGGATATTTCATACTGTTTTTTAAAAAGGCAGGTTTCCTCCACTTTGTGGAGCCCAGCGTGGGAGTCGCAACAAGGAGGGGGGGGCTGAAGAGCTGCATGCGGCCTACACAGCATCTTTATTATAGGTACAATCAAATTTCAATGAATCTACTTGTCACCCATTCTCGGCAGAATAAGTAAATGATGCAGTTGAGGTAGCTAATTTATTCCTTGTCTTCATTGAACGATAGAGCCAAGGGAGTCAGAGCGTAAAGCAGCGGGGCTGCATTGATTGTAAGTATTTATCTCTCGCTGGTCAGCAGTCTGCCGTGTTGATGTGCACTGGAGGTCATTCTCCTCACTGAATCCCCATTGATCTCATCTTTAGAGCCTCCTGACATACTCAGGGCTCCATTATGACAGTGATCACACTCAAGTGTACACTGATAAACGTGCGTGCACAACTTGGACGGCGTACCTTAAGCACATTACTCGTTGCACGCAATCGCACATTTTTACAGTGTGGATCGGTACAAACCAGGTTTGATTCTGCCTCGCTCTATAATTCGTTGAACTGCACCTCCTAACTGCATGTAAGAGCATGTGCTAATTCAGACATCATTTAATAAGACAGGCATCCAGACAGTCTTGAACACTCCATTGAAAGGTGATGACAGACAATTACACCCACAAAATCGATCTTATGACCTTAGGCCTACACATTTATACATCCAGAAGAGACAAGTGTGGGCTCAACCATCAAATTAGAGTTTAAAGTCAGCCTCTTTGAGTTAGGTGATACATTTTGACCCTGCCTACTCATGCAACAACATCAGTTCATTCGTCTAGGCCAAGGGGTCCACATCGGTTATCTTTATTTAAAATAAATTAACTCTTTTTTTTCATCTTCTAGTTCAGTGTTTTGAAGTTCAAATCATTTTCCAGTTCAAATCAACAATGCAATACAATATACAGTAGTTTGATTATATGAATTATCAAGTTTTTGTATTGGACCTCTTTAATCCCTGGTCTCAGCCGCCCATTGGAGTTTAAAGTGCCTCTGATTACACAAGTATGCATGCATATTTACAACCAGATACCAGCTTATTATTGCTTCTTTCTTTCTTTGTTGTCTTCAACTAAACTTTGAACCAATCGAGACGGAACCTCTGCCCACACTGGGGGTGAAACAATGTGTTGTGTGGGTGGCTCATTGTCAATTCTGTCTGCTAGTGAGAAAAAAATATATATATATATATAAATAATAAATAAATAAAATTACCAAACAGTTGCTGTGTCGCACTAAAAACACGACTTAGAGGAGGCAAGTGCACATAACAATAACATGACTTATTATTATTATTATTATGACTCTTGGTACTGTATGCTTTGGTATATACATACATTTTGGTGGATGAAGTGGATGAAAAAGACATTTATGCTGGAATACAGAGTATGTTCCACATTAAGGGAAACTGATTGCTTATGGAAAAGGTGTTTGATTTCTGTCTCCAGCCACGGGGTGGGTGGAGCAGTAGTGTGAGACAGGACAGCCTCCAAAACCAGCTGCTCCGAACCGAAGCATGTCACAGTCATTAAAACACCCGTGAACTGTTTTAATCTGTGAATAAATATGTATATCTAAATAGTCTATCTTATGACTTTTGTAGTTATTGCACTTCAGGCCTTTATTACGAGTCTAAGGTCAATGTTACACTGACAAACATTATAAAAAAGTGCCATATGCCATCATCCTATAGAAAAAGAACCAAGACTCATCTCATCTTTTGACTTCTTTAGCTGTAATTACATATTTAAGGCAAGTAGCAAGTGGAATGCGGCATTAAAAGAGTTGTTTCAAAAGGCATGTTTAGGATGTAAAGATCAGAATAACCTGCATATTTTCTTTCAACTTGCTTTTGATTAGCATCAGAGAAGGCAGTGCAATCCAACTTTAAAAGTAATCACAGGTTTTTCTTTAATCACTAAAGATGCTGATGCCATGTTTGGGGGTGTGGAGGGGGGTCATAATTGCGTACCGTGTCGGCACAGATGGCAATTCTTTTTTTTTTTTTTTTCTTTATCATCTTTAGGGTATTTTTGTAGAATTAATTATTGGCAGAAGATTAGTAACGTATCCCTTATGACTCAACAAAAAGAGAAATGTATTAGTAACACGATATAAAAACAGCCTTCCTGAAGACTTATTCCTCTTATCACAGGTGGCACAAAGCCGAAAGCTACAAAGGGAACAGATTGACAGGGTGAAGCAGTGGGATTTGGAACTCACCATTGTTGCCGAAGTCGAGGGAGTACTTGACCACATGGTAGTTATTCCACACGTAGAGGAGGTTGTCCCTCGGGTTGTAATCCACTGCGGCGATGTACTGGTACGAGTTGGGGAACGGTATGTTGATGTTCACTTCCTTGCTCTTATCCGTGTTGTACATGTAGTCGATCTTGTTCCCTGTACCTTCATTGTCGTCGTCTTCATAGACCGTTTTTACGACATACAGAACCCCGCAGATCATGAAAGCGTTGGAGGCGGAGCGTTTGTCGTAGCTGGTGTCCCAGGAGCCTTCGATGCGTAAAGTGTAAGGGTTCAGCTGGCTCACCACAATGCGCCCGTTGTTTTGCTCCGTCGCATAGATCACCCAAAGTCCGTTCTCATCCACCGCTAAGTCGATATCCGACTTGCCCCCCCAGCGGTAAGGTGATGTGTCATGATAGTTGGCGTTGGCGATGATAGCCTCGCCGCTCTTGATGCGTGTGCGGAGGTCAAATTTGACAATGTTGCGAGTGCGCTCTTTGTTGAAGAAAAGCGCACCGTCGTACACGACAAAGCCGGTTCCGTCCACCCGATGCGGCAGTTTGTATGTTGTGGTGGGACGACCTGCAATAAAGTCCTCCTTAGATGAGTACTCAGTCAGGGTGTCTGTGCGGTAGGGCGTCCACGGCATGTAGTAGATTTTGTCCGATGCCTGCAGCGGGTCTTTGCACCAGGCTCCAGACTGGTGGTCGGACTCGAAGAGATGCTCACTTTGGTAGACACCACGTAGAATTCCGGGACACAGAAACACTGAGGGATGAATAACACCGTTTTCACATTAGGGACTTTTTTATGGGAACGCTGTAAAATGCCAACTAGCCTGACTATTTCCTGACACATTTTCATCAATTTTACATTATGTTTCAACTCGGGTCTTAGACTTGAGTTGTGAAGCAGGCGCGGAGATTGCAGAGCTCAGCAACAGATAATCCTATAATGCAGCAAAGACAAAACCTCCCTTTCACCTATTCCCACTTCTCCCTCCGACCACAGCTCCTCATTAGTCTCTTAGCTTCTTTCTTTTTGCCTTCCCCTGCTGTTTCTGCAATTGTTACAACAATTCATTTGCCACTCTCTGTTTGGTATTCCCATCACGGAATACAGAGGTCATGTTTTATGAGACATGTGAGAAAAGCACTAAATTGAGAGAGGCCAGTGTGACTACAGTTAGAGCAATAGCAATTTAAGTAATTTAAGTGGAATGTACAGATATGTTCATATGATCATTGCGGTTTTGCAATTCCTCTCTTCTCTCTCACATAACAGTCTCGGGACTATTAATTGAACTATGGCCGGATATTCAAAGCACTGGTGCCATCATATCACAGGAAAGAATATGAAATATTAAATGTCATAGCCATCCTTTGTTCATTGGCTCATCATAAAAATGTGCTTGACCCTTGGAGGGTTTGTTAAGTGACGTTCCAACCGATATCATGGAATAATGTTAAGTGCAACTAATGAGAACCAGTGTTTCTAAATTGCCTGGACATGCTGGAATCCGGCTGTTTTAATATAATCGCAATGACACTGATGGGCTTGGGCCAAGAATACGCTTAAAAAAACATGCACTTACCTTTTTGTTCAACCTCTGCCAGGGCCATTGGTGAAAGTTGAAGGAGAAAAAAAAAAACAGACCAAAAAAAGAGAAAGTAAGAAAGAGAGAGAGACAAAAATGGATTAATGATGCAATAATAAGGGAATCACCACAATAAAATATCTGATCTCCATAATTGTGCTCGTATTTCATCCTAACCTTATGAGAGTGTACGATGGCTAATGAGATTACATAAGAAGGAGACTGCACTACAGTGTCGAAGTGGATCACTGGATTTTACGTGTTATGCTCATACACATTTGAGATTTTGCATACATACACATCCCATCTTTCAATATATTGGAATTTGAAGGAGGCTTCAATTTGATACAGGAATTTTTTTTGTGGCTGTTTAGTGTGCAGGCCGCACAGGCAGGGTTCGATTCCCCATTCAGGTGTCTCTGTGTGGAGTTTGCATGTTCTTGCATGTTCCGTTACTCCGGTTTCCTCCCACATTCCAAAAACATGCTAGGTTAATCGGTGACTCCAAATTGACCATGAATATGAATGTGAGTGTGAATGGTTGTTTGTCTATATGTGCCCTGTGATTGGCTGGCGACCAGTCCAGGGTGTACCCCGCCTCTCGCCCGAGGACAGCTGGGATAGGCTCCAGCATACCCACGACCCTCGTGAGGATGAGCGGTATAGAAAATGGATGTTTTTTGCACAAATGGTCGACTGAAATGTGTAATTTCACTGCGAAACATACTTTGTGTTATTGGTTTATGAAGACACAAATGAGCTCTCCGACATAGCAAGTAACATTTTCACATTTCAGCAATATATATTTTTTCACGACTCACGGCAAACTGGAGCATACTTAAACTCAACTCAACCAGAGAAACCTGTTCTGCAGTCACCTATATCTGTCTTTTTTGGCTGTTTCTTGAACTTTTCCCCCTTAATTATCTTCTTAATAACTATTTTAGTAAATAACCTTTTTGACAAAATCCCTATTTAAACAATTTCACACATGCATGTGGCATTTTCGCTCAGATTTCATTTGACGTCTAGGTACGAATATGCTTATTTGACTCTCATCTGCTTGAGTTGGTGATGACTGCAACCAGATATGACGTCACATGCAACCCAGCAATAGTGGTCTATATTAGCTGTTCCTTGACAAGCCCTGCGGTCAAGTTACAGCAATCAGTCAAGATGGGCTCTCCACGGTAAGCATAATAAGCAACCAACAAGATGTGGTTGACGCATTTTAATTACGATGATGTGACCTGTACTGTGATATGTCTACTGAATCTGCTGGTGTAGTTGGATGTACTTTTGCATTTAATTTCATAGGCCATGAGTTTGATTGCCAGCCAGGTTTGCATCAGAAAACCAAAACCATTCGTGCGACTGACTCGCTGCGGCAACCCCGTGACAGCAAAAAGATGAAAGTGAGAAAACTGTGATATGTCTATTTAAATTCACACTCTTTGCACAAGATGTCAATTTGCATTGAGGTTTGTATCAATCCGAGTGATTGATGCATCTGTCTATAACGCTTATCCTCACGAGGGGTACACCCTGGACTGGTCGCCAGCCAATCACAGGGCACATATAGACAAACAACCATTCACACTCACATTCATACCTATGGACAATTTGCACCAATTAACCTAGCATGTTTTTGGAATGTGGGAGGAAGCCGGAGTACCCGGAGAAAAACCACACATGCACGGGGAGAACATGTAAATTCCAGCTAGCCAATCGCCAGCCAATCACAGGGCACATATAGACAAACAACTATTCACACTCACATTCATACCTATGGACAATTTGGAGTCGCCAATTAACCTAGCATGTTTTTGGAATGTGGGAGGAAACCGGAATACCCGGAAAACATGCACAGGGAGAACATGCAAAATCCACACAGAGATGCCCGAGTGGGAAGCCATTATATCAAGATAAAATAAAAAGAAAAGTTCCAATGGATAACTTCATAGCCCATGCAGCAATATGAACCTGCACTACAATTGCAAGCTTTTAATGTACATTAATCGCGACTGAACCACAAAACTGATGTGATTAAAGGGATTACATTTCAGCAGACCAGCCCAGATTGCAGCATGAAAAACACTCACTGTGGGTGAACTAATGCTTTGTGGACATCACCTCTACTGCATGACTATATCATTGTGATGCACTTATTGTGCTACTTCCTTGCTCCAATCCCTGCACCCAATTCCCTCTCTATTATAGTCAAAGCTCTCTTTGGCTGAGGGTTATTCACGTCACCCCCTCGGTGAAAATGCACACACTTGCTCAGAGCCTTTAAAACATATGAATTCCATTCCACCTCAGTCTCTAGGGGGCCCGAGTGGTTTGTGAACATGGCAGAAACCTAATCCTGCAGGCAGTTTCCCTAGTGTCTTTCAAGACTGTTAGATACTTGCTGAATGAAACTGGTCCCCGGGGAGGATAGCAGAAGAGGAGGGTGCCTTAAAAGGTAAAACATTTGGAAGGAGTTTGGACTTGTATTTATATACAGCAGAAAAAGCTCTACACATCTCACTGTGTGACCATAAATTCTTTAACACATTAAAGCCAAACTCATCACCGCCCTCAAACACGTGCAACACACACAACCAACACATGGATAAACACACACACACATGCACACCATTAAATCCTTAGCTCATGAAAAATGCATGGTAACTGGTGCGGCTTAGCGCAAGTCCTGATAAATAAGCAATCTCAGGAAGAAGATGGCGTTAAACTTAAAACAAGTGTCTATTTGATTGTGTGTGTGTATGTGTGTGTGTGTGCTGCTTGGATTTAAAATAGGTCTGACATAATCTTCTCCACAATGCTGGTCGATCTGTGATTTGTTCATATAACGCAGCGGCGTCAAAGTCATGCTATGGAGGGCCGAGAAACTGAAGGTTTTCTTTCCAAAGCAGCTGATGTTAATGATCAACACCACCTTCAATTTGTGGGAAGGAGCTCATTATTTAAATGCTTCTGCTCTTCATTGACACATGTGATATAATGAAAACACTTTTTGACCGGAAATAATGGAAAATCAAGATAAGTCAAACTGTGACTATCATGAAATGTATATTAACCAGGCAACAATGTAACATTATTTACTGTAACACAGTAGCCATGTAATGCAGGGTGTGAAAAATAACAGCTATGTAATCATGCCATAATCGTCAATGGTCGGTTTGAAAAACACACAATGTTGTCCACGATACAACATTGTCTGGTATTTATAGGTTATCACATGTTTTGTCTGGTATCAGGCCAGGTATCATGCCCCCAAGTGTCTTCGGTCGAGGGCTGATACTGGCACGCGGGGGCATGATACTGGGCCTGATACCAGACAAACCATGTGATGATCTTATTATCACATACTATTTAATCATGAGCTTATTATCACGTACTATTTAATCAAAAGACCATTTTGCTTCCAGAAAATGTTCAGTTTATTACATGTATTATATCTAAACAGTGTAAACACAACAATTGCAAAAATATTTCAACAATAATATTTTATCAACAGTCTTATCTTAATAATGTCTGACAATTAAAGTTCCATTAATCAAGTTTGGGTTTTTTGGTGACTGGAGAAGCACTAGGCACTAAGCACTTGTGTGCTGTTCTCTGATTGGTTGTTTCACAGGCACGATACCAGAGCAGTGCGCTCTGAGTGGACCGCTACGGGGGCTGATACTGGACATGGTTAAACTCTATATTTTATCAGTATCACTGCCCTGGGCTTTGAACACAGTATCATTTCGGCCTTTTCCCGTATCATTCATGGGCGGTTTCTAGGGTACAGGGCCAATTACAGTAAAGTCTCGTTATATCGATATCGGTTAAAACGAATTACTACTTATTACGATACTATTTTCATTTCCCGGCAAATTTCTAGTCTTTTATGATATAATTAGCTCCGTTAGTATGATACACGGTTATTATGATAATCCGGTTACTACGATGCCCTTTTCATCTCCTGCCAGCCAATTTGGTCTGCTTATATCGATACAAAAGCAGCTTAAATCAATCTTTGCTTAAGGATTTCAATACCAAAAAAGAACACGGTGAACGGCTGCTTCCAGTCAACTTTATTTTTCACACTTCCACCACCAGAGCACAGCACACACAGCGGAAAACACCCGTCCCTTGCGCCTACCCCTCCGGGTGGCAACACCTTCCCTATTGATAGTTCTGGGGTGAATTATGTTCCGGGGTGCATTATGTCCCGGTAACCGGTAATCACTACAGTGTAAGTTTATTTTTATTTACTGTAGTACAAAATGTATTGTAGTACAAAAGCATGCTAGATACGCAATCCATGAACTCAAGGAGAAAATTACATGCCATATCAAAGATCCGCCCACTTTTAATGCAGTTCGGCGCAGGATCGGATATATGGATAGTCCGGTTATATCGGTATTTTTTTCGACTCCCGAGAATATCGATATAACTTTACTGTAATACTGTAGTATGTGATAAAACACTGTACATCACCTCAAAAAACATTTCCTTTATGTGTAATGTTGCATTTATCAACAAAGACAATTCTTTGGACAGTGCACATGGATGAATGCCAACACATTCCTGATGCACATATAATACTTTGTGGTTGCATGAGCACATCCTATGACAGCCTCCATAAAAGGAAAAAAAATGTGTGAGCCTGGTTGCAGGCCACAAATAGACATACCTACAGTCGCTGTGATAACAAGTGTAGCAAATAGTGCATAAAATGTCATACAAATGCCATTCAATTGAATTGTTATTGCTTGTTTTGCTACATTAGTGGACGCCTACGTCAGTGAGCTCAGTGGAGGACATTTTGTTTTCTTTTCTAAGGAATCGCTCACATGTAATTTCTTCTGAAAGGGTGCAAAAAGTCTCACATGAATCAGAGGCTTTTTTTTATGTCAGAGCGAAGCGGATTGACCACACATACTGAGATGAGACCTCAAGGTTTTTTCAAGGTTAAATGTAAAATTGAGCTCTTTTGTGGTGCTGTACAAAGACAGAGGATGGACTCAATTAAGTATACATTTGGGATGGGTACAACTCATCCATAGTGCAGCTGTTCATAGTCTAATGGAATCCAATGGAACAATTCAATCATACAATCTGCCGTTCATTCATTTTCTATCGCTTATCCTCACGAGGGTCGCGAGCGTGCTGGAGAACATGCAAACTCCACACAGAGCGGGGGGAATTGAACTCGGGTCTCCTAGTTGGGAGGTATGCGCGCTAACCACTCAAGCACCGTGCAGCCGTGCCTTTACAAATATGATACAAGAAAACAATAAAATATATACTTCAATTAATACCTCTCAATAAAAAAAGAGTACTATTATATTTTTAAATGCACCTAACGATTTGGTAATGATGTCATTCGCCATCCTTGACTAAGCGACTTCTCAACCACTTCCACTGTGCTTTGGTATTCATTTGTAGTATTGTTTGCTAATATTGCCAGGATATAAATTCATTTTTTTGTGAGAATAAAACATGATGTCTGCTTACCCCCTGCCGCAATGATTTTCCCTTTGACGCAGTGTAAAGATAATTAGCATTTTTATTGAAAATGTATGGTTTATTAAGGGTGTATCAGACTAGATGGAGAGACGTGTATGTGTGTAAATGTAAGGTGTTGTGTTACACATGAGGCACATGTGTGTGTGTGTGTGTGCATTTCTGCAGCCGAGTGGCAACAGCAGCCTCAGCACGATTATCTCTAATCTCCAATCATACTACAATAGCCCAAGGTCAATTATGGACATTTTTTTTGTCTTTCTTGCTTCATTATTATCTTTTTCTTCCTCACCTGACATTCTGCCATTTCATTCTCTGCTTTTCTACTATTTGCCTCCCTGTCCACCTCTCCTCACGTCTTTTATCAGTTAATTCGCTATTTCTGCTCTTTGTCTGCTGGCCTCGTCTAACCTATTTCTCCCTATCTCTGTTTCGGCTGTCACTCTGCCTCTTTCACTCTCCTTCTGTTCTTTTGGTCTAGAAAGAAAACACACACAAACACACACATATAAACACAAATAGCCCTTCTCATGTCATCATGATGGAGTTCTTCCAAGGGTCCAATTTGACAGAAGTCTTTAATTGGACAGACAAGAAGGTGATTTTATCTTTTAATTAGCTTTCCTTTTGCGCCAAGCTCTATTGTCTGAAATAGACAGTGTGGGTATTGCATAACATATCACTAGATTTTTCTGATTAATACACTAAATGTGGTAGTAGGCTAATTGCTTCATAACTGCATTTGGAGAGCCACTGCGTGATTAAGATGAGACAATGGATAGACATTATGCCAATTGTTCCTATTTTTGAACATACCAATAATGATGCATATCATTATGGTTTCCTGTGCTGGAGCTGTAGAAGTGAAGCATGGTCACATATCAGTGCTGCAAAGGAGAAGCATTCTCCAGTGGTGCGTTGATGTGCAGATATTTATACTGGGCCTGCAGCACCACCGGCACCTCCAGTCAGTATACACAGTTGCTAATCGCGGCCAAAGCTCACTGGCTAGCTTGGCACACGGATGTCAAACACTCATGTTGCAGAGAGCCGGCAAGAGGAAGAGCAAAAAGAGAGGGAGAGCACTTGATTTTAGTTTTGGAAAAAGGCCAGAAATCCAGCAGAGCAGTGAGGAGAGATGAGGAGTTGCAGGATGTACTTCAAGCCAAAAAAAAAAAAAAAGACAAGAGTAAAGGCTGAGGATGATGGGATGATGGGGCAAATTTCCCTGAAAACTCAACCGTACATAATGTAATTACCTGTTTTACAACGCTCTTTGAGATTTGCTTACGGTAACCGCAAGGAGGCGAGCATACCTGCTGCTACTCTAACCCACGAGCCCGGGGATCGTGCACAGCAGCATGAAGGGGCGTCTCATTGGAGCGCTGCTCATAACCAAGCTCTGATTAACACCAGATGGCTTCAAAAGGTGATCACCAGGGGTCAAGTGTTCGCAAGCCACAAAACTGAACACTTTCAATGCGTCTCATGCGGGGGGGAGGTACAGTGTGCACCCCCTCGGCACAATGTTAACTTTGTTTCCTTTTCTATATAACAGAATGGTTCCATTTGGGAAGGCTCTTAATCTTACTTATAATCTTCGTAATTTTAGTAATTAGGATTTGCAGTGGTGACGAACTGCTACAAAGAGCTGTTTTAGAAAATTGTCTCTCATTATGCTAAGCCATATAGTAGTTTACAAAGTGACATTTCAGTAACCATTTTAATGACAGTATCTACGGTATTCTAATGGCACAATACTACTCTTGGCATCGGCCATTTTGCATGATATTGATATTGATTTTTCAAGGCAGGTGGCATATTGTGTTCTGGGGCTAGCTTTATATACATGGTAGTATATACCAAACCGGACTCTCATCTTTTACCAGAAAAAAAAAATAATAATAATAAAATAAAAATAAAAATAAAAATAAAAATAAAAATAAAAATAAAAATAAAAATAAAAATAAAAATAAAAATAAAAATAAAAATAAAAATAAAAATAAAAATAAAAATCTTACACCAGAAAAAAAAGGTTTGTTGCTACCTTTTTCCGTTCTTTAGTAATCAGCAATAGGGAGAAAATGTATTTTTGTAAGAAGATACATTTAAAGCATAACCTTAGCCATATATATTTAGCCAACATGTCTAAACAATGATGCCACAACATAAACAACACACACATTGTTGTTTTACATTTAAAAAAATATATATTTTGTACAAATATAACATTATTATGGTTGTTTGTCTATATATGCCCTGTGATTGACTGGCGACCAGTCCAGGGTGTACCCCGCCTCTCGCCCAAAGACAGCTGGGATAGGCTCCAGCATACCCCCGCGAACCTCACGAGAACAAGCGGTATAGAAAATGAATGAATGAATGAATAACATAGTTACAATTTTCAAATTTGCAATTAAGCTCTTTGTGTGCACGGGTTTGTGCACACATGCACACATGTGCGTGCTTTAAATTTCCCTTCGTTGGGTACTACTTGCTATTTCACTTCCTGGTTGCTGTGTATTTTGCTGTGTATTTCAATGGAAGATACGCAGAACAAGTTGCACTTCTGCCACCTCGTGGTCATTTTATTCATCTTAAAACAGCATCAAACAAGCTCTCCTCTTTTATAGAGTTGCATCATGACCTTCCTTCTGCCTCTGATGTAAAAAAAAAACATATAAGATGTATGAATCCGCATTTGGGAGCAAGCAGTCGGGTCTTGGATATATAATCAAACCTTGGTTTTCGATGGTAAAATTTTACCTCCGTTGTAGTTGTAGTTGACCTTTTGGCACATTAATTTCTGTGGTATTAATACATATGTGGATGGCTAGCATTGTTTATTAAGCCATCTTGGATGACCCACTCAATACGTACTTTACACAATATTACGGTACTCTGTAAGACACATTCATTTGGCAAAGTCAAATGAGAATGTTACACAAACTAGTCCTTTTGCCACATCAACAATAAGAAAGCGGGGGTCAAGGAAGGTGATGTTGAAGGGATAAATCGAGGTCACAGATGAAGATGTCGAGGAATTGTTGTTGGTGTGCATCCCATCCTATTTTTCCCCTCCTCTTTACCAACAAGAGCTTCCAATAAATGCAACAGTCATGTTATTTTGCATTGTTTTGTGATTTTAAAATTATAATGGGACTCTATAAAGTTGATTAATGTTGTTTTACCTTTCCTGTGGTCTTAGTAGTACCAGTGTCCAGGGTCTGGGACTGTGAAACTGCAAATTCTAACATGTACTTTGATGTTGTTAAGCATATCCCAATCCCCTGCTTTGGCAAACAGTTTTCAACATGACAAGCCCCGAACACACCACCAAGATGCTGAGTATCTGCTGAGGAAGCTGAATGTGAAGGTGATGGAGTGGACCAGTATGTAGCCACACCTGAACCTAATTAAGCACCTGTAGGGCATCCCCAAGCAGAAGGAAGGTGGAGGAGCACAAAGTGCCACCATTTCCACCAGTGATGTCGTCATGGGTGAGTGAGAGGATTCCAGTAACAATGTGTGTAGTTTTGGTGAGTTAAATATTAAGACCCAATTTGTATACGTACACTGTGAGGTGTATTCACTTGTGCAATTGTTATGCTTGAAAATGCATAAGGCAATTAAGGCATAACATGTGTTAGTATGCGAACCTTGATAAAATAAAGCTGCAAAATTCAAACTGCGTAGTGGTGGGGGGACGACTATATTTGTAAAAGAAGATTTTTTTGTACTAAATTTGTGTATTGGACCTCGTTAGATGGTGCAGTTTGACAAAACGATCTTTCTTTGGATGTAAACATGGCTTGTGAGTGTGGCGGTGTGAGTCCACTCGCACATATTTCACAAAAGGGACCTCTTTCATTGATCTGCCTTGATTTACAGCAACAATTTGGAGATATTTCACTGCTTAATGTCTCGTAAAATTTATCTGGCCAACAATGCCACTGACAGCATTGATTTGCTACGTCAAGCGCAGCGGTTTGATCAAAGACGGCTGGATCTCTAGACAGGAGTATCTTATTCAAAGCGCCACATATTATTGCGCCTTTCACAAGAAATTGATTTCATAAATATTTGAAGGATACAATAACAGGCGTTGTAGGGTTTGTGACAGTGACTCAAGCCGAAGGTTTTCTCGGGCATAAGAACTGTGTGTGTGTGTGTGTGTGTGTGTGTGTGCAGTCGTTTTGTGCAACAGTACTTCTCACGGCTGAACATTGCTGCCACAGCGAGGATATGTATCACACGGCTACCTGATACAGCCAACCACTTAGTTGCTTCACGTAAGCTGTAATGAAACATCAAGTGCTCTCTCTTTTACAAACTGCAGTGTTCTTTTCCCTTTTGCTTTCCTTTCCTTGAACTCCCTGACCCTTCTGGGAATAGGGTTCCAGTTGTTTTACAAGAGGTACTCATCTTGAAAGCACACCATTCTTTATCAGCAACCCACCTCTTCAACGCAGAGGCCACGTCCTTAATATATAAAACGTCCTAATTGAATCATTCATAAAACGTGTATTTTTCTATTTGCTTGACCTTAAGTCCACACAAAACTGCATTTTTGAAAATGGGTTTGAAGAGCTACTCAAAACTCAGCAGTGTGTGTTTTTCAAACTGAGTTTTTCAGCCAGTTCGGCAAGTTAACGCAATTCTTTAGGAATTATTTGTGCTCCTGTAGAGCAGCTACACACAATAACCCACACAGAAAACCTTCTAGATCTTCCAGAATATGCATCTATTCCAGCTGTATTTCACCTATTCTCGCCTCTGGGCACACTCACATGTCCAAAGTGCTTCCGAACTACACACTTTGTCGGAGGCGCTGTTGGTGCCGTGGAGAAGCCGGACGTTAGGGCGCCACGTTTACTAACATCGGTGGTCATTACATGTTTTTTTGAGGGACGACCACGAGCACTTTGGTTCTCTCAACCTCCGTGGACGCACAGCGTGTACAACATTAATGCACTTTTCCCAATGAGAGCGCATTTTGGTGGAAATGTCACGTTCATGTTCACAAAAACTGTTCTGTGTGAAATGCCATCGACGTTAAAAATATTTTTCTTTTGCTGGGAATCACCGATATCACCTACTTGTGACAACGACAGCAACATCTGCAGAAGCAGAGCTTAGGGGAGGACAGAGGGCGTATCTCGCCGACAGCCACGCCCACAAGGATCCCAAACGTGTTTCAGGGCTCACTTTCAAATGCGCCAACCTCATTATCTGAACCTTTGGCAACATTCAAACTGCATTTATAGGTCAGAAAAGTGGAAAAAGCATAATAGGTCCCCTTTAAGATAAAAGTCGGGCCTTGCAGCGGAAATTACGGTAGTTTTGTCCTTGATTCCCCAGTGTAACTCTTTCTATACCGGTATGTTGTTACAGGTTTTGTGCTTTGACGTCCACTTGACAGGCTGTGGATGAATTTCTATTTAGACGGAGATCATTTTTAACATGTAGTTGGCAAGGACAAAGACTTCTTTTTTACACTGGAGTGAAAAGTTTGAGTGTTTTGTTGCTTTAAGTGTCTTCCAAATGTTCTGTTCTTAAGTGGGCATTCATTCACGAGAATAGCTGACAAGTTTTAAAGGGAAAGGCATTAAAAAAATTAAACACACACGCACTTTTGATGCCTGGCATGTGTGTTGCAGCACGCCCAAGCTTAGTGGTGCAGTAAGTGGGTATCAGGTTGTGTTTCCATCTGCTCCAGAGAGGGCTCTGATAGTCCTATTATTTAATCTGCTGGTCATTCTAGACGCCAAGAGCGCAAGACCCGTTTAGTCAGACAAAATTGAATGTTTCAGAGCGGGCGATCACCTTGACCGTTTGGCTGGACTTTGGTGCCTGGGCTCGCTCAGGAAAAAAACAAAAAACAAAACTCCAAATAAGTATCGGGTATCCGGAGCACTTTGGGAAACGTTCAAATCACACACGTACATTTGTGGTACAATATTGGTGACATAATGTATTATGACCACAACCAAGCATTACCTAATTCTAACCCCAAACCCACCCACAGTCTGAACCCACCCTAGCAGCCATTTAACAATGTGTTCCATTTTCTGGAAATTTTCACTATACGCAATAACACATCATATCACATATGCACAAAATACAAATGTAAAAAAAAATACATATGTACCATAAATGTTCCTAGTTTATTCTATTTGATTTTATATTATTATCAATTTGCACTCACTATACAAAAGTGACTAGACATTGCCCTCATTTCAAAGCATTAGCGCGCAGGCCACACAGCTAGGAGACCCGGGTTCAATTCCACCCTCGGTCATCTCTGTGTGGAGTTTGCATGTTCTCCCAGGTACTCCGGTTTCCTCCCACATTCCAAAAACATGCTAGGTTAATAATTGGCGACACCAAAATTGTCCATAGGAGGGTGTACTCTGCCTCTCACCGGAAGACAGCTGGGCTAGGCTCCAGCCCCCCCCCCCGGGACCCTTGTGAGGATAAGCGGTACAAAATGGATGAATGAATGAATGGTTGGAAAACATGGCCACCGTCAAGCAAAACGCCATTAACCATGTGTTTAATGATAATAAACACATGAAGATATCTTTATTGCATACATGCTGGCATGCAACCTATAGGCGGTGCCACAGAAATAATTTACAGTGGTGAAAAAGATGTTTAAAATTCTACTAAATTCTCTTGAAAATGTATTGTTTTACCCAAGCATTTTGAAAATTATACTCAAATCATGCTAGTACTGCAAAAATCATAATTTATGATCCGACTATTGCTTTAATTGAGGATAGGAGAAATAATTGTTCCAGATGTGTAGGGATTGCTTTGAGTTGGACACAAGAAATAATAAAAAATAATGTACATACTGGAACATTACAGAAAAACATTATGTGCAGTAAAATGAAAAACTTTTTCAATGCACTCTTCAGCAGATTCAATGTACTCTTTCATTTCTTTAGTGGATAGCTTTTGTTCCTTGGGCAACCGCCGCTTCCTACCATGTAACACTATTGTCTGCTTTCTGACATATGGCAAAAAAAAAATCAAATCCATCTGGCGGGTGTGCAGCGGTACTTTTAAAAAATCTTGTTTGAAAAGTAAAGCACGGATGGAATCCATTCATAATTGCTTCATAAAACAAAAACAGAAGTTGCGGTGAGAACTGTGCCATTGGACAAACCCTCAAAGCTTGAGTGTGACAAGAAACATCAAGGACAAATAGATGTCTGTAAATCCAAAGAGGCTTTTTTCACTTTGAACTCTAAAATATTTGGATTTTGGAGGTGGGTTGAAAGATTACACAAAAAGGACAGAAAAGAAAAGAGAAAGAAAGTTTCAAATATGCCCTATGAAGGTTTCACTCCAGTGGATACAACCTCCCAGACTGTTATGGGTGGGTCAAAGGTCACATGGCCATCTGTCATCATTGAGCTCTCATACTTCCTCCCTCAGACTTTTCCCAGTGAGCACCAGACCGTCTTTATTTCCCCATCAGCACACTCTGGCACGAACATGCCGGGTTATTCAGGGGCAAATCTACATTTTTATGAATAAATAAGGGATGATGAAGGCATTTGCCATGGGTACTTATGATGCACATTTCACTGGCATTTACATTTTAGCTTACTTGGGAGAAATCAAATGTACACTCACGCATTCCCAAAAGGGGACAACTTTAATAATAATACTGATCACTTTTGATTAAAGGTGATGTCAAAACACATACAAACCACTGGTTATGTTATGTATGAAATGTGCAAAATTTTGCTGAATTTTATGAACAGAAAGATACATGATCACAAAGCTAAATGACGGGTAGGCCCTGTCATGATAATGGTCTGTAATTATGAGCCCACGATAAATTGACATATAAGTGTATGTGTGTCTGCGCCAACCGTCTGTGCTACACAGGTTGGATGACAACAGGGTTCACACTGCATGTGTGCATTGGCTCTGAATGAAATGAACACAGAAGCGAGTGAGCATCTTCTCAGATATTAAGCCTCTTTGTGCCAGTCGGCGGGCTACACGAGTGCTAGCAGTGAGCAAGCAGATGAAAATGAATGACGGCACAAAGGCCATAGTTCAAGTAAGCATTTTTACACTACATAATTGTTTGTGTTTGAAGGTTTTAATTTAAATATAAAACGGTCTATATAATGTTGCGTCGCTGGGTGTACTTTCTGTTTCCAATAGCGCTTTGATGTACAGTTTTTGTAAAAAAAAAAAAACAGGCTGGAAAGCACATGGTTAGAGCTCACATAGTAGTTGGTTAATATTCTGCACTATACATTGGTACTGTATTGTTTGTTTTTATCCACCTATCGTGTTGCCATGTGTGTGTAGTTCTTTTGAAACCAGGAGTAGTCATTGTGACAGGCCTAATGACAGGATACAATTACATATACTATATTTGTATGATTAACAGCTCCAAATGAACTGCAAATTTAACTCAAGCGAAAAGATAACACACGTGTCACAAACATTTGAATTGCACTTTAACCGTGTTATTATGAGCCTTGAAGAGTTGCGAGCAAGTTAAGTTGAATTAATGCTTTAAGTGTAGAGGTATTTTCTGGTAATTCCGAGCATACTTAAATGCATCAAATTGTACTTGTGCATTAAGAGTTAGTGAGTGACAAGAATATCCACTTATTGTTTGTCTTTCTGTTTAATTAAGACAATCATGGGATTTTCAGAGTGTCCATGAATGCATCCCGTAGCTGTCTCATGACACCATTATCATCGTTTGTGTTGCCAGCTACTGTATTTCAGAGTATAATATTTTCAGAGTATAATAAAGCTATACCGCTGTACACTGTCTACTCTCAACATTTCTCAATATATTTCCCTTGAGAAAATATGCTGAAAGATAAGGCATCTCTTCACATTTGTGAAATAGTCCTGTACAAGAGCAGCAAATATAGAAATATACTTACTGTAAGGAACACATTCATACTGGACTTCCAGGTACTTGTATGTTCCAGGACAAGGGTCAGGAAAAACATCAGGGCCGGCTACCACTGCACACTGGGTCCGGTTGTTACATCTACAGAAAAAAAACAACAATTGGGATGTAAACAAACAATATAAACAATATAAACAGACCTTGATGTGTCCTGGTGTAAACTCAGATGCATTGCAAGCACTCAAAACAATCCAACACATAGGCAGCAATGCATCAAAGGGCCCTTTAGATTGGCAAGAGTGCAGACAGAATGGCCTTGGTGGTAGTCGGAGTGAGCGTTCCGCTAATGGAATCATCCACTGGGAAAAGTCATATGCAAGGTGGCCCACAATGGCTCTGAAGAGCTGTTGCACAAGGACACTTCTGTGTTGTGTGTGTATGCTCTTGTCTTTTTTATCTTTGTGTGGCACATCCTTTGTTATTCCACTTTCACTGTCTGGTCCACGCAAGAAAAAATGGTAGACTCTATGTGTGCATGCAGGGACAATAACCTATGCTTTAAGAGTGTTTTGACACACACTCCAGATAATGAATTCCAATTATCGGGGGGGCTCTCTCCTCTGACACAAGGAAGTATTTATCTCTCTTGTTAACACAGGTTCCAAACGGCAGCACACATATTTACACTATGTCTGTGGAACAGCGCTCCCTTGCGTGCATCTGTGTGGTTAGAAAAAAAAGAAAAAAAAAACATTTCCAATGGCATGCATGACCTTTTAAATGCAAATGTTTGCATTACAATGTTTTCCATAGTCATTCATCACAACCAATAAAGATTTGTAGGGCAGTTGGATTTTCATCATTGATGCATGCGATAACACAAGCATATACCTCAGTGGCAACTCCTGGTCTTAAAAAATAATTAGTCAAACTATTTTAGTGAAAAATATGCACACATTGGGAAACATAAAAGCCTATTTTTACGGCAGCTGAGGAGGTATTCTTTCCTCTAGTGAATATTTTCTTTCAATTAGTACAACTGTTCGACTTCTCTGTCTTTCCCTCCCTGTGCACCTGTCAAACAGGCGACATTTACATTAAAAACATTCCCATCTCTCCCATTGAGATATTTTTAATGAGCATGTCAAACCCGCCTCAAGTCTCTTTTGCTACAGTGCCATTGTGCTATTTGCATACTGTAAAATGAAATATGCATGAAAGTTAATTTAATTTTCACCTCAATATTCACGAAGAACACACAGAACTAATGTAGGCATCAGGAATCTTGGAGTCGGGTGTGTGTCTGTTGCTGACTGGTGCACCTATGCCGGTGTTATTGCACTCTAACAGGACTAAAAGTCTGTTTGTTGCAATGTCTGTCATATTCTAATAACAATATCCTCCAGTCCTCATGCTTCTCAGCCTCCCTTCTTTTGTTTCGCATCTCTGCTTTTTAATTTCTTGCCCCGGTGCCTTCATCATCGGTCACCTGTCACTAGTGCAAGTCGTCGCCCGTGTGTGTATGTGTGTATGTGTGTGTGTGTGTGTGTATCATGGCATTGGGGTGACACATGCCATGAAAAGTTGGCTGAGACTCGAATGATTGGCCCACATCAGTGAAAAAGGGTCTTGTTTAACGTCCCGCTAGCTGAACAAATGCTCCCATAGTTATGATGGCAGAGATAGCAGCAACCTGTTGAGCCTCTTCTCAACAGAAATTAGTCACATTTGCACATAATGTACCACATTGCAATTAGTAGAACAATATATTTTTTGATTACTTGTGAAAAAAGTATTGTATTGTTATTAATGGATAAGAAAAAACAATATCTCAACTTATATGTCTCTCAAATTGTTGGCTTTATTGCCATTCTACAACCTCAACCTCAACCTCAACATGATGTGTCCCTAGTTGGCTGTAATAACCTTTACTATGATGGATTGTGGAGCCACATCTCATGGCATCTGTAAAGCTGCAGTTAATTATTGTGGAGTATAAAGATAATATGCCTGCTGTATGCACCCGCTAAAGATTTTAATATTTACTTCAACATAATGACCAACATAATTCTCAACTTAGCTAGAGGGGCTCGGAAGGAAGTCACATTACATTTTCATGTTTGATTATAATATACTTATTGTCATTATATGTCATATATGTATATACAATGTTTCAGAAATGTATTAGCTCCCATAACCAGCGAACTGGACTTTTCTGAGAAGTCAGAAATTTATTTTTTTTGACAGGAATACAAGTAAATAATTACAATGTTGCATTATAATCAATAAAGAAAAATGATTTTTAATTATTACTATTGGGGTTGTTGTGGCATAACCCTAATAATACATAATACATTTGTGAAACACTTTATTTATTTGAAGAAAATAGCTATTTTATTTAATATAATGATATAAAAATGCATTTTTAGTCCATATGCGAAAATGCAGACCAGTATAGAGTTATAGGCACAATATTTTGTCAGTGTAAAGCAAAATATTTTTAATATTTATACATTTTCAGACTGGGTTATTGCATCGTGTGTGTCTGGTTATTTTATCATCCCCTATTAAATGTTTATCAGCACACACTGGCTTGTTTTACTCAGGAGTCTGACTTTTTTTTGCTAACAAGTCTAGTACAAAACATGTACTGAGAAATCCAAAAAGAAAGTGAATGAGAAGAAGCTCTTCTGACACCAAAGTCAAAAGAATGCATAAACAAGTGCACCATATTAAACAAGCAACAATGCAGAGAGAAAAAAAAAAGATGCAAATATCTTTGAAGAGGGCAAAAATGGAGAACAATTAGAGTGCACATGAGTGTGTTTATTTCAGATTCTTGACAGCTTAGGTCCCCGAACTTTTCCCGACTGAGTCATAAAGCACTGAAGGTTATTGACTAGTATTTTAATTAGAGGGTTTTGAGCAAAGATTTGACATAATCTTCCCTGCGTGATCCATCTCTCTCCGCTATCAGCCCTTCCTTCTCTGTCTATTTTTGTCTGCACCATCTTCCTCATCTCTCTGTTCTCCACACGCTCTCTAAGCCAAGATCATAAACCAATTTCTCTTTCTGCCATTGCTTTTATCCTTCCTTCACACTCTTCTCATCTGTGTCTGTCACTCCGTCTGTCTGTCTGTTCATCAGTCTCAAACAAACTTTGCCGCAGCTTCAGTACTAGAATCCTATTGCCCACTTCGCTTGTTGTGTCTTCCCTTCCTACAGTACATCGGAGCGTCGTCGTCCTTCCACCTCCTCCCTCCTCCACAGTCGAGCTCATACTGACGTCACAGTTCAGTCTGAGCCAGCAGTCTGAATCACATCCAAAAATGACTCCCTTATGTCTCCAGCACACCCCCCCCCACTCCATCTCTCCTAATGTGTTCATCCAGCAAAAATTCACGAGTCGCATTTCAGCCTTTGATGAATTGAGGTGCGCGCATATGCACCCATCTTTTTCAACATTCTTCCAATCGCAGCGATGGCTCAATTTCCTATGTCTCCAGTGTTTTGCCTGGTGTTGGCAGAAAAGCCCGCCTCCGTTTTTTTTTTTTTTTTTTTTTAATTAGCATGACCACATCAAAACAAGGCAGTGACCTGGATACAGCCTTGCCTGCTGGCTTTCTTCCCTGCAACACACACACACACACACACACACAAACAAACTAGCAACAAAGCTGAGCTGTGGCAGACAGGCGAAGACAGAGCCGCGCTGCTGCTGCTGCTGCAGTGGGTGCTGCTGTTATCATCTGTGATGTTTTCCACATTGTTTGGCAGGCCTCCCTTCACTCCTTCTCTGCCTCGCTTCCTCACATAAACATGACTGACTAATGATTTGATGAGGCTGATGGAGCGTGCGTGCCCATGTTTGACGCACGTCCTAGTGTGTGTGTGTGTGTGTGTGTGTGTGTGTGTGTGTGTGTGTGTGTGGGAGCAGATGCAAAATGGAATAAATATTTGTGTGCGTATGCATTGGTATCTGCCTGCAAGTGTGTGCGCGTGCTTGTGTGCAGATGTGCTGAAGAACTATGTAATTACAGAGTAAGTGAGATTCCTAATCCTCATGTGTTGGGAGAGGCGTCTGAGAGTGAGTGAGCCACAAAGTCTCCGGAATCAACATTTAAATAGAACAGAGCAAGAACTTGATAACATACCGACGGTTCTTGTATTACTACTTTGTGCCCAAATTCTACTCAGCTCTACTCGACTCTACTGGCCTCGATATTCCAAATTTGATTCAAGGGGAGACTGAGGGAAGTATGAATACGTATAACTTTCATTAACTCCCACATTAGATGATTGGAAGTATGTTAAAATATACAGTTTAAAGTGCCACTGGGAACACGTTCTGTGTATCTATAGCTTTAGGGCTAATGAGCTGTTTGTCTACACCAGGGGTTAGTGAATGTGACTCTTCAGCACTTCTTGTTGCCGAGCTCTGGGGTTTTTTTAACACCTAAGTGGAGAAAATGTACATTTTTATAAAGAGTTAAAATATCTGACTCAGTGCATGTCGGTTAATGCATCTACATTGCGTTCTGAATGCTGACGAGGGAAGGGGGAGGCAACTCAGTGAGACACAAAAAAAGACATCTGAGAGAGTAATATATCCATATTACTTGACATGTGGTAATTAACAAAGAACAGAAATTAGCAAATAACAGAAAATGTAGTGTTGGAAGACGTTTTCAAAAACAAGCACTGGGCTTTTTCTGAAACTGCAGATTAAAAGAGTGATTTCAGAACTATTACAGAATGTTGAGGAGAACAAACATTCAAGATGTGGATGAAGGCTCCAAACTCAAACTCAGTTGCTATAGTGTTGTGGCTAGTGATGTGTGAATCCATACTGCAATATCGATACTTCTGAAACTGGCCATTCGTGCTCTAATAAAAATATTGACATTTTCTCTACTTGTGTGCTTTGATGTGATGTATATCGTTAACAGAAATACACTGGAAACTAACTGAATTATTGAGACCTTGTTGATGAAGTAAATGATTGGTGGGAACTATTTTTCCTTCCGCCTGTGCGTACTCATGCCATGCAGAAGTGGAGTCTGTCAGTCAGTCCAATCAAAAAAAAGGAAATTATTCAGAAAATGAAAGAAACACCTCTCTCTGCAAAGACAGTCAAGGACAGGACCAATAGAATAGCAACAAACATCATGTATGTATATGTATATGTATGTATGTATATTAGAGTTCTCTTTTGATGCTAAAAGTTGCCGATACCTAGTCTGCACGTCTCCAACAGAGTGTGTGGCGCTGGTTGTGCCAAAAAATTTGACAACATTAAAAAAAAAAATAGCTCAGATAACACATAAAAATGGGTGGGTGGGTTTGCATGAGAAAATGAATCGCTTCTTTTATTTCAACCTGTTGGAACTTCCCCTGAGCTCACGCGCAAACAAACATGACATTGATCACATGGGATGCAAATGTGAGATTCCTCATCTGCAAATGTTCTGCAATGTAAGAAAAAAAAAATCACCTGAACTACCTGAAACGACAACATCGCGACAAGGCCCAGGGCTTGTTCCTGTTGCCGTGGAGTTTGAAATTGAAGATAGCAGTTCAGTTTGTACTTGTGAGAATTGACAAATTCAACTTTGTCTGAGTCGTTGTTTTACCTCTAAGTGTGCACAAAGTACAGTTAAACCAATATATATATTTTTTTACATGTGCAGCAAAGCCTGCTTTACTTGGCCGCAAGCAGTAGAGCCACCCAACTAGCATGTGTCCAAAAGACAGAAATGCAAAATGTGATGTACCCATTGATTCTATATGAATAATTCAGTGCACACTGTTCATAAACAATTTAAATAAAAACACGGGAAGTTGAGCTACATCCATGCATACCAATACAGAAAAACAAGAACACACATACAATCGCCTGCTGACTGATCCTGGGCGTTCAATAGTGTTTTTTAATGACTTGGGTGACAATATGAGATGCATCACATTACGTATAAGATTGTTAGGCGGGGGGGTGTGTAATACAAGAAGACACCCATTACTTCCATCCACTGGTGAAATTACTCAGAGCTTCATGTGCTTCTATTTTATAGACTTGTCACTATGCACTGATGCTGTTGTCTGTCATATGGTTTTGGTCCTCTTTGAAATTGTTTCCAACTTCAATGTTAAAAATGCTGTTTGTTGTTTATTGGAGCTGCAGTCATGTCCCATCTTTAGCATTTAGCTGCCACATTCTACCGCATATTTACTTTGGTTTTTTTTTCTTTTCAGTTGCGAGAACATAATGTTACACAGATAGTTCTCAATGTCCATAAAATGCAACAAAGGCACTATTGACAAATCAGTCTTTTGTGAAGCCTTCAAACATTTCCCAAGGTTAAAATCAAGCCCATAGTGTAGCACATTCTGGAAACAAATTAAGCCACAATCTTCACACTGGGAAACATTAAAGTGGAAGGACAGAGCTGTTGGAAAAAACATAAAGCACAGTGCAGTTGGTGAAAAATAACAAATGGAAGGGAACAGTGTGATTATCCTCAAAATCTCCGGGCCCTTTGGGACTCCGGGAAAGCCATTTGACAGCAGACAGTAGATATTTACTGTATCCAGCTTCGGAATAACAGTGCAGTTAGGATGACCATACACTTGTTCTCTCTGTACACACACACTCACACACACCTGCAATGCTATTACCCTGGTGTCTGCTTTATTAACGTCCTGATGTCATGCCATTTGAAGATAGACAAATAGAGTAATGCATGTCAAACAGGAGGAATACACAGCGGAGCAAGAGGCACGGGTATTGTGATTGTCAGGTGTAAGAAAAGGAAAGTATGTGTTGTTGGTGCCTGTCTGGCAGGGGCTAACGTCACATCCTGTGCCAGCATCACCGAGCTCTACTTATAAAGAAATGACAGATCTCTCACACATTCAGAAACACACACACACACACAACTGTGTGGTCCCAGAATGTATTTCTGTCAGCTTTAGAACAGCCTGTCAGACAAGCCACAGGTAAAATAATGTTGTTTTCCACACTGGGAAACAGCTTTGAAATGTGTTCCATTATTAATATTTGGCTGGAGAATGTCACTCTCACAAGTTGTACCTAACTTATTTCTGAGCATGTCGTTTTTGACATACAACATGCAATGCATTATAGATTTAGTAAAGCAGGTATGTTGTTGTATCCCATGTGGTGCTAGTGCAAAATACATGACCTTTTTGCAGCCATGCATAAAGCTTGTGAATGCGAAAAATATGCCAAACGTATATCAATAAGGGTGTCAGCATCTAATTCAATTTGTAAGAGATGCACTCTAATTAAGATCATTTGTAGGCAATCTCCAACAGATTGTTTTTCCAATGCAGTAACTAATACAGGGATGCAAAATGATTAACAAGTGGGCTTATAGCCAAGTGTAGTTTTTGAGCTCCACCATTTCTCCTCCTCCACTGGTAACCATGGCAACCTCCACCTAGTCTGAATCAGGGCATACATAGTTTTCCTTCTCCTTCCAACAACTCCGTTGACATCACGGTGTCTTCTCCTTATAACGGTGTGTCTGTGCATATTTCACCCTCTGTCTCCACAGTTGGATCAGAGACCACCTGCTTGCACAAACTCTAAACCCCACTCCCCATGCTCAAATACTGCTAACGTGTCAGACTGGGAGGTAAGTAGAAAACCAGTGTGAGTTATATAACAGTGTCTTTAGGAATTTTTGTCAACCTGATACATGGGTGCGTCTTCCCAATTTTACGCCGTGGCCTAATTGTTCAGGTCATGTCAGCGTCAAAAGGTGTCAAGTCCATCGCCGTCTGCACGCCAGCTTCTCTGACTGGATGTGTCAGACTACACCTATCGCCACTTGATCCAATATATAAATTTACTTTTTGCAGACTGTGTATAAGTCAATTAAAAGGTATAGTTCTTCATATAAACATTGTCTCAAAGTTAGAATACCCCTCAGATTTACATTTACAGTATATACAGCATATCTTCTCAAGGGCTGAATCTTGGATATCATTTAGAGTAGTCAGTGTACAGCATGAGCAGTGAATTCACTATCCACTGAAAATGCAAGTGAGATATTGTTGCAACAGCAACAAGTGAGATATTAATGGCACATGCATGGCCGTTTGCAGTTTGATAACGAGCCCAAACACATCGCTAAGATGACAAGGAAACTGAAGGTGAAGATGTTCAAGTGGTCAAGTAGGAGATGCACCACAGGCATACTAACTTTCATTCATATTGAGAACGCCCTTTAAAATAATTTACGGTTATATGTTGTTCGTACATGCCGCATGGCGGTAGAGTGGTTAGTATGTTGCCCACACAGTCAGGAGATCGGGAAGACTTGAGTTTGAATCTCTATTAGGGTAGGTTAATTGGCGACTGCAAATGGTGAATGGTTGTTTGTCTATATGTGCCCTGTGATTGGCTGGCGGCCAGTCCAGGGTGTACCCCGCCTCTCGGCCAAAAACAGCTGGAATAGGCTCCAGCATACCCGCAATCCTAATTCGGATAAGCGGCATTGAAAATGGATGGATGGATGTTCATACAAGTTGATGAAAATGATGAATGCTAGCTACCGAACACAATGACATATTGATGTAGTATGAAGTATATACTGGATATTAGAGGTGCTCTGATCAATTCAGCCACCAATCGGTATCGGCCGCTATAAGTGAAAAAGGCACAGAATTGGTATCAGCTGATTCTTGCTTTAAAACGCCAGTCACACGTCAGACAGCTTTGTCTTTGTGAAAGTGATATAAGTTTTGCATCCTGCCGAGCACTTTTTAACTCAAAAAAGCATGCATGTTTGAGTATAAAATAATATGCAGACAGCACTATTCCATATTCCTGACTTGTTCTTAAGAGCTTTTAAAGCAACGTCGGGATGTTACCTCCATAGCCTGTTTTCTGCCGTGTGTCGTGAACTGGTATGAATTAAAAAATATATATATATTGAAAGGCATTTCAGGAAGAAAAAAGGAGAAAATGGTTAAATATAGTTCAACAACATAATGGGTGAAGCTGACATTACACCGTGAGAGGAGGAAGTGGTCACACGCACACACACTGACAAGTGAAAATACACAGGCGTGTGTGTCTGTATTGTATGTACTATGGTCTCTAATTACCACAGTGAGCAATGGTGACAGTGGGACCCCCTAGGATGCTCCAGGTCATTTGCTGTGAGGGTGGTGGCAATACACACACACATAAAAGACTATTTGAAATACAGAACATATTCTGTGTTCGGCATGACGGTTAATGGAGAGAGGAGACTACGAAGAACACGAAAAATATACATGCAATACTTTTATTTTTGTTCCGATCTTCCATGACTTGAACTGAACGATCTAACACTTTTTCCGCGTATATAATAGGCCTATTTCTGTCAAATATTGTTCACAGATCTGCCTCAATCTGTGTTAGCGAGCACTTTTGCTGAGATAACAATGCCTCAGATGTCCTCAAGTGTTGAGGTATGACTGCAGTTCCTGGATGTCACCGATTTGAGTGGAAAAATATTCCTATTCTATTGCATTTTGTACTTTGGAGAGGTGTTCTACTCAAATATGAATCCCAGGGTCAAAGACATCCAAAATATCTACTCAAGTGTAAGATGTTAAACCAATATTAGATTAAAAATCATATATTCTATGTAAAAATGAAGTGTCGAATAGTCTGCTATTCTTGAGCGTATGTGTATAAATAGTGATCTGTTTCAAATGTGTGCACAAACGCACAGAGCAAGGGTGCAAAATACAGTCAAAATGACCAGGTTCTGGAAATGATGCGCACCTCTTCATATTCCATATTCAGTGTGTACGTGCTTTTATGTTAGAGAAATAATGTGTGTGTGCATGCATGCGTTAAAAAGCAGGCATGTCCATGCATGCATGTACTTGCTCACTGGCGTGTGTACACACACACAAGTTATGTGGTTTTGAAGCGCCCGATTTGGTGTGGGGTCATGTGTGACTTTTATATTTTGTAAAGATACATTCCATGTGATACACCCCATAATAAGGCAACACACTTCAACGTCAGCCTCACGTTACCTCTAAGCAGACGGGGAAAAGAGCATGAACAACTGGAAATTCTAAGAATAGTTGACATTGAAAATAATTTTAAAAAATTGACAAATACAAATTTCAAGGAAATAAAAAAGGCTAATTTTGCTTACCTATTGTCAGAATGTATTGCTTGAAATAAGAAAATGTGTCTAATTAATCGGCAGGATGCAAGGACATGATGGCAGGCTGCTTTCAATAAATTCTTGAATTAACAAAAAAGGTCAGCTCACAAAGAGCGGCATGACACACAAAAAGGCAACGTACCAAAATAACAAAGAACGCTAGGAAGCACCGCCACAGCCAGCATAAAACTCACCATGGGACCTGGACACATGAATGCAACCCCCCAAAAATGAACTCTACGAGTAAATGGAAACACAGCTAAAAGATATGCAACTGAATGCATCCAACACACAGGTAACAATAGGCCATGGAAAACTAATGAACCGGCAAATAGCAGAAGCCCCTACTGAACTGAACAGAACCCTAATTACAAATCCAAGACAATTGTACCCCTCAATTCCCTCTCACCTGAGTAAATGTACTGCATTCAGTCCGATTGGAAATAGAGGTAAGGCAAATAAAAAGCAACACACAGGACATTGTCACAGAAAAAGTGATAACACATTTGAAACACCAAACTGTCATGTGGAACACGACAACCATAAAGTAACCAGAGATCCTGGTTACATAATAGACCCGTAGGATTAAACAACTTGAAAATGAAAATTGCTTTTTTTTCCAATCAAAAACTTCCACTATGTCTGTGAAAAGTTCAACTCAATTTAATATCTAAACTATTTCCTATTTACTAAAAATGTTAATGGCTTTATTTAATAGCATTGAGGACAGGGTGGTTTTCAATCCAATATGTTTTATATTTAATACAGATGATTTGATGTGGTTAGCGCGCAGACCTCACAGCTAGGAGACCAGGGTTCAATTCCACCCTCGGAGTTTGCATGTTCTGAATGCGTGGGTTTTCTCCGGGTACTCCGGTTTCCTCCCACATTCCAAAAACATGCTAGGTTAATTGGCGACTCCAAATTGTCCATAGGTATGAATGTGAGTGTGAATGGTTGTTTGTCTATATGTGCCCTGTGATTGGCTGGTGACCAGTCCAGGGTGTACCCCGCCTCTCGGCAGAAGACAGCTGGGATAGGCTCCAGCACCCCCGCGACCCTCGTGAGGAAAAGCGGTAGAAAATGAATTGATTTGATCGAAGTACAGTAAACCTCGGATATATCGGACTCGGATATATCGGAAATTCGCTCACAACGGACAGATAAAAAAGAACCGATTTTTCTGTAATGCATTTCCAATAAAAATTCATTGCATATATCGGATTTTTTATAACGGATTTCGCCTATTTCGGACAAAATCTCCAGTCCCGTTCCAATGCATTTCCATTAAATTTCCCTGGCATATATCGCATGGCCGCATCGTGGCGCTCCGATTCACTGAATCAGGCCGCTATACGACGTCATTTACAGCATTGCCTGCGCGATTTATATTCACGTTTATTATTCAGATTTAGGACAAATATAAAAGTGAGTGACGTCAATAATACTAGCACAGCAGTGAATGAGATCTTAACCTCACTATTTTCCGGTATACGCATATAACGGATTTCGCTTATATCGGACAAAACCAGGGGGACCAATTGAATCCGATATATCCGAGGTTTACTGTATTACCATTTACAAATGATACCTGTCAGTCAAGCATTCATTTGAGTATGGCTGATATGTTTTAATGAATCGATCAAATGGGGCAAACGTGGCCATGGCATTCCTTTCATCTAATTTTGTGACTGGTACCCTGCTAAAAACCTGAACTGGACTATTTGACAGCTTATTAAAAAGTGTCTTTTTTGTAGTTTGCAGCATTTTCAGGAATTGTTTGCAGAGGGAGCAAGCAGACAAGTGTGAAAGGACAGGGAAGGGAGGAAGAGCGCGAGGAGGAGACCTGAAGGTGACAGAAGGTGGGAGAGGCAACACGGGGCTGTCGAGAGGAAAAGTCTGTTTGAAGTCTGCAAGTAATTTCCTAAAACCTACTAGCTGTGAGGGAGGCAGCCAAGTGGTGTTTTGAGTGTGTGTGTATGTGAGTATGACTTCACATTCACCATCATGTCCACAATTTGCGCCTCAAGTGGTCCATCTTGAGAGAGGGAGCATGCTGAAAGGTGGCCATGTAGCACTCAAGAATTGGTAAGGGACAAGTCGTGCATTGTGAAGCGTATCCTTAGAAGCCATCAAGCTAGTTTTATGTCAACACAAGAGCATCACTTGAAGGCATTGCACCATTTCTGCTTGCAGCATTCCGCTATAGTTTGCCGTTGAACTGCAGCAAGCGCCACGCATCTCTGCCGCCTCCATACAACTGCCCCCGGGGACGATTTAATGTGCACCAAACCAATCTATGCCATCAGGGCTTCCTTGAAACACACTAGGATCTTGAATTACAGGAAATGAGTGTGTCGTGGAGGGAACTAAAAAAAAAAAAAAAAAAACAGAAAACCTCAATAGGCATTTTGAAAGAGTTGTCAGTGACTCACTCAAGTGACGCCTATATCCTGCCTTAAAGAAGATAACTTTCATGACTGCCGTTTTGTTTCAACCTTCAACCCAGCGTATCCCAAAGGGGAGATCATCTGGGAAATGCAGCGATATCAGGTCCTCCCTGGGTTGCCTGAGAAGCCTTGTGAGACCCTCTGGTGATATGAGGCTTTGATATCAAGACCAATTATGTGGTATGGGCGCACACACGCACACAAATACAACACATGCTCACACACACACACACACACCCACGCACACACACAAAGAGGCTATTTGGCCTTGGCCAGCCATGGAGGAGGAAACAAAGCGAGGATGTGATAGCGAGGAAGCACTGGGCAGGCAGAACATGCTCAGATTTTATCAGGCAGTTGAGTTGAAAGCCAAAGACGATACAGATGTAGAACGAGAGAAGAAAAAAAAATGGACCAAATGGAACTCAACCAGGGACATTTTGGAAAATAGAAATAAAAATAAAATAAAAAATCAAAAAGTTACATTTAGTTTAGTACAACCATTCACACTCACATTCATACCTATGGACAATTTGGAGTCACCAATTAACCTAGCATGTTTTTGGAATGTGGGAGGAAACCGGAGTCCCCGGAGAAAACCCACGCACACACGGGGAGAACATGTAAACTCCACACAAACATGCCCGAGGGGGAATCAAACCTAGGTCTCCTAGCTGTGTGGCCTGTGCGCTAATCACCGTGCAGCACTAAACAATTAATAGTAGTTCTGAAATATTACAGATGTCACAAGATTGTAAATTAGTCATAAATTAGATGCATTTCTGTATAAACCACAGAGTTCAAAGTTTAGGGGAAAAAAAAGTAGCAGTTTCCACCCCGGAAATTATATCATTGATTGTGACAACATATTCATGATAAATACACACATAGGAAGCAGGAGCTGTTTCTGGTCTGAGTCACCTCCTAACAGAGGTTCCCTCAAGATTATGTTTGGCCTCTGGCTCTGCTAATTGGAGCTTAAAGTCTGGCGTAGCCCCTGGGCAGTGAAAGCTGTGTGTGACACAACATGAATGTGTGTGTATGGTGAGCATGTATATAAATTATGGATGGCAAGTGCTGTAGGAAAAGTGGCCACACAAGCTGCAGCTGCGAGAGCGCGCGCTGAGGGGAAGCAACCCCAATCAGGGTGGCGTCACGTGACAAAGACAGGTGGCTAGATAGAGATATCATGCAGGGGTGGGGCGAGGATTGGAAAGTAGCACAAGTGAAAAAAAATAATAGGAGGGCGGGATGTGATGTGAGGAAATGAAGTTATTCATGGTGCCATAATGAATTAGTTCTGTTTGGACATCCTCATTACACACGGCATTGCTTTTTGTTTCGGCTATAATGTTGCAGTTACTTCACATCAGGACTCTTGTGATGGATTTACACTGCAGGTTTTAATTCCCAATTATGATTCAGTGCCACGATCCAATTTGTTTTTGACTGCCTATTTACATCTGCTTTCAAGTGACTCGGATTCAATATCACTTTGCTTACATTTTATGTATGTAGATAAGTGGAAGTGGCATTATGCAGCGTCAACACTGACTCTTCCCACCAGTTAACCTCAGCATTGCACTACTCAATTTCAAGGGCGTCCAGCTCGCAAGGACAGAGCGTTTCCTTTCTGTCAGCTTACATTGCAGTCAGATTTTAGATCAGATGTTCATCCACATACGATACGAGGGCTACGGTGTTAATGGTAACTAATTAACTCCATTAATCGTGTTAAAATGTTATGATGTCAGAAAGAGGCACAGTCTAGTGTGCCCCCCAGAGTCACACAGACTCTGACACTCTTTTATTTGACTTTGAACGTATTAACAGTAGTGCAATTCCGTCTGTCTGTTAACAACACTTCCACTTTTTCACTGTGCATTTACGGACACTCCGAACAGTGAACATCACAGCAACATCTTTATTATGTCTGTATGTGTGGTCTCAATAAACAGGAAGACAAAAACTAATATGTTATAGGGCATTTAAGTGTAAATCCCAAAAAATACACTCAAAACATGTGACGTCTACTTAAATGATGTGATGTCTTTGAACACAGCCCCTCATCACTCATAAGAACATAGTTATAATAAGTTCAGTTCTTTTGGTGCATACATATATATGTACATTTTTCATTTATCTTTCTGTTAATAAAATTTCATGAAAATGGCATAGTGGCAAATGGTGATAAATCATGATTAAATAATTTGAAAACTGTGATTAATATCAATAACAATTAATTTTTTGGCTGCCCTTACTATTCAAATTAATGTTGTTGTTATTGAAAGTATAGCAGTATTTGCAGTATCATCACTTATTAATTAAAAACTGCTCATTTTGTCATTGATTGGTCGACCAACAATGTTTTTATTGTATTACAGCCGTCCCTTGTTGGTTCCAGACCCCGCCGCAATAAGTGAATTTCCGCAAAGTAGGATTCAATATTAATAAATGGAATACTTTCATAGTTAGAGCATAGAAATCCAGTTTGTGATTTTATAAATATATTTTGCACCATTATTAGAGCCCTGTAGATATGAAATAACACCCCAATAGTCATCTTTATACTTGTATTATTCTTGTTTACACCATATTGCTAATGTGCAAACTACAGGATCACTGCATGGACACAAGAGACGGCCATGGTTTTAAACATAGCATGCTATGGAACTATCTAGTTTGGAAAGAGTTTCAAACGGAGTGAGAAAGAAAGACAAAGCAAAATGCCCAAAACCTACCACTTCCACATGGAATGGGAAGATAACTTTTTTTGTCATGTCAAACTTGGGAATGCAATGCCATCCATCCATTTTACCATTTATCCCAACGAGTGTTGCTGGCATGCCGGAGCGTATCCCAGCTGTCTTTGGGCGAGAGGCGGGGTATATCCTGGACTGGTTGGTAATATAATGCCATACATCAATGTTTTGTGACACAAAAAAAACATTCAGTGCAATGATGTATTACTCCAAACCAATAGGTGGCAGTAATGGACATTTTCAAGCATCTAATCAATTGAAGAAAGACAAACATGGTCGTTTGTTTTCAGTTTTCAGCACTAAAATTTTCTCCAATAAAAATCAGCTCCTTGGCGGAACATAATAGCTGAATGTTCGACCACATAAGTAGTTTGATTGTAGAAAGCGTTAAGTGAAAGTTCCAGTGTCCTCAAGGATGTGTTTTTGTTGCATTTATCATGCAGTCACAATTGTTTTGAGTGTAAACACTTGCCTTAGTTCAGGGGGAAAGATGATAATGGGTTCAGATGAGCGCTGCTGTTTATGCTCCCCCATGCACTCTTATCCACCACTGACTCACTGATGGACAACCAAAACAGTGTGAAGTGCCAAAAAGCAATGCAGAGATCTGCTTGCAAGAAAAGTGGCTATTATTTTTCAAACATCACAAATAGATAAGGTTGCTCTAAGGCACGATTTACATTCGTTTCCAAATCAGATTTGTCCTTTTTTTTTTTTTTCCTTGCATGCCATTTCTGCAGGGGTGACAGGACTATTACCGTGTTGTGACATTTTTTTATGCTGTTTGTTTGCCGTCACCTTCAGAACAGTTAGTTAGCATGTGGGAAGTGCAGTATTTGACACTGAGACTTGAAGAGGATGAATACAAAATGAGCAGTTGACAACGCGCTCACCACTCTCTCTCTCAATGAGACACATTTGTCTGTTTTTTTTTATGGCGTACATATCAGAAAAGACATTTAAACTCCCCCTGTTTTGTAAAAAAAAAAAAAAAACATTTAAGTAAGCTTGTATACCCACAGACAGTAACATACAATAAGTTGTCAGCCTACACTGTAAGCAATTGCTATTAATTTATGGCCAATTTCCAACAATAATATACTGTATTAATGCAATACGGTTTTGGTACTGTTGTTTGCAATGCATTGTGGGCTGGTCACTGTGAAGCAACACAGCACAGGCTTTCAAGAGTATGTTAATGTGATGAATTACAGTAAAATACAATAATATATATATTAACAGTGACAAACTCCTGAAGGAACGTTTTCCTGATGTGTTGCTACATACGAACAAGAACCCCTGCTTCCGCCCCACCTATTAACAAAACGTATATTTGTTTATACTCCAGAAGGATGCAACTAAAAAAAATAATACTGTTCAGCAAGTCATCTATTTCGTGAGTGTTTTTTATTTTTGCATTTGATTTTGACATGGTTAATTTAACTGCTCATCTTCCTCGGAAAAAGTGAAGACTGCTGCTCTGTTAATGCGCATGTTATGCAACCAGGCTGTGCCAGCAAGACGGAGGGTATGAAGAGCGCATCCTTGGAGAAATCAACAGACCAATACTTTGCACACTAACAGACATAGTTTGGATTTTGTAACATAAGTTGGTATTTATTGACAGAAACATAAAATCTGACTGAGATGAGAAATGAGCAGCAAAACATGGGCACTCAAATCCATCCGTCCATCTTATATGCTGCTTGTCCTCACTCGTGGGTCGTGGGTATGCTGGAGCCTATCCCAGCTGACTTAAAGCGAAAGGCAGGGTACATCCTGGACTGGTTGGCAGCACATGGAGAAACTCCGCACAAACTCCGCACGGAGAACAACAGAGATTTGAACCCAGATGTTCCTGTGTGGCCAACATGCTAACCACTACCCCACCGTGCGGCCTGGGCCCAGATCAGGTAACAAAAAGATGTTAAACCTCTACATAAAAAACACATGACCCCTTCAAATGAGAACACAACATGCTTGCTCTTCCTGTCCTCAGATGACACTGTCTAGAGGTTCCAATAGAAATATATGTGATTTTGCTCCAGTAGGTCAAACTTCCAAGATATAGAAAGATGTGATAGGAAAATCAAATTGCAAAATTACATTTTATGATATTACTACCAATTAATTAGTTACACCACGTTATGTTAGAGAACACATACAACCTAAGTATACTGAAGTTTTCCTTGAAATATATCTCAATATTTTGAGCTGTAGGATGATATAAAACAATATACAATTAAAATTCATTGTTGTTCATCGAGTGTTGCATAAAAAGTAAAAAAAAAAATCTTAAGCCATATAATGTCTCAAATTGTAAAACACATGTATTGGTAACAATATAATAAGAAAACACTGCTACAAAATATTCCACAAACTTTCATGTCTATGTACTTGTGATTAGGGAAGATGTAGTCACCCATGCAATTCCAACTGCATACGTCAATATTGTTATGACTCTTGGATAAACAGTTAAATGGCAAATGACACTTTACACTCTCTTCCCGTCTTCAAACAGAACCTGCAAGTCATCCTCGGCCATTGAAAACGCGTCTTACATTAAAGCGGTGAAGATATACTCATCCCATCCTGAGTAACACGAGCATTCTAAACCAAGCTAACCATTCTAGTGAGGTTCCAAGGTCCAGACCAACCTTTGGTGTTGCTTATCAGCATTTCAACCTGTTTAGTTCCTCGCCTCTCCTAACTGTGTGGCCAACATGCTAACCACTAGCTCACCGTGCGGCCACGCATCTCTGATCATGAAAACATATCATTTAAACATGTCTAAACAGAATAAAATGACATATACTTGCACTCACCAGCCACAACATCAACTGCACCTGCATAATCTAACGATCTAACACAAGAAGTAAATAAAAATGCTTTTCTTTTGAAATATTGTGAACATTATGCAGGGATTACCTAATGTTGTGGCTACAGAATATTCTATTTCTGCAGAGCACTTTGCACATTCACTTTCACCAAGGATGCTATGTTTTTATCACATGTAGAGTTTTTTTTTTTTTTTTTTTTTTTGCTGGACCAATCCAAATGAACCCTTTCGTAAAGACGGCCCAGGGACAAACCTTTTGCTTTTCAGGTAATTGAAATTTAATTCAAGAAATATATTTTTTTAACACTGTGAACACTTAAATTTCAAGGATTTTAACGCCAAAGAGATTAAATTAAAAGTTCAGTCCTTTTCTGCATGAACACAGGAATTCTGAATATGAAAATAATTTCTACAAATTTCAGCCATTTTTATGCCAGTTTAAAATAAGCCTTTGTGGAGGCTTTCTTCACTGGAGGTTAAGAATGGAAGAGTATCACCATGTATTGTTACTTTTTATATACTATCAGGTGGAACCTTTAATTTCCTACGGGGGATGCTTTTGTATGTTTTTCTACAATGTCGATTATCCTATGGCCAAACATTGTGCCTGACAAACTAGTCTGTGAAATCTAGGGCCTAAACAAAGCATCCACATGTTTGTGAGTGAGTCAGAAGAATGGATTGTGGTTCCTTTAGAGCTGGGACTCTATATAGATAATAATCATTTGATCATTTTCATTACGTGTATACCGCATACAGTGGTGACGCGTTCAGGAGCACTGAATATTTCTGAGTGTTAGATCAATCTGTGTGTGTTTTTTTTAATTGAATGCAGCTGCAGAAACCTAGTAACAGAACAGTAACAGAGCTTAGATAAAGAACAAGCGAAGAAGAAGGAAGTCATAGCAAAGCTCATAGACAGCATCTGTTATGATCGGGTTATCATAGGAGAAACTTCAACACAGGTCTTATTTAACGGAGACCGTTTAAAGTGAGCCGTTATGATGACTGTTAATGTGAACGAGAGCAGAAATGTAAGACAACAAACGGGGCCAATTATCCACATCCAAGCATTCATCGGACAGACTCCCACTCACCTGAGCGACATAATCTTGTAGGCATCGGGCAAATAGCACCGAGTGTTCTCCATTTGGGCAGGGTCCGAGTCACAGATCTTGTCGTCGGTGCGGCCGTAGTTGGCGCTCTCAATCATGATGACGTCAGTTCCAGGGCAGCGGAGTTCGATGGGGTAGGACTCACACGAGAGCTCCCGGCGCACCACTGCCATGGGGATGGGAGCGCGGCTGGAGGCTGCAACACACATTTATAACAGTACATGTTATATTTGGCTACATACGCACTCTTGTATTGGAGATAGAAGAAAAAAAAATTATCGTAGACATACATATTGTTGTCAGTTTCACAGTTATGATGCCAAATTATGCTGTGTGGCTGCAGATGCAATGCAAGCATTCACCCAACAGGAAAAATGTAATCAATCCCAGTGAGATTGAAAATGACTGATCTGCTCCAGATCTTCTTTTTGTGGCTGCTTTTTTAATTTATTGTATTGCTCACATTCTACTGAGATCTTTCCCAGTGTCATAATTTATATTGCTGATCGTCATACTTCCTTTTTGCCACCATGAAATGCATCTCACACATGTACTACCTATGTACCTATGCATTGCATATACATATACAAATAGTCAGTAATTAAGGTCTTGCATTAAAAAAAAGAGGCTGACAACAGCATCCCTAAAAAGCAAGACACAGAGGCAACTTTTTGCTCTCCCTACTCTTGTAACCATAGCAACCCTGTCGTCCCTCCCTCTCTCGGCTCTGCCAATGGGTGGACGAGTGTCATGGTTACACGGATGCAGCGACGAATCTGAATGAGCTCAATGACACGCTGCCCCGGCTCTGGTTAATGCTGCCCTTCATACACACATAATGTACATACGCACACATTTCAGTGCTGGCATATATAGACGTAAATTCATTCCCCCCCATTGCACTGTTATCTGCATAGTTCTTGAGGGCACTGCAGTGATAATGGCATTCGATGGCTTAGAGATATGACTGATATATAAATGACATTTACTGAAAAGGTCCTCTTCTAATGAACACGCTTGTGCACACACATCCATATAAAGCCACAGGCTCTAAAGCAACCTTAAGTAAAAACGCTGAAAAGATGTGTATTTTAACGGTGTCAGAAGCATTGTGTTTGTGTGTGAGAGCGACATAGTGGGCCAGTGGGTCATTACCGCGTTAATGTGCGTTTCCTTCAATGGCTCTATCATGTCTTTGTGAGAATGAATGTCAATTTTCAAGGGAGGGGTTAATTGAAGCGTGCAGGGATCAATACTATGTATTGTGAGGCTGCTGTCTAGACTGGCTCTGCCTCAGATGTCTTACAGTGTTGCCTTGCAGGGTCTCCACAGGGCACAAAGGCCACATTATAACACAAACACACAAAACTTACACACACATTTCAAATACGAGGTCTTGCAATTAATCTTGAAGCAGTAAACACTGTCTATTAGACACGTTTTTTTTATTAGCAGTCTAGCCTATAAAACTACTTGGTGTTTAACCTGACTCTCAAGGATTCGGTGGTTGCATATTTTTTGTCAGAGATTGAAAACACATCACACTTCATAGCCAATATTTATCTGTGTGTGCATGCGTGTGTGTGTGTGTGTGTGTGGGAGCACACATGCAGCAAGGTGTGAGTGCATGTTAATGTGTCTGCACCAGTGTAAGTGGTGACACAAACTTGGCAGCCACAGACGGCACAGACAATCTTATTCGGACGCTCCCGTCGCCTCGGGGGACTGAAACAAAAGGATATCGATTTAAACATTTGGGCCAAGAACAAGAGAGTGGCGGAAGGGGTGAAGAGATGGAAGGGAGAAGGCGAAGGTGAGAGAGAGGAGGAGATAGACTGAAAAGGTGATTCGCTTGCTTCAACTGCCAAAGTGTTTTGGCCGGTGTTAGTGTCTGAACAATAGATGCAAACACTGTGAAAGATATTTTAGAGGATAAATGAGGTGATAGTGTGTGAATACTGAAGGAGTGAAGCAATTGCGTGGATGTTATTCTCACTGGTTATTCACATAGGGGGCTGTTAAATCATTATAGTATGTATTTTAATATATTTTACTATAATTTCTGTGTGAAGTTCATATGTTGTCCCAGTGCGTGTGTGGATTTTCTCCAGGTACTCCGGTTTCCTCCCACAGTCCAAAAACATGCTAGGTTAATTGGTGACTCCAAATTGTCCATAGGTATGAATGTGAGTGTGAATGGTTGTTTGTCTATATGTGCCCTGTGATTGGCTGGCGACCAGTCCACGGTGTACCGCACCTCTCACCCTGAATCAGCTGTGATAGCCTCCAGCATACCCCTACGACTGTAGAGAGGATAAGCGGCATTGAAAATGGATGGGTGGAGAGCCGCATTTAAGTTAGTTAGGTAAAAATATGACTTTAAAAATCTGATTAGAAACCTCCAGTTCAGCAAAACTCAAAGGGCTGACTTGTTTTGCTTTTCATTTGACTTTTTTTCCTGTTCATGCAAGAAGCTTAGGGCATGATTCAAGAATGATTTACAAAAAATGTCTCATTCTTAACTTTATGCTAAATTTACTGTGTATCTAAAATTCTGCTTTGCAAAAAGTGACTGGTAAATCCTCGATCCAATATTAACATATCATCACCTTTTGTAAAATGTCTACTTCAAGGTAAAATTATGAAGAGAAATCAAGTATGTCACATCATCAAAGAAAGCTCATAGCACTTACTAATAGGGATGTCCCGATCCGACCTTCCTATCCGCTGTATTTTGAAGGTCGGATAATATTGGCTTCTGCTATGAGATTGGGCTCATTTGGTTGCCTTGTAATGTTCGCAACTCTGGTTCAGGCTGCAACGTCATAGGTGCGGTCATAGGTGTTTAATGCTTTGAAGAGCTATTTTCATAACCAATTCCACAAATATTATAAACAATATAAATTATATGTATAATTATAATATATCATAATTGTAAAATTATTATTTTTTTAAAGATTGGTACTTGAAAGGATGGGATAGGCAAGACTATAAAAATAATCGAATCGGAAGCCTACTTAACATCCAATCAGATTGATCTGTTATCCTCAGAGACCCTTGTGGGGATACTTGAATGGTACCTGAAGGTTTATATGTTATGCATTCAAGTGAATTGGCAGCTTCCCAGCATTCATTGTCTTCTGCTTATCTTGTTCAGGGTCACACGTAAACTACGTTTTATCCCAAAATAACCGTGCAAACTCCACACACAGAGGTCTGAGTTGAATGTCCTTGCTATCTGGCAGAGGCTAGTCAAATTCTTCACATCACAACATTTGCACCCATTTTCTGATGGAATTGCATTTTCTAGTTCTAGTTTCATTTTATTGTCAAGAGACGGGGGGATAAAAAAAAAAAAAACGGCAGTGAGTGAACTGTCTAACAAGAGCTAGTCTGTTCGTCTATGTCATGGACCAGACAATTTATGTGTGCTGCAAACTATACAGCTATAAAAGAAGAATAGTTTGGAGCTGTGGTTCAACATATTATAGAAAAACCATTCCTGCATTCCTTGTATGTGCACTTTTATAGAGGCGAGACATTTCTCTTCAGTAGTCCCAAGTGACTGAAACATTGCCTTGGTCCACGGCAGGAAAGTACAGATGCTTTTCCTTACATTGTCAAAAAACTGCTAAAATCACATAAATCAGCTACCCCCCCAGAAACACCCACAGTGTCATTTGGTGGTCACAGCAGCGACACTACTGATGCACGCTCCATCCTCATGCTAATTTAGCAAATCACCCCTGTCAAGTTCTTAGCTTTGGCCAAAAATTGCACATTGTGCTCTCATCAGAATGATAAAACATGGCTCGACTCAAACTGCTCACTTAAAAAAAAAAACACACAATGATTTATGACATGTCAAAGCAGTAGTTAAAACACAGAGGAAGGTCAAGGTTTAAGTAAAATAAACAACACTTTTGTGAAGGTTGTTAAAGTTGTACAACCTTCAGTGTCATGTTTGCAGTAATAAACCTGTTGTTGGTGTTCAGGGAATAATGACCTTTTGTTAAGGGAGTTCACTGTGGAGAAATGTGATTCCAAATGGAAGCCTTAAAGACACAGGATGACTCACACTTTGCTGATACTTCATCTTCAATATGTATACTATGTATAGTGCATTGATGTTGTTAATTTTAATGCAGTAGTACTGTCCCAAAATGATTACTTCCCTTGCCGGAAATGCCAATCACAATGTTTATCTGATTCCCCTTTAGTTCAGAGTATGCCCCGCCTCTCACCCGAAGGCAGCTGGGATAGGCTCCAGCATGCTTGGGACCCTCGTGAGGATATGCGGTACAGAAAATGGATGGATGGATGGAACTGGACAACAATTGGAGTATTACAGGAGTTGGCATGTGCCATCAGTATGTACAGTATGTATGCATCCTAAGGCCGATGACACTAATGACACGCCATGCAGTCAGTGAAGGAAGCACGGATGGAAGTCTCCTCAAGCTAAACAATCTTTGTTTCAACGAATCCCGCCCAAGTACAAACACCAGCATTTGCATAACTCCACATACTGTATTCTTTCAGACATTGATGCAAATACCTTTGACTGAACCTCATCTCTTGGTGTTAAATCTAAAAAGAAACCCCCAAAACGCCTGAGTACCTGTCTGTGCACATTCAGTGTTTGTAAAGGACCTATAAGTCTCTTTTGGTGGAGCACTTTTCATCATTTCAAGAACATCAGCGTCTTTACTGTCAGCACCTGGAGAGATATGTGCATGTGTGCACGTGCACGGTAGCGTTTCCTCACGACGGTGTGATTGACAGAAACCATTAATAGGATTAGGTCCAAGCAGGCCATAGCTCCCTCAAGAACACTTCATAGTGTAGTAGCTAAAGTCACACAGTTAAGAGTTCTACCACAATTTTCAACAAAACTATAAGACCATTGGTGTTGAATCAGAATGGGTATAATTGATCATGAAGACCACTGATGTTGATGATGTGTCTTACCGATGGCAATGGGAGCAAACAAGGTTGACAGGAAGAGAAGGCATCTGGTCCACATGACGTTCAGTTGACCCGGAAGTAGCGGGTAATGTACTTCCTGCTTCTTATCAGCACACAGGCCTGGAAATTGACATAAAAAGAAACATATTGCTTAAAACATTGCAAATCTAAAAATCTAATAAGAGTACAATCAATTACAACTGTTGGATGAGGTCATATGTTTATTATTATTGGCAATGGTGTCCAATGGCATGAGTATTTATAATTATGTTGATGTACCTCTTCAGGAAAAAAAAAAGTTTGATCCAAGCAATTGTAAGCTTTGAGGATTTCTAATTATTTTTGCTTGCTAGTAAAACATTACCTTCCATGCACTTCTAATCCACAGAACGCGTTTAGGATTTTTTAATGCATCGGTAAAGGGGAGAAAAGCAAATACTTATTAATATTTCTGCACTGAACTGTACAAACACAGAAACACTTAACAGCCTGTTCCGCTTAGTGTGTTTGCTTACAGCTGCCGCCCTCTCCTAAAGGAATTTGCTGTTTTATAACCTAATAATAGTGTGCAATATGTTGAATATCTACAGTACCTGGGCAGCAGAGGGTGTTTCAAGGGATACAAATCTATGAAAAGATAATCCGATTGACTCATCGGTTACTGCTAGGGGGTGTAATAGCTTATCTATCATTGATGGCAAATAAACTCATTCTGTCTTTGCACGGAGAAATACTCTGACATTGTTGCGTTTGCAGCTAAAATCTGGCTGGAAAACATTTGCTGAAACACTAATGAGAATACACACATTCCAAGAGGCAAAAAACAAAAAAATCTGTCTTCGGAAGTGCTGATTTCAGTTAAAATATCCACTGGGATGCATTTCAATCGGTGGTCCTAGTTAGCCTTAATGCGTGAAATGTATTGATGCTGCATCTCATTGTCCATTTCATGGTCTAACAACAATACAAAATTTATAAGAGAATGGTCGCAAAAATGTGTTAAAGCGGACTGTATGGCATCATTTTCTAAAGTGGTTAAATTGCTTGGATTTGTTCAGGAAACTCTGCAAACCATCAATGCAACATTTTCCTTCCTGCACTTCTGAATGCCAACTTTCTAACTAATATAATTCCACCAAGTTGTCTCTGCATCAATAAATTCAACATACCGTAATTGCTCCCTCATTCCAGAGAGTTTCCAAGTTGTGTCCATCAATACTACCATTTATGGGAGTCATTTAACAGTAACAGTGGCTAAAATGTTTGTGCTAACATGCCTCAAAGCTCTCGTAGGGGAGGCCAAATGAGGCTGAGATAAGTACAGCCAGGCGGGTGGGACCAATAGAGCAAAGCGGCAAGCCAGAGCCATGGGAAATGTATCATGTGTAACAGAGACTATTGATCATAGTGACCATACAGTTTGGATCCCAGCAGAGACGAAGAGACTGTGAGTGCATCTCCATCATGTCATGCAGTGTAGCCAAACCTAAGTCCCAGCATTACCTCTGCTGGGACTTACCTTATGGATACCACATTTTCATTTTATATATTTAAACTGTCAGGGTTACACACTGACCTGTAAAAACAAGGAACATTTTGCATATGCATAATGCATCCTCTGAGCATCTACAATGACAAAAAGCGTCACGCTGGAGACATATCAGGGACACATGTGGACACTAGAGGTTGTGGATCAGTGACAGCACACATAAGACACAACCAGGATGATCATCTGGCATTGGTGACACTGACATTGTTCTTTCAAGGAGGTCCAAATACATCTAAAAAAAGTCAAGCAAAAGCACAATAATTACTTAACCAAATGATCCTGCAAAGCAGATAAAGAAGAAAAAGGGCAACAATTTTGGTTATGGCATATTGTGAAGAGATTGTGACGTCTGTTCCGAGGAGCATGCAGTTGGCGGGAACCGTGAACCACTTCACTGACACTTTTTAAAACACTTTTTTTGCACTTCGGTGATTATCTTTAAAATCTTGGTAAGCATGACAATACACGCCTTTCAATGATGTATAGACAAATATATGCAACCTGCCTGTTCATACTGCATACATATCCGATTTATATCTACATACAAATGAGTATGTACCTGCAGTGTGAACATAGACTATGATATGTCTGTCAGCAATTGCATCATCCTTCCATCCATACATTTTATATCCTGCTTATCCTCACTAGGGTCACGGATATGCTGGAGCCTATCCCAGCTCGAAGACAGCAGGGAGGTGGGGTACACCCTGGACTGGTCACCAGCCAATCACAGGGCACATATAGACAAACAACCATTCACACTCACATTCATACCTATGGACAATTTGGAGTCGCCAATTAACCTAGCATGTTTTTGGAATGTGGGAGGAAACCGGAATACCCGGAGAAAACCCCACGCAAGGGGAGAACATGCCAACTCCATACAGGGATGCCCGAGCAGAGAATCAAACTGAGGTCTCCTAGCTGTATGGCCTGCGCGCTAACCACTCAGTACCCGTGCAGCCGCAAAAGTCATGCAAATTAATACTCAGTATTTTAATTCATTATTGATTAGCTTCAGTATAATATTATTAATATGGTTCTCATGGAAATACATCTTAATATATGTGGTCTTGGGAAAAACAGGTTTTGGAAGAACTAGGCGGTTGAGTTTTTTTGAATACTCATTGCAGTCGTGAAACATTACACTGTAGTGAGAGATATTGTCTTTATTTTCATTTCATTTCATTCAAACATCAAATTAAGTTATTGAAAGAGGCATTGGAACACACTGAAGAGATGTGCTGAAAATAGAGTCTCTTAAATATTGATGCAAATCTATCAAGGTCCATTCTACAACTTCTTAAAGGCTTGCCAACAGAAACTAAAAGAACGGCAAGCACTTCTTTTCATGCCTTAAACATCTATCGGTTGAATGGCGATGGTGCTTCAAAATTGTTATTATTTTTCAAAATTCTGTAACCTTCATGTAATATTGGAGTTATTCATGTCTAATCAGCTTGGGCTTATGTTAAATTATCTTAGACATGACCTCAAAGGCTCTGTCGACTCTATGACTTATTCAAGGTGATGTTTTCATTGTCGGCTCATTTCATATCTTCAGTACCTGACAAATCCCTAATGGCACCAACAATAGACAAGCGCGCTTTATTCCAGGCTCATTTAAACAACTCAACAAGCTGCCCCATTTTGATTGATTGCTCCCTAACTGGCTTGAACATGAGCAATCTGACCAGCTGTCCCCCAGTTAGACACAGGCGGTATACACTGACATATGGCCGGACGCCACCAGCCACAGCATTCCACTGTTCCATAATTCAAAAGCTATTCTATCACTCCGTATGCCGCGCCACCAACAATCACTCCCCCCCATCGGTTAATTAACCCTCTACATTTCCACCATGCTCACGCTTGACTTTGCAGACAGAAACAGTTGCGTGACAGCCTGGAGCTAATCTGACTTTAAATCATTCAAGTTTATAATTCATAAATACTCACATTCTTCCATATGCTTGGCTAATTATATTAAAGGTACATTGTCCATGTTGCATTCTAGATGGCCCAAAGCATTTTTTTTCATAATTTCATCATCCTAATGTGTTGATTGGTCAGTATATTACGACGTACACAGACAGTAATGGTCCTAATCATGCACGAAATATGTAATGTGTTTACACCCTAGGTTTATGGTGCACGTACACGTAGGCTTTAGCAAACATGGTATGCCTCATCTGAAGCTATACCTCGTGTTAAATTGATGAAATAAATGAGGTGTATATTTGCAATGAGTAACATTTCAACCCTGAGTGCGTATGTTGCAGAACTCACGCAGAGTAACAGTCGAATTTGTTGTAGGAAATATGAAACATAGATAATAGCTCTACGATTCAATATCACAGAAATTATGGTGTTCAACTTTAGAGGTCCTGTCTGTGTAACACACATCTGCTGGATGCATAAGAAAAAAAGAAAAAAAAACAATTCACGCTCTGAGCTGACACTACATAATCTGATCCCCGATAAATTGCATGCCTTAGAGAATTAGTATTTATGGTATGTCCCGTACATGTTCTGGCTCTGAATAATAACTTCTTGCAGGCTGTTGCCAAGGCCACAACACTGACAGCATAGATTGCAAGCATATATGAACTAATTGATGTTGTGCTTATTTCCTGCACCAAAGCAGTCTGACCCCAGGAGCACATGTATGCGCGCGTGTGTGTGTGTATGTGTGTGCGAGTGGCTGCGCGTGTGCATCCTATCCCCTAACGAGAGAGTCCTGTCTGTCGCAGCACTCCTCATTAGGGGATTCTCTCTTCTACTAATGAGCGTTGACCAGACTAGGCTATCTTGTCAACATACTGTAAGTCATGTGCATGCATACGCACATACAAGTTTTACACACATGCTTATCAATAGGAGACCAGATACCCTACCTCCCCAATCAGCCTTAAGGCAGAGATTCTCATATGTGCCCATGCTGTTTTGCAGCATACCCTGCAGCCATGAACCATGAAATAATAGCATCTGTGTTCGTGTGTGTATGTCCCAGTGTGTCAATGTCTCATAATATAAAATGATCAAAAGCTAAAACAAATTCCATTATTTAGTTGCTCATCTGTAACTGTATTTGCAAGTTTTTAATGAGAATTAAATCAAACAAGGCGGAAGTGAGTCGTGACAGATGCAAAGGGGGGAGCGGGCAGCAATGTTGGGGTGCGAGTGTGTTGGGGGGGGGTGTATAATTAGCAATGAACAAGTTTCTGAAATGAATGCCAAAAATATTTAGTCACACACTGCATATAATTAAAGCCTATAACAGAAAAACTGTAAGAGCAGCATTACGTAAACCTGCACGATCTATGAGACCCGCCTTATGCTCAGTATGTCAGCTTAGTCAGAGACGCATTCATTTATCAATGCAATGGAACCTTGGTTAGTGTCATTAATTACTCCGATTAAAAAAAAAATAGCAATACCACAACAGATGGACTTATGCAATGTATTCATAACACAATTAGAGAATCCATAGAACACTATGATAAAATTGTGGTGGAAATTTACAACATATACAACTGTTATGGATGTACCGCCCATGTTCTTCTTCTATTAGATGGACCTCCATCATCATTGGAATCATTTCCAGTGCATTCAGACCACTGTGTCAGAATATTTTGAGGGCCCCTGTTTTTAATTGGGCGGCACAGCGGTCGAGTGGTTAGCGCGCAGACCTCACAGCTAGAAGACCAGGGTTCAATTCCGCCCTTGCCCATCTCTGTGTGGAGTTTGCATGTTCTCCCCGTGCATGCGTGGGTTTTCTCCGGGTACTCCGGTTTCCTCCCACATTCCAAAAACATGCTAGGTTAATTGGCGACTCCAAATTGTCCATAGGTATGAATATGAGTGTGAATGGTTGTTTGTCTATATGTGCCCTGTGATTGGCTGGCCACCAGTCCAGGGTGTACCCCGCCTCTCGCCCAAAGACAGCTGGGATAGGCTCCAGCACCCCCCGCGACCCTTGTGAGGAAAAGCGGTAGAAAATGAATGAATGAATGAATGTTTTTAATTGACTTATTTGATGCAGTGTGAAGGAAATGTAATATAACATCATATCTCATCAATTTAACATCACTGTAACAATGTAACATTACATGATTAATTATAGGCCATAGTCAAACACAAAACTGAGCATTATTATCTTTCTAAAGAGAGAAGTGTAATGGATTCAGATTACATGAATTGTTGAGGGTGTGTGTTTACTTCCATACCGTAACGCCTTCTAACTCTGTAACGTGGCATTTGACAAGAAACGCATATTTTATTTCCCCCTCCTTCCCTCTTCTATCGCCACTTCCAGTCTTCCTTTAGACTGTCGCTCATTTGTGCTCCGATGGAGAGAAAAGTCTATGCGGGCCAAAGCTCAGGGGGCCGTGCGCTGTGTTCAGTAAAATGGCATGTGTCTGCCAAGCTATGGTAAATTACCTCCAGTTGCCTTGCTAGGGTGGGTTAAATCACTATGGACTATTACTGTGTGTGTGTGTGTGACAGAAAAGGATCGTAATGAGGTAATGTGAATAACACAAAGTGAGAGGGCAGTGATGCACATTATCCTGAGCGCCAGACAGGTAGAACAGCAGACATTTGATTAGAGTGACTCACACACTCACACAGGTAGCTGAAAGGAATCATCAGGACGGGTGGGTGGGCGTCACCTGGCCTATAATGGCCTGTAATGAGGGAGATGAGGCGCTGGCACACACAGCACAGATGGACACTGTGTAAATACACCTTGCGCACATTTGAACCACCATGAGTGATGTAGAATGGAGACCCCAACTCCCCATCCATTGTAACGGCTTTGTGATGATGAAGCCAGAGATAATGATTAACAGTGAGGAGCCCCTGAGAGGGACTGGAGGCTCTGAAAGACGGAGAGCGCAAACTGTCAGCTCCTGGTGACATGAATGTCTTGACGTGACGGACACAACATGTATCCATACTGTTGCATGTGTCTGGGTGTAGTACACCCTCATAACAAATTAAAATCACAATTAATTAGGTTATATGTTTTTCATCCTGTCACTTTACTCAAAGTGACAAACGAGGCACGTCAGCAAGGAGGTTCATTTTTGAATATGCAGCCTGATAACCGTAAGGTTGTATAATTTGGATCACATGATCACTTGAGCGAGAAGTTACAATTCCGAATGCATTCTCACTTATTGTCAAACTTGAAAATTATTGTCAAGTTATTTTTTAATAGTTAATATTTTAGCCTTTATACAGCGGTTACTTCAGAATGATTACTAATCATTTAAATACTGTGCCGCTCACGAGACAGTGAGGAAACGGTAGCTTTTTCTGTTGCAAGAGCTATCTCACGCTATAAGTGAACTCACAACGAGATTGTCAACCCATTGGAAATCACAGGAGGTCATTTCTCAGTATAACCATCTGATTCACAGTGATAAGGCTATATTCATCACACAGCAACTTAACACTCAAAAGGAAATATGAGTACCAATATGATTTAAAAAAACTAAACAGCTATGTTAAGTTCTTCCCATGATGTATTTCATTCCAACATAGCCTTCCATAAAAAGTATTTCAAAGATGATTCTTCCACCAGGAAGGGCCAGAGGAGGTGGAGGCAGGAGGTTCATGATTAGCTCATGATTGTCTCCTGTCAAATATAGAGCTGCCTGGTCCTCACAGACGTGTGCACGCCACAATAAGTCATTTAATGATGGGGGCGTGTGCATCTTATAGTCCGGTACGGCTTATATGTGTACAAATGTGTAGTTCTCTCCAAAATTAGTGGGTGTGGCTTACACATTGGTGTGTCTTATACACTGGAAATTGGGGTATTTTACACATGTATGGCAGTGTATTACCAGAGCAGGGGTTTCCAAAAGTTAATTTTTTGTCTTCACATTCTGCCCTTTTGCTACATTTTTTGATTTGTTGGGGTTTTTTGTGTTTCATTTTACTTATACATTGTTCCTGTGGCCAACGATAAACAAGCCAAGGGCAACAAATGCACTTTGGACACGCCTGTTCTAGACGATGTTCACGTTGCTCTAAATTCAGCTGATGTTATAATATCATATGAAATTATGCTTAATGCCACAAATGTATTGCACAAGCTATAGTCAACATTCAAATCATCATTGCTTAATTAAGCATCTGTTTTGTGAGAAAAAACACAAATTAATTATTTCTAATGTGATTAGACATTCCTGGAACAAACTACGGTATTCATATTTGTCTAATATCTTATGGGAAAAAAAAAAACATAGCAGAAGTCGACCAGCATTTAAAAAGGATTGTGTTCCACTCCGCACATTGGCGGGATGCAGCCTGCTGCAGTATATGTCTGCACCCTAAAGCATAAAGGCCCGCACTCATGCACATACACACGCACGCGCACGCACACACACACACACACACACACACACATACGAGTAGGTGGGTGAGGGGGCTGTTTCACTGTAGGAATGCACACAATTGTCATCGTGCCCTGAAGACAACTAACCGAGCTGGCAATTTATAACATACAGTGCTGCTTGTAAATCCTTTGTGTGGCTGTCCAGCAAAGAAGTGCAGGACTTTGTAGCCTTACAGCAATAGGTCACCCCTACATCAGTCTGTCTGACATGCTTTGGTCAGTTTAAAGTCCTCTGTGGTAGTGCCACAGTGTAATCCCATGTCCTAAATATGCCCATGTCTTTTTGATGTATATTTTTGATGCCTCATCTGAGTGCAGACAAGGACTTATACTAACATTACACTAATTTTACTATGTTTTAACTAAACATTTACATATTTGCTATTTTGCATTTAATTTTCGCAAAAACACACAATGCAAAGGATATTACAGCTTGGAAAGCATGAGCAGTCATACTAATTAAATTCTGCAGCAATAAATTGTTAAATGCTAAATTAAAGTGAAACTTCATTATAAATCCTCTGTGTTTGCAGAAATATTGGGGTACATTTCAATATCTTTTTGGCAATGTTTCTCCATTTCTGCAACTGAACAATATGCATGCCGGGCCAGTAATTGCTTGTACCTGCATGCACACTAATCATCAATCCTTAGCCTTCGTATCATACATGTTACATGTTAATAAAGACTTTTGTAAGTAAGTAAGATCCACTGTGGCAACTCCGAAAAATCGGGAAAAAGCCGAGAGGAACAAACTGTGGTGCACATGAGTCTGTGACGACCAGGTAGCAGGAGGTTGTTACTCAATGTAACAGTCCAACCTAACACCCAAAAGGTGTACCTAAGAAATATACATACAAGTACCAATACGAGTAAAAGTGTCCAACAGAGGGAGCCAGAAAAGCCCAGAGCACAGAGGGAGGTGACATCATTGCCCAGATGCAATGCATTATGGCAAAGCTTTAAAATAGTAGTATTTTTTCCCACTTTAAAATTGTATTGGTACTTGTTTGTATATTTCTTGGATACACATGTTGAATGTTAAGCTGCTGTGTCATGAGTTTAGTGTTGTTCGTAACACTGAGTCAGACTGTTACAGTATATTGAGTGGCACAATGTGCTGAGATACACTTAGGGATATGTAACAACTAGTCCTAAGAAAAATACAGTGTTAATTTCTCAACTGTTTTTATACATGCAGTTATCATGCTCATTAGCATTAGCAATAAAAATAGCATGTGCTCCAAATTGCAAAGCAATTGCTATATGTATATTTATGTCTAAGAAGGTTTCTGATAGGCATCTTACTCTTTATATATATGTATATGTGAAATGTTTAAATGTTTATTTCAAAAGATTTGTCAAATTAAAAGTCTGATGTGAAAATGTGGGTCACATAGTCAAGACTACACAGTCAAGCTCATGAGGCAAAAAGCAATGGTGTGATTCCATCATCCATCCAACTATTTCCTTGTCCTGCGATTCCATCACCTCAAAGCATTTTCTCAGCGTATTTTCTCAGTCGGCGCCTATAACATCCCATGATATCCACTAGTGCAGATTAACCAGTACATTTGTTCTCAATTCATTTCTGTGTGGAATTTTTGCCTGATGACAGAACCTCTCAGCATGCGTTTTCTAGGGCAACTGTAACATCTTGCAAAAAAAAGTAGATCTGTCCCTATAAAACTCATTTCCACCTCTGAAATAGTTCAAAGCTATGGCCTCAGCACACCCTCCTCCTCCTCTCATTCCTTGTTAAACATTCTATTGCCGTCAGAAAATTGCATCTGGGAGGGTTTCGGCATTGACCGGACCACTGCGGTTTCTGCATGGCTGCCTGTGACTGCTCCCGAGGACGCTCCCCAGAAATCCGATGGACCCAAAACCACCCTGTAAATCCACTGTCGACCTTATCTGTAAGGCGCTGTGCATTTGGATCGCTCTGCAGCGACACACAATGTTCTGCTCCAATGCGAACTTTCTAATGATCCCACCTAATCAACTCTACCCCATCCCTCTTGACCAGATGGTCATGGGAGAAGGGGACAAGGAGGATAAAAGAAGAAGATAACATATATGGGAGTGGGAGAGAAATGAAGGAGATAAAGAGGTTAGGAAGGAAATAGGCTGAGGAAAATTGAGATGGAAGTGCGGGATAAAGAAGGAGTGACAGAGGGATGGAGGCTGATGGGAAAAAGGGAGTCAGTCGGAGAGGGGGGTGCCAGACGCGATCAGAATCAACATAGAATCTTAAAGCTAAACCTTTGCATCGCTATACTTTTGTACTCTCACATACCCGGACACTGATATGTAGGGTAACACTTTAAGACCTTGCTGACCAGCACAAACAAATAATGAGGTCCAATGCAAGAGCTGAATGAAGATTATGAGGATGGAAAATAAACCTGTTTATCAATGATCAAATAATGGCTATTATTCAAATGCAAAATAATTCTTTAGGCATGTTCAAATATTGTGCTGAATGTCCTAAACATTGATAAACTCTTGACTTTTATTCTGTAAGGGGCGTTGCAAAAAGGGGAGAGCCAAACTTATTGGAAGGAGGTAGAGAGGAAGTGTCAATAACGAGCCTTACTGTACATTTCTTAGTTATTACTGTGCATTTCATATTATAAGATCATTTAACACAGGGGTGGGCAAACTTTTTGACTCGCGGGCCGCATTGATATGACAAAATTTACAGGGGGGGGGCAGACTATATATTTTACACGTAACAGTCCACCTGGTATTATTGTATCTGTAAAATTGTCATGCAATCTGCTATTATTATTTAATATTTTATATTTATATTTAAATATTTTAAAAATAATAAAATATTATAATAATTACAATAAAATTAAAATAATAATTGTTATATTATTATTATGTAAAATATGCAAATATAACAATGATATTATATATAATTAATATAATAATTGGCATTAATATAATAGTTATAATAATCATAATAGTTCTATAATAATTATAATAATCATAATAGTTCTAATAATAATTATAATAATCTAATAATCTAATAATAATAATTATTATTATTATGTGCTTGTGTCCCTTTTTTCAGGAACACTTTGTAAACAACAGACCATGTCAAAAAATGAAATTGATAAAACCATCAAAAGGTTGGCTCAGGCCATGATGCCAGGTTGTATGTTGAGTTTAAATGAAATACTTTGGAAAGATTGGGCGGGCCGTATTCAAACACTTGGCGGGCCGGATGTGGCCCCCGGGCCGTAGTTTGCCCACCCCTGATTTAACAAGACTACCATCTTTATCATTGATTATAGTCTCAGCATTTGAACGGTTTGCTTTGCGTTTCACTTTCACTGTTCTTTTCTTTGATGTGCTTCCCCCATAAGAGTCCTCACAGACAGGAGTCATAATGGAGAGTTTAGAAAGTTATCTTATCCTTCTTCAGTGTTGCCAAGTGCAACTAACATACATATTGTACATATTACTTCGCCTACGTATTTATCCCCCGCACGCACGTAATTAGTTCTGTTTTTGTACAGTATCAATAATTTGTGGGAGTGCGTTGTAACAGAAACCGCCGGTATATAGATTATGTTCAGTTTTATATTCAGAAGTGGACATTTTACCAAAAAGTCTAAATTTGGTATACTTTTTTTTTTATTTACAAGTGAAAAAAATGCTCTAAGTTGGAACATGTTAACAGTGACTACAAATCTGTATCATTATGTATTTATGAACATTTTACTGAACATAAACATTTACAGCTAATGCTATTTTAATTAGGGATTTCGCTGTAGAATATATTTTGATTAACTATTGTCTTGTCAGAATGTACTCTAAAATATTGAGTGTTTTGGGACTATGATATAAGAAAAATGCATGTAAGTATGTAATGGCGGTAAATTCAATCCTCCATTGTTTGCATACAGGAGCACCCAGTCATCTATGGCGTAATCTTTGGCTGCCGTGAGCCGAGAGTTAATGGTTGACAAAATTGCTTCTGATACAATCAATTATGTCAACTAGAAACGCAGCAATCGTGATCCCGATGCCACTGCCATTGTTTTCCTCCCTTTGATCCATCTGCATTCTGAATCACACTCGCTTGCTCACCCCCACAACATCGCCATCTTCCTCCTTTCCTCTGTCACTGCGCTCCAAACCCAGTACTGTCACAGTGGATCCATCAAAGCCCTGCCTTAAAGCCAGCGGCGGGCAGAGGCAAACTTTTGTGTGTGTGTGTGTGTGTGAGTGGGTGTTTGTGGATGAAAGTTGTCCTGTACAGTAGAGAACAGCCACCTCAGCAATGACTGATGCCGCACTGAAGTGGAGGGAGACCAAAACCAGGCACTCGTGGCCTAGATTTACACCCTCAGGAAAGGCCTAGGCCTTGGGAAGCGAGTAAATGGACTCGTGCTTTGTCCACATTATCAAGAATTTCTGTTAGCTTCCTTTCCTTCCATGTCGCTTATCAGGAGATGGCATTCTTGGACTCACTTTTGGAGAAGTACAATATAAATTTAAGGCCCGCCAAGCGTTTGAATCCGGCCCACCAGTTGCTTTAAAAGTACAGTATTTAATTTAAACATCTGGTAACATGACTTGCAAGTAGTCAGTCAGTCAATCTGAGACAGTTTTTTGATGGTTTAGATAGCTTTTACGCAGGGATCCAGACAACTACCTCATCTAGGCCTGTCACGATAACACATTTTGCTGGTCGATAATTCTGCTATTAATTATATAACAATATTCGATAATTCTGTCCTTGTAAAAATTGTAACAAACTATTATCATTAAGATTATCATTCAAAGATCATTGTGTTATGTCATGTTTGATCCATTCCTACTTGTGCATAATATAATATCATATAACAGTTATATATAATATTCACAGTATCCCAGATGAGACATTGAAGGAATCAGGAATTTCAAGAATGCAAGTCTGAGTTCAGACGCTCCTGTTTTGATTTGCTTGTGCTGAGATCAGTCATTTATCCTGGATATGTGCCCTGTGATTGGCTGGCGACCAGTCCAGGGTGTACCCTGCCTCTCGCCCCAAGACAGCTGGGATAGGCTCCAGCATGCCTGCAACCCAAGTGAGGATAAGCGGTATAGAAAACGAATGGATGAATGGTGTGTCCTGTTTTCATGCAACAAGCCACTGTAGGATCATTCTTATCAAATTTGTTTTCCATAGCTTATCTGTCTATAATTTTAAACTTTCATACTAAGTGAGTTATGCAACGTGTTCACATCCCAAATATGGTCCATAGTCATCTAAAGCAACAACTAAAAAAAAGGCTTCGCTTTGCAAACGTCACATTAATCTCAATCCTGACTTTCAGCCTTTTTTTTAATCCCATCCTTTGTATATACGCCGTTTTACAATCCATGCACCTCACCCTTGGAACGCCACAAAACAAGATTAAAAATGTTAGCCATCCGCAGGCTCCTTTCATCTATTGGTTTCCCTTTCCTGGTAAATTGAAACATCTGAAGATTCAGATGGCCTCAATAAAAATAACGGTGTTTTTATTTTCCCAGGAATACTGTCAAAGATTTTAAGTTAAAGTGGTGTGGATGGAAATTCCTCTGATTCAATTGTGAAAATGTGTTTTTGGATGAGATGTTACAGCCCCGTTCCTTGCTCCTTGCGTTACAGAGCAGGTAGGAACTGTGTATATCAGGGTGTTGAAATATTTATTCCAGAAGGCTCTTTCCAGACTGGGCCCTGTTCATAATTCAATAATGCATGAACACCAACGCTGGCATAAAACATCCACTTATCGCTGGAAAGTCTAACTGCTAAAAAAACTGCATCAGAAATATGGAAGAATCCAGCTCCGAGAAGAGTGCATTCATTTTGAACATTGTTGACTTGACTCAGAAGTAAGAAATTCACCAGTGGGTGCAAAAAAAAAAAAAACATTCTATTTGGTGGAATCGCATTAAAACATATTTTGGAGTCATTTTGACAGTTGTGCTGCACAGAGCAACAGTGTGCAAAAAAATGCCTCATGACAGATATCTGCGGTGATATTGGGAATATTTGTCAGCAAACGCGGTCATCAGATATTACATTTTCACTTCTATCTGCGCAAACAAATGGAAATCGGAGAATAGACTTTCTTCAAAGTATACTGGGAGTGGAGCGACGCTGCGGTGGTTATTCAGAAGTGTACCTGGAATATTATCAGATAAAAATCGCCTTTTGTCCCCACAGAGCTGAGTCTAAGCTGTTGTGTGTGCAACTTATGCAACTTGCAGACATATTCTCAAATTGAAGTTCAGATCTTCATAACCGTTAAGGCGAGAGCGGAAAGATGTCAAAAGATTTTATTTTTAGATAATATTATTCAATATTCTTCAAATGCATGCCTGTACCAATCACCCTTTCATGATTGCAGGACCATGTTATTATTGTCTGCATGAGCACCGACCGCACAAACTGTTGCATTTTTGATAAGCTGCATCCATCACTTTTCCTCAAATAGCACAAAACCGATGGTACAATGAGCTCCGGCAGGACATACGGCGAGCCATTTGGAAGCAATCAACGGAGACAGTAAAGGTAAACACGGACGCTAAATGTCAGCCGCGGAGATTGCACTGCTACAATATCACCTCAGGGCACGGGACCCAAATAACCGAAATCAATAATTGAATCATTTCATATTCAAATCACACTGAAAAGAGGTCTGGATCCTATTGCAGTCCCATATCCCTGGTGTGCTGATATATTCCAATCAGGAAAAGAGAGCCGGCATTGAAATTACAGTAATTCAAAGAGGCAGCGGATTGAGAGCAACTGTTAGGACCGCCTATATCCTACCCATATCATCTATATTGTCGGCTTTTATATTAGGCTATATGCGTAATACATAATACTTTACATACACAGTAGGTTAGTGTTTCCTTATATCATCAAAAATCGTTCCTTATCAAAAATGTGTGTTCTCTTGTTGTAATACAGAAGTAAGAGTCGACTTGATGACTATTACACAGTTAATACATCACAACACACAGTTATGTGAACACATAAGGGTATTATTGTCCTAATTTTTTCACTGCACTTTGTCATGATTCTAAATCACAAACTGCTATCGAAATCCCCATACACAATGCAAATACGTCCCTTCTGGCATCATTATGTTGCCCTTGCCTTTTTATAGAAACAGTCTGATATGTTCAACCGACATGCACTAGAAAATAAGAAAATAATCACAAAAATAAAGCAGAATGTAGCTACTTCATTTATTGAGTGTTTTAATATTTCACCAGGAGTACATATCATGAAAATATCTTTTCATTGTGTTGAACCCACAATGAAAGAGAACTGCTGTGTAACAGTATGTACACTGCATGTTTATCAATGTTTAATTGTGCAAGAAATATGTGATCAAAATTTAATAGCTGTGCTCCTCACATCATCTATGCCGTGAGCGGCTTGAGGTCTTCGATGTTCATTCCCAGTCGGGAGTAATTCTAGACAGTGAAGTGAGTGCATACTGACTTGATTTGATCAAAAAACACATTGTTTTGAAGATCATTTTTATATATCGGTGTAAATCCTTGCGCTGATAAAAAAATTGTGTATACTGATAGAAATGATAAACAGAAAGAACTAATTGATGACTTGTTTTTCCTGCGACTGCACTCCACAGCACAGTGTATTGACGCATTGGTGCTTTGTATCTACCACTCATATGGTCAAACGATGGCGGAGAAAGCAGAGAAAACAACAAAACAACCAAAAGAGATTCAGAGAAAATGGTGAAGGCGAGTAAATTGTTGGTGTAGGTACCAATGTAATATGGAAGTGGTTTGGTTTCGGTAGTACAGGTAGTACAGGGAGAACATACGTTTTTTCGGAGGAACACACTGCAAGTGAGTTGAAGGAGTTTCTCCATGAATGACACTTATGGCATAATTATGATTACTATTATAATTATATAATTCAAATTCATTATTATAATGATTCGGGTTAAGGGTTGTAGCTTTTTATACAAGACTCTGCCGAATTAAATTATATTGTCATACATCCCAAAAATATTGTGATGAATGCTAAGGCCCATATCACTCAACCCTAGTTTTTAAACAAGGGATGCTCCGATCAGGGTTTTATGCTGGCAATTCTGATACCGATCATGCAGGGACTGAAATCATCAGTCATTAAAGAGCATCAGATGTGAAAGCGGTGAAACACAAAAGGAGGACAAACAGCGGGGAGGAGTGAGTGAAACTGAACTCGCTTGTTTTGTTTCTCACAGGCACTTCACAAATAAGATGGCGCATCCTTCAAGGAATACAGTGAGCGCTAAATAGATGCTCTCTTCCAAGTTGTTGACAAAAGGCCTCTCTGAAGGCCATTTCCCTATTGTCAAGTGTATGTTTGCATGTGTGTGTGTGTGTGTGTGTGTGTGTGATGGAGCACTGTGTGCCTCACCCAGGTGGCAGTGTATTCATGTTCAATAAGGCATTGATGTGTGTTTGCTCCGCTGGTGCATTGTCACGATCCTTAGAGGGAAATTAAGGCTCCATGGGGGACAGGCTGGTATCTTTGGCACAGTCAACAGGATACTCAGACACATTGAGGGGATCATCACATCAACAATGAACAAAGCAAATAGGATCAACACTAGTCGGTCTTCCTGCCATGACTCAAGTATTGACAAGAGCAGAACTTTTACCTGAGGTAGTGTGGAGTAGGACCACGTTTTAAAGTTGCTGGAATTGCCATTATGTGTGAGGTCCAACGTTGTAATTTCACTTGAAACCCAAAAAGTCAGAACGATTGTGAGTGTGTGTGTGTGTATACATTTTTACAGTGCTTTACTGTACAGTATATTACTTATTTTTACAGTATTATTACTGTTATCACATGAAATCTGTGAATACCAATACTAATCATATGCATGCAGTGTATGTACTACTGGCTATGTTAGGGGGTCACCAAGGTTTTTTCTTGTGAGAGCTACTTTTACAAAATGAAAATGGCCAAGAGCTACTCATTTTAGGACCATTTATTTTCATAGCTTATTTCCAGCCAAACAAAGTGAATATGCTTGTTTTACCAGAACATTATCAAAATAACGGTATCCACAACTCAGGTTTTGTATTTCACTTATAACATTATTAATTGAAAACTCGAATAAAAAGCAGCATCCGCTGCCTTGTGAACCGCAGATGCAGCCGACTCCCTCGCCTTAGCATCCCGGAGAGGAGACAAAATGCCGGCACTCATCCGTCAGCTTGGCACCACTGCTGAAATCAGTGAGCACGTCAATGTCCTTGGAGAGCCGAACTGGGGAAGAGCCGCGACTGCCGTGCACCCACCGCATGCATGCTTATGGAGACAGAAGTGGTTGCTAAAAGTCACTAAAAGTGCTACATAGTGTCTGCATGCTCCCAAAACCATACTGAGGCAGTACTCGTCCCTGAATTGTGCCTTGCAGGTTAAGATCGGGGCTTTAGCCACTGCATGATAAATGATCACATTATGAGACTCAAACTCGCCACACCCTGCCAAGTGCTCGCCCCCAAATGCCACACCAATCTAAAGCTTTTTAAAGCGCCACCATGGTGAGACATTTTTGAGGCACGTTTTGCAGGGTGCAAAACTTAAATCACTCTCACAAAGACAGGAAGTTGAACACATGGCAGACATGGTTGTTCTGAATGCTGCAATGGGGGTGGAACTGATCGGTGGAGGGGCTCTGCTTTTTATGCCACAGTGGCCGATCGATGGGAGAATCCCTAATAAATACTGTATTGCTTTGAATTAGGGCTGCACGGCGGTCAAGTGGTTAGCACGCAGACCTCACAGCTTGGAGAATTGGGTTCAATCCCACCTTCGGCCATCTCTGTGTGGAGTTTGCATGTTTTTGCATGTTTTCTCCGGGTACTCCGGTTTCCTCCCACATTCCAAAAACATGCTAGGTTAATTGGCGACTCCAAATTGTCCATAGGTATGAATGTGAGTGTGAATGGTTGTTTGTCTATATGTGCCCTGTGATTGGCTGGCGACCAGTCCAGGGTGAACTGCGACTCTCGCCCAAAGACAGCTGGGATAGGCTCCAGCACCCCCCGCGACCCTCGTGAGGAAAAGCGGTAGAAAATGAATGAATGACTTTTGAATTGTCCAGTATACCAAAAGAGATTTCTGTGTACCACCTTCTAGTTTTCACTACATTCCACATTGTTGGACTTAAAAGCCAAAACAACGCATGATTATAAGCTCCCAAGTCATGAACCTCATTGAAGCCAGCTTATTGACCAAGATTTGTTGCATGAATGTCTGAGGGGGCGTAGGTTTTGAGAGGAATGAAAAGGTTGGCTGGCGCTCACACATTTTTTTTACCACAGTTGCACGTGGGAACTGCTCAGGAAAAGCTGCCGCTCCCCCACGCTATTGGCCACCGAGATGTTCCGCTGGAACGACGAAAGGTTAAGTGCGGTGAGGTCGAAGCCCTGATTGTAGCTGTTGAGGGATTTCAAGTGCCAAGATTTTCACAGCCGCCCGTACAAGGAGGATTCCAAAGCATGACCTTTCGGTTCCAAGCTCATTTCCTGCGAGCCTATCTGTTACTGCAGGTCAATACAAGCCCAGTGAGAGCTAATGTGGAGATAGAAGACTTACTGTAGATGTCCTAGCTGCAAGGGTGCATTTAGTCATTTGGGGGCCAAAGCAAACCTAGTTATTGTCCATGTAATGGAATGGCAAAAGTTTGTGGTTGTTGTTTTTTTTAAGCCATTTCCTCCTGCTTTTGAAATCTATTAAAGATATTTGTCAGGCTAAATAAATTGCAATATTATCTTACCCCCCCCCCTCAAAAAATGTGATTATTGTCTACTAACAAGTGTGAATATGAAAAAATGTCATATTTCCTTAACTAAATAAAGTCCTTTAAATACCTTTTTTCTCTCAATGTCTTCTGACCCTCCCATTTTTCGGAATCAATCTGAATAATCTGAATCAATATTGAATAGTCCATTGCATGAGATTGGAGGGGGGAGCAGTCAAAACAGTCATCATAGATTACACATTTTGATGTAGTTTTAAACACACATATTAGAATAAGATAGTAATATGTATGAAGAAAAAAACATCAATAATCTAAGAGGCACCTCCCTTTCTGACATATATGTGCCACACCAAACTAAAGCTCTACATGTCCATGTCATAAAATGCTATATTGTAGCCAAATATGCCTCCCTCTGGTTGATACAGCCTAAAGCTAGTCAAATATATTCTTTGTGTTTTCAACTGCAAAAACACTAGTGAAATATAATCTATATAAGAGGATATCTGTGCTATTTTTAAAGAATAAACTGGAAAAAAAAATGCTAGTCAAATATCCGGCAGCCCACTCATCTTTTTAAGGGTCTTCTAGCCAAAGATCATCTGTATAACATGACTGCAGCGCTGTTATTATTCAGACCTACTCTAAAAACGTTATTCAAAAAGCAAACCTGTGAGCCTTGTAGTGAGTATAGACTAGATATCCACGTGTTCCTATTTGTAGACACATGCATAGCCAGACAAACTTGATTGATTGATTGACTTACTCAAACGCTTACTTAACTGTAACTCACTCCCAAGTTTCCACCCCCATCACAGTATCTGTCAGGTGTCATTTTTCAGTAACATCTGCTATGCGTCCTGCTCTAAGTGTTTCTGTGCATATTTCTCTATGAGAATGCGTGTGTGCATATGTGTGTGTGTGTGCATACATATGTGCACACTCGGGGAATGGCTGTTTTTAATTGCACTGGCCCATCTGCTAATTCTTGAGAACAGGCTTGCATCATACAGAAACAAAGAATGTAGACAATACATACACACACTCACGCATGCACACACACACACACCACAAGTTCTTGCCTCAAAGCCTTCAACTTAGACCCTGCACAATCTGTACCCCTTCCTCCAGCAGCTGGAGGGACGGCATTGACTGGCAGGATTTGCAATATGGACCCTATTGTTTTAGGACAAAGGCCTCTCTACTCATGGCAAAGGTCACATTACTGAACAATAAGCTTGTGTTATTAGGGGCTGCTGGCAGGGGAGCAAACCAGCATGTAACGCATGTGTGTGAGAGAGAGATATCCAATAAAATATGTGTAAAGACTGCAAGAGCTGGCATTTTGAATTATAATAATATCATGCCAATGCTAATATACACTCACTGGCCACCACATTTGGTTAATTAGAAAGTGCTCTCAGCATGAAGCAGTTAACGCCATTGTAAACCACAATAATAAAACACATTGCTAAATGAATACATGTGAAAGTGTCAATCAAAGTGAAGGCTGACCTTTTAATGCTATACTCTTGTACTGGGCCTCATTAGTAACTTACATTTCTTCTCCGCAAGGTCACATTTAGATTCAGGAAAAGATCTGATAAGATGCAATCATTCCTTTCACCAAAGAAACGGATAGTGTTTAAGTGTGCTCTCTCGCTGGTAATGTGCCAAAAAGACGTTTGTGTAATTGTGTACACAGAGCGGGAAACACCTGCCTGCCACATATCCCCACACGACGACTGATATGTCCCCCTTCCTGTTGTTCTTTCTTTGCCTCATTGTCTTGGTGAAATGAAACCTTGATATCACTGGATTAGATTTCAAAAGAGAGCCATTCCGACTCATGTGAGAGCTAGGAAGGGAAACAGGAGGTGTGACAGGCCGAACGGGAAATGCACTTTTTGGGAAATTTACCGATGATCCATAATCCTTGTGTGAAAAAAATAGAAATAGAAATAGAAATAGAAATAGAAATAGAAATAGAAATAGAAATAGAAATAGAAATAGAAATAGAAATAGAAATAGAAATAAAAATAGAAATCTTGTTTTACCATATTATATATGTACATGATGTGATCATGCACTAACAGGTACATCCATGATTATATGCAATACTTACAGAAACATTACCGTAATAACACAAGCATAGCATTTGCATGTAACATACAATGCTAACATGACATCAGTCACATTTATAGCAACAACATGCAAGGTTAGCCTCGTTATTAAAAGCAAAATGATCTAACTAACAGCTGCCCAATCTATCGCTGACAGACTGTATTTTAAGATATGTAGTGAAGCCTGCTTTTTGTAATAGCTGGCCTCCAGGAAGTAGTGTCCGTATGCATAGGGCGGGCTCATCTATCTACGGCTGGGTAAAGGTTGCATCATGTCCACATGAGGAAACAAGCATGCATGTACTGCATGTTTGCAAATGTGTGGCAGTCTAAATAAGATATTTCAACAAGAAGATGTACACATTTACTTGCATTAATGACCTTCACCAGCAAATACAAAAGATATATACACAAATGCATGTATGTATTTAAAAAATCATGTCAACAAGGATTTGAAGGCCGTCTGACCATATATTCAAAGAACTGAATCTTCCTCCGTCGTCAACAAATTGACTGTGCAGTTCATCAGGCCCAACTCCCGAAGACGGTATTTCTAATTAAAAAGGCCCTCGTAAATTTGACACTTTACAGGCCTCGCTCAGCTGGTAAATACAGTGTAAATAAGTTGCACTGAGTGGCTTCATGGGCAGATGAAGGTCTGTGTTCGTACTATAACTCCTTTTGATGCCTTCAAGCCACATCAGTGACTGACTGAAATGAAACCAATATTGTTGTTTGTGTGTTATGCATGTAACGTTGGTCCTGGACCTGACTTGACATATTTACATCCTGATGTTGCCCCGTTACCCGCCTCCAGGTCATATTTAGAATGCAGCTTTTAGATGATGAACATGGTCATTTCAACATCTGCAAGCAGGCGCCTAAAACATCTGCGACCAATTATCAAATAGGTTGAGTTACTTCCAAGAGTTAACAACTAATGAACATTTATTGCCTGGCTGTCTGAGCTCCACATGGTGTAGCTTCTGTGTGTCAGACATTGCCTTTATTGAACCTAACCTGTATTCTTATATTACAATAAAATAACTTTGGTTGATTCACCTACAGTAAACGAGGCCTAACATGCAATCATTTCCATCATCTGCTTATTTATATGCTTCTATTGTATGGACGTAAGTCTGGAACAACCACTGTACATCGCACGCTATTTTGTGTCACACCGTCACATCTGATTGCATTACCAGTCTGAGAGGACACATTTGTCGTGCCAATTAGGGCACTTTCCGGCACAGATGGAACCCAGAAATCCCCAGAGAGAACAATGGGTCAAATTTAGGTCCTTAAAAAAATCATCATCATGCATAGAGTGGGTTTTGCAAAAAATAAGTACACCAGGTGCGTGGGTATATTCTCGTGACTATGCCTCGGGCCTACGCTGTACATGGGAGAGCATTGTGGCTTATCATCTCGGTTGAGATGATACAGTAAGTGCAGAGCTTTCACAAAAATTTTGAAGATTTTACACAATGTAATGCATTGTAATTAGTAGGGCTGTCAAAAATAATGCATTTGCAGCAATTTATTAAATTTTTTATGTTAACATTTTTGCCGTAATTAATGCATGCACATGATGGCATCCTCTGTGTTATGATGGCAGACTGAAGCACAGTGCAGAAAGTCTAAGTCTCTTTTTTAACATCAATTTGACCTGAAAACATCAACAACAGTGCAATTCCAACACCATATATGTACAGTGTTTTTTTTTATATGTACAGCAGTGGTTAGCGCGGCACACAGCCAGGAGAGCCGGGTTCGATTCCCCCCCGATCGGGCATTTCTGTGTGGAGTTTGCATGTTCACATGCGTGCTAGGTTAAATGGTGACTCCAAATTTTCCATAGGTTTGAATGTGAGTGTGAATGGTTGTTTGTCTATATGTGCCCTGTGATTGGCTGGCCACCAGTCCAGGGTGCCCATAGTTTTGTAACAATGTTTTGTCTTTTCAGTGCAGCATTTCTAACAAATTCCTAGTGAGTGCTGTGGTAGGTTCTGGCCCTTTTTTAGAGAGCATCTGAAAATCATTTTGCTGCAATAGAAGGCTGTGTGCTGCACAAACCTTGAGAGAATGCACAGAGTCACATTCTTACCTGTTACAGCGCACTTTGCTTTGTCAAAGTGAAATGAAACCCCAGGGAATCACATCTCACTGGCACCTGGACATCCAAGTCCTGAAGATAGAGCAAGAAAAAGAAGATAAAGTAAGGAAATAGTGGGAGGTTGTTGGAGCTCACTGAACTTAAGCTCAAGGCATTTTTCACACCAGAGACAGAAAGCCATAATGTGAAGTGAATATGGGGTGCACTGTGAGAATAATGGCACCCTCCAGATTGTTTGAATACCCATAACCCACTCACAGACAAGAACCATGAGGCCATTTTGGCTCCTGATTGCTTGTTTTAGTGTTTGCAGGGATGTGTGTGCACGAACTTGTACAGCTGTGTGTTCTCTGCCATGTAATGACTCCTTAAGTGGCATGGTATCAAAGTCCATAATGGCATAATGGTCTATCACCATGCTGAGTCTTTATCTCATGCCAGGTTTAAAAGGGCGCCATTTCACTGACAAACGCCAGAGTCCACTTGTCGGCTCTAGTCCTGCTGTACAGTGTAGCATTTATTGAGTTGGTCTATTTTATCTTTTCTATTTATGCCTTGTACTCTGTGCCATATTGCTCTGTTGTCGATCACTATGTGCATCTTTTATTGGTTTCTAAATGACAGTGGAACCGTGTTCCCCAGCTTACTTGTCTTGAGCTAAAGCTATGTAAACTCATTTCTCCAAGGTCAGCCTGGAAGTGAATGTGTCTTAATGGGAATGACACAGTGTGCACTCGCGTTGGCAGTTGTATAGCGTTGTTTACCACGACAGCAGAAAAATGTCTTTAGCCTTGGACTCACACGCTTAACAACCTTTGCCAACGTTCTATTCCAGATTTTGACAAATGTGCAAAAGTCTAGGAATTGCAACTCTTTCAGAAATTCTGTTGCCGATCATGAATGAAGGGAAGAAATTAATTCGGGACAGGTTGATCCAGGTTGGTGCATCACAGCATAACATAGCAAACCCCATACTATTAACTAGAGAGGCTCAATAGTGACTTTCTTACGAATTTTCTAGATGAGCACGTCACCTAGATATATTTCACAGTACATTTGAGAACATTGGAGGAAAAAAAAGTTGTATTCGGTCAAGGCTGCAAAATATAAACGAAGAAATTCATTGTTTTTGGTCATATCAAGATATGGTGATATCGAGACATCACAAATTGTGTTAAATAGTAAAGTACCCTGAGATTTCCAGCCCTACTTGTCAATGTTCTGCACTGCCAGTGTCACTGCTACTACTACTAAAGCAACAACTATGATGCAAAACATTAGCTCAGCTAATTAGCTGGAAGCCAGGCTAACAATGTCATGGTACCTACCAGCCTGTGCCCGGACTCGGCACACTACGCTTGAGCGATTGCCTGGTGGAAGGGGAGTAATGCTGCCCACTGATTCGGCCTCAAAGAAGCATCTCCATGCATATGAAATATACAGGTATATTACCACAGAGAGTGTGCTTTTTGTGTGAGTGAAGAAAATGTACGTATCCTTACATTTATTGATGCAATACATCACTGGACAATTTTCCTCAGTAATTCAGAAACAGATGCAGTTTAGCTAACTTGGGATGGATTTGGAATGCCCTACAATATCATCAACAAACTGTAATGCCTGTGTTTGTGATTAAGGAAGACATAATAAATATGCAATTCCAATCACCTTTTTAAAAAGTGGCAAAAAAAGTTGTAAACACACTCATACAGCCAGAGTCACACTGGTTTCTTCTGCTAACAGTTGATTCCGTTATTGGCCAATTGACAATGAGAAGTTGTTGTTATGTTTCAAGTCAAGTTAAGTTAAGTTTGGGTGGCATCCCTTCTCTTCCTCCCTCTGCACTCCTTACCGCTGCTCCCTTGCTGGCAACAAGTCCAAAGTACAAATGATGCCTAATGCTCATTTATTGTTTATATATATCTATACATATATATATATATATATATATATATCTAAATGTGTTTTTTGTGAATATTTTACAAATTCACAACAACTGGGTCAACTTTATGTTAATTGAGTTTCGGTTTCAGTTTCAATATCTTATGTTGAAATACTAAAGTGTATTGTTTTTAACTCTAAATTCAAACTGTATGTGAGAAACAACACTAAACATTATATCATTATCATATTTTATCTAAAACGACAAATATTTTGTGAATGCTTGTCTTTCAGTATTCACACGCTATAGTGCACATGTGCATATCCGCGCAGTGGACCCGTGTCAGTGCCACGACCTCCATGGAGCTTTCCAGCAGGGCTATGCAGTAATTGGTTCTATTAGGCAGTACAAGAGGCCATGAGCAATACCTTTATGGTTGGGTGGCCAGAGACTACAACAAAGGATGCCTTGGCTGTGTACTGTGTTTGTGCACATGCATGTCGTGTGAGTATGCATGTGAATGTGCTTATGTATGCCCCATGAGTGTATGCATGCACTTTGACAAGGAGAGAGTGCCAGAAGCAACAGATCAGCAAAAGAACTAAGGAAGGCGTGAAGCACACACACACACAAACCCCTCCCCTCACTGCCCATACGGCACCTTAATTTGTGTCTGGCCTCTCTCAGAACATAGAATACATTATTCACACTGAGCTGGTCAACAATTGTGGGAGATCAATGAAAGACGAATGGAGGAACAGAGGTGGAAACTGATCTAAATGCGTAGGTGTGAAAGGAGCAGGTTGGTACACGTTACAGAATAAGATTTTTTAGTAGGATTTGTTTCCATGAAGGAGTGAAAAAGCTAAAAGAGTAGATTAAAGCTGCAGCCATTGCAAATGTTCATGCATACAATAATTGTGTACTATTGCTTGGTTCAAAACATAAACAGAATTTGGACACTTTCTGCAGACAGAAGGCATAGGTCAATAGCGGTCTTGTGGTCTCTCATGTTGCAGCCACATACACCACCGATGTTTAAGGCCAATGCACTGTGAGTGTGTCCTCTATGCGGCCAACACATGGCAGATGGGCTTGTAGTCTGTCTATTTGTTGCACTGCCCGCCTGCACTCAATATACCGCAACTTTAAAAACAATTTATTTTTCCATAACCACCACCTTGCCCTAACCTTAACCTGCATGCACAGTTACTGTCGAAAAAAATATATGTCTCCACTGACTTTCCAGGGTTTTTCAATAATAAATCTAAAGGTCAGTTTTCTTTAATCAAACCAATGTGAGGATGATACATCGTCTCAATTTTCCCATTTGTCCCATTTGCCTTCCCAAAGGTCAAAGTCTTGCAGCCCAGAAATGGTAAACAAGAAATCATAGGGTTGAACATGTTATTCGATTACTGGCCAGTTGGCTAGTTGGAAAATAAAGACAACAAAGTGTCTAAAAATATAAATAACTTCATCTTAAACAGGCAACACCACCTCTTTGAAGCAAGGACTTTTTTTTTATCAGCAGAGACCCAAATAAATTGTGACAAGGGGGTAAATTCTTCAGCATTTGGCCCGAAAAACTTTTTTGAGTACAGTCGATGAAAAACATAGTCATGCATGTGAAAACAATTAAAATAAATTTGAGGTGGCCCTACAAATTGTGGAAGACATGTACCGATATCCTCCAGGTTTTATAATCATTACATGGTCAAATATTTATGGATCCATTACCAAGATCCGCCAATGCCCCTGCAAATGTTTTCCTTGATATCAAACCATTTTTTTCAACCAATCTTGTTTAAACTTACAGAAGCCGTGTGAGAAATCTGCCAATCTGACCTGTGGCGCCAGACTTTGAGGTTTAATAACAGCACAATGTTTGTTTGTTTGTTTTTTGTTTTTTTTTTTCCTTTGTGTTATTTCTACAAAGCGCTGCATGAGCCAATAAAATACAAGCCACAGGCCAAAAATGACCCCTGGGCCACACTTTAGACACACCTGCTTTTATAGCTCTTTATAAGGGTTAGAGCTGTGGGATGTGATGTCAACTTTGTGAGCAACCACAACTCTTGTCTATGATTTAGCTTTTTAGCTTCCCGCATCATGAGCCAACAATGGTGATTAAAGAGAGGGGGGAGCGCTATTTCAGCTGGAATTAATTGATGCTCTGCACCAGTCACTCGCAAATGTTGATCTGAAATCAGAGAAGGCTCTTGTATTGCACTATGCAAGAGAATTTTTTAGAGGGAAGAGTCTAAGCTGGTGTCTCAACACAGAAGACTGAACTTGAAACTTAACAACAAAGCGTCTTCTTAAGTATATTCAAGGGCCAAAATGCATGACAAGAATGAAAATGACATACATGTTGACATCAAGAAGTCTTGAATGTATGGAAATATTTAATGGTGATGACAGCGCATCAATGGGAAACTTAGCTTCCATCGTATTGGCGTCTCAGTGTGTTCTCTTTTCTTTTAGTAAAAGAATTTTCTTCTCCATTACTAGAGCTAGCGGTTGCATTGATGTCCTGCATGTCACCCCCATTTCTCGCAAGCTGGCTGTGTGTAATTAGGATGATGCTACAGCATGCTTTCATGACGCTGTTCTATGCACAACACCCTTTGTAATTATGCCTTACACAACAGATTGCACCACAAGACACCCGAAATGGCCTGGATGCCGATTAGCAGATTTATGCGGCGCGTTCCTTTATAGGGTGTGGTCCCGGTTCATTGTAAAGCCACAACTTTTACCCCTACACTTGGAAAGATTCAATATGCACTAAGGATAAGCAAAATGGACAAACTGTGTGTGTGTGTATATATATGGCCTAGCCGAGCGTAAAATTAAAGACTCTTGTCCCTGTGTTCCACATAAATCTGTGAAAGAGACAAAGAGCGAGGTAGACAGTGATTAAACAAAATTTGTCCGGCGATTGTGAGTCAGTGAACTGTAATCAACAGCACTCAGGCACCGGTACAATGAGACTTTTCAATAAAACGCCCACACACAATCAAATCAATCCCACTCTGGCTATAAACTATATAGACAACAGTATTGAGACACACCTCTAAAATCAATTACTGAATCATTTCGTCATCAGGCTAGACCTAAACCCTAATTATGTATCTTATAGACATTTTGGAATAATCTATGCTTCCAACTGAGTGGGAACAGTTTGTCAAACCGGATGCTCACTCGACACAGTCAGATGCCACAATGTGCCATCTGACCAGAGAATTACATTTGGGGCCTCTTTGGGGAGTTGGTCTGTTCCAACATGACTATGGCCCAGTGAACAAAGAAAGCTCCATTAAGACATGCTTGGATGACTTTGGTGAAAAATGTATCTTGGAATGTTCTGAACACATCTTTCCATGCAAGACTTGGATAAAGGTACTCGCCGATGTAGGTAAATTTTCTTGTCATTCAAAAATGATTTTTTTAAAAAGTGTCACTGAAGGCAATGTCCTACTACTCCTGCCACCCACACTCTCCTTGGGAACATATGTCGCAGAAAGTTCCTCGCAAACTGTCAGAACCAAAAATGTCTCTTTCTTCTTAGTCTCCTACGCAGAATCTAATATTGACTCCCATCGCACAAAATCCTCGAAATTGCACACACACTGCAGTACTCTTTACTTTGATAAACACACACAAATGTGTTTGGTGTGCTGTTGCAAAAGCAATTCACTTCCCGCATGCTTTGCGTTCACATTACCAGGTTACAATTTTTGGTAATGTGAACGACCACATAAAAATCTGATGTTAAAAAAAATCTGAACTGGCCATCATACCCTGCAGTGTGAGTGAAGCCGGAGGTGCACATTCAACTGCTGATATGCAATAACCATAAAATACTTACAGACAAACACTTTCTAAAGCTCAACAAGAGACTGTACCGATACATTCAACATGCAGACTAAAAATTGCTGTTGGTCTTCTTCAATGACAGCAAGTTTCATATCGCACTACTGACGCCTATAGAAGTATTAATAGATGATACCCTGCTGCATAAAAAAAAAAAAATCTGAATAAAAATACAAGTTGAGAATCACTGATTTGGACTAAAAATGTGTTGAAACTGAAGCAGCAGTGCCTCTGCTGGTTGCAGTCAAGTAGTGCCCTCCATTTTCACTCTTTTCCGATAAGATGCAACCAAACACTAACAATATTTTTCATATTTTTACTATTATGCCAATCCCTGTTCAGCATGCACTATAAGTGAAGGTCCTCTCTCGGGTCCAATATTTCTGACATTCAACAGCAGTGGTGAATTTTATTTTACATTTTATATTTAATAATGATAATATATTACTTAAAGACCCATTTTTTATTGTGCTAACAGTATGTCTGTGGGATAATGATTTAAAAAAAGCAGAATGATCAGCTTTATTCATCTTCAATGTCTTTCACTATATTTGCAGTTTTCTTTTCCATCACATTGTTGAAGAGTTTGAACATTGATACTTGCTAGACATGGTTGGGAACAAATGACCTCTATAACGGGAGGTAAATTTGGGGGCTATTTAGAGAGTTAGTCTAGCATGACTATGACCCCAAGCTTGGATAAGGTTCTGTGTTATTTTTAATGTGATGTGACAATCTGAGTGTCCTTCAGTTTTCATGCCAATGTTTTATTAAGCAGAATGAGGCTGCACGGATGCCATAGTGTGGTGTCTCAACTTCCCATCGCTGACGTCCTGTTGGTCTTCAGACCACAAAGGAGCTGAAACCAAGCGACAAAGTATTACGGCACAATAAAATTTCTAAATACTATATTTTTGAAGGGGACTTATTATGCATTTCCACTTTTCTGTCCTAATGCAATTAGAATGTTGTATTATCATGTTAAATGTCAAAGTTTCACATAATGAGGTTTGCGCATTTGGAAGTGAGCCAAGAAAGAGGTTTGGGATGGCTCTGAACGCTTGGTGTCAGAGGGCGTTGTGATGTCACATAGGACTCTGCTTCTCACTGCTTCTCAGAACTTATTGGAGCAAGAGAAAAATGGAGAAAAATGGAAAAAATGTTGGAGGAGCGTCTGCGGTGCCTATTCTTCGAGTTCATACACGATAAGTCAGGAGGTTTCCAGTCAGTACCGCAATTCGCTCTCCAAAGACTTTACTCATTCATTATCAACGCCTATATCCGCAATATTAGAAGATCGGTCCATTCATAGTTAAGAAGTATTTTGGCGTGTGACCAATCACATCGGTGGGGGTGTCTGGATGCAGGCCATGGGTATAATAAATTAAAACAGGCCGCTATAAAATATAGCTGGAATAGGTGCAGATTCTGGAAGGTCTAGAAAGTTTTCTGAGCAGGTTATTGTGTGTAGCTGCTCTATTCAATACAGAAGGTCACAATTCAATACAAAAGGTCAAAACCTTTGCATAATAGCTCCCCTTTAATTAATTATCATGCCAAAACCTATTAAGGAAATCAGACCCTATGTGGCTTTCAACATCATAAATGTTCTTTTAAATGAATAAAGAAATAAAGAAACCAACATTATACAATATATATTGTATTTTACCTTTCCATACCCAAAGGTTGGTTTTAAAATACCAAATGTAATTTGTCAAAGACGAGCTTCATTTGCTCTACAGGAAAGGTCCTGGTCCACTTCCCTCTTGATACATGCAATGGATGCCGTGTCATCTATCATGCATATGCACACTGAGCAACGAGCCAGTCAGGAGGCTCACAGTGCGAGCGCTCTCCTGGATAAACACGCATGCAATTTCTCACATGGTTAGAAAACACATGGTCCTTGCGAGGTACTGCCACAGGCCCGCAGGCCACAGTGGTGCTCATCTGTCTTGGTGTGACACTATCAGGCTCCTTTTACGAAAAAGAAGATACGTCTGAAACAACGTGACGGGCTCTGGTGCATCCCATGTAGAGGGCCGTGCTCTGATTTTTATCTCAAATGACTTGTGCTGTCCTCAACGGACGACCGACCACTGTGCTTATTTTAAAGTCACCTGCTAAAAGTAACCTGGCAGATTTAAACACAGATCTCTGCACACAATTATTCGCCAGATAGTCAAGGGAGATTTAACCTTAGGCCCAACAAGGTGCTATATTTACACTCCACATAAGCACGGTAGCCCAAAGGGGCCAAAACAACACAAATGATCATCAAAGCATTGATCACTGGTCTGATATTATATTTTGCGCCGTCAAGCATGACCGCCTGCTCCTCCTCATTCTCATCCACCTCAACCAATAACACTACGCCATCCACTAAGCTTCAGATCAATACTCCCTGGCACATATTCTTTCTCAAAAAGGCCGGGAATGAAAACACCACCCCGTCGATTTCTATCACTATCTCAGCGGTGCCACCATCCACCAACAAATAAATGAGGTTTTTTTTTTTCTTTTCAATTCATCTTCAAATTACATCAACATAAGTTTGACATATCAGCTTGTTTTCACTGAAAAAAAACAGATGTACAGAGTGAGGAAGATGTATGTAATGCAGTTAAAATAAAAGCCCAGTAAGCAGGAAATTTAAGAGGAGCCTGGGGATGATGGTATTACATCAGACGCTGATTGTGGACTCTTTGCTGAAGAAGGAAAAAGATGTGGAAAATGTCCGAGGTTGCAGTTGAATGGATACCCAAAAGGCAAGAAAACGCATGGAATAGGAGGAAGTTGAAGCGCTACAACAGTTTCTAATATCAATTAATCATTAATAATTTAAATTGAACAGGGTGTTAAAGAAAATGAAGTCAAATTGGATGCACTATTTGGCTGCAACCAGCAGAGGCGCTGCTGATTAATCTTAAAGAGTTTGCTGTAAAGCATAACACGACATGAGCTGATGAAGTTGATTGGGATCAATCAATACCTACAGGGCTCTACATTAAAAACCAAAATGACTTGCCCATAGGGAATCCTTAAGGTGAGAACTACTTGCCCGAACTTGCCCCATGTGAAATGAAAAGACTGCCATAATGATATCATGTAATTTTTTGTGGCATCACATGAGAATCTCAAATTAAAAAAAAAATAAAATAAATAATACTGTAGCGTTGCGTGTGTGTTGTATTCCGGGCTGTAGTTTCATGCATGGACGCTGGGGGGCAGTCATGTTCAGCTCGCGGTCTTGGAGCGGGCGTTTTGGGACCAAAGAAGAGGAACGAGAGGGAAAAAAGGAGAAGTTCGGTTGCCGTGCGCCCAGCTAGTTAGTTAAGTCTGCAACAGGCCAGTAAGTTGTTTTTCATGGTGCCTTGGAAATAAAAACCATGCAACGATAGAGGTTCATCACTTTTTGCTGTTTCCTTTCAGAATTAGACGATGTTGGCAGCGACGCCATGATGGATGTGTTCGTAGTCAAACGATCGCTGATTGGTTGATCGCAAACAACGGGTGTGGGTAAAACGCGGACTGTGGATTACGGACCGCGGTCTAAATAAACGATTCTGATTGGTCCATTGCAAGGATTGCTTTGCAAATTACCACCGGAATTACGCAGTCCGTGTTTTACCAACACCCAACAAGAACCGCTTTAAAAAAAAACTCTTGGCAGTATGGCAAAGTGCACTTGCCCGACGGGAATATCACTGATTAGATTTACTTGCCCGAATTTTGTTTTAACTTGCCCCGGGCCATCGGTACATCGTTATTGTCGAGCCCTGACCTATCTAAATGGAAGGAGTCTTCCTTGTTCAAAATACACTCAACCTGTATTTCTTTTAAGCATGATATCAAAATTAAGAATATCATTGATATCGATATAGACTGGACTTGATACGGAGGGCTCATGTTTCAAAATGGTACCACCCAGTAGCTGTTAGCTTTAAGCATCCTTTCGCTACGCGGAAGGATCGGATATCCCTCGGATATGGAGGTGGATGGCGGGAGTGAATAGCGGAAAAGACAGTATAAAGGTTGTATAAAAACGCCATCAACTATGTTTACCAGTTGTCATGGGTAACGTGAGATGGAAGCTCTAATGGTGTTAACCCGGCTAAGGAGACTACCGTGAGTATATTTAACTTTTTCTATGTTTATTTAAAAAACAGAATACACAATTTTATTTCAGTAGTTATTTTTCTACAAGATTGTTTACATTTTAATAAAACTTTGCACACATACTTGGCTTTGACTTTCATATTGGCTTTGACTTTCATTTGGTCCATATCGCCAAGCCCTAAGTCAGAGCTTTTCTTTCTGTCACCCACACACAAACCAGCGACCCGGAGACATGCAGTTATGACACAAAGAATTTTAATATAACCGTGATTAATGAAAACAGTCATCAAACAGTCGTGTAACAGCTAAGAAAAACCCAATCATGCACGGGAAGAACATGCAAACTCCACACAGTAATGTGTATAAATATATAAAGTAATGTATATAACTGTATGTATTTATACAGTATTTAGGTATCCAAGCACACTTTGTTTATGTTGTTTTGTCAAACTTTGTTCGTCCTCTTTCAATGAACCATAGTTGCTTTGAGACACAAAAGTGAAACATTGAGTTTAAACAGTAAATATTATAAAATTTGTATACATAACGACTTACTTAGTATAGTTGGGGGGTGCTATATCATAATACAACCTTGAGAAACAGTGAAGTATTAACCCATAAAGTAATCTAACTGGTGGTACAATTACTTGATCTGAAAATCAATAATCAATATTTTGTTCGTCGTTCCAACATAATGCAATCTGTGCAAAAAAACGTTATCGTTCAACATCTATTGTTTGAAGTCAAACAGCATAAGTTTATATGCAGCAGCAGCACAGCCAAACAATGCAGCATTTTCCGACTCTTGTTTCCTCCATTGATGGGAGACGCTGTTTTATAACACGGCATCAAGAGATTTATGCCCCCAGCCCTGCCGTGACCTCATTGTTCATTTCCCCATAATTCAAATCTGCTCTGCTGTGTTGCATCACATCGTGGATGACTCATTTCCAAGCTAAACAAGGGAGGCCTCCTAAGCATGCGATAGGCAACAGGAATCCCCCCCATCAATAATGTGGCCAAGGACTAGACAAGACATGCATGGGTGCAAAACACACACACATTCAGTTTAAATTGACTAAACTGGGAAGCGGGGAGAAGAGGGTAAGTGCTCTTTTAAATGATTTCCTGCAGAGACCAAAATAATCAGGTGAGCTTCTTGGACACTCATGGCCGACACTCATCCCGCAGTCAGCTGCCACATAGCACCATATATGTACTGTATGTGTGTGTGTGCGCGTGCATCACTGTACTATACTGTATGAACAGCTGGTCGCCACTTCCACATAGGGTTGTCAGAAATTATGTGTGTTTAGAGCAGGGGTCACCAACCCGTTGATCGCGAGCTACTAGTCAATCTTTGTGACTTTGCCAGTCGGTCGCAAAAATAGTAAAAAAAAAAAATATGACATCAGTGCACGCATTTTGACCACTGAACAAGCCCATAAGTCTCCAAAACCCGCCTAAAAACACAGGGTCCTGAGTTGTTTTTGCACATTAATATATCTCATTAATATCTGCATTTGCTACCTCAAAATTAAGCCACAAATATGATTGATATTGATGTGCACCCCTAAAATTATCTTTAAGCTGCGGGCTGACTATTGTAGCACTGGCCAGTCTTTCTCTTGCAACCATTAAAAGCCTGTTCTACCAGCGATCGAGTTCAATCCTTGTGTGTCTCAGTGAATATTACAGTCATACTCCTGACACCGAGTGACTAGTGTAGAATACTACATAGCATCACATCTTTGAATCTTTTAAATACCTTCTATTTGTATTTTAGTTCATTTAGACATTTTTATGCTTGAAAATGCTTGAAAAATAAGTAACATTTGGTTAAATATGCATAGTTTTTTACTCATACTAGACTGTATTCAAACACAAAAACATGAATTTCTGAAAAAATGTGAACGACTAAAACGGTGAAGTTCGAAACGTGAAGTGGCGAAAGACTAGTCCAGCTTTTTTTCACTGTATGGGGCACCATTGTTATATGTTTACTCACCTACGAATGGGAATCAATGCTGTCACTGTTAAAGCTAGACATTAAATCAATTCAGGGCTCAGTAAGGAACAAATAGAATACCAGGTTAATTGATTCAAATGACACCACAGAACTGTACACACATTTATATATACAGTATATAACATACTGAGGGGCTTTAAAATATGTTTCTATATGCATTAACTTTAGAAGAGGGATCAATTAATTGTTGTACCGCAGTGCCATATACTATGGGAGAGTAATACTTGCAGTTTTGCATACGCAGATGCTTACAGTGGTGTGAAAAAGTGTTAGCCCCCCCTCACTGATTTTTTATTTGTACGTTTCAGATCATCAAACACATTTAAGTATCAGTCAACACAACACAACTCAGCACAAAATGCTCCGGTTTCCTCCCACATTCCAAAAACGTGTTAGGTTAATTGGTGACTCCAAATTGTCCATAAGTATGAATATGAGTGTGAATGGTTGTTTGTCTAAATGTGGCCTGTGATTGGCTCGCCCGAAGTCAGCTGGGATAAACTCCAGCACCCCCACGACCCTCGTGAGGATAAGCGGTAGAAAATGAATGAATGAATGTATATTTGTAAATAAATAGTTATTTTGATGCAAAACAACCCTTTATGTGTTGATGCTGCGTCATCAGTGGGTAAATGTGCTAACTGTGTCAAAGCGCTTTGAGAGTGCCTTGGAGTTGGAAAACCGATATACAGTCAGGAAGTGATATTTTCCTGAAACTTACCGATGTTCTACTGCTGACTATTAAGGAACATGAAAAGGTAAAAACAAATTTAATTTTTTAATTCTGTGTGCCATCAGTCATAATGGTCTAAAATGGTCAGTACTGAAGGGGTTGTCTTTTGAAAAAATGTCTGGGATTGAATGAATTAATAAAAATTAGACCTTTACACATTTATTCTTTAATTTGTCTATTTTATTCATTGACAGAGTAATACACGCCTCAATTATTTGGCATAATTAAAGTCAAAGACGGTAATAATGTTTTGATGGCCAAACAAAAGACAAACCGTTGATTGGGCAATGCATCCCTGCAGATGTTGTTTAACAGTGTGATTACAGTTTCCTGCTGAACAATACAATCATTGAGCAGGATTACGGCGTGTATCACTCGCTGTAGTGCACAAACACAAACACACACACTTGTATACACACACAGGAGACAGCAAGAGTCTGGCCAACAGTTAACGTTCTCTCTAAACGTACCAAAGCTGAGACAGAAAGGTGAAGTGCTTTTCCAGGCTCCCCAACAGTTTGAGCTGACTAAGATAGTTTTCACTGAGGGGTCGTACTTGTCGAGGCCAACGGTGCAATGAGTCATTCCGAGCCCTGAGATTGGAAAGCCAGCCACGGAGTCCGGGGAGAGAGTCCAGCTTCACCCTCAACCGCTTTTAGCCAAGCAAACGTCTAATCAGGTTACAAAGTAATGACGTTGTCCTCTCACGCTGAGTGAACCTCTAATAGGGTTGAATTATAGACGTGGCGAGCTTCACACCATCGGAGAAGTGAAGTGAGTTGAAATGCAGGGAGACGCAGTTATTCTTTGAGGGGTAATAGATGCTCGAAGGAAGGATGTGTTAACACATGACCGAGTGCTTTCGCTGGGTGAAGAAGACCGTCAAGGATTTGGCCTCATTAATTCAATACAGCATAAAGATGTCGTCCTAGCTCTTGAAAAGGCAGCTTTTGAATTAGGTTAAAGTGAGGCTGCTGAGACTGTGAATGTGAACCATCATCACATTACGAGGTAAAGCGCTGAAACCCGGCCTCGCTTTTTCCTCATTGACAGTCTACTATAATCACAGCAAGGCAGTTTTGTTTCACGGCTTAAGCCAAGGGTGACTATTTATTCATACAGGAAAGGTTTGTTGTCTCCATGAGCCTCTGTTTATCTCCAAGGCTCAAACATTTATCTTGACGTGCACAATTTACATGAAAAAAGCACAGGAGCCAGCAAAGTACAGAAATCTTTAAAGAGATTCTTGATAAAAGTGTTTTTTTGTGGAAATCAGCCCTTAAGGTTCTTTGGACTTAGCATCTCCAGTAACCCTTGACTAATAAAATAACGCTTGGCAGAAGTTAAGATAGGGCTAAGGTTTTTTTTTTTTTTTCTTCCTTTTGCAACTGTCTTTCAAAGCGGCCAATCCCTTGTGTTTCTTTTTTTAACTTGCTGAGTTTAATAAGAATAATATGCCGTAACCCAAACCATCCCATTGCTTTGCATCCCGTCGTCATTGAATTACTGTCAAAATACTTCTAAGAGTAAACACAAAATAATGCTGATCAAGTTGAAGTTTGTTCTAAGGGGGGATGATAGATTCTTCCAATAAGAAAATGACTCATTCCGGTATAAATGATAAACGTAAACAAGCCAAGTTGATGACTGGGCAAATGCTGGCGAAAGTTGGTACAGTCTCCTCTAAAAGAGTGTGAATGGAAGCGAGCAAGGGTTCGCTTAGTTTTGCCCACTCTATGTGCAACTCAACGAGTATATTTTCACCCTGTTGTGTTTAACAGCTTTAACATAAATGTTTTACAATGTCCGATGACGGTGTGCGGGTTCTGAGTAAAAATAAGTTTATGATCAATTACTTTTTCTCTCAATAGTAAAACACGCCTTTATTTTAACAACGAGGGGACGCATGGACTTACTGCTTTGTTCACGTAATCTTAAATGTATTCAAATCTTTAATGTAAATGTAAATTTATTCTCCTCCTGACACCACCTCTTGTTGGTGCTTCTGTTCGGAATGAATGTTGCTCACTGCAATATGTTGCTTATTCCTCAAAATATTCGGTTTCAAAACCAAGGTTTTGGGCAACTTCGGGATTTGTAGGACAAATCTGGACAACCCTCAAATGCACTGGATAATATTACAGCATTTGTGATATTTCTTTTCTGACAGGATTTGCCATTTATTGCACTTGAATCTTGCACAGGCACAGTGACACTGCACAAGTTTTTTGTACAATTTCCCAGTAAATTCTCAAAATGAAAGCCCATCCACACTGTCTGATCTTTAGACCCCTTCATCATTGCCAATACCCAGTTTATGTCTTCCGTCACAATCTTATTCCCATTCTCTGATGCCATTAGCTCATTTTGAGTTTCCACTCCACACAATCGCTCAGCGCTCTTGTCACTTCCGCTTTTTGTCACCATCTACCATCTAGAGACAAACTCGAGAGCTTGCCAGGTGATGTAAATGTTTGCAAGGAGTCCTCTCTAATCAGCACAGTATTTCTGCTTCCATAATGTACACAAATCCCACACCGCTGCTGTGATGTTTGCAACAGCATCGAGTACGTCCTAAATTCCAAGCTCAGTAATGTGACAACAATGTAGAGCGAAGACGAGAAGCAGAAGGAGAAGAGGAAAATGGAGCGTGACAAACTGCACTGCAGCAACCCTCTCACTTCCCACCAAGTTAATATTGAGTTGCTGCTATGACGTCTTCACAATGTGAGTCGAGGTTGAAAGCTGTCGCAAGATCATTGCGTCATGTGAGAGATTGTGTTTCAGGGTCAGGCTCCACCCAACGGTGTTTTTTAGACATAAGACGACCCAAAAAAGACGAATGGAGGGTTGTGAAGAAATGAATGCATTGTTGTTCAATGCATTGAACTTGCACATCAACATCCCTATAGAGTTTGTTGAAGATGTTTTTTTAATCATGACAACCAACCGGACCATCCATCTATTGTCTATCCTGGTAAAGGTTGTGTGAAGATGTAGCCCACCCCAGTTGATTTTAGGGAAAGTGGCTGGTCTGGTCAGCAGACAATTGCAGGACACATGGAAACAAAGAACCATTCACGCTCACATTCACAGAAGTGAACTCATGCTTATTTTAAAAAACTCAATAATGACATGCCCTAAATTCAAATGTATTTTAAAGGGCTACTGTGTCTGTACCAGTGCCATATAGAACAGATGCAATAGCGGAGTTCTCCACAAACGTAACATTTCCAACAGCAGCCATCATACTGAATCAACTGCACCTTTGCTTGTTGCAAGCAAGTAGTGTGCTCCATTTTCCCTCGATTGCTTCAAGACACCATTAATCAATGACTAATCAATTCTACATAACAGAGCAAAGTAACTAACGAGCACTTACTCAATTAATCAATTATTATGCCCACACCTTATGTCGAGTGGATCGTCTGCACACAATTCACAATTCAACCAAAATGCTCCAGAAAAGGATGCCTATCTAATCTGCCTATCGTCTATCCTACATTCCCATTAGTTTCTGTGACTATAATGAATACAAATATTTTAACATTAAAACTATGCGGCTGCACGGTGGACAAGTGGTTAGTTCCAAATAGTCCATAAGTATGAATGTGAGTGTGAATGGTTGTTTGTGCCCTGTGATTGGCTGGCGACCAGTCCAGGGTGTACCCCACCTCTTGCCCGAAGACAGCTGGGATAAGCTCAAGCACCCCCCACCACCCTGGTGAGGATACAAAAGGTAGAAAATGAATGAATTAATTAATTAATTAAAACTATGACAAAACAAACCTTACTGCAAATTCAGAACAGCATGTCTTCTATGTTCGTGGAATTGTGTGCATTTAAGTACTACAAAATTCAAGCAAGGTTTTATCATTTATCCCAAGGACAGATCTGTGCAAAAAACATCCCCTAATGTTTAGACTTGCTACTCGCTACTATCCACATCATTATGGAAAATTTGTGCACGATTTAGCTATCATCTGCAATGAACATGCTAATGATGTCCATTGTCTCTTAAACATATTTTTCTCAGGTTCCACATTTTCCTTGTCTGTTGAACAGTCCGACATTGCCACACACAAGCTGAATGCATGCCAGCAGCTTGCCATGATATCCAATCGTGTGTGTATTTGTGTGTTAAAGTTGTCAAATTTTTACTTTCATTATCTGGAGGTTTCATTCAGACCACAAGACAACAAATGACGGTGGATCTCTTATTCAAATCACAGGATGCTTTCAGTACAGGGTTAATATTGTTAGATCACTCACCACAATGTCAACCAAATATTGTGCCGCATTAACAGCTCGGAAACAAACAAAGCTATTAGTCAATGAAGCAGAACAATGCGAATGTGCACAACCATCATAATTTGCACCCTGTTTCCCCCAACAAGCAGCTCCGTCTGCGCTGTGAATCATTACAAGTGAAATGAATCAGTGACCTAATTAAAGAAGCATGGACAGAAAAACAGGAGGAAGAGTGCTTTGCTCACACACATTCCTCTACAGTACACTGCATTATACTGAAAGTGCTTCCCATACATCCGCTATAATGTAATGCTTGTTGCTGTGGACTGTGACCCCCAAGATGCTGGCTGACAACACCTGCAAGGTGTGGTGCCGCACAGAGGCTTGTCAGGGCTGTCAGCAATGTTAAACTCCTGCAAGGATAGTGGGCATGGCAACCACAAATACGAACAAAACAGTAAAAAGATTAAAGTAGCCTCTCCAACATCTGTAACAAAGAATGGAAATGGAAATGGAAAATAAGTGTGTGAACAAAAGAATACAAGGCTTTAGTGACATTTATTCAATCAGATGAATTTTTAAGGCTCAAAGATGTTTTTGCTTGAAGAGGTTCTACAGAGAATGGGCTGTATGGGATAATAGAGATGTATGGATAGTTACAAAGTAGAATTGTGTTGGATTTTGTATTAAAAAAAATCCACTATAATGGATAGAACCAAGACAAATGAAAGGATCTCTTTTAATGGAATAACAAACTGTTTTGTAGTTTTATTTGTAGGGCCCTTTTTAGTTATCATTTTTTGGAAATTCCTTTTTTTTTTTACCTTATATGCTTATTTTACCACCATATAGTGTGTGATTTTTATGTCAGTGAATAAAATGTCCATGAATTAAATGCAAAAATCCTGACATTTATTGATGCAACACATTATTGGACAATTTGGCTCAGTGTTTCATAAACCGGTGAAGCTTCGCCGACTTTTCTAATGGGGTGTCAGCCTCTGCACACATTGTGACAAAATTCTCAACAAACTGTAATGCCCAGGCTTGTGGTTAGGAAATGCATAGTCGCTGATGCAATTCCAATTGCTTTATGAGTGGTAAAACACAACACGGTGTAAACTTCCTGAGTTGCACACACATCTGCTAAACTATGCTAACCCAGTTAGCTACACAGCTAACTCACCTGAGGTGATGAGTAAGAGCAGCAAAGAGTTTCTGCAGCTTCTGAATGAGCAGTCCGCTAGGGAAATATTTCCTGACAAAAACGTTCCTTCTCACAAGGACAGCATTTCATTAACGTTTTTATTGGCCAATTCCGCAATTCCTGTCAAACGTAGGGCCTTCCATTTAATTTTTTCCAAATTCTATTCAATTTTTTTCCATTATTATTTTTTTTATTCCATTTATTACCTTTTATACTATATATTTTACCAGCATAGAGTGTGTGTTTTATGGTTTTGTGAATAAAATGTCCATTAATTGATGCATTGATGCAATATGGGAGACCGGGATAGAGTTCAATTAAAAAATATGGTGAGTATATTGTTAAATAGTAGAATAAAGTTCAACTAAACTCACTGTTTTGCTTCTGTTGCCTTTTTTTTGTAGACTGTGTAGTGCTAGGGGGTTCGTACATACGTACAGTAATTCACTCCAGAACTATTCAAGTTGAAGGTTTAGGAAGATGTAGTCACCAATGCAATTCCAATGGCATTATTAATGGGTAATATTTTTATAGAATTTACAACCAGTGCTTTTGTGTGTGTTGAGAATGTCTGTTGACGGTTCAGAAAAGCTGGGCATAAGAATAAACCTGCACGTCGTCAGCAATCACCGTTAAATGCTCCTTTACATTAAAGCGGTAAAACAACACGGTGCCAAGACTCATCCACTCTGAGTCGCACACACACAGCCGCCCTAGCATGCTTTGCTAAACTAAACTAACCCCGCAAGCTTTCATTCACGCTTTGCAAGAGAGGAGTTTCCAAGGGTTTTCATCAACTTTCGTCGGTGCGTAAGGCAGCCGCTTCGAGGAGTCGGGTTCGTGATTGTGATAAGATTTTTTTTACAACATTAGGGCAATGGGTCACCTAATTATTTAACTGCGATTGTAAAGGACATCCACCGTCATTGTACATGCAAGTGCAAATCCAACATTCACTCATATGTTAAAGTTACCTTCACCCACTTCATTATTTTTCATAATTGTATTTAATTTCCTATGCCTATTAAAGCCACATACACGAGGTGAGCATCTTTGAATCTATCCATCTATGATCTATGCCTTCTCCCATCTGACTTCAGTTGAGAGGTGGGGTAAAACCTGAACCGATTGCCAGTCAATCACAGGGCAACAATGGCCACTTTAGAATCTCCAGTTATCCTATCATGTATGTTTTGGCATGTGAGAGGAAACCAGAATACCCATACATGAGCACAACATGCAAACTACACACAGAAATGCTCCAACGGAGATTTGAGCCCTCCATCGATGAGGCTGAGATGCTAATCACGAGGCAGGTGACATGTTTTAGTGCTATTTTTTCTGATTCTTTGAAATTAGTGAGTAACAGCCGCCTCTCAAGAGGATTAATTAAGGTTTCATGACCGACCTGACATGTTGGCATTATGTGCCATATATATTAAGTGCATTATTATATTATATTATGCAATGACGGCAATGCAATTTAGTGATGTTACTCTGATTTTGTATGTGTATTATATTTGGTTTTGAAGGACTCAAAGATGTGTTTATTTGAGTTGATTTATATAAAATTAGACTTAGCTTGTTGGCATGGTGTGCCTTTTCTTCGGTAAATTTAGTAAGATTTCATACAAAAATTAGTTGACTGCAATTAGTAGAAAATGGACCAGGCGATTGACCTCAGCAGATGTGAGCTTGTGCGATGGTGTGTTTGCCTGAGTGGTTATGTAGACCGAACTTTGCCAATTTAGTAGGATTTCACAGAAAAATGAGTTCACTGCAATTACTAAAAAAAAATGACAAATTAAGCCCCTGAACTGTAGGATTGCTTTTGCGTTACCAGATGTGCTGATGACAGATGTTTTAGCGATATTTATCTCATCCGCAAACATAATGATATCCTCAGAGACGGGTATGCGCTTCAACAGATGCCGCCAAAATGGCAGTCAAGCGAGTCTTTGGCGATAAAAAAAGGCAAAACTCTGGCAAAGACATCCAGACAAGTGCCTACACTGACCATTTCCCCGTTGGCTTTCCACACCTGACACTTTTCTTCCTTTTTAGCTGCAGCATTGACAGATGAGTCAACACATTGTCACCCACTCCAGCCTTAGCGCCTGCATCCATGCCGCCTTTGTAACACACACAAAGAATGTGCACACTACATCCAAGATGAGAGCCATTTGGATGCTGAGTGCAGATCGCCAGTGATTCACTCGTGTCAGTGCGAAAAGAAGAAGAAAAAAAAACACAAAAACATGAAATATACCAACGACAATTTCCAAGTGAGGGTCAAATAAGCATGGACGTTTTTGCTCTCCAATCCACATTTTTCCAGTCAAGAAGTGTTCTGAATAAAAGCATCAACAATGCAGCTTAAAGCTTGTTCGTGTTTCTTGCTGTGCTGCACCTCCAAAGATGCTGCCACCTTTAGTAGTTTTCAGCAACACATCAAGGTCATTTACAACCTAGGGCGCCTCCTCAGTAAATAAGACTCATAGCTTTCACTCATGAATCCGCATGATTGACATATCCCGGGGTGCGCTGGCCTGCTGGATGCCGCTTTGATTACAGAGTGACTGGATTTTGCTCTGGAATTTAAGACTTTCTCGCTCCACCAAAAAGGCAAGACATATTGCATCCCAATACAGTATGTTCAAATGACAGCTCGCTAACATGGGAGAAACGTTGAAGAAGATGAAGACTGCCTGTCATCCATCACTACGCCACAGAGCAGTGCACCCTGCAGTGAGGCAGACACATGCAGAACAGAATAATAATGTGCAGGCTCCATCCTCAACCTGGAATAATGTGATTACACTGCTTCTTCTTTTTTTTATCAGCATCTCGCATCATCCGTGTGACGCCCATGCAGCCACAAACCACTGTATCCCACATATACCAATGCTCCTTTACATCACATTACATCCCAAACCCCCCTCCTTCTCCTCCTCCTCCTCTGCGTCCATGGGGGCCAGTCAAGTGTTGCCTTACAGGCCACATTCCCATGAGAAAGTCAGGGTTACCATGCCTCTCGCATTGCACACAGGTTGATAAGAATAGCAGCATCGTTATAGCCAATTGATTAAATAAAAGCCTTACCGTGCAGTCACTTCCGAAGCACACTCGGAGAATAAAGTCTCTCATACAGTCCTTGGAGCGAATAGGTGAGAAATGATTGCACTGAGTCCTGGTCTTCTCTGGCAAAAAGAAGAAAACGATCGGTAATCTTCAGCGTGTTTGGTATCCCGATCCACGCAAGGGGATGGAGGGATGGAAGTCCACTGGAGTGTGCAGGAGAAGAAGGAGGAGGATAGAGGCGTATTTCTTTTCCGCCTGTCTCCTCCCGTCCCCTCGCTCTCTCTCTCTCTCTCTCTCTCTCTTTATATCGTTATCTTCCTCCCCTGCTTTTCTCTCTTCTTTCTGACTCCACAAGCCACGAATGAGAGAACTCTCCTATGAAGGGTCAGCGATGACAAACCATTTTTTTACGCAGACACTAAGTGGACGTTCGCTTGATGAGAGCGCACTGTTGCAAAGAAGGTTGGCACAGGCGGGCGGGGTGAGCTTGACGATGGGTGGGTGGCTGTTTTGGAGGGGCTGGGAGGTGGTGGTGATGATTTCTGCCTGCCAAGGGGATGCACTGGGAAAAAAAAGAGAGAGGAGAAGGGCTTGAGCAAGTAGGGTATCTGGTGGAAAACATGGAACTGGATTACACTCCGAGATGTCTGGAGTTAGGGCTCCACCTACCGTGTGCACGCAAACAAACGCACACAAGGAAGGAGGGGGTTCTGAAACTTTGGAAGAAGAAATAACTTTGTTTAAAAGTTTTCATTTCTTTGCATTCGTGTTAGTTTGCAAAGTGTAATTAACACACTTTGCATGAAAGTGTATCATGAACACGCTCATTTTTGGGGCTGTCATGAATATGCATGCATGGCAATGTTTTGCAATCAAGGAAAGCGCAGCAAAAATGCAACAAACACGGCGAAGTATCAAAGCAAAGGGTGAAAAATAAGTAAATGTCAATAAAATATCATTTTCCTGCAAAACCTTGCCAGAAAACCAATTGGAATTTATATTAGATTTATAGTAATTTGAAAATTGCATTGCAAATCCTATTGGTGGTTACAGCTTCAGTGTTAAAGGTCTTCAAATAATCATTTGGAAATTCTATATGGCCCGCAGGATATAGTTTGCCCACCCATGCATTTTGTGAACAAGCGGTAAAGAATTTTTATGTTTTTTTGGTCAATTTATAGCCAGATTATAGATAGAATAGAAAAGAAACCACAACAAAACCCCAAATATAATTATTAGACGAATATATCACTTACAGAGTCAAAACCTAGAATTATTATGTCTGCAATTGCCCAACAAGTAAAGTATTCGCTCTGAACAACGGCTGTTGTGTACCTAATGTTGTGTCCAGTCAGGGCAGAGAGGATCAGAGGTGGACATGCGCAGTCGCACTGGCAACCTCTCAACTGCTCTCTCAAATGCCAGACAATGCCTTCTAATGACTTGTTGCCCCTAGAAACTCTCTGTTTTGGTGTGTTTTTTCCTGCATCTAGCGATAAATTAGAGGGGAGTGCGACCGTCCAATATGTCGCGTCGTGGACCTGTTGCTTAAGTCTACTGATGGACCATCCAACGATGACCGTCTGTTCGTCACGGTAATGGACGCAACAAGATGCTATAGCTGTAGACGCTGCATGCCAAATTAAATAGCTAACGTGCCTGTTTAATTGATTTTAATCATGTTCATATTGATGTCGTCCCGTCAGAAAATAAGTAAAATATAAGGCATGAAGGACATGTAGGGCTTTACTCACCTATCTGTGGTCCTTAATTAGCTTTTCAATGAGTCGTTGTCCTTGGACACTTCATTAGGTACACCTGTGCCATATAATGACGTCCCAGTACAACCTGGTACTGAGAATATTCCACGTTTTCCGTGGACAACGTGACGTTTTTGTTTTTCAACACAGTTGTTTATATTGAACGTGTTCTTGTTTGAGGTAACTGCTTTTAGAAAATTACTATAATATCACAAACAGATATCAGTTGCACATGACTGCAGACTATATCCATATTAATAGACATCGTTAAATTAATACATTATGACAGTGTCAATCAAAGCTAAGCATTATTATGACCCCCACCCCTGTCACCATTTATGGTAGTTTAATTCAAACATTCTCAACAAAGTTGTATGTTTTCATTTCACTTGTACAAATCATCATGCCCGAAAAGGAGCAAGAAGAAGCAGAGCTTATTTAAGCAATAATGTGTGATTATGGATATGTTGCTCTTTATATCCCATACAAGCTGGTGCATATAATATTGTGAATTTTAATTTGGCTAATTACATGCTGATAGAGAGAAAATACTGTGTTTACTAGTTATCATTAGATCTAATATATGGCATTGTTTTGTATTATTATATATATTGTTTCTTCTAGTTTCTCCTTTGTAAATAATTTTCCATATATGAGAACAGATTCAGTACAGGTCAACACCACTGCAAACAGCAACCACCATATAACCATATTGTTCAATCAAAACGGAGCTTTATTGTTAGATTTATTGCTACAATGTGCAGGTGTACCTAATGCTGTGGCCAGTTGAGTGAGTGTATTATTCTATACAGGAGTGATTTGGAGTCAGTGTGTCAACATTAATTACCATCAGGACCTGGTAAAGCCTTTTGGTGATTTAAATCCTGCTAAAGAGCATTAGTTGACAATCCATTTGCCTCTGAAAGAATGGAAAAAATAATGATGTCAAGATAATGAAGCGTCTTGCAGAAAAGATGTGAAATCCATTTGGATTGAATATACTGTATTTGTTTAATTATCAGGAGAAGATTATGCTTGTGTGCAGTGGCAATAGTTGCTCATAAGATAGATGATTACAAGGATGCTGTTAACTTCCACAAAATAAATTACAAAATTATTATTTTCTTTTCTTTTTTGAGGTGTTCATGATGTTGGTGCCAGACAGACGATGACATTTAACTGAGACATAAAGTCATAAAGGAAGAGGTCATCTGAGCAAATCTGTGATGGAGATCATGGGTAAGTAGACTGTAGAGTTCCCTGTATGATATGACGCTGCCATGTTTAGAACTTTCTATTAGAGGTGTGTGTGGCCGCACAATGAATGGCTGGTGCTAAGCATGTGGACCACACAGTCAGGAGATCGGAATATCCTGGTTAGGTTTAGGCAGTGTGGAGTTTGCATGTTCTCTCCTTGCATGCGTGGGTGCTTCGGCTTCCTTCCACATTCCAAAAATATGCATGTTAGATTAATTGGTGACTTGGAATTATTCATAGGTGTGAATGTGAGTGTGAATGGTTGTTTGTCAATATGTGCTCTGCGATTGGCTGGTGACCAGTCCAGGGTGTAACAACATCCAGCATACTCCTGCAACTCTAGTGAGGATAAGCAGTATAGAGAATGGATGGATATTAAAGGTGTCAGGCATGGTTGCCATAGTAAAGACTACGCAGGTGTCTCCGTGTCACGACGCTCACAACTTTCTGGTGAAGAGCATCTTATCCTTCTGCCACATGCAATTACTGCAGTTGTGACACATGCTCATTAGCTGCGGCACCACTAAATACACCAGGGCAGCGTGACCCGATATAAAATTTCAGGTCAGCGTGTCTCCTCCCCAGCTGTTGTTTAATGTTGACGTTCACAAATACAGTAGAACCTGTTCCAGTCAAACTGTTGTCCTTTGTTAACTGCAGAGGCAATGTTTTAAGTAGCATAACAGTCTTAATGACCATACAAGTAGTATGTATACATCGGTGTTGTGAGTCTCTTGCTTCTGCCTTCTGTTGCTACTGTGGCGACCACCTCTCTTCATAACATACCTCATGCATCGAAGAGATCTGCTTGACAGTTTAGCGACATGGTCGCTATATTTACAGAGTAGGGATGTACATACATCAAGTGAAAGATAGGAAGTGTTTATTGTGTTATGCATTTATTTGGTCAAGCAGTCAACAAGTGTGAAGTAGAGGCAAGTGGGAGAAATACCAATGTGCAGTGTAGGTCTGAAAGCTGCATAAATCTCTCCACAATGCAACTCAGTCCGTGACCAACGACAGAGTCAAGAAGGCACACTCCTCCATTGCCCACCTGAGAAATAAAAACCCACCAAAAGAATAGAAAGATAGATAGAAAAAGGCATAAAGTAACTAGAAAAAGCTCAAATGTAGATACTAGTAACTAAGAAAACCACAAAGACATGTTTTTAAATATATGTATTTTTACAATTAGAAATACATATCAGAAGACAACTGGACAGCTCTGATATACTAAATAGACAAAGACAAGTGGATAAGACAAAATAGTGAGCTGGATTTGTTCAACTACACCACTAAAAGCCAGGATTTCAAGAAATGCTGCAAACATTTGACAGATAGTACAAATGGCCTGTGAGAAATACATGTTGGAAATTTTGCGACTTTACGGAGTAAAAGATGACTGATCATGTTTTCATTTATAATACCAGACCATGCTAAACATGGGTATTAAGGACACACAGCCAACTCATTCAGGAGAAACCATGTCGCTAAATAATATGCACACAAAAAACACATTTCTGTGCAGATACTCAGCGTGCCTTGGAGGCTGTGGAACGACTTCAAGCCAAACTAAAGGAGCGTGGTGAAGCTCCCGCGCAGGAGAAACTCAGCCTGCTGAAGACCGTTCTGCGGAGCCCCCTCTTCCTTCATATACTCAGCTTACAGAAGGCCCAACGGAAGCCCCCAGCCAAGGTACGACATGAGCGGAAGTGTACTGTGTGTGTGGGGTGGATGTTTGCTGAACATTGAATAGTGAAGAAGGTGCTGGAATCACTCCCAAAATACTGAATGCAGGAAGCAAACCGGATGAGTAATCAGCTTACCTTGGCTTACCACTAAAGCCTGAAGACATAGAGAAGGAGTGAGAAGGAGGGGTGAAGGAAGAAGTGGCTATAGTGTATGTCATGTCAAGGAGTTTTCAAGAGACATACATAACATTTTACAAACAAGTTTTTGTGTGTGTGGGATGTGGTCCTGGTGGGTGTGCTAACAAATAGTTATTGACAGCCATTAGCATTGTACCGTTTTCAGTGTCTTTTTGCATGGAATCGATCAGGATGCAGTGAAGGTCTTTAACTTATGTTGCTTGGCAGCTCACCATTGGCTTAGTAAGTGTGATTAACCCTTAATAGGTTAACACTGTGAGACAAACAGAGGCATTACTACGTTTGAAAGGGAGCATGATTCTGTTAGCTGTTTACTGCTCATATGCCAGAAGGTTTTAGGAGGGGTTTGGTCTTTGGTCTCACCTTTGCACTGTTCTTTCCTAATCCCAGTTGTTACTGATTGATCTACTCTGCCCCAATTATTGAATTGACACAAATATGAGATTATAATAACAAGTAGTTTTTCCTACAAAAAAGTCTGAAAAAGACCAGTTGTCTTCTATTGAGGACCTTGCAAACCAGAAGGTGGTCAAACGATTTCCCGTGTGAGTCAGAGCTTTTCTTTCTGCCACTTACATTGATTTGGAGAGATACAGTTTCAACACAGATACCGACTGGATAAGTGTTCCAAACATTGGGCAAGTCAGCAAACAATAGAGTTGATGCTCATTTGAGGATAACGGTGAACAGAGTTGTTAAATGACTGTACAGAATGAAGTATGAAATATGGTCTTTTTTTAAATGACAGTAACAATTTTAGTTAATTTTTTGATATTCAAAACATAATTTTAAAACAATGATTAATTTTGTCTTTTTGTCATGTCTTTGACAAGAGGACTCATCTTATATGTAGTTGTTGTCTTACATTCAAGTCAATACGATGGTGTACTAGTAATATATTTTTTTACACACATGGTTTATTCTGTTACCTCAAAGCAAAAAGATATTGTCTCTAATTTCATGGCGCAGCGCAGGGTGGCGCAGGGAGCGTACCACTGTGTGCAGCCAATTTGGTAGACTGGGCTGCGCCGAGATGGGCATGGCTGTTCTCCAGTTCATCTTGGCGCAGTGAAAAAGACCGCCAGCTCCAACCTGGTCTATTCTCGGTGCAGGCGAAGCGCACCCTGCGCAGTGGTAAATTGGCTGACAATAGGTGTTCCATGACATCTAAGAGGAGAGTAAATAATGGTAGTGAATGATTTTCTTTTCAGTTTTCACCTTGCTTGAGGTCAGTAGGCCTGGAGAATATCAAATTCTTAAATTTCTTCTCATGCACATCCCTAGTTTTACTATTGGCTGGCAACTGGCTTTAACTTAATACTGATGGTAGACAGAACGTTGCTGCTTTTCACCCAACAGTCTATGTGATCTTTTGCAAAACAAACCATCCAGTGTGTTACCAACTTACAATGGAATTACTATATCTGGAGCTGCAGAGTAACCTTCCTTTTTGCTTTCTTTTAGTTCACACATAAGTACTCTCTCATGTCGGAAATGTCTCTTCTGATGCTTTAGCTTTACTATTTCCATCCTTCAATTACATGTCACACTCATCTTATTTCTCTCTGTCTCCATATATCCCCTCTACAATTAATGTCTCCACCTCCACTATCTCCTTATCACCCCCATCCATTCCACTCTCGATCTTCCCACCCCACCATTGCATCGATCAATCCCTTTCTCGTTTATCTGTGCTTTTCCTATCACAGCCAATCTGTCTTTCCTACCTGAATCATCACCATGGCACACTCATCTGTTTTTCAATCCTCCATGGTTTTCTTACTACCAGGGGAAGGGCCTTTCCAAGTCAGTGTCCATGAACTGTGGCAAGTGCCAGGGCATGTGGATGGACACGAAGCTCAGTCACAGCGACTCCTACACGTGGGCCATGGAGAACCGAAGGCCCAGCAGGTCGCTCCACAGGGACGGAAGCGTCTCCTCTCTGGACTCGCAGGATCTGTCCTTTTCAGACATCTACCCAGACAACTGCATTCACATGGAATCACAGGTACTTCAAATATGAGTCATGAGCACACACTTATTCATAGTAATGGGAAGCAATCTTCTCCCATGGTGCTCACTCCATGAGATGATGCAACACATCGCTTTTCAAAATGTCAATTTGTTAGAGAATATTACTTGAAACGGCATCAGCTCTGCTGGGTATTAAATTGTGTGTGTGATTCTGCTCGGCTTCCTTGATGTCACTTCAGGTTTGTCTGTTTGTTTGTTAGTACTGCACACCCCCTCGAATATCCCGGACCATGTCAATGGGGAGAAATCTGTCTGCAATTGCTCATGAGGTAAACAAAAAAATAATGTTCAAAATAATGTAGTTTGATGTGTAAAACAGCATTCATCTTGTTATTCTTGTAGAGGCGTCACTTGGAGATTATAGAACTGACCAATGATGGGAAGGGACTTGGCTTTGGTATCATAGGAGGTCGGAGCACAGGGGTCATGGTGAAGACCATTTTGCCTGGAGGAGCAGCTGGACAGGTAATTCTTCCTGTATCAGGTGCTACTTTTATGGTGTATCTGTCTGTAGATAGTGCATACAATCGTCCCTCGCCACTGTATCACAGTTCACTGTATCACTGTTTTCTGGTTGAATACGGAAACCACTGCTGTAATGTTTGGTGAGATACACAAACGACAAACTTCATGGTCAGAACAACAGGCTTTTATTGTAGGTTTCAATTCACAAAAAAACTCAACTCTGAGCCCCGTTCTGTCTGCCACTCACTCTGCTCCCCCAGGGAACATATTTATAGCAACATACACAAGTCTTATTTTTGTCGTAAATGGTTTTGTTCCTGGTATTCTGTCTACTATGTTGGGTCATGCAAGTGTAAAGATGACTATAGGGATGTTAGTTGACGTCTAGAGGGCTCTAATAATGTTAAAAAAATAAATAAAAATAAAAATATTTGCATTATAAATACTAGAGAATCCTGCTAATTAACTTATCGTACGGCCAAACTGTGCCCAAACAAAGCATACAAGCATTGGTGAGTCAGTGCCTAGGAAGAATGGATGGTGGTTCTTTTTGTTATTGTTTTGTGTTAACATTTTTGGGTGTCTGGAATGGATGAATTGTATTTACATAATTTCTTATGAGAAAAATGTATTGTGGTTTTGGATGTTTTTTTTCTCTGACTTTTTGGAATGGTTTAATGATAACAACCCAGGTTAAACAGACATTTTCCAGCTTCTGATACTACCTCAAAGTTGCATATCTGAAAATTGCAGGATCAACTTCATTCCACCCATGCCCTGCTGGTGCTGTTTATAGAGAGCATCCACCCTGAAAAAGGCAGATAAATGGTGACTTTTACATTCAAGCGCGAACAAATGTTCCACTCAGCCCGTTGAAAAAATAAAAACCCTCTAACACTCATCAATGAACACCTGACAAATGTTAATTTCAGGTTTAAATGGAGTTTGGTATGATGTTTGTTTCTAATTTAAGCTCACATTCTGCTGCCTCCTGCTTCTCTTTGAATACAGATGTTTTCCTGTTTAATGTTCATGAGAAACCAAGTTCAATGTCTCACCTTTAATGAATTCATTACAGAAAAATGTGTTCTGATTAAATGTTGTCACCCCAGGATAAACGTCTGCGCAGTGGAGATCAAATCTTACGCATTGGTGACACAGATTTGGCTGGCATGAACAGCGAGCAGGTGGCGCAGGTGAGGTCTACTTTTGTCAAGATATGTTTGGGTTTTTCTCGTAAATTAGATAGTTAGATACTAGTTAGAAGTTAGATACTTTACTCATTACAAAGCCAAATTATTGTTTTCTCATTATTTATCTAGAAAGTATTTATTTCTTGTCTTTGCACTTGGACTAGGTGCTGCGGAACGCTGGTAGCAAGGTGAAACTACTCATCGCCAGGGATATCACCAAGGACAACCTGTCGTCTCCTGTCCTCAACCAGGAGTCACTTGATGGCAATGTGTGTTAACAACGACAACCTAAATAGTTGAATTCATTTCAACATATTGTTAAATCATTTTGAAAATTAGCAAATTGTTATTAATACACTTACAAGCACTGTGTGCTTATCAATGTAAACAATATTGTCTTTCTCTTTCTGTGCAGCCCAGTAACTCGATTGATGACTATGAGTACAGTGTGCAGTTCACTAAAAACAGCAGGGGGCTTGGATTCACTATCTCCAGCTACATAGGCGACCTAAACTCAGGTAATATTAATAGCTACTCGAGAAAATGAGCACAGCTAAAAATATGAGGTGTTGTGTTGAGCTTGTTCCTTTCCTCTTCAGTATACAGTGCTGGTGTGACAGTGAAGAGCATTGTGAAAGGCAGTAGTGTTGACCAAGATGGACAAATCCATATTGGCGATGTCATATTATCTGTAAGTAGTAAAACAAAATCAAATCATTTCATCTGCACTAGAACCTCTAAAGTTAACTATTTTTTCCTTTAAGAAATAATCTAAATACAAATAAACAGTCCCGATTTTAGCATTACATTAAATTTTAGCTGGAATGGTTTTCATACAATCTAAGTGTAATAAGGAATTAACCGTTATTACACTCACCCACTTTCAAATTGCTAATTAATATAATAATTATTATAATTTTTAAAAAGACGGACTATAGCATAGCATTGTTAGCCTACATCTTCTTGCATGTTGCTTCTCGAGATCTATTTGTCCAGCACATTTTGTACCGCAAGCTACCCTAAAGTGCTTTTTGCATACACAGAGAAGAGACAGGGAAGGACTGGGAACAAAGAACAAAAATAAATATTCAAACGCAAACAAATAGTTCTCCTGGCATTTGGTCCCACATTTGAGTAGCATCCAAGACCAAGTCAGCTTGTTTAGTTTGACGTCCTGGTAGAGCCGTAGCTCGGTTCGCACAATGTCACAAAATCAGGTTGGTCTTGATTACAACTGGGGTAGCAGCAGTATGGTTAAGCTAAAGCCTTAAAGAGATCTGCTGGCGGTTCATTGCAGTACATACTGTAAGCCAGCTTGAGAGGAGTGCTTCACCACATGATGTTTTGACATCTGTGTGTCTCAGTCTTGTGAGGCTTAAATTGCTATAGGGCTTAGAGTTGTGGTTCCCAAACTTTTTACAGTCTCATACCACTTAACAAACTACCTTGGTGTGAAAATAAAACTAAGGTTACTTTGTTGCCTCTTTGAACTTTTTAGTGCAACATTTTGTAGCATTTCAGTGCTTCATCTCTGTTTTGTCACTTGTGTGGTCATCCTTCACCCAGGTGGATGGGGTGAGCCTGCAGGGCTGCAGTGAGCAGCGTGCAATGGAGGTGCTGAGGAGGACAGGCCCTGTGGTCAGACTGAGACTCCTGAGGAAGGCCGTCCGTCTGAGTCATATCTTGCCCCCAGTACCTCCTTTACATCCCCTCCGACACTCGCACAGCTTCCACGAGGGCAATCCCTACAGAGTGGGCCTGAACAAGATCCATGAGACAGGTAGAAAAGTATCTGGGGCTTCTTTTTTAGCTGATGAACAAACACTACACATCTTAGACCCTTTACCAAGATAATAATGCTCTGTTTTGGCACATACCATCAGACAAATATTTTCAAACAATTCTACTGGACCTCAACTGTATATTTAGTGTATACGGATGGTGTGCACCGTTATGTATTTCATGCCGCCTCTCCTCTCAGGAATATGTTCGCTGCGTGAAATTTCTCGTCGTGCAGCATACGCCAACAGAAGACCCCGCCATGATTCCAGAAACGGTAAACTCCTCTTTAGCTCTGCTACACTGCAGTCTGGAAGTGGATGATGAGACTCGCTCTGATACTCTTAAGTAGGCTCAGGGAAAAGCAATGTAGCGGCGAAGCGTGCTCTTTGATGAAAGTCTATTTATAGTGTTGTGCAATCATGTGTTTATCCAACTCATTCAGCTCCTTCCAGATGATTTTGCCTCTCAGCCAGCCTGCCTGCATACATGGTTTTATTTAGACACTGATCTTTTGGCTTGATTGGGGAGCTCTGTTAAATAAGCCTTGATTGCTGTCATGCATTAAAGATAAAATATTTGCTTGCCAAGAAATCGGATGGTGGGTGTGATACAGCACTTGAGGGTCTTTCATGTCTGTGGACATCTTGCATTGCCACAAAGAGAGTTATAGTGTCTGTTCTGAAAACCTGATTATGATGTGTGTCCTTTAGTTAATTAATTGTGCTAAATGTGTCTTGTGATCACAGGAGTGAAATTGACACCAGCAGAGGAAAAAGACCTAAGGATGAGGTGGCAGCATGCAGTTGGACCAAGATATGAAGTTATAGTATGTCCTTATGTAAAGATGTTAATATTGTTATGGTGTGCATCGGTGTTGTTTTCATTTGATCAGTACTATATGAGTAAATGCAGGTGATTTGTGCAAATATTATCCCACCCAAGTTTGTTTTTGCCATACTACACTAAGTCATACTTTATGATGTTGCGTATTTGGGCGTTTATACTTGCTCCTTGCTACTACAATAGAATTTAATCTGCAAAACATTTGATTACCTAATGTGGGACTATTGTTTCATCACCTCGAGCAGTATGCTGAAAAGCAACAACAATGAGCCTCAAAAAAGTAAAACATGTCGAAAATGTCATAACCATCAAAACTGAATAGAGAGATACAATTTCTGCCCATGTTCAGATGCCAAGTACTGTTACAAACATGCACAGTTTGAATGTGGGAATGTTTACGTATCCACTATGCATACATTAGGTTTGTCAACTGGAGCGTTTCAGTGAGACAAGTGGTCTGGGCATCAGTCTAGAGGCTCGGGCCGGACATCATTACCTGTGCTCCGTTTTACCTGAGGGTCCTGTTGGGCAAAGTGGGAAAATCACAACTGGAGATCAAATACTAGAGGTAAGAAACACATATGTACATAAATATCAGTAATGCTTAACCTTTCAGTTTCTTTTGTTGGTCTGTTTGACCAAAGTAGCATGGCTGGTAATGTGTCAATGGAGGGCCGAAGCACTGCAGGTTTTCTCTCCAAACCACTTTCTCTAGCAGGTGGTTTAATTGATGAGGTCTTTCCCTCAAATCGAAGGTGGTGTTGATCATTAAAATGACCTGCTATGCTGACGGGATAGAAAGAAAACCTACAGGGTCTCGACCCTCCATGGTTTGAGTTTGACATTCATGATAACGTAGTGATTACAGTATATTTCTGCATTTTTGTCCTTATAAGCATTACCGGTGCTTCCTTCCTCCGCACAGTGATTTCACATAGCAACATAGAAACAAATGCTACTCCTCGCTTTAACTTCTCTAAACTCCATCCATTTCCTATACCGCTTATCCTCACTAGAGTCACGGGGATATGCTGGAGCCTATCCCAGCTGACTTTGGGCGAGAGGCGGGGTACATCCTGGACTGGTCGCCAGGGCACATATAGACAAACAACCATTCACACTCACATTCATACCTATGGACAATTTGGAGTTGCCAATTAACTTAACGTGTTTTTGGAATGTGGGAGGAAACCGGAGTAACCAGAGAAAACCCACACACAGGGAGAACATTCAACACTCCACACAGAGATGGCCAAGCGGAGATTCTAACCCAGATCTTTCTAAACTCCTGACTGTATGGCCAACATGCTAACCACTATTGCACTGTGCTGCAGGATGGGCAAGATTTTTAAAAAGTGCATTTTTCCTTTAAGTGGGTAGAGTTTGCACTGCTGCAGTGTGTAAGTTCATCAACCCATGCCTATCGATCGCTGCAAAAAGTGTTCCATGAACAATTCCTATTATCCAAAGCTGTAAGAGATTGGCACGGAACTCTACTGTCCTCCTTTAGTCCAAATCTGTGTCACAGTGCAACACTTTGATCTGTGCCTCACAATTTCACCATGGCAAAGCTGATTCTCCTCTCCATTTCTAAAATCAGGCCCACAATGTGCCTGTGTACTTGCTTTCTGAAGGGAGACACTGTAGTCTGTGACACACAGTTCATCTATTACATCCAGCTAGTATTTCCAGAAAGATTATGCAAAAGATCAGGTGAAACAACGTATTAAAAAGGTTTCAGCAATAGGTAAGTTTTCCAATTAATCATGAAATAATGAAATAACGAAATGGGAGTCCATCCATCCATTTTCTACTGCTTAGTTTTTTTTTTAAATGTGTCCTTAATATGACACACCGAGTATATCTTCTTTTTCAGGTGAATGGGATCCCACTCATTGGAGAGACACACAAAGAAGTGGTCAACATCCTAAAGGAGCTGCCTATGTTTGTTTACCTGGTGTGCTCTCGTATTCTACCCCCTGCCATTCCTGACAGTGACGAGGAAGAGGAGGATGAAGCCCAGCTCACCCTAAAAGAGCTGCTGGCTGAGTTCAATGACAAGGTGAAATATCTGAACGGGTAGATGTGTGGTAGGGAAGGATGACAATGAAGGGCTTTGCTTTTTACAACTAATGTGTATGTTCTCCTTGTGTTGTCCCAGTTGGACCAGGGCTGTGTTATTCCCTGTCCTACAGCGGAGGACATCACAAAGCGCGGTGTGCCCCCTATGTCGCCTCCTTTGGCCATGTGGGAGAGAGAGGCGCAGGTGGTAGAGCTGGAGAAAGGCGAGACGGGATTGGGCTTCAGTATCCTGGACTACCAGGTAATAGACATGCCCCTGAGCCTTTCTAAAAATAGATCAGACACGAATAAGCTGTAGTCTTAGAACATCACGGTGGCTTCTGTGAAGGTAATAAGAAAAGGCAAGCTCGTTTATGTGAAACTCTAAAAGAGAGCTCATCTGCAAAAATGGGCTAAAACTTTTTAATGAAACCACAGTTGCACAGTTAAGAATTTAAAAATGTCATAATCAAAACAACCCAGCTCTCACAGATAATTAAAAATAAATTTAAATTCTTCTTGAAAAAGAAGCCAAAGTCGAAGAAATCCCGGAGATCAGGTGCCTTAAATTGTAAATAAAAACCTAGGCCTCCTGTTTGTAAATCCTTCATGCATACTGTAGCTTGTAAGTGAGTGTGTCATCCATATACATATTCAGTACAGTACACTGCACAACTGTGCAATGACAATGAAGCCTATTTTATTCTATTCTATGTCTTGCAGGATCCGGAGGATGCCACCAAAACAGTTCTGGTCATCCGCTCCTTGGTACCAGGAGGTGTTGCTGACCGAGATGGCCGCCTGCTCCCTGGAGATAGACTCATGTTTGTCAATGAGACCGATTTGGAAGGCTCCAGTCTGGATTACGCTGTGCATGTGCTGAAGTCAACTGGTTACGGCCCTGTGCACATTGGTGTTGCCAAACCACTGCCGGTATGTTGAGAAAGATCTATTTTATGTATATTTAAAGAAGATATAGGCCAGATGCTAACAATGCTTAGTCTCAAGACTACCAGACTATCAATGTATTCACTGTAATACAAACCTTTTTGTCACGTTTTGTGACACTCTCACAGTGTCTATATGCAGTGTTATGGTGCAGTGAAAAAGTGTAAGTGACATGGAAATTCAGTGATGTCTTCATCACAGTCAGCTTCGGGATATCATGAATAACATACTAGTTACTGTACATTCAAATTCTTCTTATTATTTTTAATTATCAGAGGTAAACCAATTACTTTAATAAGTGCACTCTCGAGAATACTCTTTTGTTGTGGACTGTGGCCTAGAAACAAGGAGTGCGGGGTCCAGTTACAGGCCATCTGAATATTTAATGCCGCTCATAGGCCACACACTAGAAATGGAGAGGCAAAAAAGAGGAGGAGGAGCGATGGGTGTCTAATTTACTGCCACCTTCTTCACCCTACTTGCCTCTTGCTGTATAATTCTGTCACTTTTAGCCTGAGGAATTTATAGATTTTTTTAACAAGATTGTGAATTCTTCATTGGGATTTTGTGTGTTGTCAGCTGGAACTTTGCGGTGGCTTGACTCCCATCTCAGAGAGGAGCACGCGAGCGTCCTGCGATGACAACGAGAGCCACACTCAGGTCAGCCTGCTAGCTGAGGCAGCCGAGGCTGGCCCTTGCAACTTGGGCGACAACAACATCATCCGGCCATATTACAACAATACGGTATGTTCTAAAACACTGACTGCTCAGGAGTAATAGTGCCTAATATGCTTATATTATACATGCAAAACACCTTATATGCGATGCTATATATTATATAAATGCTGCAGTCACTGCACTGTGCAATGAGAAGTAATGCAAGACTTGTATCAAAAAATGTCCTTCAGGATAATCAGTAGCAGTGGCATATAATAGTATGCCACTAATCGAGATCTTCATTTATTCATTCATTCATTCATTTTCTACCGCTTATCCTCACAAGGGTCCGGGCATGCTGGAGCCTATCCCAGCTATTTTCGGGGCGAGAGGCAGGTTACACCCTGGACTGGTCGCCAGCCAATCACAGTCCTCAATTTATTGCCATGTGGCACACTGTTTTCCTAGTCTTCCACCTACAAACAGGCAGGAAGAGAGTTCACTCTGTGCATTGGTTTTAGCACCTTGGTGTATGAATTTGAGTGAGCCCTTTTGTCAGTCATAAAGTCACTTTGTGAGTCGGGGGCCGGTAGCATACACATATAGTGCTGAACGCAGTGGAAATTAAATTATGACAAAATATCATCAAATATTGTTTGATATTTTTTTATTGTACATTTCTTAAGAGTAAAGGTCCATCTCGTGGACCCAATCTCATGTATTGTCTTGTCTCTTGTGTCTTGTGACACCCCCAGTATACTGATGAAGAATTGCACATTACAGGTACTACAAACTACAAGCACATTAACCTTAAAACTGAATGTTGCTCTCTGTACCTATTGCTGTGACCGTTAAGGGTGTGTGATCCATGAGCAGTCCAAATTACCATGCACACCTTCTTTACAGTAATCAGATCGTAAGGTCTGTTCTATAGAGCAAGCTCAGAGCGAGCTGTGTCGCTATCATTGGGTCAGGTGTGGAGAAAGTGCTCCATGTAAAAGACTTGTGTCTCTGTTGTAGCAGCCTTTTATGCAGGACTTTACTTAATTGCCCGCAATTGTCTCTTGCTGTAATAGTGTACACGCTGATGGCACCTGGTGCAGCACGAGAACATGATCTACCCTTGTCTCACATGTAGCTCGCTGCACACGCAGTGAGCAGTGAGGTTTCTCATCAAAGATGTTGCAAAGGTAGTATCAGAACTTTAGTGCTGCCTCTGCTCTCTGTGAAGGTTCAAAAACTTCTCCTCACTGAACCTTTCTCTTGATGGAAGTCTCCACCGGGACCTGAGTAGTCTACCTTTGTTGGTGTGCTGCATCCTGGAAGCGCTCCCTAGGTCTGCGCCCAGTAAAGTTATTACTTTCTAAATTATTTTTTTGGTGTCATGCCAGGTTTCCAGTGCTTCTGATGCTGGTATTGTAGGAGTGGAGCTCTAAAAGCTAGAATGTTTATCCATAGGAACAGCTCAATGCTTGCTCTATTTTCTATGCCGTTGGTTCTCTTTAGACCTTGATAATTCCTGACCAGGCAGGAAAGCTCGAGAAAGAATCCTTCGACATCCCTTGTAAGCCCTCTCTAGGGTGCAATTCTCATACAGGGATTAAAGGGACCGGATAAAAGTTACATTTTTCCAACCAAAAGATATAAGAACACCACCACTAGCTCGCCTATGTTACCAATAGTTAACCTTGGTTAGCGTTGTTAATTTGTTCTAGAAGGTCCGACCAAAATGGATGCTAACCGAATACATTTTTCACATAAAAAATAATGCAAATCTAACAATTAATCCAATAATTATTTTTAGCCCATGAGCGGGACAGTTACAATTACAGTACTTCACTGCAAGTCGGTGATGTCTTGTCACAGACTTTTTTGTTTATTTTTAATCAGTTTGGTGATTCATTTATACGCTCTTTGTGTTCGACCCATTCAGGAAATCCAGCCGCATCAGCGTTTTGGCACCATGGATGACAACGACACGCAGCCAGCCCCTCCCCTACCCCCTCGCACAAACTTTGAGAAGACAATCACTGTTGTCCGGGGCAACCGTAGCCTTGGTATGTCCTCTGTCTTACTCATGGTGATGGTGTCTTGGTGTGTGTACATCGCAGGCATGGCAATAATGGCCATAATAGGTGGTGGTGGTGATGATGACCACCCTGAAGAGGAATGGTGAAATTATTCAGTTGTCATATCAGAGAGGACATTATCCACTGCACTGTGCTCGTGTTTGTGTTTGTATATATTCGCACGAGACCAACGCATTCAAAGTAATATTACACGATATGAAGAAGCAATATTAAACCACAGATGGAAGAGAGCCATATTAGTTTTAATGTTAATATATCTGTTTTTGCATGGTTGAGAGGATGTTGTCCTGATGCACAAGCAAGTTCAGTATATTTTTAGTATTGTCATGGCGCAGATAAACTCCCCACCAAAATAACGACACCATAGAATGTTCCAGTCACAGATATTATGTTACTGCAAGTTTGACGTTTTAGTGGAATCTCTAATGTCATAGACAATCTGAATGCAGAAGGCTAGTTGTCCTCTGATTGTGTCAAATTTGTCAAATAATGGAAATAGAATGAATCTAGTCTGTTGTCAAACTGTCACCATCAAAAAGTCAATACCATAAGTAATCCTGTAACAAATTAACAGTCATAAGCATTAAAAAACAAGTTAACCATGTTAAGAGTAAAATTGTATACTCACGCTTAAAAATGCATGGTGCAGGGGGAGTCTTTTCCAAAACTGCACTTGCACTGAGCAGCCTGGACAGCATTTAGCGCTTTCAAATGTCATTATAAACACCATTTTCTGTTCTATGGTCATCATCATATTTCATCACTGGTACCATTCTGTGTTGGAATCAGCCAAATCATTTGAGCACCACTGCTTGTTGTCTCATGCGATATTTGGAGATCTTGTCCACTCAGTACTTTTTTTGTGTATGCAAAATGACTACCAGGGCAACCAGCTTTAGTGGTTCCACTATAGATACTATGTACGTATGTAAAGCTCAATGTGTCTTTATAAATAATACATGTAAATGTAATCTTTATAAAATTGCATGGCTTCAGTATGGTGGCTCCTATAATACTACAATATAGTACTTTTTTGTGATGTATGGGGTGCCATTGAAATTATTTAGCAATATCTGTGTTTTGACTGTTGGAGATGAGACATTTATGTTTGGTTATTATATGGTTGCTTTGAGCAGATGGTTAAAATGAATGCTTTGGTGGATTTTAATTTGCTTTGTTTTGCCTTGCTCTTTAAAAAATAAGTCTATAAGCGTTCTTTTTTAGCAATAGTAACAACGGTATTTATTTGCAGAATTATACAATTTGTGTCGTAGCATTTCAACTCATTTATTACTGAGTCTTTCATTTCTCATGTTTGCAATTTGTTTTGTTCTGTCCGCTTTACTGGTTGTTGATTGTAATTTCCATGCACTATGATTGTATTGTAATTTGAATGCAATATTAAAAATATATATATAATAAAATATTTATTTGATCAAAAATAAATATTTGGTCCATTTCTTTGACCAGCTTCAAATTATGTACGACCATAGTGTGGTGGATGTGTCTTACATTAGACAGCTGTGTTTGTGTGTCCGTGTGTGTGTGTGTGTGTTTGTGTGTGTGTGAGAGAGATTTACCCACTTCTGTAATCAGCCTATAGCACACAAGTGTTTGTGGAAACGAGCATGTGTTACCCCTCTGCTCACCTGTGACCTATGAACCCCGTGTGTGTGTGTACCAGTGTGAGGGGTGATGCTGTGTGAATGTCAAGCATGTGTCCCCATGTTTGTGTGCTAATCTGCCTAGTGTCTGTCTCGATTATGCTGATTATGCCACTGTCAGGTGTCTGTTTGGGCAACTGTCTGTCTGTTTGTTTGGCATGTTTTCAAAGCAGCCTTAGCCAACCCTCCACTCACCTGGGTGTTTGTCTGTGTGTGTGTGGCTGTGTGTGTGTGCATGCATATTGGCAGGGATGTCGGTGAGCGCTATCAAGGACGGCTCAGGCATGCTGGTGCGCAGCGTGGCCCCTGGGGGCTCTGTCAGTCAGGATGGCAGACTTGGGGTGGGTGATGCTATCTTGGCAATCAACAATGAGTCTACGTCCAATCTGACCAACACCATGGCCAGGTCAATGCTACGTAGACAGTCTGTCATTGGGCCAGAGGTCAGGTGAGGCGCCAGTCACTGTCTGACATGACATTATATTTCAGAATATTTCAACACCTTAAACAATTTTCCACATTTCCATGAATCAAATGTTTCCAAAAGGTCCAAAATCTTTTTTTCAACATATTCTGGCACCTTTCTTTTAATGTACCAACCATAGTGGTACACCCCGATCAGGGTGGAGCAGGACACTGTGAAGTGTGTTGATTGGTTGACTTTACAATCCAATAATATTAAGTACTGTACAAGACTTGGCCACCTTAGTAAGCTATGGTAGGGTTGATAAACCTATACAGTAGGTATGTTGAATTGCTGCGAAATACAGTATGTTTAGTCACAATAAAATGGTCATATACTGTACATACTGGTCAATTAAGAGTTTGATTACATGGGTTTTAACAAGGTGAAAATAATAAGCTTTATGCTCAGTTCTCACTAACTGTTGTAAAATTAGAACTAGTCCATAGCAAAACTAAATACATCTAAAATAAAGCAAAACCGTGCACCCCAGATTCTATAGTTATTGTCAGAATTTTTGCTCTGTGACATCACTGGTGTCCTTCTGTAGTGATATCACGAAAAAGTGTCAAGTTGCATTATTAATATTTGAGCTTTTCACTGAGCTGAATTCTCATTTGCATGATAATGGTTTAACAAAACCATTAAACCATTAAAAATCTAAATTTGAATCTAAATTTTTAGGTGTTTAACTTTTGAGTTCCCACTGTTTACTTTACATTGGTGCAGAACTGCTTCATACTGAAAGTTGATTTAAATATGTTCATAGCTACTATAGTATGCTACTATATGTAGACATTGATATATCACCCATCTAATGTAACTAAAAAAAAAGGTCCATGTTACGTACTTCTTTTCAAGCCTGCCACAACAATCAAGTTGAGTTTGCTGGACATTTTCAAGAGCACTTACTAATTATTTCTAGCACTGGCAGTTGTCATTATGCTGATTGAAGATGGCCCTCACCTCCGTCACACTGCTGCTCTGCAAAACACCCACTCATTCACTTTTACCTGCTCATACTTGCTTGTATACACACTCACCCATGCACAGCCTTTCAATGGTCTAACCTCCCAAAACACCTTTTTTCCAGCTATGGGAAATATCTCTGAATAATTCATTCCTCATCTCACCTTGGAAAACTACGCTTCTGACTAAAGTAACGTTTTAAAGAGTTGCCCATAGATGCACGCAAGTTTAACACACATATGCCTGCATACAAATGCTCACACTGCCTCCTGCTGACTGAACCGCAGACAAAAGCCTCTCGATAGAAGACAGACTTGAAGAGGTGAGGGCATGTCACTATAAAAAGTGCCTCTGCTGAGACAAGCCAGACGGTCCACATGGCTCAGCCACAACAGTTTAGTAGCCACATATTCAATCTGCTGTCACGAAGTGGAACCGGGAAATTGGCCCGTTCAGCCGATTCAAACAGCATGTCCACTGGCAACAGGAAGGAAAGTGAGAGGGCGTTTTTAATGATGTCCTTCACACTCATGTTAAATGAAAGGACACTTGGATGGCTGCAGGGTTTCAAAATAAGACATGTAAAGCATTTCCGAGTCGTTTTGTGCGTTGCTTTCTGCAATTTAGTGTGTTTGTTGTACATGGTAAGAGGGATGAGATCTCAATGAATGTTTTTTTTTGTTGTAAAATCAGACACAAAAGGCTTGAATATCTGTCCTGCTTGGTTTGCAACATAACATGGATTTGTGCAAAAACAAAATAAGTCAACATGAGTCACAATAATAACATGTGGTACACATCGTAAGATGATTTTTAGAGTTTAATATGGCCTGAAATTGCCAAAAGAGAAAATGAATTTTCAATGAATGATGTGTCACATTTTCGGGAATTGTTTCTACCGCTTGTATTCTGGGATGGGGGAAGCTTCCATTGTAATCAATAGGCAAAATGAATCATTTTTTTTTTTTAACACCACAATTTAATAAGTTCTTGCTTAACACATGTTGTCATTAATACATTGCGTCTCTTCAACCACATGGACATCTCCATGGTAGGTAGTGCCCATGTTGTTTGATGTATTTGAATTTCCAACTTAAAGTGCTCATACTAAAATGTCATTTAAAAATAGGAACTACTGGTTTATGACTACTCGTATTTTTGTTGGCTGTGTTGACTTATTTATGTCAAATAGTAAATCTATACTGCTATACAAGCTGTGCAGTGACTTATCTAAAGCATATCCAATTTCCATTCCAATGTGAGTAATGCATGTGTTTTTGTGAGTACAATGTTTTCAATGTTTTCATCCCCCCCCCCCCCCCCACCCTTAGTATAACCTATGTACCAGCACATCGTGTGGATGACCATCGTAGCCGCCTGTGTTTGCCCCCGCTGGCCTCCATCCCAGAAGACGAGCCTTCCTCCCCCATCCCGTTTCCTCCATCCCCAGAACCATTGTTGGCCAGATCCCCCAGTCCGGTCAAACCGTCCTCCACTTCAGTCCAGTGTAAAACCGTGGGTTCAGGTCCAGTCCCAGACAAAACCTTCTTAAAAGTCCCATTAGAAGACCCAGCCGTAGTCCCTGGAGTGAGCCCCGCAGCTCCAGACTCGAGGTAATGTAAGCTCCCAGACCTCGCAGCCTATTATTCATGGTCACATAATCCCAGCCTAGCGCAAGATAAACCTGTCTCGGCTTTATTACTTTATTGGACTGCAAGGCTGCTGTTGTATCACATATTGATATGTTTGCTGCAGAGAGACTATGAAATGTGCGGCAATACATTACGGCCAATGTAAATTCTTTAATGTGTTCACCTTAGGAATTTATGAGTGTAACACATCTTAGAGCTTCACTTTCACTTGTGCTAATGCTCTGAGTTATTATCTGACACTTTAATTAGCCCTATCCATGAGTATGCTCACTGTGAGTCTCGAGTCCATATTTTCTCCTTTCCATCCTTTGTGCAAAGCATCCTCGCCCTCTCTCTCTCTCTCTCTCTCTCTCTCTTTCACTCCTGCATGTTGAATCTCTTGAGTTATATTTAGCTGTTCGCTTATGGATCTCATTGCTGACTGTCAGCGAAAATGAATTGTTTCGCTTCTGTCTGTCCCTGCTTTCACTCCGTCTCCCTGCCTCCCGTCCTCTTTCTCTCCATCCAACATCCTCCCCCGCCTCGGTCCCATTTTTCTCAGCAGCCTTTTCTTCACTCCTGTCTTTCAATACATTGTCTCTCCCTGTCGTCTCTCCTTCTTGCCTTCTCTGCTCTCTCTTTCTCTCTCTCTCTCTTCGAAATACCACCCTCCCTTTGGAAGTATTTGTTCTTCCTTCATCTGTATACGTTAGCTAGCTATAGGCTCACTATGTGCAGATAGCAACACTATCACTCACCTCCACAGGCTTAATACAGCCCTCCACTGTTAAATATATTCATGAAAAAATACACTTGCTGGCTTATTCTGTCTCACGCACACAAAGAAACTACTCGCAGTGACCTCACTGGTTGAAAATTACATGTTTTTTGGCTGTTTGCATCAGAATGCACAGTATCCTCCAATGCTAGTCTTTGAGGATTGCACAGATTTAGAGCTTCCGTTTTACATTTCTGACAAGGTTCAAAACTAAATTAGATATGTAGATTACCACCTCACACCTGTGCCTATAAGCGTCAATGATTTGTCCATCCATTTTCTATATCGCTTATCCTCATGAGGGTCGTGGGGGTATGCTAGAGCCTATCCCAGCAGACTTTGAGCAAGACTGGTCGCCAGCCAATCGCATAGACAAACCATCATTCACACTCACAGTCGGCAATTAACCTAGCATGTTTTTTGAATGTGGGAGGAAACCGGAGTACCCGGAGAAAACGCATGCATGCACGGGGAGAACATGCAAACTCCACAGAGAGGTGCCCGAGTGGAGACTCAAACCCAGGTCTTTCCATCTCATGATTGTGTGACCAACATGCTAACCACTTGCAGCCCTCGATTATTTTTCTAAATAGTTTGAAAAATCTCATAATTATGACCAAAACGAGAATAAATCCACACCAAAGTTTAATGGGTTATATTATACATACATTATAGTAAAGTTACGCATTTAAAGTTACCTAGTGACCAGTATAAAATACTACATATCATTCAGTGCCTTTTAATGCCTTATATTTGTATTTTAGTTTATTTAGCCATTTTATGCTTGAAAATGCTTAATTTAAACCCTGATAGACTGAAGCTGTGAAATTTGTACCGCAAAATGGCAAAGAACGACAGTACATGCCAATCAACAGGCAAGTCAGTGCATTTCTTCCTGTCACTCACACATACAGGTAACATGTAGAGATGCAGTCACGATAAACAACAGAGGTGCTACTTCTGAGATAATGGTAATCCATGTTGGCGTAAAGCATAGTTTTCCAAAATCAAGGGTGTTGTATTCAGTATTTTACTGGACAGAAAAAAGGACACATTAATTTACCATCAAAAATGTGTCTCATACTATTCTGCTTTGTGTTTGTAATTCCTATTACATCGAAAGTTATAGTTACAGAATCTCTGACAAAGAAGGGTCAACGTTACGTTTGCCAACATGCATGTTATTGTTTTTTCAACTAATCAAGTATTGTTCTTCTCAGTGGTCGGAATCCAAAATGCTTACCTCACAAGAAGGAGAAAAAGGAGAACTGTTTGGATGGTAAAGTGGTGAAAAGGGTGGATGGAAATGAAGAGGGAGAAGGAGATCTCCGTCCTCACCCCCCGTTGTCTTGGGATCACCCTAGAAGGTCAGTGAATCTGTGATGCTGCTTAATGTCCTCTTTCATTAATATTTATTCATTTTTCTCCCTTTTTTTCTCACATTCCTTTACATTTTCCCATGATGGTGTCGTCTGTATATCCCGCACACTCCCACTGTGTTGAGGTTATATGTTCGCAGCACAGCACAAACTAAACACATTCATAACACCCACACCAAGCTGTTCTTATGGTATTTATGACTGCATCCCACTTGGATAAATCACATAAGCTGCACTGTGTTCAAAGCACTCCTTTTGTGCATCTCTCCTCGGTACGTATGATATGCTATTGTTTTTGACTTAATCTCTCAGACTCCATCCTCAGCCCAAGGCAACGAATTCAGGGGGAGACTGAAAGAAGGGGAAGAGAAAAAAAAATAGCATTGGAGCAATGCTCCATGCTGTTAAAGTTTCAGGCCTCGTGGGCCTCCATCAGGCAGACAAGAGAAATGCATTCACAATTCCTGAATTATTCAATTTCATTGTTGTCGTTTCAAGGTTTGAAAAGTGCTGACGATGATATGCTAACCATTCATTTCACAGTAATTAGCTGTCTAATGCAATTTTATGCTCTTTTAATGCTCTTTTTAGATGAGGTAATAAAATAGAACATTTGGTTATAATATGGCTTCTTTCACATTGGCCTTAAAAGCTGCTTTTCTTTCTGTTTTTTGAAGCGGGCCACTGATGTATAGTGGTATCTCAGGCATAGCATAGGCGTCTAAAAGCGTATTCACCCGAAATGCCAAGGCCAGAGACTCACTTCTTCCTCCCTGCTGATGTTGAAAGTAATTGTTGCTGTGACTAATGGCAGGAATTGCTTTGTAAAATACCTGCCTGACAGCATGTCAGACAGGCAATTCTTGTGGTCACACTAGACATTGGCATGGGCTTTGCCAATTGCACCAATTTTGCAGTATTTCTGTGTGAAAGAGGGTTTATATGTAAAGATACTAGTAATGCCAGTCGAATTGTGGTCTTCATGAATTTTGAAACTATCTTTGCCAATCTAAATCAAATGAATATGAATACAAATAAAATGCATATACAAAAACTGTACATTCAAACAATTAAAAAGTCAGTACATGTAATTTACCACAGTTGTACGGTGCAGGAAAAGTATGAAAAAGTGGATTGTGAAGGGTTTAAAGTGCTTGAATTTGACCTCAGAAAAGGTGTATATACTGTAGATCAGGGGTCTCAAACTCAATTTACTTGGGGGCCACTGGAGCTAGGGTCTGGGTGAGACTGGGCCGCATCAGGTTTTCAAAAAAAAAAAACGCATTTATTAAAAACAAAAAAATGTAAAAATCTTTGCTTTGGTTCCAATTTTCTACAAGAAAAGCTCTGATAAAACATTCCACTGTTCTCAGATATCTTACTTTTTATTTTTCTACACAAAATAAGATGAAAAATAAATAAATAATACAGCAAATAATAAAAACTTAAGAAACCACATATAGTTGGTAAGTAGACAAATTATTTTTTTCAGATTAAAATGAACAAAGCATTATTAGAGCCCTGTAGACATGACAAAACACGACTATAGTCACATTTATACTCTTTTTATTTACAACATATTGCGCAACTGCAGGGTCTTGAGACACATGCTAACTCGCAAACTAGAGAGCTAGCGACCTAAACGGTAGCCAAGTTAGCCAAGTTATTTCCTTTAAACTTAAAAAGACAAAAACTTACCACTTCCACACGGATAGGGAGGATAACTATTAACAGTTATTTAACCTTTAACATGAACATTAATCAAACGTAATAATTTTTTCTGGGTACATGATACCATACAGCATCCATATCAAACTTGCGCGGGCCGCACTAACATTAAACTTTCATATCAAGGCAAATGCCTCAAACTAGTGTCCTGTGGACCACATTTGGCCCACGGGCCGCGTGTTTGAGACCCCTGCTGTAGATGCTGCATTCATCATCTTCATTGCACTTCAACTCCTGCTGGATTTGTTATCCACAATGCAATATCTATGTGTTTACTGCTGTGTTGTAGAGTGCGTCTCACTCGAGCTCCAGGCCAGTCTCTTGGTATTAGCATCATGGGAGGCAAAGGCATGGGCCAGAGGCTGAGTGGTGGCGAGATGATGAGGGGCATCTTCATCAAGCACATCAGCTCTGATAGCCCGGGAGCACATAACGACACCCTCCAGGTCGGAGACAGGATACTGGAGGTAGGTGCCTGTAGGTGTGTGTCACAGTGACAGAGAATGAGACACAATCTATAGACAGTATGTGCACATATACTATGTTGACACATATTATTCCTATGGTACTTTTTATGGTTGGTTGTCTTTTTCTTTTATCTTCACAAGGCCGCTTTCTTTTACCAGTAAATGGAATTTACCAGTCCATTATGTTGGTTCTTAGGTCATGTCTGAACTTTCACAAGGAAATATTGCAATGGTAATAATATAATATACCAATAATGAATATGACAAAGGCAGTCTGCAAAGAAAAAGGTATTAGTTTGTTCAAAGTACAAGGTTTATTTCCTGTTATACAACATGACCGGGATAAATCTGCACCAATACTAGTCTAAAGTAGCAGAAATAATAAAGAAGGATATATATGCTGATGTTTTGCTAATTCTTGCTAATTTTTCCAGCCATGGGCTTTTCAGTCCCATGACAGTGTGTACCAAATCTGGTAGAGCTGCATACTAAAAATCAAAGGATGCTGGGGGCCACTTTGATATTTTTATGTATTTTTTTCAAGTTGGTAAATATATATATTTATTATTTAAAAAACAAAGTTTAGTTTTATTATTTGTTATTATTATTATTTGTTATTAGTATCAACATTTCATCTTCTTTCCTTTATGCTGTATTTTTTGTTTTGTTTTTTCTACAAAGTGCCACAGGTGAATAAAAAACGACCTGTGGACCACAAATGGCCAGTGGTCCGCAATTTGTACACCACTGGCCTAAACACTTCAATTTGAGGTTTAATAACAGCGCCACCATGTGGTAAAATAGTCAAAAAAATAACACACACAACACATCCATCCATTTTCTGGACCGATTATCCTCACGAGGGTTGCGGCCATGCTGGAGCCTATCCTAGATGTCTTTGAGCGAGAGGCGGGGTACACCCTGGACTCGTTACCAGCCAATCAGAGCGCACATATAGACAAACAACCATTCACACTCACATTCATACCTATGGACAATTTGGAGTCGCCAATTAACCTAGCATGTTTTTGGAATGTGGGAGGAAACGGGGGGGGGTACCCGGAGAAACTTGCAAACTCCACACAGATATGCCTGGTGGGGAATCGAACGTGGGTCCACACACAACACAGTATTTGCTAAATACTCACACAAAGAACAGTTAGCTCACACAAAGGACATATTCAACAAAAACTAATCCATGATTATCCTCCTCAAGATTCTAATCTATTGATTGAATATCATCCTACTAAGGATTGTAGGTAAAACTGATGTCTTTGTAATGTGTCATGGCTCAAAGGTGTGTGGTATGGACCTGAGTGATGCCAGCCACGAGCAGGCGGTGGAGGCCATCCGCAGAGCAGGAGACTCGGTGGACCTGCTGGTTCAGTCCAGACAGCATGGAGCCCAGGTTTGATTGCAGCTTTGAAAGTGCATTAGCATATTTGGCCCATATTCACCCATATTTTGTCATAATTGTATCATAATTCCACTTTCCCCAAAGTCCCTTTTGCTTACTAACCACGAGAGACTTACCCCAACCCCGCAGACCAACTCCGACATCATCCAGGTAAATACCAGTGCTCTGATATTTTCATGTCTTTTATTGTAAAATATTTTTAAATATTTTAAAGTTCATGCCTTTAGAAGACAGGTAGTGATGTAATGTTTCTCCCACCCACGTTTGTGTTGGACTGTGGTGTACCAAGCACTGCTGTCTATATCGTGATGAGTCATTCACTCCTACATGGTATTCCTGACAAATGAAGATGCTGTGGAGGCTTTTTTTTCCCCGTTGCTGGTGATGATGCATTTTTAGAGGTGGTGTCTATGTGTCTCCCCTTATGGTCCTAGGCGGCACAGCCTCTCAATGGTATCCTCCTTAGTATTTCCCCTACAAACCACTTCATTCCTACTCCTTTTAAGGTTGGTACCTAGTTGTGTTTGTTTGTGTGTGTGCATCATCATGGATACTAAATAAAAGCAGTCATGCATTAGCATTTGCACCAAGCTAATTCCCCCCAAAATTTAATTCATGCACATATTTGTGGATCGAGCCCTTGCTGTTCAAAGTACCTCATAAACACCTTGTTTGCTGGAACCTTTTGTTTTTGCTCTTTGATGGAGATGCATAACTCGCTAAAATAAACAGTGCGCTCTTTTGAAGTAAGTTTGCATGCATTTGTAAATGCTGTTCAAAAAGTGATGCATGATTCTGGTCATCTTTCATGTTATTTATAACCCATGTTAAAATAGCATGCATTAATTCATCCTGGGCGTTAGTTTTACTCCCACAAGAAAACTGAACGGGCCTCAGAGGTAGTCCAACTCGAGCCTCAAGGACCCCCTGAGGCCTCTCCAACAGACTGTTCAATAATGCAAAAACATCTCCCAAGGTACCTCAGCAGACTCAACGAAGCCGCGTGACTGTCAAGGCACTAAACTTGGCGGCCAATGATGACGAGAACGACACTGGCAGAAGTAAGCAAGCATTGCTAAAACCACCAACATACACGAGTAGACCCCCCCCCCACCTATGTACTTAGTAAATGCTCCAATTAACACCCGTGTTTGATTAACCACCGAGTTTCTTATAAAATATTGATTGTATGATTCAGCCATTTTCGGTGGCCGAGTGGTTAGCATGTAGGCCACACAGTCAGGAGATCAGGAAGACCTGGGTTCAATTCTCCGCCTGGGCATCTCTGTGTGGAGTTTGCATGTTCTCCCCATGCATACATTCCAAAAACATGCGAGGTTAATTGGCGACTCCAAATTGCCCATAAGTATGAATGTGAGTGTGAATGGTTGTTTGTCAATATGTGCCCTGTGATTGGCTGGCGACCAGTCCAGAGTGTACACTGCCTCTCGCCTGAAGACAGCTGGGATAGGCTCCAGCATACCCAATTTTGTAAAATCTATGATTGTGCTGTTTACAATGAACTCATCATAGATATTAATGCCAGTTGAGCCGTTTGAAATTCTGGAGCATAGTCTAGAATAGACTGCTCGTATCGGAGTGCTGATATCGGAGATTTTAGATTACGTCCGATATCTGATATTCAATATCAATATCGGCTCTGGACACCCCCGAAAGCAAAAATAGTTTTTTTGTTTGTTTGTTTACTTTTGTACTTTTGCCTGTTGTTAGGCATTTAACTCCTATACTGTCATTGTTCCATCATAAAAACATATTTAAATATGCCTCATACATTGGTCCAGTAATATATGTAAAAATTGTTGACCAAGTATTGTGACTTTTGTTGTGTGTCTTTAAGCACTATCATGAATTCAAATAGATCTCCTTTTGAATAATTCCAACTTATTTTTCCCAAGCAGCAAATCATGCCATCACTTGCATTATATGTAGCAATGAATTTGTAAATTTTATTCATGAAAACATCGTAGAGCCACAATATATCCACAGATAAATGACTGTACACTCTCACACGGTCCAGTTTGATTACAATGATGAAGTGCATACACGCACCAGGACACGCCGGCATTTGTCATCCTTTATATGTGCATTCTGCATCGAACACAGTCATCCTTTAGCATTCCGACAGCTCATCTGACATCATCCCCTCCAGACAAATTGCTGCAACACACACCCACGCAAGTACCTCTGGAGTGCTGCTTGCTTCCTCTCCACATGAAGTGTCACTCATTACCTCCAGCATGCCATGCGTTTTTAAGCTTAACCATCATCTACCCTTTCTCCTAACAATCTCTTTTTTTTTGGTAACGCTGTCTCTCCAACCTTTCAGAAAAGATGCTTCAGCGTTATGGCAGCCTGTCAGGGAAGCTTCATATGATTGAGCTGGAGAAGCACCCTGCAGAACATGGTTTGGGGATACGCCTGGCAAGCAATAAGGACGGCTCCAGGGCCCGCATGAGTGTGTACGTGGCAGATGTAGACCCTCAAGGACCTGCTGGTTTAGATGGGAGGATACGAGTAGGGGATGAGCTACTAGAGGTAAGAAGAACAAATACAAAAGGGGGTAAAATGAAAGTGGAACTTCTAAGGTAGAGAACAAACCGTTGTTATTCACTTAGGAAATAAGGGATATAGAAATAATCCGGTCCGGTGTCAAACTGTCACCATCATAAAACTTTATTAACCTACAGTACAGACCATTTTAAACACCAGCACTGTTAATATTAAGATGTGAAAGCAATAAAACACTCAGGAATGACTGCGGTGTCAGAACACAAAAGAGTCCCTGTCAATTGAGTTTGTGCAAGATTTTTGCACAATATGCTGACATTTTGAGTTCAAACTCCCATTTATACAAACACACGGCCATTCCACTTTAAAGGTTCACTATACAGCATATAAAAATGTTGAAAACATGGCGGTACAAGTATGGTTGGTACCGGGTGAGATTGTATCAGTGAGCAGTCGAGGAACAGAGATGACAAGGAATTGACAAGAAAACTGGATGACATATCAGACTGGGAGTCAAATAAATGATTGTTTTCATTCATAGATCAACGGTCAGATCTTGTATGGCCGCAGTCATGAGAATGCTTCCACCATCATCGACAACGCTCCGGCCAAAGTCAAGATCATTCTCATCAGGTGACACACCTCCACAGGCATTTTCACAGTCACATATTGATCTTTATGACCAGGTGTGATCATAGATCATTGTTTCCACAGAAATAATGTGGCTCTAGGCGAAACAGAGGTTAATAACACTGTCAGCAGCAAGACAGACTTTGGAGATTGGAGAGAATTCTACAGAGACCAGAATTTCATCTCACTACAGGTATTGCCACATTAGGACTCCATGTTGTTAACAGCCAATTTACTCAACTCACCTAAAATGTTTAAAAAGCCATAAATGGCCATCCTTCAGTGGAGCTGCCTGCCTGTGTACTGGAAACTAATTGATGTGTGTGCTGGGTTGATGCTTTATACGAAAAAAAATAACAGACATGAAAGCCGAAATGAAACACAAATTACTTGGTTTAGGGTGCATTTATGTACAGTAAGTATTAGCAGCCACTGTCTCAACTCTAAAAGAACAACTACACCATTCTTAATAGTATCTGAAATACAAAAATACATACAACCAACAAAAAAGACTCATTTGGGAATATCCACTGACAGTGACAGTCAAGTCATGTTTATTTATTTAGCCATTAATCACAAAAGAGCCTCAAAGGGCTTAACAACACTCTTAATGCACGTAGTAATCATCCAAACTTACTTATTTGTTGATATGATGCAGGCAGGGTAAGGGCCAACTTGCCACCCTGTCTCCTTCCTGCTGTGGTCGCACTGTGAGGCATTCATGTCTACTTGTAATTTTGAGTGTTTGGCGCTAATTGTTTTTCATTTTTATTCACATACACACTATGGCAATTGACGTACCCCTGGGTGTACATGTACCCCACTTTGGGAACAGTGGTACAGTGATAAGAAATGATTATTTTTTTATAACACTATAAACTATTTACAATTTTCACATTTGCAACTGAACTGTGTGTGTGCACGTGTTTCTTTTTGATGCTTTTTGATGCATTCAAAGGGAAAGATGTAGGCAATGCTCTTATAAAATGCTCTTCCGCCACTTCATATTAATATTTTTCATATTAAAACTGCGTCAAATGTGCCGTCTTCTATTGTGGAGTTCCATCATTACCTCTTTTTGAGTGACCGATTCAGATTCAGCAGAGCGGCAACAGTAAGGTGCGGCATCCTAAAATGAATGTATAGCTTATTTATTTGACATTGCTTTTAATATTCAATCTATCCCGCATACTGAAGTTCTACAGTGTGTATGATTTTTTTTCCCCTCACTTTGGAATTAACCAGGTTTCGGATACTTTCACATAGCCACACAGTCAGGAGATTGGGCGTTTGCATGTGGCATGCGACATGTGGCGTGTGTGGGTTTTTTCTCCAGGTACTCCGGTTTTGTCCCACATTCCAAAAACATGCTAGGTTAATTGGTGACTCCAAATTGTCCATAGGTATGAATGTGAGTGTGAATGGTTGTTTGTCTATATGTGCCCTGTGATTGGCTGGCGACCAGTCCAGGGTGTCCCCCGCCTCTCCTTAATGACGTAATATGGATAAAAGTAATGAGACAAACATATGAATCAATTAAAGGGGACCTATTATGCTCATTGTCGGCCGTTTGTGTTGTAGACTCCTATAGAGCAGCTACACATGAAAGCTATGCACAGAAAGCTTTCTAGAGCTTCCAGATTCTGCATCTCTTTCAGCATCATTTCTATGTATTTCCTACTTCCCACCCAAACAGTGCCTTAGTTCTACTGTGTTTGGTCGCACTTCCAAGTGCTCCAGAGGACTTACGGATACGGATACAGTCATCTGTGTTTACTGAGTGCAGGCAATCTGCAGCCCATATAAGGAAGATTGTTTTCAGATCTTCAGAACTGTAGAACTGAGCGTGGAGAACCATCTAAAACCTTCAGGGCTCACTTCCAAATGCGCAAAACTCATTATCTGATGCTTTGGCATAGTTTAACAAGAGAATGCAACATTTGAAATACATTTACAAGTCAGAAAAGTGGAAAAGCATAATAGCACATTGGGAATGATAGAACCCTTAGTTGCGCCTGAATTTTCCATCTATGCATCAATTTTCTATGCCGCTTATCCGCCCACCTGAATCATAATAGTTCTTAACAAAAATCTGTTGTGGAAAATGTATGTGGGGTCTAAGTACTTTTGTTTGCAGTGCAAATGAAGGCCATGTTACAGTATAATGCATGCAGCTGTAAAGGTTCAAATGATGAGCCCACTCCCTTGTTATTTCCTGCAGTAATTCCACCAGATTGACCTTGAAGTTGCGGTTGCCTTGCACTACTCATGATGTCATCATGCACTAATAAGCTTTCATATTGAGCCCCAGGCGACTGTTTTTAACCAGAGGGTGTTTGAATTTTAATCTCAGTCTAGTGCAGTGGTCCTCAACCGGCAGCATGCGGGCCACATTCAGCCCGCCAAAGACTTTCATTTGGCCCTCCAAACAACAACCAAATAATGAAACCATTCATGGATATCATCTGGCCCTCACAGTGTTTGCTAGGGCAAATGCTGTAGTGTGTCACATGTTCATTCATATTGTGTCTTTAATTGTTTATTCTGTTGCAGGATGACAGAATGAAGGTTGGAGAAAGATTAAAAGCAGTTCTTGACGAGCCTGTGACCCGACTGTCTGCGGAGAAGGTGCAAAGACTCTTGCCACTGGAGAATTTCATCAAGTTTATTTGATTATTGACAGCGCACTCTTTCTCTCAAACACCAGACCGCTGTCAAGCTGTCTATCAGCCACCCCGAGGCTGCCTCCTCATCCTTCACATCAAAGCCTCACAACACAACTTTACCCTGCCCTGACTCTTGCTGCTCCTCTGACTCACCCCTCAGCGCTAAGCAGGCGTCTGCCAAGGAGTGTTCTGATTGGCTGGCATCCACTTCAAGATCTGACCCTCTCAGCTGCCCTGTTGTACCCGGCAGGGAAACCACCATTGAGATTTGTAAAGGAAATGTGGGACTCGGTCTCAGCATTGTTGGAGGATGTGACACTCTGTTGGTGAGAGCGATAAGAAATATTTTAGCCATGATTTGTCACATTTTCTAATTATTTGTTGGATTTTTCCCCAAAAAGTGTTCTAATGTTGTTAGGCATTCCCTTCCCTTCTCCCCTTTCAAACTTCCGTTTAAATAATGTAATCAGGACACAAGGAATTGCACTACAGGCTTAAATGTATTCCTAATATTTTCCACTAGGGGGCAATAATAATCCACGAGGTGAATGATGGAGGAGCAGCACAGAGAGATGGCAGGCTGCAGGCTGGAGACCAGATATTACAGGTACAAAACATATTCAAAACAATAGTAAATAAACTAAAGTTAAACTAATTTGTGATATTGTTTGTTTTTCAAGAGTGATATTTTGTTTGCTTTGACATTTTATACAAGTTCCATAATCCATGTAGATAATGTGTCTATATCTAAACCACTATGCCACAACATAGACAACATAATAAATTTGGGATTGGGCATTCAGATTAAAAAAATGCATAAATATATCTTTGGTAGTGAATGAATTGAGTGAAGAAACCCTTTTAGCTGCAAAGTGCAGACCATCTCTAAATTAAATTTAATTTACACATCCTATAGAAGTACAGTATATGTATACCACTAAGGGGCTCAAATGATGATAATTTCTCCAAAACTAACCACTGAGTTCAATGCATGGCCATGACAGACCCCTTTCTTTAACGAGAAATCATAATTTTCATTTTTTGTGGAGCATGGCTCAAGGAAATATGTCTCTTTGGTCTAGGTCAACGGTATCGACCTGAGACAGGCCACTCACGATGAGGCGATTGCAGTACTGCGACTGACCACCCAATGCGTTGACCTGCGTGTATTCAGGCACCAGGAGGCCTACAGGGAGGAAGATCTGTGGGACGTCTTCAGTCTGGTGCTGAGACCTCATCCCGTCAAGGGCCTTGGCTTCACCACTGTGGGGAAAAGGTATGGATATCAGTAAATATGCTCCCTCAGTAAATAGAGACACATTCTAGAAACTACCATAAATGCTGTAATTATAGCTGGGATGTTTATTTACCTAAACTGCAAAGTGGATGGGTTGTCCGTAGTATATAAAGCAACTTTTTTTAACTTTCTTTACCTATTAATAATGCAAAACGTGAAAAGGAAAATGTACTTGTGACCACATGGCCATTTATTAACAAGTATATTGCACAACACAGCAGCAACAGAACCAATGTTGTCATTATAAACTACAATAATACAACAACAGCTGAGTTAGCATTGTTTTTAATTATATTTCTGATACTAAATTTTATGTCAGTAGACATACATGAATAAAATACATGAATAAAATTTCCAAGGGCAACCAACATTTTAAAGTGCACACAGAGCTAGATAAAGCAGCTGGATGCTGCCCACTCATGATACTTCACACTACTGCCATCTTGTGGTTTTAATAACAACTACATAAGAAGGTTGCTTACATCTGTAGCTATTAATGACAATGTTTTTGTACAATCTGGAGATTTTGGTTTGTTTGTTTTTGTAGACCATGCACCCAGCAATCATAGGAGGCGGCGGCCAATTGGAGCATTCATGGTTCCTCATAACCTGATTGTTTTGTTGATGAAATTATATTGCTCTTATACAATAGAATATTTGTCTTATCTTGTGTCTTCGCATTTGACAGTGAATTTATGGATCCACGCAGACAGGTGGTAGGATGTCCTCATGTGGCTGGGTGATGGATTGTTTTTCTTGTATTTATGGGTTTCCCAGCTGTGTCATCTGTGATCTGATGAATGATGGCTCTGACCCAAAAACTCAATAGAACATTATTAATGAAGGTGTCTTCATAAGAAACAGATTCAGGTCTTTCAACATGGAGCCGACACTTTCCTTTACCCTTCTTTCTAACAGCAGACTTATACTCAATACTTATATTTCTAATCATTTTATTTAGTTGGGCTATGGCCCAATATATTTGAGATCTGCCTTTTGATTGAAATGTAACCCGCTCGGGTTTGCCCAGCCTCTTGCCCAAAGTTAGGATGGAGTAGCTTGTACATGACCCTGAGCAGTGAATGAACATGATATTTTTTTACTAAAATAAATTCTGAAAAGGATGAATTGTCTTATAGTTGGTGTCTTGAAATGAGTATATATAAACAAATAAGTAGCACTAAACCACAACCGTACTCCGGCAGAGTTTTTCTTCCTTTCACTCACACACATCAATGACTTGGAAATTCCTTGTGCTGAACACACTGAAAACTATGACAACAAGTATAACTTTTATTACAATAATTACAACATTTGTTTAAATTATTGTTAGACTAATACTTCTTTGATAGTATCAAACCTGAATCTGTATCTTGAATTGGATCTGAAGACTGCAATTCATCCTAATGTTAAAACTGGTAAATGTATTACTAGGTTATGTACATAATATATGCACAAAGATATAATTTAATCACATACAGTTTCAGCATCCTGTAATAACCGTAACACTAAAGGAGGCAAAACATGACACACTGCCGCGATGGCACGGGGCAAATTGTTTTAGTGCAGATTTTCTACGGTGTTTCACATATTTGCACGTTATGCAAAACAGCCCATCATTTATTATCTGTGCGTGGAACTGACACAGCTTTGACCTCTGTTTTCCTCCAACAGTAATGACACCGGCATCTTTGTGTCAGATATCATCAAAGGAGGCGTAGCGGATTCGGATGGCAGGTTGTTGCTGGGTGACCAGATTCTGTCCATCAACGGGGAGGACGTCCGTGGAGAATCACAAGAACATGCAGAGCGGCTTCTGCAGGTCTTTTAACTTGCACACATGTTGTATTCTGTGCACCGTCAGGAAACATACTTTTAGTGGAAATAAACAATTGTCATTTACTGTACTGTATATGACAGAATTGCAGTGGAGTTTTCCACCTGGAAATGGCTCGTTTTAAAGCTGGACTGCAGTACCCAGACCGGAATCAGGTAAACTGTTTGCCTTGCCAACTTGCCTCTTTTAATAGACAGACTTCTAAAATAATAGGATAATTACGAATAACAATATGTCTATTGTTGAACTATTACCATCATGTACTCTTTTAACAATGGTACTTTGTGAATGTAGGAGTACTTTAAGTTGTGTTTTATTCAGAGCGAAGACTCTGACTCCTCCACCCTGACACCCTCCAGTGGATGCAATACTTCTGTCAGCCAGCAGAGGAAGACAGAGAACAGAAAAGGCAGTCACAGTGAGTTTTACTTGTGTTTAAATTTGCTGCATCATAAAAATTACATATTTAGATTGTTTTTCTGTAGTGGGGCGATCCCACCTGGGGGGTCGTGAGAGGCATGGAGTACTTTCAGTGTTTCAGTGTTTCATCTCTCCATTTTGTGACATTTTTCTTGTTTCATTTTCAAGCTCAGTCTGTATAGTTCAGATGAATAAATGAAAAAAATAGATACATTTCTAATATATTTCTGTCCACTGGTGGGGGCATGACAGAAATAATTGAGAACCACTGGGTTAGGTTAACTTAGCTCTGTGTGTTCCCACAGCTTACGAAGACTACCCTGACTACAGAAAAGTAGTCATAAAAAAGGTGAGCGACATAACCATTTTATTCATATTTTTAAGGTGCTGCATTTATGCTTAATTCTTATATCATATTTTGGATTTTCTGATTTTAGTGGGAGGATAATGAGTTGAAACATTCAGCATAATGACCATATTCTTTGTGTGGCATCATCACAGGGTCCACATGACTCCCTCGGCATCAGTTTAGCAGGAGGAGTGGGCAGTCCCCATGGCAACGTACCTCTTTTTATTGCTACCATGGATACCAGTGGATCAGCTGCCAAAACACAGCAATTAAAGGTGTGTGTGTGTGTGTGTGTGTGTGTCGGTGTGTAAATGATCTAGTAGGGACAGACATCTGTTTATTGATGTCAAATTGTAGTGACTCACAATTTTGATTTCACACAAGGAGGTGCCGCACATGCATATTTATTATATTCATGACAGTTTGGAGATGAAAACTATTTCTACGCCATTGTTGTAATTCAATACTTTGCATGTTTGTATGCTGTTTTCCCATCAGCCAGGAGACCGGATCCTGAGTATAAACGACGTATCCATGGAGGGAATGTCTCACATCCAGGCCACGGCCTTGCTCAAGAACGCCATTGGTGCTGTCACCTTGCAGGTATAACATAACGTCTTAATTTAGCCTACAAAAGCCATAATCCAGACCAAGTTTTTTTTATTTTTCAAACAACTCATGAACCGAATTAGCGCGCAGGCCACACAGCTAGGAGACCTGGGTTTGATTCCCACCTCAGGCATCTCTGTGTGGAGTTTGCATGTTCTCCCCGTGCATGCGTGGGTTTTCTCCGGGTACTCCGATTAACTCCCTCACTCCAAAAACACATGCATGCTAGGTTAATTTGGCGACTCCAAATTGTCCATCTAAATAATTACCTGTTATCCCGTAGCCTGTGCATTAGTGCAATGTGTTGCAAACAAAGAACAATAGGAGCGTAAAGATGAATATGGGGTGTTTTTTCATGTCTACAAGGCTCTAATAATGTTAAAAACTCTTTATATTTATTTTATGTGTACATAGGTGTCATCAGGACGCAGCCCTCATGATCCCAGAGGTGTACATGAGCGATCATCAGGCCAGCCCAGCAGTCTGCCATGCTTTCACAATAACCTCTGGTAGGAGTCATTTAGCCTTGTGGTGGCCTCACGTTTTTGTTCCTTGAGTTTGTGTGCGGAGATTGGGTACACCTACAGAATATGAAGTGACATTGTTATGCCGACAGCGCTCGAATGTACAAGACAGTGAGTCTGGAGAGAAGCTCCTCAGGCCTGGGATTCAGCATCGTGGGAGGTTACGGGAGCCCTCATGGAGACCTGCCCATCTATATCAAAACTATTTTCAACAAGGTAATATGCACCGATTTTAAGATTAGCACTAATACACGGTGGTCTAGTGGCTAGCGCGCAGACCTCACAGCTAGGAGACCAGGGTTCAATTCCACCCTCGGCCATCTCTGTGCGGAGTTTGTTCTCCCCGTGCATGCGTGGGTTTTCTCCGGGTACTCCGGTTTCCTCCCACATTCCAAAAACATGCTATGGTTAATCCATAGGTATGAATGTGAGTGTGAATGGTTGTTTGTCTATATGTGCCCTGTGATTGGCTGGTACCCCGCCTCTCGCCCAAAGACAGCTGGGATAGTCTCCAGCACCCGCCGTGACCCTCGTGAGGAAAAAGCGGTAGAAAATGAATGAATGAATGAACAACATGAAAGGTGTCCTGGCTGGTCCAATGTCTTTGGTGTCAGTGCCTCACCTGTCATGAACGTCACCGCATGGCACAGTGTCAGCATTCTCCTTTTTAGTGCAGAAAATTTAAATTGACCAATTTTGCCTTTCACTTAACATATGTTAACTTAGCAGTTTCAGAAATGTTTGAAGCTGCTGTTGCTCCTTTTAAGCCATCTGGTGTGTGTGTGTGTGTGTGTGTGTTTGGGATGGGGTGGCTTGTGAGTGGATTGTTTTGTGCATTATGCCTATAAAACCACCTAAAGTCCATCCATCCATTTTTTATGTGATTATTATCATTTCTTATCTACAGATATACACCTCACAGAGTGTGATGGTTGAGATATGGGGGTAAGGTGTGGTGGACCCCAAGTGCAGGGAAGCAATGTATAGTGTTGCTCAAAAAGGGTTCAATTCAGCCGGGACATCCGAAACGGAAAATAGGAACTATCCTGGAGCAGACAAGTCCACATTGAACACAGATAGCAAAAACTACAACATAAACAACAACGTAACATAAGGAACCATAGTCCACTGCGCCATCATAGTCATGGATACAGTTTATAGTGTATGACCTGAATGTAACTTTACGTTATCATATGCAGGGGGCAGCCATTGAGGATGGTCGACTGAAACGAGGCGATCAGATCATTGCTGTGAACGGCCACTGTCTGGAGGGGGTTACACACGCTGAAGCTGTGGACATCCTTAAGAAGACCAAAGGGACTGTGGTCCTTACTGTTCTCTCATGAGATTTTCTACCATTTTAGCACAAAATTCATAGCAGAACTGCCTCACGTGGACCAAAATACTTTGGAATATAATCTTGTAGAGAGAACTTTTGTACTGTTTTAATTTAATGTGTCAGCTACCTCTAACTGCTAACATAGCATGGATAAATATCCAGTACATGTTCTCCAAATTATCACTGTTACATAGAGTAGTACTCCGTAACGACAATGCTTAAAATGGCTAAGAACAAATCTTTCTGGTTTTGAATATCCAACACAAGATGGCCTACCTGTGGTATGTATGGTACATATTTCTTGTTTGTACTCAAACTATCTTCTTGAAATTTCTAGGAGTTACTGTTCAAGGCAGATGATGATGTCTGATGCCATGTGGCTGAAGGAGCAAAGGTCAAAGTTCGGGTGGGTTGGTGCATGTTTTTTTTTGCATAATTCCAGGATTTGATTCTACAGATCTAGTAACTTTTATAGGTTTTACATGTACAGTCATCCACACTTTCATCATGGTTTTTCAATAATATATTCATAAATCATGCTCTTTCATGGTTAAATAGGGTCTAGAACAGGGGTCTCAAACTCAATTTACTTGGGGGCCACTGGAGCTAGGGTCTGGGCGAGACTGGGCCGCATCAGGTTTTCCAAAAAATGCATTTATTAAAAACAGAAAAATGAATAAACTTTGCTTTAGTTTCGATTTACAAGAAAAGCTCTGATAAAACATTCCACTGTTTTCAAATATCTTACTTTTTATTTTTCTACACAAAATAAGATGAAAAATAAATAAACAAATCAAGAATAAAGAAAATCAATCAATCAGTAATAAATAAATAAATATAATAATAATAATAAAACGGCAAATAATAAAAACTTAAGAAACCAGATATAGTTGGTGGGTAGACAAATTATTTTTTCAGATTAAAATGAACAAAGCATTATTAGAGCCCTGTAGACATGACAAAACACGACTATAGTCACATTTATACTCTTTTTATTTACAACATATTGCGCAACTGCAGGGTCTTGAGACACATGCTAACTCGCAAACTGGAGAGCTAGCGACCTAAACGATAGCCTTCAAGTTATTTCCTTTAAACTTAAATAGCCAAAAACTTACCACTTCCACACGGATAGGGAGGATAACTATTAACAGTTATTTAACCTTTAACATGAACATTAATCAAACGTAATAATAATTTTTTCTGGGTACATGATACCATACAGCATCCATATCAAACTTGCGCGGGCCGCACTAACATTAAACTTTCATATCAAGGCGGGGGCCTCAAACTCGTGTCCTGCGAGCCACATTTGGCCCACGGGCCACGTGTTTGAGACCCCTGGTCTAGAACATTTCATATTATATATTATTATATTATATATATATATATATATTCATATATTTTTTTCCCTAAATTAAGCATTTTCAAACATGAAAATAGCTAAATTACCTAAAATAATATAAGGAAGACTGTTGCGGCCGTAGCCCACACCAAGCTGAAACTCAACTCTGAACCCTGATGTCACTTCCTGTCTGACGAGCACTCTGCTCTCCTAGCACCGGAACACATTCATAGCAACACACAGCAGAACTAGTGTTATTTATGCATTAAATGGCTTATTTTGGCTTATTACGTATGTTTGGTAACTGAGTGTAGAGGCGGATATAGGGGTGTTGTTTCATGTCTAGAGGGTAGTAATGTTAAAACCACATTTAGAAGGACGTAAACAGGTTTTCATTGCTCTAAGTACAAAAATATTACATTTATAAACAAGGAATCCTGCTTGACGGTCAAGTCTAGAATGAATGAACTGTAATAAATGCAGGATTACTCCAGTTGAAGATGTCTGTGGTAGCTGCGCTCATTGCTTTTTTCTCAGTGTTGCATATGTTGCAACACTATGATTGCTGTCATTTTTTCCAAATCAATGTGTGATATGGAAAACCGCTAGGCTTTAAGTTGCCACTGATGCCATGTTAATGAAAAGGTGTGTGTTCCTTAAAGCTGCAACATGCCAAGTGTTACTGCCAATCTTTTATATGGCATTAAGGTGGATGGACAGGAAGTGTGTTGTGTTGTGTCGTGTTTGATGACAACTCCAACGTTGTGCAGCTACAGTGTGTGGATAGTATTGTGTTGCTAGTGTTGATCCATGCGGTTATTGTGTCATGTGCAGGCATTGCTTAGGAAGTATACTGATGATGATATACTGTGTTTTCTAATTATTTATATATTCTTTTCTGTATTGTACTGCATTTAATATGTGTCATACACACAGGTTGGATTCATGTTACAAAAAAAGTTGCTGTAAGTGTTCTTATTAAAATGAACATTTGTTTGTAAATGGTATTCTCTTGCACAATTTTTGAAATGTGGATTAAATTGTTATGGTGACAATTGGATTATATCACTGGATGAACTTCGCTTCTTTTTTTTCTTTGACTGTATTTTTTGGTTCAGATTTGATTAACAATAATAATATCTGATAATTTCCTGAAACTGAAGTACGCCTCAAGTTTAAATTTTACAACAATATGTTAGAGAAAGGGCTGCATGATGGTCGAGTGGTTAGCGCGCAGACCTCACAGCTAGGAGACCCGGGTTCAATTCCACCCTTGGCCATCTGTGTGGAGAGTCAAGTGAGGATAAGTGGTAGAAAATTAATGAATGTTAGAGAAAGGGGCCGCACGGGAGGTGAGTGGTTAGAGCATAGGAGGACAAGGTTCGATTCCCTGCTTGGGCATCTCTGTGTGGAGTTTGCATGTTCTCCTTGTGCATGCGTGGATTTTCTCCGGGTACTCCGGTTTCCTCCCATATTCCAAAAACATGCTAGGTTAATTGGTGACTCCAAATTGTCCATAGGTATGAATGTGAGTGTGAATGGTTGTTTGTCTATATGTGCCCTGTGATTGGCTGGCGACCAGTCCGGGGTGTACACCGCCCAAGGATAAGGGGTGTAGAAAATGAATGAATGTCAGAGAAAGGCACAGATAAACAGTGAACTTTGTGTGTGTGATTAATTAGTAGAGTTTCTGGTGACAAGATGACGTGGTGCAATACAGTACATTTGCACACAAATGGTCTCCTTTAAGAGCTCCCTGCATTTAATCAATGCCATCTGTTCGCATGGCAAGCTTTATCGAGAGGCAGCCATGGCAGTCTGCTTCATCCCTCTCCAGATGAACAATCAACTGTGAAGAGCCTTTTAACATGGATAAATGCCAACATGCTTTATGCATTTAAATGTGGTGTTTTCTGCATTTGAATCACTCTTCTGAAGTCAAAATTGGAAAAGAATGTTGTGTGTGTGTGTGTGTGTGTGTGTGTGTGTGTGTGTGTATTGGAAGCAATGCGTGCACTTTTGATTTAGTGCTATCACGTCCATCCAACTCTAGAAGTCTTTCTACTCAATCATTAGGCAACAAATTTAGGGGGGGAAAAAAATTGAGGCGGGACACTCACTTATCACACAATCCCTTATGATTCAACGCCTCTTCTTTTGTCTTGAAAAAAATGTCTGCCATCCTGCTGTCACAGCTGCAGCTATTTTTCTTCCCATCATAAGAACTCATTTGACATAGAAGGCAGTAATGATCCTCGCTCAGGAGGGTGCCAGGCGTCGGACGATTGACTGTCACCGGATGCGACTGTCACATCTGTCACATCTCGGGATGTAAATAATAAAATAAAACATCAGAAGTGTTTGTAGCTGCATGTGCAAAATATGCTCGTGCACAAACTGCAGCCACCATTTGATCAAAAGAGGAAAATAGCTTCACGTCCAGCTATTGACACGAATTGTGCATCATGAGTCAGAAACTACAAACTACAATCACAATAATAATATATTATATATAATATAGTGTTACACACTTAAAGTTATGACTTCTGGATGCTCGTTTTAAGGTTGTGTTGGGTGTGTTGTGGGAAAATGAACCCTCAGAGAAGCATGCTTGTCATGTGCCATGAAAAATTGTTGGAGTAATAACCTGAAGCCAGTGACATTTAGACAAAGTCATGTGGTTACAGCAACACAATCTACACATGATGCCGTTCAAAATAGAATCTGGTGGGATTATTCCTTTATTCCCCAGTGCTGATAGCAATGAGTTGTGTCGATTCATTCAGTATATAAAGTACATTCTTCCACAATGTGTGTATGTATCGTCTTCATTAAAGGGCACTATACTGCCAAATTATTAAGCACCCTAATAAAATACAGTAAAGTCTCGTTATATCGATATCGGTTAAAACGAATTACTACTTATTACGATACTATTTTCATTTCCCGGCAAATTTCTAGTCTTTTATGATATAATTAGCTCCGTTAGTACGATACACGGTTATTATGATAATCCGGTTACTAGGATGCCCTTTTCATCTCCCGCCAGCCAATTTGGTCTGCTTATATCGATACAAAAGCAGCTTAAATCAATCTTTGCTTAAGGATTTCAATACCAAAAAAGAACACGGCGAACGGCTGCTTCCAGTCAACTTTATTTTTCACACTTCCACCACCAGAGTGCAGCACACACAGCGGAAAACACCCGTCCCTCGCGCCTACCCCTCCGGGTGGCAACACCTTCCCTATCGATAGTTCCGGGGTGAATTATGTTCCGGGGTGAATTATGTCCCGGTAACCGGTAATCACTACAGCGTAAGTTTATTTTTATTTACTGTAGTACAAAATGTATTGTAGTACAAAAGCATGCTAGATACGCAATCCATGAACTCAAGGAGAAAATTACATGCCATATCAAAGATCCGCCCACTTTTAATGCAGTTCGGCGCAGGATTGGATATATGGATAGTCCGGTTATATCGGTATTTTTTCCGACTCCCGAGAATATCGATATAACGAGACTTTACTGTAGTTCCTTAAGAAGAGAAAAGTCAAGGGCCTATTACGGGAGTCAATATAGAGCTGATTGACTAGATCACCAAAGTGTGATAGGATATGTGCACAGACTGTGTTTTTAGAGGTGTTGAATAAATACAAGATGCCTCTTTTTCATGACAAATTACCACAAAATAGTACAAAAACAGAATACTATTTGAGCAGGGATCTACTTTTCAAATAAAGTACAATGAAATGTTGTTATACAGTTGTATAAATAAAACTGATATGTTTCATCTCTGGGCTGCGCAGTGGTCGAGTGGTTAGCGTGAGGAGGTGACCCGAGTTCGATTCCTCCCACATTCCAATGTATGAATGTGAGTGTGAATGGTTGTTTGTTTATATGTGCCCTGTGATTGGCTGGCGACCAGTCCAGGGTGTACCACGCCTCTCGCCCGAAGACAGCTGTGATAGGCTCCAGCACCCCCCGCGACCCTCGTGAGGAAAAAGTGATAGAAAATGAATGAATGAATGCTTCATCTCTGGGCTGCACAGTAGACGAGTGGTTAGCGTGAGGAGGAGACCCGAGTTCGATTCCACCCCCGGGTATCTCTGTGTGGAGTTTGCATGATCTCCCCGTGCATGTGTGGGTTTCCTCCCACATTCCAATATGAATGTATGAATGTGAGTGTGAATGGTTGTTTGTCTATATGTGCCCTGTGATTGGCTGGCGACCAGTCCAGGGTGGCGTTGTTGCGTGTGTCCACACCTTTGTACTCTTTATCAAGTCAAGTACATACAGTATCATTCATCAAGGGCAATAATAACCTTTGGCCACATGATGGCAGTGTGTGTACTCTTTTCCACATATGATCTTGTAAAGCAGCATTAGTGTACTTCTTAATCCATAAGGCCTGTCATATATAATACAGCACATTAATCAAGTGTTTGTTATTATTTAGACACGGTTGTCTTGCACGGTAAATGAAAGATACATTTTGAACACAACTGAGAATAAGAGAAAAGTGATGCAGGGTCAGAATGTTGGTTTTAAACCAGTGACTCTTTATTAAAAGATGATGTGGAGCTTTCTTAAAAAATGCATGAAGATGTGAAGGCCTCTTTTAGCAAGGCATTGATTTAAACAACAGACTGTGATTTATCCAACCTCCGGTCATCCTCTGAGTATCGCCGGAAGGTTTCCCCCAACAGAGGCTCCAAGGCCTCGGCGGAGCGGTATGACCGGGCGCGTACGGCACAGGCGATGACTCCACCCACCATAGCCACGACCAGGACAGCCGCTACGACGGCGATCGTGATGATCTCAGACACGGTGTAGGCACGAACTGAGTAGGAGGAAGAGGTCAGTAAAGGGGTCCTTGTTTTATGTTCAGTATGTACAATACAGGTGGTCCTCGTGGTTACGTATTTGCTGCCATAAATTTATTAAAACTCTGGAACTAGTTACTAGTTATTAACTTTTTGCACTTCATATCTCCCAAGTGGGTCACTGAACATCATTAAGGATCAAGATCGTATCCTATGAAAGTGACAGTAGCAACTAAGTGCGGTGGTCTCATGTGTTCGGAGTACAGAACTCGTGTTGGAACAGAACTCGTACACAACCTGAGGATCACCTGTACTGTCTGTTTCTCACCTGGCCATTGGACCTCATAGGAGTAGCCCAGGTTTTGAGGAGCAGGGACAAACATCTCTGCATTAGTGACAGGAGGCCAAAAAGGAACCATGTTGAACAGGCGGTTGTGTCCAATAGGAGCGTTCTCCTCAGGGTAGACTATCTCCCCTGGAAAAAATGAAGTTTATGTTTATTCATCTGACTGCTTTTGTTTCTGGGATGACTCTTGAGGTTTTAATCTTACCTGGCTGGTGTCTGCTCAGCCATTCGTCGAAAATGGCGTCAGTGAAGGTGTGCAGCAGGACGAAAATGGGATCATTCGGAGAGAGGTGAGTCTGTCCGCCTGTGCCGTTTAGGAAAAGGTGGGCCAGGTTGTGGAGGCTGCGGATGACTGGATCGTACATCCCCTGGGGAGCACTGTAACCTTAAAAATGGAATAAGAATATTAGACTCTTTGCATTGTTGTTTTGGGAGTTAGTCACATGACATGTAACCCGGCTTGGAACTTTGGAGCTTTGATGTTCAATCCAATGAACAAAAGTGATGGTGAAACAGGACTAAATGGGTGGTGCTAAATGCACCATTATCATTTCCTGCTTTTGCCTGGACAAGATAAACCTAATACAAGCCTTAGTTTTGTTCTATGTTCAGTGGTGTACCCCTCGGTGCAGTACTTTGGCCACTGTTTACTCTCTGCTGAATGATGTCTAATCTGCAAAAACAATAGTTGATGTTGGTCATATTTAGTTTTTTTTTGTGCAAAAACGTATTCAGCTACACATCTCATCTTGCTATACCTTAAAACGGGGTTATAAGGGACGGCGGGGTAATAAGGGACAATTTTCGGAAAAAAAATTTAAATGTAATTCTGCCTTTTCATGTTAAACAGGAAGCTGCATAGTGTTGTTTTTTTTCAAAGAAGCATATATTCTTGAACAAATTGTTCAAAAAACATTTTCCCAAAAATTGTCCCTTATTACCCAGTCACCCCGTTTTACGGTACACTGGACCACAGAACCAAATAAAAGTGTATATTGTAAAGTAGTACACTTTGAAAATAAATATAATTTACAATGAAGACTTATTATGATGCACAATTATTAGTTTTACACACCTTCTGGACAGTCATTGTGCACAGTGGTGTACCCCTTGGTTCAGTACTTTGCCCACTGTTTTCTCAATTGCAGAGCACAAGCACACCTTATCTACCGAAACAACAATTGCTGATTTTAATTATGTACTTGGGTCACATTCGTCGAAACACAAAGCACGTTTTCTCTCCAATCAGTTTCTCCTGCAGGTGATTTAATTCATAAATTCAGAAAACATGCAGTGTCTTGGCTCTTTATAGCATGAGTTTGACACCCCTGACTTGGAGGCTGCTGGTTTCACCCAAAACATCTAGACATCTGTATTCACTCATTATGAAAAAAGCATATATTTGTAATTTTTCATTATGCATACAAGCATACAATTCTTCAAGCAATATTATTTTCTACCCTTGCTCCCAGAGCCAGCTGGCCCATTAGGCAAATAGGAAGATGGTAAGGATGCAGTGGCATCCAGGGGGCACCAAAAATCAGGAAAAGAGTCACCTTCAATATTATTGTAAAAGTAGTTATTACTATTCATTCATTCATTCATTCATTCATTCATTTTCTACCGCTTATCCTCACTCGGGTTGTGGGCGTGCTGGAGCCATTTCCAGCTGTCTTTGGGCAAGGTACACCCTGGACTGGTCGCCAGCTAATCACAGGGCACATATAGTCAAACAACCATTCACACTCACATTCATAACTATGGACAATTTAGAGTCGCCAATTAATTTTTAGATGAAGTCTTAAAATGAAAAAGCTCACATTAATTCAAATGTAAAACAATTTCTATTACTACAAATAATAACAAATACGTTTCTAACGGCCATTTTTTTGTAGATAGTTTTGCATAGCACATAGCATTTGTATATACTGTAGTTATTTTGTTTTTATACATAGTTATTGCATAGTGTAAATGTAGCTTTTATACAGTTATTGCATGCAAACTATGTGGCTATCTTATGGTGTTGTAGTATTTATTCACTTTAATCGGATATGTATTTTGTGATGATGTTATTTATATTGTAGTACATATTTTTTTTTTATTCGTAATTTGTTAACCATGTCTATAGGGTGAAAAAATAGAAATTAACAAGAGTAAAACTATTTCTTTTGTAAACTGCTGATGGAGGCGGGGTGCCACATAACATTTTGCCTAGTGGCAACCAACTCAGCTTGCTCCTTTTAGAGATTTCTAAGGTCCAGACAGAAGACCTTTTTATCTATGCTTAGTATTATACTTTTGACCTTTACTCTCAATAAATATACGACTTTTGCCTTTTAATATTACTTTTGTGGATGATGTTTTATTTATGTGAAAGGTGCAATGCAAATGAAGTTCACTCCGTCCTGCTCCTGACTTTATGCAACCAGCCTGTCACCGTGCTTGGTTGAGAAGGAATCATCATGTATCAATGCTCACCTTCAATGGAGTTTCTGAAGCTCTCTGAGGAGGTGGAGTAGTAAGGGGGCGTGTCAAACGTGTTGAGTTGCAGACAATCCAACACGTCTTGCGGCTCGGGCAGCCTCTGCACCATGGGCCGTGCCACATTGCCCGCCGGGTTCCTCCTGATGGGACTGGTCTCTGTGTCTGGAAGTAGAAAGTACAAGGTCAGTGTTTTCTAACAAGCACTACACAAAAGAAAACCATCTCGCTGGAAGCAACGATTGTGTTCAAGGATTTTTCGAAAGAGAGACACTCAAGCTGCAGTTCAGATCCAGGCCAGTGGTCCCCTTGGAATTGGACCGAAATGGGATGAGATGAGTTATGTTGTATTATTCAACAACTTTCTAATTCTATGTGGGAGACTAGACTAGTTTGATCAGCCTTTAACATGACAGCATAGTAATTGTTCACTAAATCTCAACAACATTGAGTGGGAGCTCTGTGAAGTCTCGCTGCAAGTATGACCTCCTTCTTGTTTCCTCCTTTATGCCCCTGTTCTTCCCCTCCATCACGCACACACGCACACGGGTGCAATCAGTCAGCTCCGACGCAAAGTTTTTGGTCTGATGATGATTCAGATCAAAGAATGCCAGATTCCTGTCTCTGACAAGTGTATGCACAAACGAGACAACCCCTTGTAACCCAGTTAAGGAGATGTTGCTTGTTGACGCAGGAAATACCGAGCCTGTCGTGGTTCTCCGAGGGGGATTAACCAGACACATCAGTCACACCTTGGCCGCTCACGTCCTACATGTTTGACCTCCTTGCAAATCCTTTGGGTTTTCTTGCATGTTGGCAATTGTTCCAAAAGACCCAATTATCGTTACATTCAAAGAGGATTGATATTCGGGATTGTCCTACAATACAACTTGAAAAGAGAATATGTTAAAACTGGCTTGGCAGTGATTTGGAGGGGGTTGGAAATCTGGTACCAGGGTCACGCGAGCACCAATCCCTGAAAATCTGATCAACTAAATCTGACTCATTACAGTGGGTCACACAATTCCTTTTATTCTCGTCTTAAATCTGGAAACTATTTGCAATGGCCTCTTGCAAGCACAATACAATGTTCCATCATGTCATATAAAACGTGAACATCAAATCAAGGCTTCACCTTTGCTCCAATCAGCTTTGGATGTATCCCAGTTGTCATTGGGGTACCCCTCGGTTCAGTACTTTGTGCACAAGTACACTCAAATTAAGCTTTAATTGAACAAACTGAACAGAAGAAAAAAAAACCTTGGTATGGTAAAATGCTGTTATTGAAGTTTGTGTTTTCTACACTGAAATGAAAGCCAAGAATAAGTCTAAATATTTTGACTTTTACTCAATGTTTGTATATTGTGACAAGGGTGGTTCTACTAAACCTAATAGTAGGCTAGGGACCAAAAACTTTCATTCATCTGACTGCACTTCCGGAATAACAACCAAAAAACAGACCGTGTACATATATTTATACTGTTATTCTGTATATTTTGTATTTTTCATTCTTTTTTTATCGTATTTCCTAGTATGTGTTTGATCATACCTGGCAATAAACTCTTTTCTGATTCTGATTCTTTCTGATTTCTGATTCTGATTCATTTTTACCACTTAGAATTAATTACAATCAGATGGAGCCTATCCTAGCTGACTTTGGGGGGAGGCAGAGTACATCTTGGACCATCACAGAGCACAACCATTGACATGCACATTCACACCAATGGACAATTAAGAGTCTCCGATTCACCGAACATGCATGAACACAAGTACAGGGAGAACATGCTAATTTTAGAGGAGAGGCCTAAGCTGAGATTCGAACCCAGAGCCACCTCATTACTAAATTGAGATGAGTTTCCTTTGCAGGGTGTGTGGGATAACCCAAAGAGATACGGTCATGCTCTGAGTAGAACTGATCTGGATGCCTCCCTAGAAAGACATCCAACCAGGTGGAAAATCGGTCTAGTGGTTAGCGTGCAGACCTCACAGCTAGGAGACCAGGGTTCAATTCCACCCTCGGCCATCTCTGTGTGGAGTTTGCATGTTCTCCCCGTGCATGTGTGGGTTTTCTCCGGGTACTCCGGTTTCCTCCCACATTCCAAAAACATACAAGGTTAATTGGCCACTCCAATGGTTGTTTGTCTATATGTGCCCTGTGATTGGCTTGCGACCAGTCCAGGGTGTACCCCACCTCTCGCCCTAAGACAGCTGGGATAGGCTCCAGCACCCCTGCGACCTTTATGAGGAAAAAGCGGTAGAAAATGAATGAATGAACCTGGAAAGACTATGTCTCACAACTCTCCCAGCGGAACTAGGATCAGTGTAACTAGGGGAGTATGGGCAGTCCTTCTCAGACCTGGACCCGTAGCAGGAAACTAATGATGTATTTGGCTGCCGGGGGAAGGAACCACATTTCTAACTTTCTAACTGAAAAAGTTTGGGTACCCCGGGTGTGGAATAAGTCTTAAACTTGAACAAATGGAGTTTCTGACAGACTGTAGCAACAGTGGAGCAATTTCCAATCCAGCGCAGCAGCAAGGGGGTAATATTTATAGCAACTTATGTTCTACATGCTCTATTTATGAGTTGGATGCCCTCTTTTTTTGCTAGCATCAACACAACTCCCTAACATGCTGTGGTAAAGCAAAGTGAGCATGGGATGGTCCTTACTGTTGCAGACGGTGCCCAGAGTGTCGTAGTCTTCCACACTCTCACAGACCACTCTCCACTGGGAGAACACCGAGTTGGCACTGATGGAATTCAGGTCGAAAGAGCTCCTGGCTCCCAAGAGGTCGTCTGTGCAAATGTCGCATTCGCTGCCTCCGATGGCAAAGTTCCAATAGGGCAGTGCAAAGGAGGCGTCGCCCAGCATGTCCTAAGTATAATTAGTGCAATATGAATTTCTAATATAGACTTAAGCTATATAAAAACTGTATAAAAAAAATTGCTAGGTCTATGACCATGCATTCCATGTATTCTTATTAGATTTTGCAGCAGCACCTAATGTGGTTTTCTTCATCCATTTCCTCATCAAATATTCCCCATTCTCATGCATTTCACTCACTTGCATGTCTCTTTCCAGTTGCAGCAGATGAAAGCGGTGCCAGGTAACAAAACCGGGGCCCTCGTGGGAAAAGTCAACTCCTCCAAAGCTGGCCTGGCCCGGCCCCAGGAAGGTCTTACTGACAGAGTAGTAATGGCTCCAAACAAAGTAGTTGTAAATGGTAATGTTCTCAAATTGAGGTGTGTTGCCATCTGGTCCCAATATCTCCTGGTACCTAAAAACCAGCAGGATGCAAAAGAAAATGAGTTTTGTCTCTCCAATAGTGCCCTCCGTTATTGTTACCCCTGTGCATCTTGGTTTGGTTATGTGATTTTTAGCAACACATTTAACCTCCAATGTAGCTGCCAATGGCACATCTGGGACCGGGACTGGGATGTCTGGGTGTGCAGTCAGTGGGGCTGCAGTTGAGAATAGCTTAAAACATTCATGCACTGTTACTCCCCGAATTATTTTTCACCTACTTCCACCTAGCACAGACACATCCTTTCAAAACAATCACGTCCAATGATGACTTCATGTATAACAATGGATTCACACAATGACTCCGACTATGTTAAACATGTACATAATTACCTTCGTGTACAGATGACAAGGTCGGGGTGGATTGTCCTTTTTGCTTGGTCCAAAGCACTGATGAACGCTTGCTTGTCAGCTGTACTCATTTGCATTAAATTCCTCCTCACTGGAGCAATGACAATGAAGGCAGAAGTGACAAAGTAAAATATTAGGGGGTGTTAATATAGTATCAGGCATTGATTCACCGATTAATAATGATACATGATTCCAATAATATATCGCCAGAATTCATTCATTCATTCATTTTCTACCGCTTTTCATCACGAGGGTCGCAGGGGTGCTGGAGCCTATCCCAGCAGTCTTCGGGCGAGAGGCGGGGTACACCCTGGACTAGTCGCCAGCCAATCACAGGGCACATATAGACAAACAACCATTCACACTCACATTCATACCTATGGACAATTTGGAGTCACCAATTAATAATGATACATGATTCAAATAATATATCGGCAGAATTATTTTTTTAAATGTGTTTTTGTGACTCCCATCATGTTTTTGGCCACTATTTGAGGAAATATCTTCTCTCTTACCAACAGATATCCTCTGGTCACAGTTGGCCCCAGTCAGCCCATGTCTACACCGCCCACAATTGTAGCCACTGAAGTTCCCGTTACACTGACAAGTACGGTTGAAGAATCGCAGGGGCCACCTCTCCCGGTCATCCCTCCCAGCATATGGGTACTGGGGTCCATGGCGCCGATTATCTGCAGCAATGGACACACACTGCCCCCGTCCCGTGCTGGAGCCGCATTCATCCCCAGCTTGGCCTGACAGAGAGGGGCAGCACTGGCCACTACGCAGGCCCTCAGGGGTGACGCACTCCCGAGGGAACTGGGCCAGTGTTAGGGTGACACAAAGGGTCGCCACCAGGAGACCCGCTCTCCAAACGCTGTCGTGGGAAAAAGGTGAGGCAGAAATGATGGGAAAAGTGAATGTAAAACGAGAATAGACCTCCGCAACAGTGGTTACTTGTGCCAAGAAGCTAAGAAAATATTACTGCACAAAATTCCCAAAAAAATCCAGCATAGCAATATTTAGTCTTTCTTTAGTTATTTACAGTATGTCACATTCAAAATTTCTGAAAGTCAGGGATGCTGAAACCTATTGAAGGATGCAACAAATTCTACTCCATATGTTCTCCTGTGATGGTTTATTGTCGTAATTATTCCGATTTTTTTTTTTTTTGTGCGTACTTTGGAAGTGATCACATGTACTTTTAGACTTTTTTGGAAAATTTTGGATTTGTCAAAATCAGTATATAAGAGATGTAAAAACATTGAAGAAAATGAATGAAGTAAGATTTATAGATTATTCTAAAAAATATTTTCCAATAACATAACTACATTTTCCCTACCTGTTAGTGTGCATCTCGCTCCTTTTGGTATGCCAACTGTAGAGCCCCAAGAGTCAGTTCATCCAGCTCGTCTGGCTTAAATAGCCATGGAGCGCATGACCGAGACCTTCTTGGCGCATGTATTTGCACACACCCCTACTCTCACACACACACACACACACACACACACACACACAGTACTGATGGACTATCAGAAAGTTTGGAGGGCCTGCACCTTGTGATCATAACTATCATAACTGTGGAGTTTATTCATCCTATTTTCATTTGGATACAATGCACAGGGCACAGCAGACATGTGACTAAATTTGAATTTTGTATTCAAAATTACCGCACACACAGCAAAAGTGGGACGCAATGACAACTTAAACACAAATGCATCCGATAAATAAATCAGTGGGCCATTAATAATACAGTTTTTTTTTTCAATTGCTTACACATTGCTTACACATATCGGTTTTTCTCAATCTTAATCTGTCTTCTTTTTTCTACATATCCATGCCATAGGTTCTTGACTCTGTCACAGTTCATTTCTGATGTGACCTTGTACAGTTGCTTCATTCAGACCTGATTCCCAATTGGAGGATACGATGTATTGTTAAATCTCTCGGATTCTAATGGTGTTGTTTTTCCAAAACTATAGTCACAGCTGCAGTCTCATGCTCTTACACAACACTATACGACTTTGTCCTCCATGATACTGTTGTCTTTCCACTCTGGAAACAGTACAGTGTAGTGCAGTACGTACAGTGGATGTTTTGAGCTACAATAGAATACATGTATTTTACAGCTATGACTATGATAGGTATGCTTGTGAGTGTGAATGGTTGTTTGTCTATATGTGCCCTGTGATTGGCTGGCGACCAGTCTAGTGCAGACCTCACAGCTAGGAGACCAGGGTTCAATTCCCACCCTCGGCCATCTCTGTGTGGAGTTTGCATGTTCTCCCCATGCATGCGTGGGTTTTCTCCGGGTACTCCGGTTTCCTCCCACATACAAAAGAAATAGTTTTACTGTTGTTAATTTCTACGATACCAAGTCACCCTATAGACATGGTTAACAAATTACAAATAAATAAATAAAAATATGTACTACAATATAAATAACATCATCACAAAATACATATCCGATTAAAGTGAATAAATACTACAACACCATAAGGTAGCCACACAGTTTGCATGCAATAACTGTATAAAAGCTACATTTACACTATGCAATAACTATGTATAAAAATGAAATAATTACAGTATATATAAATGCTATGTGAAATACCAAGATACAACTTGATGCAAAACTATCTACAAAAAAATGGCCGTGGGAAACGTATTTGTTATCATTTGTAGTAATATAAATTGGCCATTGCTTTACATTTGAATTAATGTGAGCTTTTTCATTTTAAGAGTTCATCTAAAAACATGCATGCTAGGTTAATTGGCGACTCCAAATTGTCCATAGGTATGAATGTGAGTGTGAATGGTTGTTTGTCTATATGTGCCCTGTGATTGGCTGGCGACCAGTCCAGGGTGTACCCCGCCTCTCGCCCGAAGACAGCTGGGATAGGCTCCAGCACCCCCAGCGACGCTTGTGAGGATGAGTAGTAGAAAATGAATGAATGAATGAATAACTTAAACCACTAATCTAATGTTGAAAGATTGGCTCCTCCAAAAAATGAAGCAAAGAAACATTTTGATTTTAAGTGGTCAGTGAATGAAGACACAGACAGCATTGTTCTTTAAAATCTATATTGGGCAAATCTTACAAGTCAAGTTGAAGCAAAGGCCAAGAGATACAAATTCCAAGTTTGAAACTTTAAAACTTTAAAAAAATTTTTGGCCTTGGTTTTGGTTTGCACACAATAAATGAATAGTTGAAAAAAGGTGAAAGTGTCAGATTCACAACACAATCACACGTGCAAAACGTGTCAATGTGCACTCATACACACACAACCATCACTCTTACACATCACACACAAACTGGAGTCATTCTTGACAATTTTTGAAGACAATTAATTGGGTGTCTGGGGGACAAAGTGGCTATTTGGGGGGGGTTTATGCTACAAAACAATGCAAAAACAATAAGACCATCTTAGAGCATCGAAGTCCTAAGTAAGGAATCTGGTCCTGGTCCAATATTGGCTGATTCCTCCGTGGAGCTGTCTGGGAGGTTTGACATGTTCATCACATGCTCCCCTTTGTGCAATTCAGTGTTTTGTGCCACGGTCGTTGCCACATCACATTGGTTTATTGCCAAAATCCTGTCAAGAAAAAAAGCAAAAGGTTTTACAGCGTGTACATAACACAGCAGAAGAGGAAAAACGCATTAGAGTGGAACACCCTAGAGCAGGGGTCTCAAACACGTGGCCGGCGGGCCAAATGTGGCCCGCAGGACACTAATTTGAGGCCCCCGCCTTGCGGCCCGCACAAGTTTGATATGGATGCTGTATGGTATCATGTACCCAGAAAAAATTATTACGTTTGTTCATGTTAAAGGTTAAATAACTGTTAATAGTTATCCTCCATATCCGTGTGGAAGTGGTAAGTTTTTGGCTATTTAAGTTTAAAGGAAATAACTCGAAGGCTACCGTTTAGGTCGCTAGCTCTCTAGTTTGCGAGTTAGCATGTGTCTCAAGATCCTGCAGTTGCGCAATATGTTGTAAATAAAAAGAGTATAAATGTGACTATAGTCGTGTTTTGTCATGTCTACAGGGCTCTAATAATGCTTTGTTCATTTTAACCTGAAAAAAATAATTTGTCTACCCACCAACTATATGTGGTTTCTTAAGTTTTTATTATTTGCCGTTTTATTATTATTATTATATTTATTTATTACTGATTGATTGATTTTCTTTATTCTTGATTTGTTTATTTATTTTTCATCTTATTTTGTGTAGAAAAATCAAAAGTAAGATATTTGAGAACAGTGGAATGTTTTATCAGAGCTTTTATTGTAGAAAATTGGAACCAAAGCGACGTTTTTTAAATTTTTTTGTTTTTAATAAATGCGTTTTTTTTTTTTTTTGGAAAACCTGATGCGGCCCAGTCTCACCCAGACCCGAGCTCTAGTGGCCCCCAAGTAAATTGAGTTTGAGACCCCTGCCGTAGAGTTTGCCCAATTTTTTTCATACCTTGCACAAAGCTAAGTCCTACATTTATGCTGTCCACCCAACTTCCTGTGTAAAATGTGTTTTTCCTTTGTTTTTTTTCCAAGCGCTCATATCTTTAACCTATTCATGCAAGGCCTGAAGGCATCACATGTGACTCTTGTGTGGAACAGCAGTGGGTTGCCCCTGGAGTGTATGTGAGCTTATAAAACAGTTGCACGGGAATCAGCTGAGAGGTCCATAACTGCTTTTTCTGTGAACCATATGTGCACAGCTCAGTGCACTCAAGGGGGAGGGGGGGTCGGAACACAACAAAGTAACCTAACCTGTTATCCGCATCACTGCACTGTAATGAATGGCCAATTTACATGATTAATTAGGATTTACCAACACCATGATAGAGGCAGAACTGCCAGCCTTGAAAAAATTGCTCCCTCCATATATACTGTATACACATACACACGTATAAATATATTTATCCACAAAAGCACACGCAAATCTACAATATAAGGTTCTTCAATGCACAATTATGTAATGTTTATATTTGAACATACTGCTGAGTGTCCCCATTGACAGCAGGAAGTGTATCATCGCTGCAGTCGCCGGCAGTTGTGGCCTCTGGTTCCACAGAGCCTTCCTCACATGAGCGTTGTCGAGCCAGGCTGCTGCATGCAAATACATTCACAAAATATTGTTAACGCAATAAAGTAACAGCAAAATATTGGAGTATATCAATCTTTCTATTAGTTTTATCAACAATATACCCTCAATATTTTTATTTTGCACTATGACCCATCTACCATTGCACTAAAATTAATATATCTGCAATATGTCTGCTCCTGCATATGCTCCTGTGCAATACTATGTGTATATTTTGGATATCTTATATATATCTTGTTAAATTGTCTTTTTTACTCTACTTTTATATACTTTTTTTATACATCTTGTATAATGACAATAAAGGCCATTCCATTCCAATATACTTATCTATTCATTATACAATATTTGTCAATTGTACTCCTGTTATTATTTTTTCCATTTGTTTTATTTAATTAAGGTATTCTTTAGCAAATATCCTGCACTTACTTAATCCTGCATAATGTTACTGTGCATTTTTAATCCTTTGTTTATGTCATCTTTACACAATGTGTAATTGTGATATCCAGCTACAGATGCAGTCACATAGCACCGCTGCACACAACTGAGGCACATTTGTGTTATGTTGCTACAACTGTTACAAGCATACAAAGTACTTTGATGTGTTTGGTGTTAATGTGAATGTAAAGCCTTTATCGTTATTTATTATTACTACCAAAAATACACATCGGTCAGATTGTCTCCAGTAGTGCAAAGAAGATACGTGCTACCTGTTTTTGTTCCGACATTTAAGAATATAGATGGCGATAATGGCTGTTTCCAAAACCAGGAAGACTGCAGTGATAATGGCACAGATCTTCCATGCTTCCAGGCCCATCTCTTGCGTGTTGTCACATACAGTGAAAGACAAAAAAGAAAAAAAGACAGGGTCAGTGATTTTTTTTTAACATACATGGTCTACCTTGCAAATAACTTTGGATAAGCATTTGCATATACAAAGAATATAAGAAGCATTTTAATTTTAATGTCCTAGAGAGAGTGACTTATATGACCAGTGGACCTTTGGATTCCTTGGTTGGGTCTACTGATGCAAACCTATTATTTTTAGGAAGCAGAAATCAAATTTGATGCTTGGAACTTATTATTCATCATCTGCATGTACAAGGATCATAGACAAAATGAGCCCAATGACCGTTCTCTATTTACCCTTCTTTCCAGCGCTATCTTCTTCAAAATCATTAGCCTCTCCAGATTCTTCTCCTCTTGCTTGAGGGTGGATCACCAGATCATCCCTCACAAAATAATCCAGTGTCGGATGAGCCATGTTGGAGTCCTGTGCCAGAAGGTCATTAGTCGGTGTGAGGATCTCATTGATGTGGTCCAATTCCTCCACTGTAAAGACGTTTTCGCCATCTTCACTGAAGGATGGGCTCAGGTTTGCAGTTTGGTTCTCCGAGCTTTGCTCTATGGCGGCTTCAGCATCGTGTTCAGCTTCTGGGGTAGAGATCAGCAGCGTTTCTAGAAGTGGGGGGTTGGTATGTGACACACAAATGAAAATGAAACCAGAGGCCAAGGTTTAGGGTTTGTCGAGTTGACATATGGAATGTAGAGATGAGTAGGAGGTTGTTAGATTGTGGTTTGCAGGCCTTGAAGACTTAAAGTCTGCGGTGTACATACTGCTCTTGGTATGACTAGGATCACTCGAGGTGTAGGTTATTCATCAATGTCAGCTTGAGCAAGTCACCAATTAAGATGACAATACTAACAATTGGAGAGTATTTGTACCTTGTACCGAGATAAGACCAGCACATTTATAATTGTCATATTGCAGCATTCATGCCATCATTCACTCTACTATATTTTATGTCTTACCTAAATCTTCTGTTTGACTATAATTTGAGGTCTGTGATGCGTTATCTTCTTCTGCAGCCTGTTGGTCAGCCCCACCGTTCAGCAACAGTTCTGATTCCGTCTCCATGATTGTGTCTTCTTCAATCTCACCTCGTTCGAAATTGGTTTCTGCACCCACAATCCCAATATCATCTATAGCTTCTTCCTCCAAATGCTCATTGTCTGACTCGTTCACTGTCTTATTCTCTTCCGCCATAAATGACTCTTCCATCACGGTTTGTGTTGCCTCCGTACGATGAATATCAGATGTGAGTGTTCTCACCTCACTTTCCAAGCCATCTACCTGAGCTTCTTCCTCCAGTGAATCTTCTGCCTCCCATACAGTCTCTATCTGCTTGGTGTCAGCCCCCAGGCTCAGGTCAGAAGCTGAAATGTGCTCTGGTTCAACACCAACTTCTATCTCTTGGACAGCTGGAGTTGTTTCTGTTTGTACTTTGCCTTCTAATATTGCAACCTGCTTGTTGCTGTCCTCTGTCTTTCCGTCAAATGCTAAATCGACATCTCCCTGACCAACTTGAGCACCTATGGATCCACCTTCCTCCGTCCCTGTAGTTTCTACAGATGCTGGGATCTTCTCCTTAATATCAGCCACCTTTTCCCAATCTTCCTCCTTGGTTTCACTTTCTTCTTCCCCACCAACATCCATCCCGACCACAACCTGCTCTGACAACTCAGCGTCAGTCTCGCCTCCTTCTTCAGCGTCTGCTGCATTGTCTGCAGGATCACCTCGTTTCCCTTCCACCTGTCCCAGAGCTGCTTCCACCACCCTTTCCAGAAGCTCCTTCAGGAGTTCCTCAGCCGCATTGCCCTCTGCCTTCTCGGAGGCTTCCTGTACAGCTTGATGCACCTCTTCCAGGCTTGGTGGCGCAACCACGGGCACCACCTCATCTGGAAGCTGCTCTGGTTCTGGAGGAGAGGTGAATGCATCTTCAAGAGGAGCTGTGGGCTGGATTGAGGTAGGCAAGTCTACGAACATAATGAAACACTTTGGTAAGACCTTAAATCAATATACAGTAATTATTGCTAAATTGGTGATGATGTTAATGCATTAATTTGTCTTTTATCCTTTGGACTTGACTCATTTATCCCTGCTGTCCAGTAGACAGTGTTGGGGCGCCGGCCAGGAACCAAACCTATGTTAGGTGCACATTACGCAGCAACTGTATGGTCTACATGTAATATAGTTCATCTTGTGATGGAGCTGCAAGGCAGAATAATGTTACCCTACCATCAGATGTGCAGTGGTGTATCAAGAAAAGCACGATAAATCCTTTTAAAAATATGTACTCCATTGTTTCAGGAAAACAATCTTCGAGGCATAAAATACAATCCCAATCTTCCAGTTAAACCCCGTTGACTCTCTATGGTTCCGGCCAAATGTCAAGTGTGTGCACCCACCGCAAGACATGCACCAAGTGTGTTAGCTCTCGATGGTTGGATAGCAAATTGTTTGCAGGGAGGGCAATGTTAGCAGGTAATACTGAAAGGAGGGTAGGTGAAGAAACAAGCAGCGCCATGTTAAATATTGCCACCTCCGGCTGCCCTCGCGCTTGCAGGTGTTTCCATCAGAGACGAGGTTTGGCAGGACGGGGTAGAGTAAAGTTGCACCTCATTGTTAAGTGTATTTGGGACCCTTACAAGGGCTGTGGTGAGGCCCTGGCGGCATGTCGCACGCACAGTGAACTCTGCAGAAGCAATTATAGGTGGGCTGTGAGTTTGAATTGGGAGTGATGCTGCCATGGCTTGACGTAGCGCTAAGTAAAGTAGGTCTGGGTGTAATACAGAAACAAAAATCACTATGTATTACCATACCTGCTGAGATTTAGACTAAAGTGTTATTTAGGATTTGAGCAGGGGTGTTTAGAATATGTCATAGTCTTGACTAGAACCAGGAAATGTGACCATATTAGTCCAGTACTCAGGTCTCTACACTGGCCTCTTATTGCTCAAAGTGTATACTTTAAAACAGCTCTGCTGTTAAAAGTTTTTTCATGCTCTTCCGCCAAAGTACAGTACATCTTTGGCATCTCATGAGCAATCTTTGGTTCTGAGAAACTGTCGCCAGGAAAGGTGCATTAATGTCGGACATACTATGCGTCCATGCGATGCACCTCCATTGCACCAACGGTGCCTCTGACAAAGTGTGTCTGACAATTAGTGTTCCTCCTCGGGCAGGCGAGGTTGTCACAGTACCCGGTAAGTCAGGGGTCTCCAGACAGTAGATCACGAGCTGTCAGTAGCTCCTAAACACTTTTCAAATTTAAGGAAATACAGCTGGAATAGGTGCAGATTCTGGAAATCTAGAAAGTGTGGGTTGTTGTGTGTAGCTGCTCTATCGCTCTATAACTCAATACATAGGGTCAAAAAATGAACATAATAGGTCCCCTTTAAATGATTTTAGTTTTCTCTTAATTAAAATTTATTTTTGTTTTATTGAATGATTTATGGAATTTGGCTGCACGGTGATCAAGTGGTTAGCGAAAAGGCCACACAGCTAGGAGTGTGGTTTTTTTTTTTTCTCCAGGTACTTCAGTTTCATCCCACATTCCAAAAACATGCATTTTAGGGTAATTGGCAACTCCAAATTGTCCATAGGTATGAATGTGAGTGTGAATGGTTGTTTGTCTATATGTGTTCTGTGATTGGCTGGCGACCAGTCCAGGGTGTACCCCGCCTCTCGGCCAAAGATAGGTGGCATAGGATCCAGCACCTCTGCGACCCTCGTGAGGATAAGCGGTACAGAAATTTGTTTTTAATGGTTTTAGAATGATTTTCTATTTACATAATTGGGTGATTTCATAATTTATAATTATTAAAACTCAAACAATTGTTAAAAATTATGATGTATCTCCAATCCACTGTTGCCTGTGTTATGTATTGCAGAAGATGCTCATTTTGCGTCTTTTCGTGTTGTGTTTACCGTGGAAACACATTAGGATGTTTTTGGAAATCCAGTGTCCACTCCAGTACGTGTATTGCCAGAGGCTCCTAAAAATCCCAAGCTGAGTTTTACTGAAGTAGAGCTGTTTATTTATATTCCGATCCAGGTTAGCATTACAGAGACTGCTCTGAGTGTACATAATAATAAAGGATGTTTTGGATTTATCTCAAGAGAAACATGTAAAACTATTCCAATGGCCTTGCCAATTCATAGGTAGATAAATGTGCGACAGTAGAAAACTTATGATTTTGAAATGATAGCTTTAATGAAATCACAGGGGACTACACCGTGTACTGGTTGCCAGCCATGAATAGAAGCATTGAGCAAAATTTACTTCTTCCAACCACACACGGCAAAGGCCACATATTCCGTGGCGTAGTCGTGGTAAGAGTAAAGTGTAAATGTTAAAGTAGGCAGAAGTATAACAAACATGGCGGCAGAGAGGTAGGTCCAAGTAGTTGAGCTGTTTTGTTAATACCAATCCTACCATAGTAAAGTTAGCAAGACAGGGCTAACTTGTTAGCAACGGGCAGTGTTGTTAGCAAATAGCGTCTTCTTTTTATTTTAAGACAGTCTGGATGCCCTGTGGCACACTACTCCCTCTCACAGGTAAGTCCACGTCACGTTTCAGGGTCTTATTCCAATCTGTTCTATTTCATACATTTAGAAAATACCATCAATTTACAGTATGAATTAGGTTAATAGCAACTTGAGACACAGAGACACAACAAGAGGTTATTCAATGCTGGCATGAATGAGCTAGCATAAACATATTAGCATTCAGCTAAATCACAATGGTCCATCTTTACCAAGAATGGGATTTTTTTTTCCTTTGAGATTGTTGGCATTTGACTGCTATCATCATTGCCCTGTGATCGACTTTTCTGAGGGTGGGGGGCTTTTTACTAAAAAAGCAGCTGTTTGTAAGCAAAGGCTCCATTTATTCCCATGTCAGAAGACCAGAGTGATAAAACAATACAAGTACAGTGTTTTGCCCAACCAGGAAGCTTCTTGCCTTAACAGCAGGTTTGCTCGTAGGAATGCTGACTAACTTCTTGCAGTTCAAAGGTTAACAGACAAAGAGAGGACATTGTCCCAAGTTGTTTTAGCTTCTTTAATCATGGCGGCTGAACAATGAACCCAGCTTTTCACTTGAATGCTTCATAATTCCACCCCAAATATCAATGAGGCCATTAACAAAATACAACTGAAAAATGTTCTTGTGTTCTTGTCTTGAGAATTCATGTTTGTAAATGTGTTTGATGACGACTGATCCTCCTCGCTCTCTCTCATTCGTGACTGCTGAGGATTAGGTCCGAAAGGCTAATACAGTCACATGAGCTTCACATTGCGCTTTGTGCTACCAGGCAGTAGCACTTCATACAAAGCTTGTGACTAGGTTGGCGCGCAGGATTATCACAATGAAGCTTATTGTGCACAGCCACATACCTCACACATATCTGGATATGCACTGAGATTATATAGTGTGGATTTAAAACTAAATGTACCTAATTGCATCTTTAGGTTTGACATTACTTTTATTTTGAAGCCCTAATCCAGGGCTCCTCAAATGAATCACTTGTTTAGGATATTGGCTTACAAAACAAAAAATCTCATGTTTCAAGAATAATTTTAGATTCTGTGCTGTACGACTGGCACGACAAAACCGGTCCCGCAGTTTTTGCAACTGAATGATTGCAACCTGGACACGGCCTATCATCAACAAAGCTTTTCGTGTTGTTGCATTCATGCAAGTTTCTGATTGTAGGCTGGGAACCGTCAGTATTGCGTAATGTGTATTTGGTCCACTTTTGCACAGACCGACCCATGGGTAACAAACAGTGACAACATGACCACTCATCATTATTTCAACTACCCGAGCACTAACTCAACAATAATATAATTACAACCCTCCTACATACGTACATTTCTACCTCAGTAGAAAGTAGACTCAGTATTTAAAAAAATGCATTTTCATAATTCATTCATTCATTTTCTACCGCTTATCCTCACAAGGGTCACGGGGGTGCTGGTGCCTATCCCATGTGTCTTCGGGCGAGAGGCGGTGTACACCCTGGACTGGTCGCCAGCCAATCACAGGGCACATATAGACAACCATTCACACTCACACCTATGAACAATTTGGAGTCGCCAATTAACCTAGCATGTTTTTGGAATGTAGGAGGAAAGCGGAGTCCTTTGAGAAAACCCACACATGCATGGGTAGAAAATGCAAACTCCACACAGAAATGGCCAAGGGTGGAATTGAACTTAGGTCTCCTAGCTGCGAGGCCAGTGTGCTAACCACTAGTCCGCCATGCAGCCGCATTTTCACAATATACTGTGATTAATAATGATTATTTGTGTTGTTGGTGCAATTCACAACATTGTCTTCGGGGGGGAAAAAAGAATAATAAACCACAACAGATTGTGACATAATGTGGTTTTCCTATTACAGTATGTAGCCTACTTACTGTAAGTGGTTGGCACCACGAGCTTCTGCATAAAACCACTGGGTGGTTTTATTTTTTATTGGTTTTCTTCTTTGAAATGTGGGTTTCCTTGAATTGAATCACCATGGTTATTATTTTTAAAAGGCAAAGTTAGTTTTGCAGTGTTTGGAGTCAACAGACGTAATTGCCTATGCAGTATAACATAACAGTAAAGTCCATAGGAGTTGCTGCCTGTATGTCACACGTCAATGTTGGAATTTCAGATGTGTGCTCAATGAAGAGAGGGCGGTGGGGTTCATGTGGTAACTGGGGATGCGCCGATCGATCAGCCATCTATCAGTATCGGCTGAAAAATCACATGATTGGGATCGGCCAATAAATACCTTTTCCTTCACAGTGCACAGGCGTGCAAAAGCAAAAACAATCAAACTTAAGTGCCAACACATGCCAAGTTAAAATGCTTAAATTTACTACGCCGTTTGAAAAATGCTAATCATCAGTCAAATGACAGCTAAACCAACCATGTGAACAAGACTTCTTCATACGTGCGTGATAGTCAGAATTGAGTTTTGAGTTTATTGAGTTCATTGAGTTCCATCAATGTAGTCCCACATCCAAAGTCTACTTAAATAAGGCGCCTCATTCTCTGTAAGTTTCATGACTCGTAAATAAGTCAATTGTGTTTTTTGTCTAAATTGCTGTGATTTTATGGTTCCTTTATTCATATTATATAGCCTATAGCAGGGGTGCAGCTATAGATATAGGAATTCTGGGTCCCATGAAGAAGTCATGTTGGGCGGCCACAAAGGGACCTTGGAATTATAATAACTTTTACCTTTGTATTGAATATTGAAAAATGTATAACTAGTCCATGTGATCAGTATCGGTATTCACCCATTTTAATCCCGGGTGATCGGAATGGGAATCAGCAGCATAAAACCCTGATTGGAGCATCCCTATAATGGTGCCTAATGCTAAGCACTAACATCCCTACTATGAAAGCATCCGCCACACTGTGCATATATTAAAGTCACTGTACATTCTCGAGATGATGACCGCCTCTCGAGACAAATCAGTCACTGTTTAATCACTCACTCAAACAGTCAGGGGTCAATCATACAAAGGCCACCTGGGTTTTCAGAATAATAGAACAGGGATTTCTCCAGAGGGGGAAAACTGATTGGAATTCAGCTGTGGCTTAATGTTGGAAACCACTGAAGCTAAGTGGCTTAAAGGTTGTTAAGACACACAAGGTCATGAAGACACACCACCAGAGGGGGCTATCCCCTCTAAATCGCTATTAGTGTTGATGTATAGGCCATCATCCTGGTCATGGGATCAGCCATTGATATAATGATCCAATCACTATTAGCATTGTGTGACCTAATCACCCTGCAATTGCTAATATAAATATAAAAAACAAAGTGCAGCAATATTTAAAAAAAACAAAAAGCAATGGAATTAACAATTAGATTAGAAAATCCTGATCTTATTCACTTTCCTCTTGTGTGTCACATTTTTGCATCTGTAGTTTCAAGTATATTCAAATAGGATGTTCCCAAAATATCTGGGCCATCTTTTTAGGTCACAGTTAAAACTTGTAGTGAAGTTACCTATTTATTTTCCTACATGGAGATCTGAGACTTTCTGTCGACACAAACAACAACAACATCAACCAGTAGCAAACAGCAGAAATAATGTATGCTCTCATTATTATTCCTATTTAGACATCTAATTTATGCGGCCTTAGTGGGGGAACAGGCTTTTCAAAGGAAAAGTGGCGTGTTGGTAAGGCGTGGAAGTTAGGTCGAATTATTCAGTCTTCTCCTCATTTTCTCTTGTGGAAGAAAACATGAATTCATACACCAGCGCATCACGTCTTGACAATTTACAATTAATTAGGAAGAATTCCAATTTTCAGGCATGATTATGCTTCTGGAAAAGCTCTGATCAGTAGCTCAAAGCAGAGCTGCAAGGATAGAAGCTTAAACACGGAATTAAATACTTCCCCTGTCATGTCATTATATTTTTTATTATTTGTTTTATATTATTAGGCTGTATGTGCACAGCTTGTAGTGTATTTTGTGCAGGAAACAAATGGGGGGGGAATAACAGGAGGAGCGCATTTGTTCAACACAGACTCTTGTGTTTTCATGCTATGATTTGCCAACATACAAAAAAAATGCTCTTGTAATGTGAACTCAGAAAAAAGGCAACAATACCTCCTTGCCTCTCCTTGTAAATGGAACACTTATATAAAGGCACCACTGCGGATTACATAAATGTCTCGAAGTTATCAATATTTCATCCTCTGTGCATTTGATGTGTCTCTAATTGGATATTTATGTTGTGGGCTTCCTGTCTTCATTCAACGAGTTGGGCATGTAGCCTATGTCCAGGACGTACGGCTCATTTTATATTTTTAGCATGTGTCAGGATGCAATCACGCATACAATGTCTCCATTTGCAAATTGGAGGACTTTGTTTGTCGAGGACGCCATGCGGATGTCAGATACGTAAGTAAAGGAGAGAGTTTGAAGGTCTGTCTAGTTGTGTTGTTTCCCAGGGGCGTGTGGAAACTGATGGTGCTTTGATGAAGCTGGAGAACCAAGGAAGAAAGGAAGAAGGAGTAACACTGCTTTGGAACTCCTTAGTGGGGAAACCCTAAGCGAGAAGCCTAATAAATGTTTCACGTGTCTGGTTGTTGTGACAAAACAACTGTCTCCAAAGTAACTTGACAAAAACCTGACTGATGGGATTCTACAGAGCAGCGTGAACACATGATCATCACCCTTCTCGTGCTCTACCAAGCAGTGCAAAGAACCTTGAGGGGGATACCATGAGACAGGCCAGTGCACCGGGGGAATGTGGAGTGGACTCTCCATAAGGAAGGAGGTTTTTCTATCATGACGTCATAAAAACTCTGGACTTGAATAGCGGCTGTTAAAGTGCCTCGTCTCTCTTTTGGGGCTCAGGACAATCAAAAGATGTTAGAACATCATTAGAAAGTTCATTCATTCATTTTCTACTGCTTTTCCTCACGAGGGTTGCTGAGAGGCGGGGTACACTCTGAACTGGTCGCCAGCCAATCACAGGGCACATATAGACAAACAACCATTCACACTCACATTCATACAATACAATTTGGAGTTTGTTTTTGGAATGTGGGAGGAAACCGGAGTACCCAGAGAAAACCCACGTTTCCCCGGGAGAACATTAAAACTCCACACAGAGATGGCCGCAGGTGGAATTGAACCCTGGTCTCCGCGCTGTGAGGTCTGCGCACTAACCACTAGACCGCCGTGCCGCCCCATTAGAAAGTTGATTTTGCATAATATTCATTGTGTCATCAGGAAAGTTGGAGGCCATACAATATGTGGCTCAGTAGCTTGGCCTCAGTGTACCTTAATATTTTTTTCCCACATTGATTTGAATGTGGTTATGATTTGGGTAGCCGTAGATCAACCTGAAGTAATTATGACCTGAATTTTGCTCTGTAAGCACAAGAAATATTCAACTGGAAATCCAGATCTAAGATGAATAATTTAAGTATTCCTTTTTTTCCCCACAGTATGTAGCTCTCCGGTTTGGCCATGCGAGGGCGTTGTTGCGTTTCATTCCAGTACTCCCAAAGGACTTGAGGGAGGGAGCCTGCCAAAGACAAAAAGAGAAACAGGGATGACAAAGGAGGAAGCGAGAGTGAAACAGCAACAAGGGAGGAAAAAAGGAGGGAGGAGGAAGGAACGCAAATAAAGAGCCTGACTTGTACCTTCACAAACCATTACATCACCCTCTCTTGGTAGAATCCTCCTTATAGGGCTTACGTCAGTAGAAGAGACTCCAAGTGAATCGTTGGGAGAGAAGCTTTCATCGTGCATCAACAAACACAGTCCTGCACCGTTGAGCCTCAGTGCAAGATGTATAACACATTCTTTGGCTACAATCAGACTTGGACCACATTGCATCCCGGTTCACGCTTGTGTCAAGCATAACTGCTGAGAGACTCAATGCTCCTCGTACCTACTGTACTGCTTTACTGCTCATCACGCTAACAGCACCTCTGCCCCTCTGATGCTGATGTGTCTACTTACCTGCCTGCCTCCTCAGCACAAACTTGTCAGAAAGTACACAAGAGAAGGAAGCAGTGCACAAGAGGTTTTTATTTTTTTGGGGGGGGGGGTGCTCATGGGAAATTGTGAATATTCAGCTCAGGCCGATATATATATATGTGTGTGTGTGGGCCTTAATGGTCCCGAGCACTCTTTCTCCACTACATGAAAAGTAGCTCAGTGCCTGCAGGTCCCAGATAACCTGTTTGGGCCATTTCTGCTGCGGCTGCGAATATCACGGCCTCATCATCAATCATTAGACTTTTCTCCCTTGCTCTTTGAATCAGGTTGAGCCTGCTGTGAACACATTTAGTGGAACAGGATCTGTGTGGGCCTGTGTGTGGGTTTGTGCGATGGTACGCATGTGTGCACGGCATGCTGTGAACGCACATGCAGCAACAATGGACATGAGAGTGGAAATGTGCAGAAGGATGAGGACTAAGTGTGTGTACACAACAAAAAGCGTGAGCATGCACAAAGCCCCCCCGTACATACTAGTGTGCATACTCATGCATCATCCAGGTGAAGTGGGTGGTGTCTGTGATGAAGCAGCAACTCCCGGCCAAAATTGGGTCAGAGAGCCTCAGAGTCTCCATGGAGTCAGCTGGTCCTCTGCTTTGTTTTTGCTTTTGGTATGCAAATATGTAGCATTGCTACAAAATTGTGTTATGTACACTCAGCGGTCACTTCTTTTGAGAACACCTGCACAATCTATAACGTCACGTTCATTTAAACCCCTGTTCTGCATGGTTTGCAAGCAGAATGATGACACGTGCATTAACTCTGTAAATAATGTGATGGTATAGCCGGCCCTCCAATGTTGAATTAATTATGGTATTCCTCCTTGGCATGTGACAAATTAAGTGCGCTCCTAACAACATTAAATTCACCGGAGAAAAGACAAAGCCAGTGGGAGGGGCGTTGTTTTCACCAGTGGTGTGGGACCAGGACCACTTTGACATGTAGCTATGCTGTGAAGCTATGTTATATACATTACAAGAAAATAACTGCATCTCAATTTTGTGATATACTGTATGTGACAAACATGGGTCTCATTTCTCATGGGCACTCATTTTTGCTGTTATTTTTTGTTATATTTTCAAAATATTTCAGCTTTCTTCTTAAATAATCTTCTTAAATGTTCCCTTCGTAATATTATGATGTTATTCTTATATTTTAATTACCATAATATTATAACTTTTTGCCCAACCAAATAAAAAAAATGTTTCTCAATAGTATGACTTGAAAAAAATAATGTTTCAACTCAATGCTACTAAATTGTTAGATTACAACTTTTTCTTTTAAAATTTTTACTTCATTTTCATTGTGGTTTTTACAATGTCTATTAAAATGACCTGCACGGTACACTTGTGGTTAGCATGTTGGCCACACAGTCAGGAGATCTGGGTGTGTATCTCTGTTTGGTTATTTCTGTCATGTTCCACTTGTGCTCTTATTTTGTTAAATCCATTTCCTGTTTTGCATGGTTTTACGTTGTCTTGACCTTGTTCTGAGGCAGCGCAGCTGCTCCTTGTTAGTAATTAGCAGGTTTCTTAAGCACAGCATTGTCAATGGCACATTGCTTTGCCATTATGTTGTTACAGGTGATTTCAATGGTGAGTTTAAGCCGACTTTGACTTGTACTTTGCTTTTGGACTTTTGTGTTTTTAGATTTTGTTGTGTCAGTCTTGGTGGGCCTTTTCACTCTTGGGGAGCTCAGTTTCTGGACAATAGAGACCTTTTTGCGTGTGGTGTGGTGCTACAACAGATAATAGCAAAACATAACAAACTGTGTTTTCATAGAGAACATAGATTTTGCATAGAAATACCAATAATGAACAATCTAAAGCTACAGAAGCGGAAATATGTTTTTAATCATGCATATGCAATAAAAACAAGGGGTGTATTCATTTTTGTGCAAATGGGCTTGTAAATGGAAGGATAGATGTTCTTCTTCTGGCCTTTTAGTCATGTTTATAAGGCAAAAAAAACAACCTTTCAAGTTCCAGGTGCATATGCCTTTCTTACTGGGATGTACCATTTGTGCGTCCTTTGTCTTTTCTCCTTTCTCCTCCTCCTGCATATCAGCCTGCCATATGTCTGCTGCTAAAGAACACCGATAAAGCCTACCAGACACCGGGTGCAGGTGCACGAAAACCTTCTAGCTTGCAGCCTCATTTACAAACCTCCTGTGGTTTTATTTCATAAAGCTCCGATGTACAATGAGAAAGAGAGAGCCGGAGCCATTGTCCTGCTGAATCTATACACTGCAAATCAGTGGATCTTGTTCATTTGCCATGAGAGCAGACAATCTGGCAGTAAGGTGCATGATAAATATGGCACTGTAGGTCTTCACAATGACACCACAGGGATATAGAAAAGGGGGATTTCCTCCATATTGTTTTCCAAAGCAGCCGATGCAAGCACACATCATTGGCACCGCGGGAGCAGGTGGACTCTCTGCTCCATTACAGCAGAGTGCAGAACAAGTGTTGGCAGGACAAATAAACAATGTGCAGCTCTCTTTTACGCTTGCTGCCATGGCTATGAAACCCTGGGCGCTCTTCCCAGATTTAGAAATGGATATGGGGGAAGCTACCCTGACTAGTATTGCCCCCAAAAATGATGGCAGAGCCTTGAGTAGGATGGGTACACAAACTGATGCTTATTCATTAATTTTCTTCCACTGCTGGAATCTGTCCCAGCTGACATTTGGGCATGAGCCTGGTGCATCTGGACTGGTTACCTGTCAATCGCCTTTAGACAAAACAATTTGAATTCACACTTATGGATAATGTCATCCCATGAGAGCACATAGAGAGGATGCATAATTAACAGAACTAGCAGAACTCAAAGGCAAACTTTAATTTTTTGTAATGTAGTTCTGTTTTGGTCATGTTCCTAAACATGTGATTTACCTTTTAGACAGGACAAGCAACCACAAGTGTGTTTAGACTTGAGTTATCACCACCAGAATTATGACCTCCTGACTGAAGGCTCTGAATTTACTCACTGTGTTTTATGGAGGCGTCATATAAACACCAGGCCCAAAAAAAAATAAAAATAATTCCAACCTCTTTCGCTCTCTCCAATTCCTACTTCATTGCTAATCTGTATTGGGATGCGGGATTAGCGGCCACGGCCGAGGTGTGGGAATGAAGATTACCTGCGAGTGGGAGCATCGTCCTGAGTCCCTTAGCGAAGGAGAAGGAGATAAACACACTACCAAGGATTAATGGATGCATGAAATGTTGGATTATGTTACTGGAGCATGTATATTTATAGAGTTATATGTGCTTTACAAAGCAATCCTCTTAAAGATTACTCACGCTCAACTTACTGTTCCAACATATGGAAATTGACTGGATGGCGATGAGCAACTTTAAATACAGTGAAACCTCACCTTCGGGCATTGGGTGACCTCTGAATTGTTTTTTAAACCCTTTTTGACTGACTTTTAATACATCAATTTTCTGTACTGCTTGTTCTCACTAGGCCAAAAGCTTTGTAGAGCTGCAGTGTTATTGGATGCAGATTGTCCCACGTCACTTTCCGGACAAGGACACCACGGTAAGGTGTATTCATTTAATTATTAAACATTGTTCGGATAGGCTGTGAGTGTGTGCTGTACTGTTTGATCTTTGGGATATTTTGACCAAATCATGTCACAGATGTGTTAAGACACCTAGAAACTGATCCATGGGGTGAAAATGCATAATACAGTGTCTCTGTAGTTTTCCCCAATATTTTGGTTAATTTCATACAACTTGAATTTAGATGCACCACTGTATAAAGATCGTAGTGCATCTAAATTCAAATACTGAAATACTCAAAATGAAAGGAAAGGTATATAAAACTGTGGTGAGACCAGCCATGTTGTTTGGTCAAGAGACAATGCCATTGAGGAAAAGACAGGAAGCAGAACTGGAGGTAGCATAGATGAGGATGCTGAGGTTCTCATTAGGAGTGACCAGGATGGATAGGATCAGGAAGGCGTACATCAGAGGGACATTGCATGTTAGAAACCTTGGCGATAAAGTCAGACTGAGATGGTTCGGACATGTCCAGAGAGAAAATATTGTCTGCGTTTAGAGCTGCCAGGTAGGAGGCGTAGCGGAGGTTTATGGATGTAGTAAAAGGAGGGTAGTTGGTGTGAGACAGGGTTGGATGGAGGAGATTGGTTTGTTGTGGCAACCCCTGAAAGCAAAATCCCAAAGATAAAGATACACCACTATATAAAGACACGTGAAATGTTACACTACACTTGCCTCTGCTTTACATGCAGGCCGTGTTGTTTACACACAAGTTGCGCCAATGTCAGTCAGTTGGTGGCTATTTGTTTTGTCCGATCAATATTGATATTTTTATTCTGTTTACCAGCACCATCCGTCCAGCCAGTGAGTTGGCAGCTATTTGTTTGTCCAAAATCAATATTTTTGTTACATCCTCACCTGTTAAGCAAAACAGCTGCGGTTGCAGGAAGAAAAAAAAAAAACAGCTTATACAACGGAACCCGCCCAAATGAGCCCCTGACTTATTGTGCAAGAAAAAAAAAACTGCCTTGTAAACGTATGTGCTGTGCTTGCATGCACACATGGCCAAGGTTTGTTTTCATTCTTGCAGATGCTAAATCAGGGAAGGGCACTGATTCGCTGTGCCTCATTTGAAGAGAAACTTGGAGATGTAATTGGTCTCCTGACACATGCAGTCGCTCAAAGACACACACACACACACACACACACACACACACACACACACACACACACACATGCATTCCCCCGCTCATCTCACGTTCTCATTCCATGTTTCCCAGGCCTTTGAACCCATCAGAATGCATTAGGCAAAGAACAAAGACTGTGTACACTGGATGATGTTTATTAGCCCGCTATGCACAAGATGATAAGAAAACCCTTATGGAGCTCATGAATATAATGCCTCATTATGTCGCGTAACTCCCTCTTTTCAAAGGGGGCTTCCTCTATTTAGAGCACATCATATACATCACAAAGTGTTCCTTGGCAAGTGTCAATCATGCAAGCTACTTTGAACAAATGAGGAAACGGTTTGTCGCAGTCATGATGCATATTTGGAACAATTATTAAATTATGTCATGTAAAGCATCACAAGGCAAGGATGTTTTGGCATTTTCATCTAAAGTGATGCAATTATTCACAAATACAGAACATAACTGTGTTCACTGCTTACAGATGAGTTCAACATGAAGGGGTCACAAACACATGACCTCAGCCCCTTGCCACATTGTTAAAATGAATTGTATCGTACAAAATAAACAGTAAAAAAAAAACAGTAATTTTAGAAGAATAAAGTCATAATAGCATGAAGCTGAAATATAAAATATGTTGATTGCAGGCTACCGGTAGATCACTAAGTTTGGGTCGATCACACAAATGTCACTTTGTATATGTCATATGACATCAGTCATCTTCATCATGACATGAAGCTCCCTTGCCTTGACTTCTGTTGTATTGTCTTTTGCATAATCATTTTCCATTTTTCTGATGGTAATGCTAACTGGATGTGATACACAAACTGTGTCCTAATGAATGCTACATAGCTATTTTGACTGACATATTACTCAAGTTATGTAGGAATTGTGTAATTGTCATTATTGCTTACATCAGCTACTTAGATTACCTGGAAACTTTGAAACTGTGAATGTGAAATCCAGATTAATTTAGTATAGTATTCCAAAGTTTTTTGGTTAGATTTGATATGTTTTTAAGAAAGAGGTGGATTATTCTGGCTTGTAATTGTATGCTGAAAAAGTGTGAACCCCTGATATACAGGTAAAACATACATACTCATATTTATCATGTGCTGATGGCTGTCCCGGGTAAAGATGCGGGTAAAGTTTGCAGCATGTGTGCTCCTTTTTTTTGTTTCCACTTGTTTGCACATGGCGGTGATGTCTGCGTAAATGCATTGTCATGTATGTTCTTTTTCAGGCACACAACATAGTATTTTTTTTTTCATGTCACACTTGACATGAAATCCAAAGTGGTCCCTAACACCAGATATGAAGGATAGTGGAGGATCTTCAACAGCAGGAAAGGCATTAGAGCTAGCCTGCATGTAGCTTTGCTAAGCAGCATGGTATGAATTTGTGAGGCAGAGCTCGGTGATGCTTTGACAATCTGTGTTCACACTTGCCTCACTCAGACCTGGAGTTTGCTGGCAGGTGGGCTGATATGGATCCCTCAGATGGTCTGTTTGGCTCTTTTGGTTCTGGACATGTTAGCCTATCTTGTTCTGACTGATGCGTTCATTGCGGTTTCCTTGGTACTCTTTTTAAAGTGTACTAAACCAAATCCTTCAAAGCTGAGCCAAGCTGGCACTGTTTGGTGGAAAGCAATATCCAGTACTGTTTTTGCCCTTTGTCCCTTTTGACCACCATAGCAACCTGTGTACAAGAAACCTTGGTAGTCAAATCTTTTGTAGCCTTGTGGCAATATTAAGTTGAATTTCCTTCACACAGATGATATGAAGAAAGGAAACCCAGTCTCTTAGAAAACCCACAAATTTATAAATGAGATCATCTTTGCCATAAATCTGTGCTTTGGTCCTGCATGTCTTGATTTGCTGTCAAATATTAGTTCAGACTTTTCAGAGGAGGCTCCATGTTGTTCCTTATTTGAGGGCTGAGGGAGGCGTGAAGGAACTTCTTGTGCTCGCTGCGGCTTTCAAGGCTGCATTAGAGCAGCAACGGGCGAAAACAAAGCGTGTTTCATCTCCACTTTTAAGAGAACCTATTTCCTATTTATAACCCATCGCCAGCAGAGGGATGACATCTTTCTCGCCTCCCGCTTGCTCTCCCGCTAACATTCCTCTGAAGAAATTAAGCAGTCAGTCAGTTTACATTCAGCTTTGGCATTCATCCTTATGGAACACTGACACCAGTGTGTTCACGCGTGATTGGCTGTGTCTCGCTGTCACTGAAACTGTGTGTTTGACTTTCGTTCTTTATATCTAAATATAAGAAGTAGAAAAACCAGTTGATCTGCAGTCATCGGCAGGTGACAGCTTCAGTGTATCAAAGGCACATCATTTCTTTGTAAACATACAAATACATGTTTGGAAGAAATGTTGCTAAGCATGAGCACTGATGCAAACAAGGAACAATAGTTTTATTTGACAAAGGAAACGGAATAATTAGTCACTAACGTTTTTGGGGTTGTTTTTGTCAGCGAATGCTGGGAAAGTTAAAATGCATGCTGGAGCCTATCCCAGCTGTCTTTGGGCGAGAGGCGGGGTACACCCTGGACTGGTCGCCAGCCAATCACAGAGCACATATAGACAAACAACCATTCACACTGGTTGTTTGGCTATATGTACCCTGCAATGGAATGGTGACCAGTCAGCTAGGTTAAGCTCCAGCATACGCCTGCTAGTGGAGGATTAATCTGCATTGAAAATAAATGAATCAATGAATGTCGAATACTTCACTGTCACAAAAGAAGAAACATGCTAGTAATCCCAATCAGTGTAACACATTCGAATATAATGGGATTCATCTTAATTGCACCACTTTCAGTTTGTTGTCTTGCCTGGAGTATTGAGTTCTAACGTTCTATCTTGCCTCAAGAAGCCCCGTAGATCTAACAATTGGAGAACCGTAGAAAGATTTTAATTGTTACCGAAACTAGCTTTTCTTCAGGCAAAACGGCTGTGATTTCTCCCACTTTGAAACTGTCCTGGAGCGCTACATACTACATCCAAGCGAGTTCATTACAACTATTGGTCTCTTTTTGAGCTACTCTATACCACAAAGTGAGATGTCAATACCTTATTTTGGGTCCTTTCTGAGATGATGCTTAAAGTTGTCTGTCATAGTTAAGTACTGCAATGGAGAAAAGCGCTCCATTCTGTTCTCTTCCTGCTCGGAGCATGCAAGCCACACCCCTATATAACACAAACGCCCAGGCAAATATGATATGAGCTTCTGAGTATGCGTGGATGTACATGAGTCGCGAGCATACTTCCTTTCAGGGTTGGATATCATTCAGTTTAACTCATAATTGTGAAGAATAAAAAGTTTTTTGTACAATCTGGTCCCTGAAACTACTATTGGTAACATATGCTAGTCGGTGGTGGTGTTTTTTTGGGTGACAAAGTGTAATTCAGAGCCAAGGAGGGATGTCACCTTTTAACAGTGTTTGCTAAATACCAGTGACAGCATATTGTCATATGTGAAAGAGGTAAATGGTATTATCGCTGCAAAATTACAGATCAGAACAGAATGATGCTCATGTAAACAATGTTCATAATAACTGTGAAAATTGCTACCCACGCAAGATACGGTTCCTCGGTCTTCCCACACAACGTTGCATTGTCTTGTTTACTTGTTACACACATTACATGGTGTTGCTTATTTTAATCACTTTCTATCGAATGTCATATATTGGGAAGCGTTTAACCTTCAAGTGATAACGGGAACCTTTTAGTGCCTTTTTTTTTAAAATTTCAAGCCAATTCGGCTGCATCGAAAGAGGTGACAGTGTATAGGTGAGCACAAAATAAGACTTGTTTCTCATGACATGTCCCATTGAAAATTACATTTTATATCCTACGTTTATCATAATTATTTCTTTAAAATTGTGTGAATGGTTGTTTGTCTATATGTGCCCTGTGATTGGCTGGCGACCAGTCTAGGGTGCACCCGGCCTCTCACTCCAAGACAGCTGGGATAGGCTCCAGCATGCCCGTGACCCTTGTGAGGATAAGTGGTCTAGAAAATGGATGGATGGATGAAGCATGCAGTAACATTTCACCCCTTTTACGTTTTTCTGCAAAAGTGCCTTTCGAGTAAAATGAGATGTGTGTCACTATTGCTTTACTGGTTGTTGGATCTACATCGTACTCTTTACAAACTCATAACAGGAACACTAATCTAATGGATGTGTGTTTTTGGTCTCCCTTTGTAAAAACAGTCGGGCACACAGATGATGAGACAGTTCTGGGCCAATGCTGTGTGGTGAGAGGATCAACCTACAAAAGTTTCATGCACACATCAAATTTGCTGATATGTTTTTTTTGTGTTCTATACAACTCATGGAATACACAAAAAGCACTTTGTTTGTTATCAATAAATGTTTCAGTTGACTCATGACATGCTGAATACACTCTTCACATACTTTCCTATTCCGGGTGAGAGTCAATGCAGCTGGAGTAACTCAGGAATGTTGAAAGCAGTTAAATATTGATTGTTTTGTTATCCTAATGGTCAAAGTTAATATACTTTTTTGGTTTCAAAACGAAGCCTCCATTAGAATCATTAATCCATTCCATAATGTCACTCAAACAGAAACTTATCATTCATTCATTTTCTACCGCTTATCCTCATTAGGGTCCTCATTAGAGCTTATCCCAGCTGACTTAAGGTGAGAGGCGGGGTACGCCAATCGCCAGCCAATCACAGGGCACATATAGACAACCATTCACACCACCATTCATACATATGCACAATTTGGAGTCTAGCGTTTTTGGAACCCACCACAGGGTGCAATCAAAGTTGTCTCCTAGCTTTGTGGCCTGCACGCAAACCACTCAAACACTGTGCAGCCCCAAACCAATCATTGTTTCCCATAAATAATATAAATACAGTTAATCTGTTATGGACATCCCAAAATGTTAACACAAAACACTAGTTTTGACTAACTGAAAGAAATGAATCCCTGTTGTTGTTGTCCCCCCATTATGACCACTGCCTCTCCAGACCTCATGTCACAGTTTGAACCATGACTCTGGGATTTGCCGAATATTAGAAAGGGCATAGATTGGGAGGCAGTGGCTCAGGAGGTAGAGCAGGTTGTCCAGAAACTTGACGTTTCCTCTGCCCAGTCACGGTTCTTCACACTTGCCTCCAGTGCTGCCCACGCTGGTATATGAATGTTTGGTGGTGGTCGGAGAGGCTGTAGGCGTGAATTGACAGCCATGTTTACATCATGTTCCTTACCACCTGTGTATTTGAGGAGTGAATGAATAATGGGAAAAGCACCATTAAAAATGTTATCATTTATTATTATTACATTGTATGTTTGTATGATGTACCTCACCTCTTATCCAAAGTCAGCTTAGTTGGCTCCAGCTTACCCATACCAGTCATTTTCCTGGCGTTAGGATACGCGCTGTTTAAAGTGCATCTGCAAAGACGCTTCATCATCAGACAAGACATATACATTCTTTTGCGGCTCTTCCACAAACATTTGGAGATTTTTATCATTGTGAAGAATGGCACCTCTAAAAGTCAACATCCTTAAAGGTTATATTCATTCATTAAAAATGATGTTGTTCAAAAAAAAGTTAATTTGTCTTCTGCTTGTCATTTTCACTTTCCCCTTATTAGAACACATTTGATAACAATTTACAAAATTGCGAAATTGTTGAAGCTATTACCACTCCTGGTTCATCCATTGCCATGCTGTTGCATTACTGAATACACTTTGGTATTTGCATAGCTTTAGCAATGTGGCTTTCAGGGAGGGTGTAAGGAGTATCACAGTGTCAAATGTTGGTAATCAACTACAGTGAGGTTGTGCCCCACAACAGGTTTGTCTTTCTTTCCTATTTCCTATTTAACATTAATGCTAGAAAGTGTTAGTTATGATCTTGTGGTTGCTTGGTTTTATGAGAGGAAGTTGTAGAATTAGTTCAGATATGCAACATTATGACGAAAGTAAATGATGACATTCAGTTTTTCCTCTCAGGATGAACACCACCATTTTGGAAGACTGCATTTTGACATCCATCTATGACCAAATGTCCTCCATGCTATGCCCCAATATTATCAGTCTGATCTTGAGGCTGCCCATCCATAGCTATGTCCTGCTGGTGCTCATATGGAGACACTGGGTTACATCTAAAATGTTCCAACTGAACGAGACAATCTGCGAGATCCTCACCTGCCTCTACGATGTTTTAGCCATACTGGTTTTCTTCTTTCCAGTCTGCATTTTGCTGAAATGCACACAGTTTTTACAGGCTTTCAGTCTCATTCAGCCATCTTTTCTGCTCTTAAATTGTACAGAACGCTACATTGCAGTCGTGAGACCGTTACTGTACATGAGGTTGAAGTCAGTGAAGGTCAAACTGGCCTTGTCCGGACTTTTTTGGCTGTGCTCACTTTTCACCTGTTTGGTAGTTGTACTTTACAGCAGGTTAGACTTCTTCTTTGTCATTCAGATCTGCATGTGTTCTTGGGTGCAGCTTTATTTGTGTGTTTCCACTCTCCTGGTGTTGAAACAGCCAGTGTTGGGGGACAAGCTTGGGCAAAAAGAAGAGATGGACAGCATGAAGCTTAAAGCATTTAAAATAATACTGGTCACCACTCTATCAGTCCTGCTGGTCTATATCCCGTTGGCTACTATTGTCACTTTTGAGAATGCCATCAAATATGATTATTATGTTCACCTTTTCAGTGTATTCTACACCGCGACTGCCATGTCAGGGTTTGTACAGGCAATGATGTTCCTCATACGTTGTGGTGCATTTAAGAATTGCTTTCTTTGTTGCACAAAAAATCAAAGTAACGTGTAACTGCAATCCATTACGCAATATGATATCAGAAATCATGCAATTACAAATATTAAAATGTTTTATGTGATTGTGGCTGTTGTTTGCCGTGAGTGAAAAGTGAAATAGGTGTACCTTATGTTATGACTGTAAGAGCTACATTTGATTTCTGCTACCAAAAAAGTTCATTTGCATATTATTTGCTAAGACATTTGCATTGGTTTTAATGTACTGTACAGAGAAAGCTAGAGTGGACTTTAGGACTCATGCTATAGAATGTTACTTGCTAATAGTTGTTATTTTTTTATAGTGATACCACGTCTATACGCACTCCATTATTTAATTCAGCTGTTGCTTGGGTAAATCTGGACCTTTCCATGAAGTCTTAGTTGATATGTCATAATGTTAGTAGTAGTTCCAAGGTCAACTCGTATGTAATTACTGTGGCCTGTTAATTTACCTTTCCATTTTGTGTCCATATTTTTTCCACAGAGGTCTGCTATTTCTATTTTATAAAAAGGCTAAAAAAAAAAAGGCATCAGTTGCAGTTTTTTCCTTTACATTGTTTTTGTTACCTCTGGTCTACAGCATACATAGAACCTACTAAAAGTATCACAACTCCACCATAAGACCGTTTTCCTATTTAATGAGTGTACTACCGCAAGTGTGCTTTGTCTTTCTCAAGGACGGAATTTCATTCGTCATTGCTACTGTGAGGTTGTTTCAACTCATAAGTCAATATTTGAATAGGCAAATCCTAAAGACCACACTTTGAAAAGGCCAAAGTGAAAACATTATGTCTCTATAATTACACCCAGGCAATGAATGAAAACCTTTTTGGAGCCACATGGTGGCTTTAAAATTAGACACATTCTCAGGTTTGAATAAACTATGTGAAACAATACTGTGTGAAGTCAAGCTGAGACACTTCTCAAGCTAAATCTGACTTAAAACCGCATGATGTGTGGGATGATTCATACCAAAACAAAGGATTCATGTTGCCATCCAATGTTTCTTTTTTGTTGTTAAAAAAATGTATTTTTGCTTGAGGGGGAAAAAAACCCTCATTGAACAATAATAAAGAAAATAGACTACCTCGCTTGTTAAAACTTCACCACCTATCATATAAACTACCAGATACCGGTTGTGGGTGGAGAATAAGGATACAATTTGTACAATTTGACTGGATGTAGACAATGGTTTTAAAATGCTGGAGAACTCCAAAACCCTGCAGGTTCAGTCACCCTAAGAGTCATGCAAAATAGCATATGAATCTCGTATCTCAGACAATGGTTGTTGCATTGGCATTTATTTCAAAATAATTTATAAAAGGCAGCTATACAAAATCTTAAATAAATACGCCAAAGTGCATGTCACTTTTCTCTCTCACATCAAAACGGGGAGAGAAAAAACAGTTACCAACAAATGAAACCCTTTATTTTTTTTTTTTTAAATGAGGAGTAACGATTGTTAAATGACTAGTCCTTCCATCAAGTGGCTACAATGCTTCCTGGAAATATTACTAATAGTGTTGTAGAACAACAAGTAGTGTAAAAAGTATCACAGCCTAACATGAGGTCATATCCTGGTATCTTTTCACATCGCTGACAGCAAGTTCTGTGATGGCCAAAACTAAAGGAGACCGTTCATTATGACCCTGCACGCACCCCCGATCCCGCCACCCGCGCAGCCACCTGCTTGCTATGAATGACGTCTTTGTGATTGACATCACAACCTCATCGGCCTTCCTCTCACGCTCAGCGGACACCATGGCAAAAAAAGGCAATGACCCAGTCTATTTGATGGCGAACAAATCATAAAGTTGATTTTAGAGTGCTACTAGACACTGGTTTAATCTTGAGTACATAATGGAAATCATATGTATATTTGCACGTGTGTGTATGTGTATATGTGTATATATAATTCTGGAAATCTATGTTTTCTCATCTTGTCATCTAAACTTGGCTTTTTTGTCAAAATGGTAAAGGGTACAGTAAAAATCTACTTTCTCAAGCTATCACAGCATAGCGTAAGCATCTGTGCAATGAGATGAAATCAGAACACCCACCCTCCATTGGACTACTGTCTCACTTCTAAGTGAGTTGTCACAGTCACACATACAGTATGATCCATATGTACAGTAACAGGGTCAACAGAGCTAACCCCCCCACCCCAAACATTCAAGGCTCATGAAGGCTTAAAGGGGAAATGCACATTTTGGAATTTGCCCATCATTCACAATCCTTATGTGAAAATGGACATATTTATTTCCTTTTCTGTGCATTGTAGCGTGAGTTGGTATATGAGCCAGCTAACAACGGACATCATGGAAAAAATTTTTTAAAAACCCACAGTATCCATTTACATAACTGACTTGTATATTAACCAAGCTATAGCCATATTATTGTAGCAGCTAACATGAAATTTTTTTCTGGCGGACTAACACGATGCTTCGTAAGTGCTCGTCTCAGCATCATTCACAGAGAGTGGATACCTAGCTCTCAATTTCACTGCAAAGACTCAACAAGATGGTCGTATGCCGTCAGCATTTTTTACCTGAGGACTGGAGCGCACATTTTTTGCTGGAAGACACAGCCATCCCAAGGAGAGCGGACATAAGTGTTGCTGTTGACGGGACTAGCATAAGTATGTGTATCAGTGCCCCTTGAAAAGAGGCTTCTGTAATGTTTAAAATCAAGATACTGCAATTATTTCTTGTTGTCTTTGGTGTACACATTAATGCATGATCACAGCATGTACATCAAGTGATGCAACATTTTTAGAAGTGTTTTTTAGAGGGCTTCAAATCAGGAAAAAGCCAAAAGAAACAAGCAAAACATTGTCAAAGTAGGTGTGTCCCAATGGTGTGCATTGTTAGCTAGCTCATATTAACTCCTTTTATCTTGTTATAATGCACAAAAGGAAATAAATATGTATGCATGTTTGACAAAAGGTTTGCGAAGAATAGGCAAAATTCCAAATAAGTATCTAGAGTTTGTACATGGATGAACCTGTATCAAAAACATGGGTTACTGCAGATGTGAGACAGACGTTTACATAATTATGCTAACGGTGAAATTAAGCTGGATTTAACTTTGGAGTTCATTACTTTCTATTACACAAATATGAATCTGTATTTAGACTTTCAATCCTGTTTCTAAATATACTGTTTCAGTCTAAAACTCAAAGAATGAGGAAAAACATCTGTTTATCACTTCTGCAAAGCCGTTGCTAATTATGTTATCCACACTCCCTTAGCTAGCTTGTGTCAGACAGGTGAAAGGCTAAAGGGATAAGAAGGGAGCAGAGACAAAAATAGGAGGCTTTTTGGCTGACGGCAACCCAGAAATTAAAAGACAGAAACCGGAAGCGGGGAAGTAGATAAGGGTGACACACTTGTCAGCTACAGAAAATGATGTCTTGTTGAAACTTATTGATTATTTGGACCTGCTTGGAAGCTCTTACCTGCCTGGATGGAAGTGTATGAAACTCAGATAAGTGCTACTCTACCTCTGTTTTTTGTCACTGTCACTACTTCCTGATTGGTGGCCATCTTAAGTATCCAACTGTGGATCCTTGATTAGTGTCCATGTTTTTTCGGTTTGTCGAAAATGAACATCGAATTTTTACTTGGTTTCCATACATTTTGCTTTTAGTGTACACCATGGCGCACAATTGGTCGTGTTATTAACACACTGGGTGAGTCCAGCTGTGTTTGTTTTCCCACTGAAAGTTACTGTTGCATTCATTAAAGACAATATCAACATCTTCCTCTTCGCTATCATTTTCCAGTTTTGTTATTTCTTGAATTCAGTAGTTTTTCTCACCTTCTTTATGAAATTGCTGGCACTTGCAACTTTCTTTAGCGCCCTTTTTGGTTTACCAAGGTGAGAAACTCTATTCAATTCAAGGTCTCATTGGTCTCTGCCACATTAGCCACATTTTTATCTTTCTGAATGGAATCCTTCCGAATGACTTTTCCGAAAATAATGGTGTACATGGAAAGGAATATTCCAATCTCTGGTCTACATGCGCCGCTATAAATTTGCAAATTTGTTATTCCAACAAGTGAAAGAAATTCAGGAAAGCCGGTATCACGTGATGTTTACGTTTTACTGCGCATGCCTCATTGACTATTCTGTTTATATTATAGCGGCGCATGTACACCAGAAATTGGAATATTACTTTCCGCGTATACCATTGTAGTTTCCCAGTGACAAATATTAGCAAAACTGGCCCTTTTAATGCTTAACCCTCTGGCTTCTGTTTTGGCATTTTGTGTGCACTTGATTGAGCAAAGCCATATGGTTTTGTTTTTCCACCTGAAATCAATTCCCTGGGATGTAAATGCCCTCAATTTTTTTTTTATTTGGACATGAAAAATGATGGAATCCAACAAGTGTAGCTGCAGATGAACTGATGCATCACTCTACCACCTCTTCAGCTGCAGCCAAGACCTGATTCCTCTCGCCACCCATTCCTTCCCCTTGAAACATTCAATTCCATCTCCACCTCGACTTCCCATCTTCATTCTTGTGGAAATTTCCCCTTTATCTCAATCCTTTGCTGTCGACTTTCTCCCTATCTTTGCCGTCTCCTCTGCCCTTTCTCCCTCCCTCCACATGTAAGATGTGTGAAATGTAAATGTGCAGACAGCTGCTCTCATTCTCCCAAGTTTTGATTCAGCCATCAGCTTAATTAACGCCTGTGAACTGTGACTCATCTCCAACTAGGTGAGAGAATCTCTGTGGACCAATGAGCATGCACACTTTCCTTCTCAAAGTAATGTGTGTTACACAATCCTCAATTTATTTACTCCATGAATGCAATCATACCCTAAGTTCGGGCTCAAATAAGATGTCAGCCCTCAGTGGCCAACTCTGGAGCCTGTTTTTTAAGTCTTTGGCCCACATTTTATCTTTTTTTTTTTTTTTTTTTTCCCAGGACCACAACCTGCAGCAACTTTTCTGCTCTTCAACACAGTCTTTCTTCCTGGAGTCTACTTTTCTTTTTTAATTGGGCTATCAATTAACAGGCGGAACTAGGATCACCAAGCCCTTTGAGATTTCACAAATTTTATGCACAACCTCCAAAGCCACAATTGCTCCCAGTTTTCTTAGACGGTGTTGTGCCTCAGCATCGGGTGGAATGATTCATTGTCGGTGAAACCTCTTGTGTTTGCGCCACTTGCTATTTATGCAGGAGCAGAGAGTGGTTTTTTTTCTATAATTTGGCAGGGGTTGGCGAGCCACTGTACACATATTCCTCTATGTGGTCTCTTGGCAGCATGGCAGCCACAGAGATTTGACTGTGGTAATGACCCAGAGATTTGTGCTGGGCTTCACTGTATGAAAAACAAACATGAACCAGGAAATATGAATAGAAACCGATAGCAAATGACGGTGTGTAATGTGCAGCATTACAGATTAGCAGTGAGGACAATGTCAATTTAAATTGCAAAAAGCAGAGCATTAACAAGTACAGTGACAAGTGTTGAAATGGCTTTTGACCCCAGAAGACTCCAAGTACAAATGTGTCAAAACTGTGTGCTGATATAAGTAAATACAGGAGAACGTCTACGGTGGAACACAATCTTCTGTTCGGAGTTGGAAACCATTTTCTCTTGTGAGAGTCAGCAAGGTTCATGAAATCTGTGGAGGCAAAGAACCAGTCAAAATTTTGTGTGAGTTATAAATAAAGGAATTCCTTTTCTCTTGCTCTAATTAAGCCCATCAAGCAGGAGCAATTACTTGATGTGATCTTTGACCATGGCTGCTATAAACATTTATATACTACCACTGGAACACTGGTGGAGCTACTGAAGTGGAAAAAAAACCAGAGGCTTTCGCAAATGTGGGCTTTCTAACAGGGCGCAGAGCAGATGTCTGGTGTTTTCACCCAAATCTTTAATAAGTCACTGTCATCGTCGATCTATGTAGAATGTCAGCCGTACTGGTCATGGTAATCTGCAAAGATTTTTTTCGATGCAATTGGACTCTTCTTGTTTTCTTCCAAAAGGCTTCTTCATTAAATTTTAGGTGTGGAGTTTCCCTTGTCTGTGTCTCTGGTGGGTGTGTCCCCAATGGGTGGTCACAATAAGGTTGTTGTTATTGTGGTCTGAACGACTGTCCTGCATTACATTAGGTCATTGGCCTTTCCGGTAGCAAAACAACTTGTTAGTAGGACTCAGGTCGTTGAAGGAGACACGCTCCAGAGGGTCATCATCACCGCCCAGAAAATTGTCGGCTGCCCTCTCTAGTGTTCAAATCACGGTGCTTCAATAAAGCACAGAGCATTCTCAAGGACCTATCACACCCAGGACATGCCATCTTTAAACTTCTGCCTTCAGGCAGACGATACAAGCTACTGGAAATCAAAACAAACAGACGAAAACATAGTTTCTGTCCTCAGGCCATAACTGCACTCAACACAAAATAATGTTGACTTTTTGACAACCAAATGTGCAATAAGTCTTATATCATCTAACCAGATGTCTGTCTTTGACATACCGTATTTTCTTGAAAGAATGGCCAGGAGTCCTTGTTTAACCTTTGACCTTGGTTACCTTGGCAATCTCACCTCAGATAATAACATTCCAGAGCATTTTCAGTATGACTCAGATAAAAAATCCACAAGTTTGAACCTTTGTGGTCAGTAGAGATGTAAGAAGAGATAACATTGATTAGACTATTTGACTTTATTGTGTCTCATATAATTAAAGTGAAAGTGTGAAAGATGACCATTGAAGTTGTGGCTGAATTTGGGCCTGCCAAAGCACATTATTTTGGATCTTTGACCATACTAGAACTCATTAGGAGAGAATTCTTGCACTGACACAAATTATTAACTACCAAATAATATAAATATGTAGCCAGTGGAGAGGTGTGAAGGCAAATGCATTGATTTGAACTTTACATATGTAGTTTTAAATCTGCTGGGATAAGTTTCAGCACACCAGTGTCCCTAATACGTACAGGCAATATAGAAAATGGATGGGGATGCAGAATGCTCCAACTGATTAAACCGCATTGCGGTGAAATTCGTCCTTTTATGAATGAATTTACTGTATGTGCCATATCACAAAAGTTCATACAAAATAAATTTGGATTTTATACAAAAAGCACTCTCGCAAGACAATTTAATGTCATAAAGTATGATAAATGTCTGATATTTGTTGTGATGCTCATGCAGGTGCAGAATGATTAAAAGTAAAGCGCAAAATTTTAGTACCACAAAAACAATTAGTAAGGTACAAAACACTGTGTTGATTTATTTTCAGTGAAATGATCGTTTTGGATCGTTTTTACATTGTCCTCAAAGTTTTGAGGTGCACAAATAAACAGTGAATGTTTAAAACGTTGTGAATTGTTTGTCGTCATGAAAAAGAAAAGCGGTAAAAGTGGATGTGATATGTGGGCTGTGAGGTGTCATATACAAAAACAATATATGTGACTCAGCTCATTGACTTCCTGCCCTCTCTTCCTTGATTGACGACAAAATATTCTCTTACATCAACAATATCCAACAGGGTGGCCTGACCTCATTGTGTGAGGTTACGTTATGTTTCTATTTTCTGCTGTGTCGGGCCCTAAGGTCCTGAGGTCAACAGGAAAAAATATACACAACCAATGTGAGAATAGAAAAATGTTTGGGGAGGGTAGAGATGAGGGGTAGTAGAGAATATAAGCTAATAACTGTAACTTTTTACTGATATTTAGAATGCACAGATTTGATTGGTAGCATGATATGGGATGGCTTAACTCGTATGCAATTGGTCAGTGGAGTTCCTGGTCTGAGAAACCAGTATTAAGTTTTAAAAAGTTTTTGTTCAAAATAAAACTGTCCCTTTAAATCCTAATTAGTCCCTAAAATGGAGTATTTGCAACCGTTAGAGACACTAATTTTCGAACGTGCTTCAAGCATGAGATGGTGCTGTCTTCATTTTCCAAGCACATAAGGCACCCCCCCCTTTATGTAAGACGTGCACGAGCATGAGTTATGTTGTGTCAGCTCATGAGCTATCATTAAACGTACAGTCTGTCATAACAATTGAATGACTGCAAATTGCTGGTTGCTTCTCTGAGATTGCTTTTGTGTGTGCACGTGCTGCAGACATGTACGCGTCTACTAGGCAGCCGTGACAGCCATGAATACCAGTCATCTTATTCAGCGCAAATTAAAGTGTTCATGAAATTTCATGCAGTTTTGACATTGTTTTGTTGACTGTTCTTTTAAAGCACCATTGGTAACATGCTACCACAATGTAATGGAATGGTTGGAAAACAATGTAATCCTGAGCCGGTTGCAAGCAGGCCCTGCAAATAATTTCTTGACAAAAGGTCCGGGTCTGTATAGGACGCCGTCTGGGTTCTGACTTGGACCGTGGTCTGCCAATCTTGTACTCTAATACATTGCATGTTAAACTCTAAGAAAATATTCAGCAAAGAAACCCTCTAATGACCCATCATTAGGTGCACCAGCTCAAGCTAATGAAATCCAGCTTATCCACTCAACAATTTAATTGCACAATTTTATTGGGTGTAATTTCAGAATGAACCTAAAATGCACTATAACTAGGGGTGTAACTGTATGCTGTAATCAAGGTTCAGTACGTGCGTTGGTTTTAAGGTTCAGTTAATTTTTCATACAGGATAAAAGATTTGTGTTTAACTATTTAAATAGACTCAAAATTGTCCATAGGTATGAATGTGAGTGTGAATGGTTGTTTGTCTATATGTGCCCTGTGATTGGCAGGCGACCAGTCCAGGGCGTACCCCACCTCTCTCACCCAAAGACAGCTGGGATAGGCTCTGGAGGAGGAGTTACCATAGTGAGGACAAGTTGTACAGAAAATAGTTAATTGGTTGATTTAAAAAAAAAAAAAGCAAAATAAAAACAGCAATCTGCTGCCAGGTAATTATAATTTTAAAACATAAAAATGTAAATCATACAGAAATTTGTGTTTGTATTCATCTAGAGCTCCGCTTCTGTGTAGGGTGTGCAAACATGTGACGACTAAACGTAGGTCACTATTGATGGTTATTCCATCTATTTGTTGACTGAGCAGCCAGGATAGAGACCTGTGTCCATTTGTGCTTCTATGGATGTCATCATATTCTTAAAACTCTTTGCACAAGTGATACCCTTCTGACATAGCGTCCCAAATAAGGCAAAGAAAAAGCAAAACACATGGTAATTTAATCCTTGAGAGGCGTAGAGGCCTACTCTCAAAGTAGAGAATCTACTGTATTTTCACTTCAACCACAATTTGTATGTATGGACTGTATATTTGTATTGAAAGAAGAGACAAGCATTTTATCTCAAATTTATAGGCACATCATTCATCTACGATGTTCAGTCGGCACCAAAACTGATTAAATAAGTTTGAACTCCCGTTTGACGGTGTGAGTGCAACTGTCCTCTCTGTGATCAAATTAACGGCAACCCGAGCCGATCCCATTCGTATCCATTATGCTTTGAAATGGATCAATGGCCAGAAGGTGTGGGACTCATCGCTCTGGGCCTGTCAGTGAGGCGATCCGTGAGCCAGAAGAAAATGAGCACCAGCACAAGCTGGGACAGCATCATGTACATTAAATGTGGATGGAAAGTATGTATTATGTGTGTGATCAAATTATGTTTTTTTTGGGGGGGGGGGCAGATGTGATACATATCTTTGTGCTTGTTGTCTATTTTCAAGCTAAATGCGGTTCTAGCACCTTTTATCCCTTATTTAAACTATGTTGTTGCTGTACCCCCTGAGCCTTGAAACCCCTGGGTGGTCGATATGGCCTAGTTTTTTATTTCCTGCTGCACACAAACAAGCAACACATGCACAATGCACCGTCAGCCCAACTCACACAAACACACACAAGCACAAAAATACATAGAATGCCAACCCTGTAAGCACAGCAAAAGTGAATGGAGACTCTTTCCTCCCATCACATCTTATTGAGGACAAAAAATAGGCAAAGTAAGGATGACGGAAGGGAAAAGGGGAATGATGAAAACTGGAGACAAGAAAGATTGTTTAAAAAAAAAATGGAGGCCCTAAAGGATAATATGTCACAGTGTATGGCAGGGAGCCAAGACACACTGTGAATAATATTCACTGCTTTTCTGCTGAGCTGGCTTGTTGCAGCGTTAAAATATAGCGGCAAACATGTTCCACTGGCGAGCCTTAATGATGACAGCCCAAGGGATGGATAATTAAGACAAAGGGAAGAGGAACCAGCCTCACTACAACATTAATTGTTTTCCAATGGCTGTTTTATTTACTGGTGACTTCAATATGGATGCTTTGCTGAGCTCAGTAGCCAATCACCTTTGAAGGTGTAGCAGTAAATTCCAGTTTGAAAAGTGAAATAATTCCTGTATTTAATGTACTTTATTTATAAATCAAACGTTTATTAGACGGTATCCAGCTGATAAACACATAAACATCAACTGCCTTCCAATTTGCTCCTTTCCCTTTTTGATTTCCAATGAATGTTGTAATGTGAGGGTTTCTGTTACATATAACGGATCGTGGCGCACCACTGCAGTAAAATAAAAGCTGCCACAACTTAAACTTATTTTAATACAGGTCCACATTATTTACAGTGGGGAAGAATGCCTGCTGACCTCCACTGAGGATACAGTTGGACGGTGAAAGGAATACTTTGAGGGGACAGTTCCATCACCGTGGCTGAGCTCTGAGTTGAACTCAATAACTTTTTCGATGTATAAAAAAAGCCAATTTCTTTCAAACGTCTTTCTAAATGTGCGAGTAATTTAGCAATTGGCATGCAATTCTCCTTTAACAAAATGCTGACCAACCAAAACTTAAAATTATTATTTATTCTATTTATATATTCTATTCTATTATTTGTTACACGGGAGCCAGGCAATGACATTTCGTTGGCAAGTTCACTGCTGTGTTATTGTGCAATGACAATAATGAAAGTCTGTCTATGATGAGATAGCATGATTATTGCACAAGTGTGCCATAGGCTGGCCACAATAAAAGCCACACCAAAATGTGCAATTTTATTACACAGCACATGCCCCAGATGTCGAGGATAGGTGCTATAGGTTATGCTGACTGCTGGAATGTTTTTTTTTCCTCGATTATAAGCCATCTCCAAAGGTGTTTCAGGGAATTTGGCAACACATCCAACATGCCTCATACCCACAAACCACATCTAACATACAAACCGTCACAAACCAAAACCAGAAGCTCATCTGCATCCTCATTGGGCTCTCAACCTGACTGCAGTTTGTCGGCTTAACCAAGTTGAGTGGGCAAATGCTCATGGCACATTTGATGGCATCTGGCACTTTTGGAGAGGTGTTCTCTCCACGAATGAATAACTGTTTTCACTGTTCAGGGCAGGTGGCAGACAGCATATTTGGCGTCGTGTGTGTGAGCAGTTGTCTCATGGTGGCAGTGGGGTTATGGTATGGGCAACAATGTTCCAAGGATCTGTGCATAATTCCTGGAAGGTGAAAACCCAATGCATGCATGACCAGCATACCTACTGGACATGTCACCCATTGAGCGTGTTTGGGATGCTCTGGATATTCCGGTTCCTACCAATATCCAGCATCTTCACTTCATCTTCACACAACCGTGGCAAACGGTAATCATACCATAGTATGCTGACCCCCCACCCCAATACACATTGGCATTTTATTGTGGCTAGCCTAAGGCACGCCTGTGGTGTATCTTATTAGCATCTTGATATGTCACACGTGATTTTTGTTGCGTGCATTTTCTTTCTTTGCTCTATTTATTATGTCATATCATAGGAAAATATGTGTGAGTCACACTCTTTGAGCCACGGTTTTGTCTTTTTAGCAACTTCAGGAGAATATTTTCCACCAAATTGTTGGCTGAAACCAGAATTGTACAGCTTCAGTGTGCTCAACTTTAGCACCTCCACTGTAGTTTGTCTTATGTATGTAAAAGCAGAAAATCGAGAAAAAACAGGCTCTGCTGTATCACATCACAATTTGACTAATGCAGTGGAACCTTGGTGTCATTGATTTATACCAGAAGCTCTGACTCTAACCGAAACTGACCGAATAAACGTAATAAAATTTTCTCATAAGAAAAAATGTTAACACAATATAGTGTTTAAGAAGTACTGACAGTCCCTCTGTCTGCCCTTGGTGCTTGCAGAAGTAAGAATGATCTGATTGAGTTAAAAAGCTGTGTAACTGACCAGTTGACTCATTGATTCATGTACAAGGACGCGTCTTTTTAACATTGCTCTCAATCATTGTATGTCTTTTTCCATATAGACATAATTTAATGAGCCGTGCTATAAAGGCTCTGTGTAGCTCTGAATCCTGCTCCTGAATAGAGAAGCGCCTGGTGCTTTGTTTAGTGCTGGACGCGTTGCCCAGATGTCTGTATTACTGTAAACCCAAGCAAGATTACTGTTAATTCTGATAGGGACTTGAATCCAGATTTCATGGCATCACATACAAATGCAAAGTCGGAAAATGCGCCCCACATGGCGGGCACCACAGGAAATGTCACATGGCATCCTAAGTCCTCGATTTATTATGTGAGAACTGCACGTTTGTGCAAAACACTGTGCTAACCACAACAAACAAACCAGGCAGGCACTCTGTTAACACTGCGAGAATAACACTGAGTGGAGCACAGACCTCCAAGGTGAGATGGCCACCTAAGTGGAGTGTCTTATGGTTACATTGTGACTCAAACTGTAATCGGAGGTAAACAATGTACAGATTTACTTGGATTTATTTTACTATGTTGTGCAGTGGGTAGAACTGCACTGCATCATACGTTTATACAGGTAGCTCTTAGTATGATGCAATATCAACAATAAATAACTATTGCTCAAAGAATATCTCTCTGATCTTTGTTTTGGGTATCATTAGATTGTGCAGATGTACCTAATAATTTGGCCAGTGAGGGTACATCCAACACAAAGTGCAAAAGGGGATGCACACATACCAACACACACGCATCCCACATGCTCTGTAAATAGAGAGCAAGATGTTGTGGACATTTGTGTGCTTGAACAAATGAGATTCTCCAAGAATGAGAGAGAGAGAGAGAGAGAGCGACGCACAGAAAGCCATCAAGGAGTCCTAAACCTGAAAGGGTGAGCAACCTAGTGAATGAAGACAGAGAGAGAGAAGCAGAGGCAGGAAAGGTGGACAGAACATTCAGTGACTCAGGATAGAGACGTGAAAATATCCCATGCTTGGAAAGAGCTTGCTTGGATTCCTCCTCCTACTCCTTCTATCTATGGACAACAGAGTTACAGCTGGATCTCACCCTGAACTTTGACCTTTTGTTACTCGTAGCATCCATCTTCCCACCTCAAGCCTCTTGTCCAACCTAGCGATTTTTATCTTCTACTTTTTTATACAGGGCACGTTCTGAATGTGTGGTGCAGATTATTCACATTACAGTCACATACAGTACGTAGAAAAGCAGGAACTAGCTACTAGCTAATCAGATGGTGCGTTTACAAACGGCATTACACTCAAAACATCAAGAATCAGTTAGTAATGTTGTGAAGCAAATCACCAAACGTCATCTGACCAGTGAAGCCACCATATAACATAACATTATATGACTGTTTCTATACTTAGTCACAGTATATATGTTAACTGTATGTAAGTAGTAAACATTGTGAAAGCGTTGATGAAAATGTTCCCAACAAAACAACAGCGAACAATTGTGAGGTCTGACTTGAGCGGAAACGGTTTTGGGATGCAAACATACAGTATTACTCTTTTGAACGCATATTGTTTTGAGAAGCAAAAAGCTTTACTTAAATGTCTAACCAGAGCTACTTTCCTCAACACCAAAACCGACCAGAACTCGGTTCACAGGACAGAGTGGGGAAAAGTCAGTGTTGATGCACTACACTGCTGATGGGAATGTCACACAACTTAATGTAAAAAAAAAAAAAAAATCTGAAGTATTCATAAACTTTCTTTTTACACTTGCATGACAGGGAACAATATTAAAATGTGACTTCAAACATTGTACACTTAAAAAAAGCCTTTAGGATGGTCACGGTTTGAACCAGGAAGAAATTATTTAAATTATAAGTAATGGTTGGTTAACTTCTATTTAAAACATTGTCTGTACACTTAATGGGATGGCCACAGTTTGATACCTGAATCATTTGCTATGATCATTTTGAACATTCAGGACCACAAATGAAAATATTTTTCTTTTAACATTTTGTGTTAATGTGTTAATAAATGATTCAATCAGTCAGAAACAAATTAGTCTATACATCATCAGTTATGTTCCACGAATGTGAGGAGCCTCATTTAGCTGATAGATTATGAGTTAGGGGCCGCATGGTGGTCTAATGGTCTCTTTTTCCCTACAGCATTTTACATTATATGCAAATGATATGCAAATGTTTACGTCACCCATCGACTTATAGTGACTTATAGGACAGCCAATGGCTATTTTTCTTACTGAAAACGAGTGGCATGAGTGCCATTGCATGACAGAACCTTAATTCTTACTTAGTACCTAAACAAGAATGAAATTAAAAAAAACAATGAAAGAAATGTAAATATGCTCTGTCTGTGTGAAACTATTTAAACATTTAAACATTGACATTCCGTCAAGCAGTGGGACAAGAGGACACAAATGTTAGCAATGCTAGCTGTGTGAACTACATTGCATTCTAAAAAACTAAATGAGCAAATTTACAACTCGGTAGCTGACTGAACTATAAGATGGATGCTTTCTACAATGAACGCCAGTTACACAAAACTAAACATGTGCTGTGAAACTGTTTTTTTTTTTTTTTTTACAAAGTGGTGAATGTGTGTGTGTCATCTGCCATTACGTCATGAAAACCCGGAACTTTAACAACCACACTAAGACCCTCTTCTCTCAAAAGTGGAAGCGAACAAGTGAGGGAGTTTTCATCACATTTTGCTGCTCATAAACTGGGTTTAACGACACATAGAATTAGAAATGCGGAAGTAAATACTTTTAATATCCACCCTGACTACATTCAGGGATGCAGGTGCGCCTAATGATTTGGCCCGGGAGTGAATAGACCAGACTAGATCATTTACATACAAGTGCTTATTTTTTCATATATTTTATCAACTTATCACCTATTATACGTTGTATATACGCTTGATGCACCCCCGCTGTTCATCCTCTCTCCCTCCTTTTCTGTCTCTCTCTCTCACTTTCTCTCCCCTCGCCGCTCTTATCTCGGTGCACATCGTCAGCTCCAGTCTGAAGTCAATCCTGACAGCTGCCGCCTGGCCGGGTCCACTTGCCGCCTTCTCCGCTGCCGCGTATCATCCACCCCCCCACCGGATATCAGTCAAGAAGCTAAACGTGTGTAATTATGGATGCATTTCTTACTCTTTGTTTAAAAAAATGTTTAGTACTTGCCGCCCAGGATGCGATATTTTTTTTTTCTGCTCCCCTTCCCCCCCACACACCCACCACCATCCCGTCTTTCTCTCTTTTTGCAGTTGCTTCGGAACTGTGGGAGCGCGTCCGAGTCTGGATGCTTGTCTTCAACTTGAGGGCGAAAAAAGACGAAGGAAAACTCCTCGGGATTCTCCGTGCATCGTGCAGGCATTGACACTCTCTGGTGAGCTCACTTAAAAAAATACATATATGTTAGTAATTGAGGTGATGGCTTTATTTTAATGCAAAAGTTATACATGTGCTTTGTGATTCTTTTGCGCATACATTGGACGTGTTGGATTTAAATCTGTCAATACATCATCACAAATCAGTTGATTTATTGAGTTGCAGAAAACAGTCAAAAAGAAAAAATGTTCAGAATTAAAGTGGTCGTTAATCGTACAAAAGATGGAGGGAATGGTTATGAGAGTGGGAGAGGGATATGAGGAAACATTTTAGGGATCCCTCAGGGACAGTGCCCATTTTAATTGGCTCCACAATGATGATATTGTTGGAAAGGCTACACTCTAAAACACTCATTGTTTGTATGTGTAGTGTAACATTGTAGGATTTGGATGGAGGGGGGGTCACTCATCTGCTGTTTATCAATTAAGCTTGTCTATTATGTAGATCTCACACTTCCTCCAAGCTAAAACATTCCTCTACCCACACACCATCCGCTAGCATCGCACCTCCCACACAGCCACACTTGCTGTCCACAGCCGATTAGTTGGTGATGTGCCACCATTTGCACTAATAAGGAGGAGGGGGGGGGGGTCCTGCTTAACTTTAATGGTGACTTTTGGTTCTTGTCATGCCGGCGGGGTGGGCATAAAGGCTCATGAGCGGAGTCATCAAGTGAAGATGGAGGTCATAAAGACACAGAGGGCATGCATTTTATGGTGCATGTACAGTGTGAGGGCCATCATTGAAGCATGTACTTGAGTGTGTGTGTGTGTGTGTGTGTGTGTGAAGGATCTTGCTCACTCATGTGTATATGCAAGGCAGGAAAAAGTAGAGCCCAAAAAGAAAGAGATTATGCAAACTCAAAAGTATGGCAGGAAGTGGAATACCCATGTAAGCAGTTTTTCCCTTAATATTTTTATTTAGCTGTCAGGGCCTTAGCGTGTTGGGATCCTCGGTCTGGAACATTGTCACCAGCTTGAGCTTTGCATGTAAGAAGGGCAACGAGTTATTTTAGCCTGGAACAGGCAGAAATACGGCATGGACTTAAGTATTGACACACATACTGAGAATATTCACCTTACTCAGACAATAATTCTGCAACTGTTTATACGAAGGCTACCTCAAAAATGTTTTACTTTGCAAGTGACGCTGTTGTCTCGACCTGCCAGAATCAATGTGCAAAGGCGTTTAAAACAATGATATACTTCCAGCTGTAGTGTTGTCAAAGCAAGATCCATAATCTATAATTATTGTATTCTGTAATACAATTTAGTGGAGAAGATCTTCTTAGCTATGACTTCAACCCTGTTAAACTTCTTTGGGATGAACTCTGAGCGATTGAGTCAGGTCCAGTTTCAGTGACCCTTGAGCTCACAAATGTTATTTTCCATGAAAGAACAAAAATATCCCCACAGACATCCTCAACCATGTTCTTTAAAGTCAAAGTCAAAGCCAATGAAACTAGGAGTGGGAGGCAGGGGGGGCAACCACATACAGTTGAAACCCAAAAGCCAAATGCCCCTGAGTTTGTATATTTGGGATTTTACCAAAATTGTGTAGAAAATGTGGGTAAACTTAAAGGGGACCTATTATACTCGTTTTTTTTACCCTTTGTATTGAGTTATGGTTTCCGATAGAGCAGTTCCATCCAATAACCCGCACAGAAAACTTTTTAGTTTTGTTGAATCTGCATCTATTCCAGCTATATTTCCTTTGATTTGTGCTTCCTGCCAAAGTGGTTTCTCGCCTTTTAATACCGAGCATTTGGAGACATCCCATACTTCTTTCAGGGCTCACTTCCAAATGTGCAAACCTCATTATCTGAAACTTTGGCATTGGTTAATAGGAGAATACAACATTCTAGTTACATTTATAGGTAAGAAAATTGGAAAAAGCATAAGAGGTCCCCTAAATAGTTAGATAAAGTTACATTTCAGAGGCCAAACCACTGTCATGTATGATATCACCGAGGGTGGGATTCTAGCTCCACTGGCGTCCCCGTTTAATCGGCCTGTGACATTATCAATATCGTACAATATTACATGTTTTTAAGCAATTTCTGTCGTACTTTCTTACGTTCTTTGCTGAGGCCCAGGACATAAACAAACCACCGTCTCAACTCTGTTTGGTTTTAGCCACTTCATGTGAGTAATTTGGCGGCGCCAGTATCCCGTCTGTGGAGGGCGCCCATCCGACTCACATATCCTGACCTCGTAGGCGCATAAGCGTTGAGCACAAGTTAAAGATTCTTATTGGGGGTTCCACAGTTCTTCTGTGTAGAAAATCTGCCTTGTAATCAGGATATCCAAGATAAATGATGGATGGATGGATGTATAGGTGTAACGCCCACATGTTCCAATACTTTTGTGGATTTGTCTTTGAATGTGTGGGTTCAGGCGGCACGGTGGTCGTGTGGTTAGCGCGCAGACCTCACAGCTAGACCAGTTTTCAATTCCACCCTCGGCCATCTCTGTGTGGAGTTTGCATGTTCTCCCCGTGCATGCGTGGGTTTTCTCCGGGTACTCCCACTCTCTTGGGTTTCCTCCCACGTTCCAAAAACATGCTAGGTTAATTGGCGACTACAAATTGTCCATAGGTATGAATGTGAGTGTGAATGGTTGTTTGTCTATATGTGCCCTGTAATTGGCTGGCGACCAGTCCAGGGTGTACCTCGCCTCTCGCCCGAAGACAGCTGGGATAGGCTCCAGCACCCCCGCGAAAAAAGCGGTATAAATGAATGAATGAATGAATGTGTGGGTTCAGTGGAACAACATGTATATTGACAGTGACCTTGTTCACTAGTGGAAGTTTTTCCCTGGTGTGTGCTCCCATTCTACTGTATGTCTACATGCAGTGTAAAGCTATATACAGTACTATATCAGCTCACCTTGTGTTTCTGGCTAAAATTCACACTGATGATCTATTTTTTTTGTGAACTGAACCGAAATGACACCCTCATCCTTTTTTTTGATTTGTCAGGTGAAAATGAGATGATGTATTTTACGCTGATGCGCTGACGCAGTGTCGCCAATGTGTTGATGATCTGATTAGCATCGATACCGTCAGGCGTGTTCATTACATCATGATGAGAACTGTGGAAATGTCATGAATAATATCCGAGTGACGTTATTTCCGAGCGGCGGAGGCCAACATGGGGTTAACGCGGCAAGTGCCAAATTGTGCAAATGGCAGCATGAAAGAAAGAAAGAATGGTCCGCTTGTTTTTGGTGTTGCTGTGAAGATGGCGGGCTGGCAGAATCATCACAGCCTGAAGAACATGACAGTCCATGCAGAATGCTTGGCATACAAAGCTAAATGTTTTTTTCTTTTTTCATGTGACAGATTGTGTGCGTGTGTGTTCCCGCTTTCCTCCAGTTGCTGTTTGTTCTGTACGATGCATACGTACTCCATCGCACCCATTCTTACTTAGCAGCATTCTATATAGCCTAGCAATTTTGGGACGCTTGGGCATTACATCTACAAGAAATTTCTCTATGTGAGTATAACAGTTTCACCTCTAGAAGACTTTTGAAATTGTATAACCCAGGAAGTGAAGAAAAGGCTAATATTAAAACTGCTTATTTTTTAAAACATGTTTAAACATGTTTCTTTCTTTGTTAAGCATGTTAGAAAATAAGAGTTCCCATTGCCATTCTTGTTTGAGTTTGATGAGGTTAAGGTCATGGCTTCCATGTTCTTCCATGCCAGACTCATCTGAGCACAGCTGAAAACATAAAGACACATTCTACAAACCGTTCCCACGCCCTTGGAAAATGAGGTTAAAATGTCTTGGTATGATAAATAATTAAGGTTTAGGGTCATTTATCCATCCATCCATCCATCCATTTTCTGTACCGTATCCTCACACGGGCATACTGGAGCCTATCACAGCTGTCTTCAGGCAAGAGGTACACCCTGGATTGGTCGACAGCCAATCACAGGGCACCAGAGTCATTTAATTGATGATTAAATGATCCATCCTTCAATTAATTAATCAATCAATTAAAAGGTCTGCCCACATACTTTTGTCCCATAAACAATCTGTGTAAACACATCGATGCAGACGTGTACTCACATCTGCCTACACACTTAGGTAAAGCACACACACGCATCACACATTTTACGCTAGGACAGCCCTGGTGTGCTGGCACTTAACCAAAGAGTTGGTGATAATGAGGTTGAAGTTAGAGATGATTTTAGCTCGCTCGTCAAGCTCCTAACACCCCCCCCCCCCTTTTTTTTTTCCCACATTCTGATTTATCCCAAAATGTGATGGCTTCCAAAAGAGGGGGCTGAAAACACACAGTCCCTTTTCTCTCCCTCTCCTGCTCCTTCTCCGTCTCTTGCCAAATACAGTTAAGCTCTAACCACCTTCTTCTATTGCTCTCATACTCTCTGGCACACTATCTGTTTCACACCCTGTTCCTCCCCCTGTTCTCTCACATCTTTCTCTTCTCACCTCCCCTGGCACCTCAACGTGTTTCTCTTTTAATTGAGATGCATTCCAATGTGGTGCAAATTAGCTTTCTACAGCTCTAGTCTCAACCTGCATGTGTGCGTGTGTGTAATATACACATTTGTGAAAAAGAATTCCCACAGTTGAAAGTGAATGCACTACCTTAGCTGTTTACATCTCCAGTGTGTCTCCTGTCCCACAACAGTGTATTTTTAGTTCCACATTTACAACACTTGCTGGTTTTGAGGGCATTTGCTTGCAGAAATAATCCAATTGTGTCATCTCACCTTCCATTTAAGCTTATGAAAGATATGAAAACATACGGTCGGGCAGCTTATTAGGAAAGTGAGGGGTAGGAAATTACAGGGAAATTGAACCCTGCGAACATAGTCTTTTTCAGAAGATGGTCAGCCTGAGTTGTTTGGATTTTGTTACAATTCCCATATAAAATGAAGAAGTAAAAGGAAGTTGTTGTCAAACTGACAATGACAATAACAACTTTATTACCTGTCATACTAACGTAAACAGATGATGCAAGTACTGACATGTACTGTAAATACAATAAATTGTGTACTCACTCCTTTGATGACAAATGTGCAGAGGGAGATGGTAAGGTAAATTTCTTCACATCGACATCTCTATTGTTTATATTGTTCTCTTGTTATTATTGTCACTTCAGCTTGTACTGAGCAACCAAAACTGTGTATGTTCTTCATACCTCACAATACGTATGTCATTGTCACATTTTTATATATTATATTCAACGTCATCCATTACTGATACTTTTTTGTATTAGCGTCACAAGAAATGTCAAATGATTAAAATTTCTCATGAGATTTTTCAGTTTTGAATCATGATTACTACCAATTTGCATTTATTTCTAAAAAAAAAAATGCAATTTTTACTGATTTATATGAACAGAATGATTGGAGAAAGTGAGTGATTAGAGTTAGAAAGTGATTAGAATTGCACTGCTATATTAATATAATACTGTGCCTCCGTCTTCTGTCATAACAGAGAGGGGTGGCTTACCATGATGCATTTACAGTGTATACAGTGTAACATTACTGACACCTCATGACCAGTGTAGAATCCTACATTGAGTCTTTGAATGCATTATATATATATATATGGCAGTATATATATATATATATATATATATATATATGGCAAAGTGAATTATGTTAAGTGTTTTAATGTAATTAACGCATGCACCCCGGAGCAAGTATGCCTCAGGTACGACAGGTGTGTCCTCATACTATCCGAACATGGCAAAAATGTCCTAATGCGTGTGTGTTTATATAAATATACATGAAGATAAACATGCATTGGATATTCTTATCACTCACTGCCCAACTTTTAAGGAGTTTAGTGAGTTTGAGTTGCCGCTTCATGGAAGCTCACGGTTGCTAAAATCTTTGAGCGTAAAGTTGTTAGCATCTTCGAGGTCGCAGGAGGGTGACATGCCAGAGAATTCCTGTTCTTTTTCCTAAAAGACAATGTATGGTGCATATAGCACAGGTGGTCGAATCAACGCTATGGTGGGTTAGCGGGAATGTCAAAAAAGGCAGAAATATGGACAGCTCCAGAGCGGAGAATATCCTTCAAATAGTGGAGAAAGCAGCAGCGATGTTCAAGATCCCACTGTGCATGTTTATGATGATGGCTGTGTTTGTGTGAGATATAAGTAGTTTTCAGATGTTTTCTCAAGCATACGAGGTCATTGGCGTCAGCAATGTGGCCATTTCTGAGTCTCGTGATGTCATGATATGCAAATTAGATGAGTGATTTACTCTCAAACCTTGGGTTATACTGATGTTTTTTTCTCGTTTGCAAAATGCCTCCATTTCTAACCTCCAAACTGTGGCACCTAAAGGGTTAATTCAGATGTACAACATTGCTGAAACTACATTAAGACTGTGAACACAAGCCCCCATTGGTCATAACGCGCTTTCAAGTGTGATTTAAATGGTCTACTACTAGTAGACTAGTGTTAGACAAAATAATTTTTTTTTATTGTGTGGCATCTTTCATTGGCATCGTTCATTTGGAGCTGTTACATACAGCATGCATACAGATATAGACAATCCTGCCCCATTATTTATCCTTCTCGTCATGAAATACAGTAAAAATTATTTCACACACAAACAAGTACATTAGAATGCAGATCCATATTTACTTTTCAAATCGATGTTGAAGTTATGGTTCATTTTTTCAATTTCATTTTGTTGTGTTAAATTTGAATTGCTGCCAAATGTGTGAACTTCCATCCATCCATTTTCTATGCCGCTTATCCTAGGGAGCCTATCCCAGCTGTGTGGGGACACCTTGGACTGGTCGCCAGCCAATCACAGGGCACATATAGACAAAAAAAAAACATTCACACTCGCATTCATACCTATGGACAATTTGAAGTCGCCAATTAACGTAGTATGCATGTTTTTGGAATGTTGGAAGAACTGCAGAAACCGTAAAAAACTGCGAAACAAAATCAGTTTTGGTATATCATAAACTGTAGATGAGAAGTTGTAGCCAATAAAAGCAATCCCTGATGAAAACCTCCTTGCAGGAGGTAATGTTGCCTCCAAAAGAATACAAAGTAATTGGTGTGACAACAGAGCTGAAACAGACACAACGCCTTTGACATATTAATTAACTTCCCATTTATGGTAAAACAAGCATATCATAGCCAATCGATGGTTTAAAGTGAATCATGTCTTCTTTTATGGAACTTTAAAAATGACAGTGAAAGTAGAACATGGTTTCTAAATCTGAGCGTGGAGACACCCTAAGGGCTTGTGCACAGCACGCATTCAGTTTGTTGACTCTTGTCTCATCTTTTCCCTTATTTTTAAAAATTATTTCTTTATTTCTGCCTGTGAAACAGTGGATAGTTGCAAGTCTCCAGACCTCTAAAAAGTCTCAGAATCTTGAGGAAGGGAAGTGTGCAAAACTCATGGAAGCATGCAGCCCGCGGCAAGGGGAAACAAGTAGACAGCACTTTGTTTTATAGAGAGGCTTTCAAAGGCAAAATGCAAGGAAATGAAGTCTTTCGCCGCGTGGCTTCAAGACACCAGGAAAGTGTCAGATTTTCATGCCTAAAGGTAAATCTAGCGTGGTGCGTTCAGGCGTTCATCCCCCTGGTGGTCACTGCCTGGGCCATGGTGCTTTTTTGTGTTGTTTTTCGTGTGTATGTATGCGTACATATATGCATGTGAGGGAGCAAGAGGAGTCGTTAGGGAGAGTGATGCTGACAGTGGGGTGACCTTGGGGCTCCCTGTCTTCATCCTGTCGATGAAGAGGATGACTTAGTGCCTCCCTTCCCACCCATGATGGCTCATTTATTATCATTAGGCACACAGTCAAAAGATGCTGCTCAGCCCCTCAAGACAAGAACGCATCTCTTCAAGTGAGACGCAACAGAACAATAACAGAAACGCAAGTGTGTTGTTTTCTGATACACTAAACACTGCGAGCTCAAGCATATGGAACTGTTCTTTGAGTTGTCTTCTCAACTTTGTCATTTGATAACAGACATCCCACCAAAACCTGCAACGCCACCACCCTCTCCCTTGCAATTTACATAGTGCTTCATGACATAATCCAACCTTAAGCCACCTCAAACAGCCAAGGAGGATATATATGTCAGTGTATATATATGGCGGCTACCTCAGAGCGGCGTCCCTACAATCATTTCTCAGCATGATGGATGGAGACTTCTGCGGGCTACTCAATACCCAATCTGAGCCCCACTGTCCTGATTTAAGATACAGCAGTACCCAGGTGACACACTTCCAAGCGAGCCCATTTTAATCACTCTAAGCATCAACTCTATACTGTCGAGATTCGTGCGTGTGTGCGTGTTTCTTTACAGTATCTCGCTCAGCTGAGTGATGTGAATAGGAAATGCACACACATTTTACTTTTGAGTTGACTTTTCTGTCCATTAAATATCTACCATAAATATTGTGCAGAAGGAAGGGTCAAAGTATTCTGATATGTAGTCATCTACAAGAAGTTTATTCACCGTCGCTAAACAAAGAGGGCGTTAATTGGAAGCAGGTGATAACTGGAGAGAGGCCGTTTTTTTTTTTTTTTTCTGAAAATGTGTCACTTCACACACATGCAGTATGATTTACACCTTTATACAGACCTGATCAAAATCATAAGACCAGTTAAAAAATAGCTATTGGGCTCAAAGTGCTGAAGATGACTTCACGAGCGGCATCAACTTTCTGGAACTGATGGCCATTTTTATAAACTTCCCTTGCTGTCCATCCCCGGATGTTCTCTATGGGATTTAAATCAGGGGAACAGGCGAGATGGTCCAAAAGAGTGATGTTATTCCACCTGAAGAAGTCCTTGGTCAAGCGAGCATTGTGAACTGGAGCGGTGTTCTGTTGAAAAACCCAGCAGTTACCCCACAGAAGAGGGCCCTCAGTCATGGGGGATGCCCGCTGAAACATCTGCACATAACAGTCCACCGTTTGATGACCCAGCACCACCAGAAGTATCAAACGTTATGATTAAAATGCGATATTTCTCATTTAAACAAAAGCTGTCTCGCGAAAACAAGGAAGCCAGAAGCCAATCAGACTAAACTATGATGTTATCACTGTGAATCGCCACTGTGAATGATGGTACACATAATATAGAGGTGGCAGTGCGCTTGGCAGAATTGGAATAGCATATGAAATGCTTTACGCATACTATAAACCTTGCAATCCAACGTACTTGGGTCATGCATGCAAACTTGTAAAATACTTAAAAATGTACCTGCATTTCAATTCTCATTGTAGTTTTCTTAAAATGTCATTTTTCATCTTGTTCTCATTAACTTAATAGTGTGGTCTTGTCTCAGGAGCCAAGAGTGTTGTGACATCCGTATCAGTCTAGTACAAAACACAGCAGCACAGTATGACAAGTAACACACCTGACCTGAGCACCAGCTGAGTAGCGCAACCCACATTGCAAAGCGTATGCAGAGGTAGCTTAGAATGTTAGTACTACCATCTTATGTTGTGAATAAATAATACATATCAGGAGGTTGTCTCCAGCCGCAGTTGTTAACAGCAACATTAGAGTGCCTTTGGAAGCTCAAAAACATGATTAAATAGTAGACGGGGCCTAGTTCAAACCCTGATGGAGCTTTTTCAATACCAAAGTTTGCATGTACTGTGCCTTCCAGAAACAAACTATTGCTGTAGCTTGCTTAATATATACTGTAGATCAGTTATGTAAATGGAACATTTTTAGGGGGGGGGGGGCTTTATTGTGTAAATAGGTCCCATTGCGTGCATTGTTCCCTCATGCTAACTCGTCGTCTTTAGAATGCACAAAAAAGGGAAACAAATATGTCTTCATGTTCCACATGATGATGAGCAAAATTCCAGTTTTCCTGTACACTTTGCACTGTTTGCGCTTAAAGTGCAATTTTTCAACTAGTCTTAAAATTTTGAGTCTATTTTTGATAAACCATGAGCTAGTGAAGCTGCAAAATTTGAACCACAATCTGCAAGGGAGAACTGTACTTTTTTTTCTAAATGTCTCATACGTGACCTTTTCTAGCAACCTCTTGCATGGTTATTCTTGGTTCTCAGTAATTAAACAAACTTTAAGGTGTAAGTGTAAGGTGTGCTTCGATTGACGTTCATTAAGTACATGTGAATGCATGGGAAGCCTTCACAAACATAAATGTATGGACGTACTGACTTGTAATTAAACTTCAGGTGGAGCCTAAAATCACAATTTAAAAATGGGCTCTATTGGAATAATGCTTTGTATTTATGTGGTCAGAGTTGAGGATACACATTCACGTCACTGTCGAAACGGTCAGAAACACTGCTTTGTACTCCAATTAATACAATAAAGTGCTTCTGTAGCAAAGGTTCCACTTACTGGATGACTCCTGATTCCTCAGGAATGCAACATACCTGAAAGCCTCCTTGGTCATGGTAAACATTATCATTGTTTATGCTGACAGCTTTGACAGTGAAATATACTTTTCCTACGAGTGGGCAAAATGGAAAAAAAAAAACACGACAGCTGACATACAACATCTTCAAAGCATGGGGTGTCCCCGCTGCTTCCACTTACACTGCAGGCCGAAAACGGCTCATACGCATGCGACAATCAAGTCGAGATTGTGTTTGTCCATCCGAGCGGTAGGATATCGCTACTTTATCAGACAGTAAACTGTTGACGCTGGCCCAAATGGCTCGCCTCTTGACGTGTAATCATTCACATACATGCACATGTGTACACATCTTCACTAGCGGGGTATATACACCCATTTTTACAACCCCGCCACTTCGGCTGTTAGTTTAATTTATGAGGCGCTGTTAATTTGGCTTAAACGCTTGTTGCTAGACCTCCCTCCTCTCTTCATCTCTGCATCCCTCCTTTTCGTCCTCGCACTCATCAGTCACTCGGCAGAGTAAATCAGAGGCGTAGTATTGCACAGCAGGCAATACATAGACTGGACACCTTGACTAATATACCGCTGTCATCCTCCCTCCTCCCCCAAAACAACTCTCCCTCACCATATAGGTCTGCCCAAATCAAATTTGGCTCCTCTCTTCATAAATTGGACTTCCCATTCGCACTTCTTGCCCCATCTTGCTTGCTTCTGCCTGATGTACTACCTCCCCACCCCTACTCATCCCCTGACACCTCCACCCACCATCTTCTGTCCTTCGCTTCTGCCTTTTTTGCCCTTTTTTACCGGTCCTTCCTTGTTTCCTTACCTCGCCTCTCTTCTTCTGTCTTGCCTCCTCCCCCATTTTACTGTTCTTGTGTTAGGTGTAAATTTAGAACTGAAGGCATGAGGGGATGCTTTGTGCGTGTATATAAATATATATATTATATATATGTGTATGTATGTGTATATGTGTGTGTGTGTGTGTGTGTGTGTGAGAGAGAGAGAGACTACATGAAAGCTTCTCACAGTCGCCATACAACACTCAGATGGGTGTGATTAAACACTCAAGCCATCATTTTTTTCCACACACACTTAAAATGCACATTTAAAAGCATATTGAAAAGAAACACCACACTTCCCTGCATTTCATTTGGTACGATATTTATAATCTAAAGGAGATTAATTGTCAATTAATTCACCAATATGTCTGTTATTTTGGTTGTAGAACTGCACTGCATCATGTTATGTACTGTACATGTACCTGAGGAAGAGCAGGAAGAAGTAGTCGGGGAGAGGGAAGTCTGGGCTTCCCTGCTGAGGCTACTGCCCTCGCGAGCTGACCTTGGATCAGTACAAGATAGATGGATGAGCAAAATACAAAGCTACTACATGTATCCCTTGATTATCAATAGCATTATTGTGTTTACCTAGGCTGTGATTGGCTGTCAACTAGTCCAGGGTGTACTCCGCCTGACTGCCGAAGATAGGACAAGTTACATACCTGCGACCCAAGTGTAGACAAGTGGTAAAGAAGATGGATGGATGGTTTCCCTTATTGACAGCTTTGGGGCACGGTGGGCACACCATATCCACTCTTCACCGTGTGGCTTGTTCTTTAAACATTAAAATAAAATAAAATTCTACTAATTTGACCTTGGGAGGGTTGCATACACCCCTAATGCAATGGGAGGGGAAACTGCATTTTTACTTGCTGGACTGCATTGAATTGACTGGGTATAAAGGTGTTTCTTCCCCCAGAATCTCCTGTGATGTTCGACACCGCATTGTTCTCTCTAATTCTATCCACGGCACACGAGAGGGTAACCCAGTGTGGCGTCTTTGCACGGGCCAGCCCAGCAGGCCTATACATCACTGTCCATCTTCCCAGCAACAGTCTTTTCTGCCCCTGCCCCTCCCTCCTCCTTAAGTCCATCTGGGTTTCATGTCTATTTATTGTCTTTCTTTTCCTTCTCATCGCTCACTGAGCCCCTCTCCCCTGGTGCATCTACTTGTCTTTGTCCTGCCTCTCCCCCCTGACTTCTTCAAATTCCCACAGCTCAAAGGGCTTACCTACTTTTCAATAGGTGAAACAACAGCTCAGCCCCCCACCACTCCATCCCCACCCCACCCCCTGGGCTGCCTTCTGACTGGAGTCCACACGTATAGTCACAAGATTAAGCATGCAACCTCTGCCTTATTTATACTGTGTGTGTATTGTATAAATCCACACCTGGTTGATCGAAAACCTAAAACAAAGCCTCCTTCTGTATTAAGAATATTTGCTTTTTTTTAAACTCCAGAACTACTATTTCACAGGGATAAACATAGCAAAATGGCATTTTGAGAATGTAATAATAATAATTACAATAGTAATTACAAGAGTGCCCGGGCACTAATCATTCATCCATCCATCCATTTTCTATGCCGCTTATCCTCACTTGGGTAGCGGTTATGGTGGAGCCTATCCCAGCTGTCTTCGGGTGGACTGGTCGCCAGCCAATCACAGGGCACATATAGACAAACAACCATTCACACTCACATTGGGGAGTCCCCAATTAAGGAGGAAACCGGAGTACCCGGAGAAAACACATTCACGCATGGGAAAAACATGCAAACTCCATACAGAGATGTCCATGTGGCGTCCTCCCTTATTACCGCCTGTACCACAGCGCCCAATTTAGTGACATCTAGGGGGGAACTTGCAGATTACAACATGCACACATTTCTTTATTCCCCAGTGTGGCTGAAGAACCCTCCTTGGCCTTCAGCTGTTATCACAGAATCACGTAAATCACTGGCTGGGAAAAGTCGGCGACCCTACTGTTAGCCGGCTGCCGGCAATGTCAGAAGTGATAAATCCCGATTTACACTGTTGATCCCGTTGAACATGACCAGAATGTGTTTACAGGTGGATTCAAGTTGAGAAGTCAGGCTTCAGCTCCCACAGAAAAGAACCAGTTTCTTTCTATTGCATGGACAATATGTAATATAGAATATAGCAAATATGTATTATCATATGTGTTTTAGGCATAAATTGTTGACGAGTTGTTGGGTTGTGTTTTGATGTGTTCTATTACATTATTGTAAGATTACCAAAGCTGAACTCATGACACAAAACAACAATGTTATGAAGGGAGTCCTGCAATGAAGGGAGTCCAATTTTCAGTCCAAATCCACTTTTCAGTGTCTAGGGTTATATTTGGCAAACCAAATGAAAAGTTTTTGGACTACCAGATGTATAGGCCTGGAATGTAAGATATACCATGGTTGCAAGACAAAGTAATATTTCAGTGCTATCTCTCATACAAACAACTGACATGTGTGCTCAAATTCACCTGTAAAGACATTCAGGTCAGGTTCGATGGGATCAGCAGCCTAAATCAGGGTTTAGCAGCTTCTGACATTGCTGCCAAGCCTGCTAAGAAGCAGTAAGCGGAAGATATAAGTGAACGAAAGATCAAATACTGTTCTCTTAGAATGATACTCAGTGGGAAATTGGTGATGTTTGGTGTATTTGAGTATGCCCAACCATTTTATATACCAGTTGTCCACATTAGGGTCACAGGCAGACTATTCCAACATGTTATTCCACCATATACAATTAAAATTAAATAAATTTACATATAAAGAGGACAGAGAATAAACATTGAAAAATAACACTACATACATATTTACAACTCTGTGTTGTCAAGTCTTATGGCAGTGGGAAAAATGACCTTCAGTAGCGCTTCTCCATGCACTGCGAATATAACGGTGTGTTGCTGAAGAAGTTTCTCAGGGACTCCAAAGTGTCACGCAGGGTGTGAGAGGGGTTGTCCATTATGAATGCCAGCCGAGCCAACATCCTTCCACCTCCTCAGTGGTGTCCAGTGGGCAAACTAGGACAGACCCAGCTGTCTTAATTCATTCATTCATTCATTTTCTACTGCTTTTCCACACGAGGGTTGCGGGGGGGCTGGAGCCTATCCCAGCCGTCTTCAGGCGGGAGGCGGGGTACACCCTGGACTGGTCGCCAGCCAATCACAGGGCACATAAAGACAAACAACCATTCACACTCACATTCATACCTATGGACAATTTGGAGTCGGCAATTAACCTAGCATGATTTTGGAATGTGGGAGGAAACCGGAGTACCCGGAGAAAACCCACGCATGCACGGGGAGAACATGCAAACTCCACACAGAGATGGCCGAGGGTGGAATTGAACCCTGGTCTCCTAGCTGTGAGGTCTGCGCGCTAACCACTCGACCGCTGTGCCGACCTAATCCATTCATTAAATCTTAAATCTCCAGTTTGATGTTGAGGTGAACACCCAGGTATTTAAAAGAGTCCACTATGTCAATGTCTGACCCCCAAATGTTCACCGGTGTGGATGGCGGAGCTGACTGCTGGAAGGCAATCACAAGCGCCTTTGTGTTTGCCACCAGTCCCGTGTCTTTCATCCAAAAGTCAGCTCCAGCTCACCCGAGGACCCTAAACTGGACAAGCAGCAGATTAATGAGTGAATGAATGAATGAATAAAGACCCTGCAATGTAGGTGCAGTTTTATAAGATAGAAACACACACATAGCGAATTCCTGAACTCTGAGTGGCGATCCACTAACTTCTCCTTCTGTAGCGAGTGATGAAGGTTGTCTTGGGGCCTGCAGGGGATTCTTAATAATGCTGCTCATCTTTCCACCGTTACATGCACGTGCTTTGACAGAGCGTGCGTGTGAGTTATGTGGAAGCTTGTGTCTTTATCTCCCTTCCCCTTCTGTCTCTCTGCCGCCACTGCTCCTTTAGCACCTCCATCACCGTCTGTCGGCTCGCTCACCCACTCATCCCCGTGTCTCAGGCCTTATTATGTCTGTTTGTCTTTCTGTTATGTTGCTACCTTTTGTTCGTTTCCTCAACAATGTTGCACCCCCATCCCCGTCTTTGTTTTACTCATGCAATCCCTCTCTTTCCATCTTTGTGGTGTGGATGTACTTGAGGAGATTTACGACTGGATCCCGTCTCTGTCAGGTGTTGAGACGAAAAGAAAGCAATGAGAGGGAGAAACAGATGGAAGATGAAGAAGAGGGGATGGGAAGAGAATCAGAGGATGGGTGAGAAGAAAAAGAGAAGATTTTTTTTGAGATGCGGGAAGCAGAACAGGGAGAACTGACAAAAATGTCAACAGGCTCAAACTTTTTCTGTGGCCCCAAAAAGGTTGGAATGAAGATTAATTATGATCTGATTAATTTGTTTCTTATTTAATCCACTATTATTAGTAAAAAAGTATTTAATTAAATTTTTTTGCATTTCAGTTACAGTTCCTGTAATGTTTGGTGATGCGTACACTTATCAGACTCGAACAACAGGCTTTTATTACAGGTGTGAATAATCTCACAACAGGCACAATAATCATAACATGAATACTCTTCATTATAATAATCATAATAACACACTACTACTATATAATAACTACTCTTATGGCCATAATCCACTCCAAGTTAAAATTAAACTCTGAAGCCCCAATGTCAATTAGAAAACCGTATTTACAAGGTTATAAACCCTTCTGTCAAAATATGTCATTTATAAATAAGTAATTGTGTTATGGTCGGGTCTGCAATATACAGTGTGTATATATACATACATTTTTATTTCATTCGCATTAATAAAAAAATAGAAAGCATTTTATAGTTGTAAATAGGAGCCTGACAGCAATTATTACCTACTTTAAGATATAGCAGGTTCTGTTTTATTCGTTCACTTCTCTGTTTTCCCGTCACAATGATCGGTGCTAACAAATAAACTCTCATGCTCAGTTTCTTTTTTAAAGCAGACTCTCTCTCAACCCTAAAGTACTTTGGACCGTTTTTTAAACTTGCAGCTGAGTCGGTCCCTGAGAATGTGTTTAACCCTCTAATAGATTATTGACACAGTTTTATTGCCCCAAGAGGAAACATCCATCTTTAAAGTCTGACTGCCTTAAGTACAGTTTGCAGCCAACTGGCTCCTGCCTATAAATAAGTCCAGCACTATACTTCAACATGATATAAGTGCATGTGCATGCACAGAATTGTTAAATATTTCAATCATAGTTGCAACCACAGATACATAAGAATAGGAGACAGTGCTATCACTAAGTTTGAGTATGACTAAGTCTACAAAATGTATTGAACATTTTTCCAAACAGGAAATGACAAAAACATACTTAATCATCTTACAACTCAAGTTAAGTGTACAGGCAATTATTTTAGTAACCATTTTAGGTAATGCTAATAATTGTCACTAATTTATTGAATGGATTTCAGAGGGTTCGATTCCCCGCACAAGCAAGGAGTTTGCACGTTCTCGCCGTGCATGCATGGGTTTTCTCCAGGTGCTCCGGTTTCCAAAAACATGCATGTTAGATTAATTAGCGATTCCAAATTGTCCATAGGTCTGAATGTGAGTGTGAATGGTCGTTTGTCTCTATGTGCCCTGTGATTGGCTGGCGACCAGTCCAGGGTGTACCCCACCTCTTGCCTGAAGACAAACCCACGTTCCTCGTGAGGATAAGTGATACAGAAAACGTATGGATGGACGGATTTCAGAGGCCATTATGTAACCATGTACAGTATCCCTCATTTATCATGCTCAGTTGGTTCCAGAATGATTGTGATAAGTGAATTTCTATGAAGTAGGATTTTTTTCAATTTATAAAATATTTTTGTAGGTTGTAGTTGAGATTTTTATTAGGTATCATTGTGCCTGTTGTGAGATAATTCAAACCTGCATTAAAAGTCTGGTGCTTGTGTGTCTCATGGCACATTACATATGAATCAACATATAACATATCAACATATGTTTACAATGTCTTTCAATGTGTCTTCTGAATGCTTTATATTTTTTATATATTTACTTAATTTAGCCATTTTATGCTTGAAAAATGTTTAATTTGAGCAAAAAGTATTAAACATTTGTTTAAATATGCACTTTTTTTTACTAATAACAAGCCACATCAATCATGAAACAGCATGGTTTGTTAATTAACATAATTTACAAAAACATGATACAGTGAAGCAGGGGCAGATTCCTGTATTTTGGTTTTCAGGCATGATTCAAGTGATTCATCAGATCATGTCTCAAGTCCTGCCTTGCAAATTGACTTGGCTTGTGTACAAAATGATACTACGCTGGTGTGTATTTTTAGCAAAGCGGAGCAAGAAGACATCCTCTTCACCGTACCTTAAACTGGGCTTCCTTTATTCACACATGAAATACTTGTTGGCGTAAAATTAATATGATAGGGCAGAAATATAATTCGAAGCTAAAGCAACATTTGATGCCTCCAGTTAGATAATGATTAACATATAAAAATCGATAATAGCTGTGTTATTAAGAAACTCCCCATAAAGCTCTCTATAGCTGAGCACACTATAAATAGCTTGAGAATGCATGAGAAGGACATAAGGGGATGCGCATGTGTGGGTGTGTACCACTAATTGAGATACAGAGAAGCTCCATATTTGAAGAGTTATCATAAGAAAGACGTTGAACCATCGTTAATACTCCTTTGAGGCAGGATTTTACAACTCTGGACAGGTACCGTCAGCAAAATGATGTTCATTTGTCCACACTAATGAGGTAAGCTGTGGAATAAAACCATGCTACAAAACACATCACAGACTGTAGAGATCTCTTCTATACTTTTCAATCCCATTTGCTCAATAAAGGCAATGCTTGGTTTTATTATCGTGCTCAGCCCAATGCATTTGATAGTAGAGGTTAAGATATAACAGGAGTGGTAGCAGCTATAATAATGAGGCTGATCAGATATATTATTCTCCCTGGAAATGACTTCTTAAGTGACATCTAAAAATTTCAGGCAGATTTTTGCATGCGTTCTTTCACTGTGCTTGGGATTTTGCACTCACCGTACTTTCTGTGGCCAGCTTTTCAGTCACTAGCCAGTCTGTATTATTTATTGTTTGATTTATTCTAAAAACTGGAGTGGTTTAATGTTGTTCTGGCATTGTTAAAGACCATTGTCATCTATAATATTGGTAGTAAACCTTACCTGAGCTCTGTTTGTGTTGGTTTATTAAGCTTCTGGCCAACAAATACTCATTTAACACTGCCTATATGACTATTTTTATTTTTATACCCAGTCCCAGTCATCGTTTATTTTGTCTTTGACAGTCAAAGAAATATCTGCCTCACTTGTACTTGAGACACAATGAACGTGCATGGATGCAAAAACTGCTGCTGAAGAGAAAACAAAAGAATGGTGACGTTACCGCTTGGCAGGAGTAAATAAATGTTTGAGTGTACCATCTGTCAAGTAAATGGAGGAGCGACAGGGCTAAAAGACTGTAAATATAACAGTCAGCCATTACTCATATTTAGAAGAAATGTAATTCATTCTATCACGTAACGCTAAGCTGGGTTATATTGTTTCCCCAGGATCTGACAACATAATGGCTTAAAAAAAAAAGAGTCTTTATTAAACCAAAAGACACGAAGGCTTACATGGTACAGAACTTTCAAACAAACAAGAAGTAAAATAATACAAGAAATAGGAACGCAGTGGGGCTGCAACGGAATGCATCAAGGCCAAAAGTCAGAGTGCAAAGAGTTCAAGAAAGCAAAGACTAAGACTATGTCCGCACTACAGGTCAAATCCGATTTTTTTGCTCATGCGTTATGTACCTGGGTTTTTTCTGGTCAGTGTGAACAGTACAATTCATCCATCCTTTCATTTTCTATACTCAGTAGGTTCATGCTGGAGCCTATCCCAGCTGTCTCCGGGCAAGAGGCGGGGTACACCCTGGATTGGTCGCCAGCCAATCACAAGGCACATATAGACAAACAACCATTCACACTCACATTCATACCTATGGACAATTGGGGGTCACCAATTAACCTAACATGTTTTTGGAATGTGGGCAGAAACCGGAGTACCCGGAGAAAACCCACACATGCACGGGGAGAACATACAAACTCCACACAGAGACACCCGAGTGGGGAATTGAACCTGGGTCTCCTAGCTGTGTGGCCTGCGTGCTAACCACTCCCTCACCGTGCAGCAAGTACAATTCGGATTCTTTTAAATGCGACCCAGGCCTCTTTCATAAGTAGATATAAATCAGATATATCATGAATCCAATGCTACTGCAGTGTCAAAACTGTGGTCTCTTACGACACATTCAGGTTTACCATATACAATATACAGTTTGTTACAACCTTAATCCAAAGTGCCAACAGTTTTTGGATGCACCAGGACCATCTTGGAGACACACATGCTTTAAACAGGTCAGAGGCAGGAAGGAGGGTCGTGAAGGAAACAAAGGCAGGGAAAGTGACATAGCACGGTCCCGAGAGGCAAAGTGTCTACAGTATGTGTGTGTGTTTGGGGGTGAATGTGAGAACAATGGTGGCTAACTTGTCTGTCATTCTCAATCTGTGATTGACACCTTGGGGTCCAATGGTCCTCACTTGGCCCACTGGCTCTCCCTGTCAGAATGTCGGGCACAGGGTCACACACACACACACAAAAGCACAGTCTTACAGCGTGAAAGGAGCTCACACTTGCCTCTCTCCCTCTTCTCTCTTGTGTTTCTCTCCAAAATGTCCACCCAAAGAAAAATGTAACAGGTGGGATGTCAAATATTGTGTCATACGAATACAATATCACACAGATGTGGATTATAAATGCGCTTTGATAGACACATCAAGTTCCGCTGCAGTGGAAATAACCTCACACGAGTGTGCCTTTTTCGCTCTCTCACACACACACACACACACACACACACACACACACACATATGCATGCTCTGTACTGTGAGCAGAGGTGAAGTCTTGTGAGAGATACATTCTTGCTGACTGGACCTTAACCTTTGACAGCTGACCTGTAACCGTAACACTGCCAGCACTCTGTGTGTGTGTGTGTGTGTGTGTGTGTGTGCATGCTTGTTGTTACATTTATGGTGAGCTTTATATTTTATTTATGGTCAACCTACAGCCAGCCAATCAATAACCTCTCAATTTATCTCACTGTCTGTCACACTGATACACTTATGTAATAAACATCTGATTTCCAAGTCCAGGTATGTGTGTTTCCAGCTATTTCAACAATAATAATATAATAGTGTGGATAGTATATCTGTAGTGCTATACAAGCTGTACACTGAGTACTCTAAAATGTATCCAATTTTAATTTCTACATTATCTTCCCTTGAGAAGGTAGTCACGATGCGTCACTTGAGCTGGCACTGTGACACTAGTGCATGGTTATATCATATGTTTATTAGGATGATTTCACGCTTCGACTCCAAATTGCCCATAGGTATGAATGTGAGTGTGAATGGTTGTTTGTCTATATGTGCCCTGTGATTGGCTGGCGACCAGTCCAGGGTGTACCCCGCCTCTCGCCCAAAGGCAGCTTGGATAGGCTCCAGCATGCCCCTGTGACTCTAGTGAGGATAAGTGGAATAGAAAATGGATGGATGGATTTGCTACTCGCAAAACAAATGTCAACACAAGCCTCCAAACCTTCTACAGTATTTTTGTGTATTCTTAATTTTTGTTTGAATCTCTGCTTTATCCAGATCCTCATCAAATGTTTACTCACTCTTCTGTTTACTGTTTTGTCAAAAAAAAGTGCTGTGAAAAAATAAATCTAATTAGTGGTTACTTAATACAATCTGAATGCTCAGTTTTGACTGACCTCATCGATGTAAGAACAGTTTGTGTACTACCATTTTAGTCTCCAGTTGTGTGGAACGCCACTAAATCAGACATCAGATATTAATATCTTTGTCCTTGGCGATAAAGTCGATGACATTCATTATTTTTGTCTTCACCTGCTTACATTATGAGAATCTATTTTTTACACACACACAGGCAGCATGAAAAGGTATATGCATATAAATGCATAATATTCTCATATACATATTCATATGCATTAGCATTTGTAGGTTTTGAATATGTTATTATTCTAATGGGGTTAAACACGTGTCACAATAACATTGACTTACCTCAGATTTGCCAATAACATAAACGTACGCTTGGCTGCTGCACCAATTTTTACGCATGATTAATACGGCTTAATTCCTTCATTTGTGCTGCTCTGTCCATGCAGCGTTTCATAATTGCAGTGCAGGAAATATGTTTCCATTATGTTTGTGGTACGTGTATCTCGTGTGTGTGTATGTGTGTTGACATGCACTTTAATGAGAGCAGGTGTCCGTGTGTGTGTACATGTGTGTAAGTGTAAAACTGTGTCTGCACCAGTAGGGGGTTTGTGGCTAATGGAGTCATAATTGATGCTGAGTCAGGATCACTGCTGATTGCAAGGGTTGGATGCCAACATAACGAGGGCAGACACACACACACGCATGCACGCACACGCACACTTTCCTCTCAAGCGTTCATAGGCACACCTCTGCTCATAAACCCACTTTAACTAATATAGCCACTAGCCCAGACATCCCTCTTGCAAACTTTTATGACCTCCTTTATGCACACACTCACACATGCACACTCAGAATCACCTTTGTTACTATGTAAACCCTAAGCTTGAATAATCCACTCCATTTGGGTTTTGAAACCATTTCTTCATAGAAATATAAATCATTTGCTTCAGGTCAAACTGTCACCATTATAAAACCTTTCTTATAGTATGTACATTTGTACATAACATTTTGACATTCATAACAGCCAAACAAGTGTAAACAGAAGTTAACCAATCAGTTAATAATACCTTGCTAATACAATGCGAAGAAATAAAAACATCCATTTTCTATACTGCTTATCCTCATGAGGGTCACATTCATGCTGGAGCCTATCCCAACTGTCTTCGGACAAGAGGCGGGGTACACCCTGGATTGGTCGTCAGCCAATCACAGGGCACATATAGACAAACAACCATTCACACTCACATTCATACCTAAGGAACCAATCAATTTAGCATGCTTTTGGAATATGGGAGGAAACCGGAGTTTCCGGAAAAAACCCACGGTGAGAACATGCAAACTCCAAACAGAGATGGAGATGCCCCAGCGGGGAATGGAACCCGCTCGTCTCTTAGCTGTGTGGCTGTGTAACCACTCATTGACAGTGCAGCCCAACATAAAAACAGTACTCATTATATTAATTTTAAAAACAAACCCGCATTGTGAAGGTGAATTGCGTTTCAGACATCATTGTTTTCACATTCTTAATGTTCTAGCAAATGTAAAATCACACACACAAATGGGAGCTTGGGAGAAATTGGAAAGTGTAAATATGATCAAAGGAAGTGTTAATTACACTAAAGCACATGAAGCTAAAATGAACTTGTGTTCTTTCATTTGGGTTTCATGTAAGTAATGTATGTAGTGTATGTAAAACAGATGATGTGCTAACAACATACGTATATTAAAAAAGATATGTGTAATGAATTGAAATGAAAGATGCTCCCAACATTGTGTTCTAAAGTAAACTTGTGCTTTTCAAAGAATGATTTATGACAATGCAGTTGATCAGTCCATCACTTCGGACCAAACTGACATATCTTAGTGTTGTCAAACATTGAGGGTTTAATAACAAATAAAAATGTCATTTCATTTCATATTGTCAGAAAAATAAAAGCACAGACACCACAATAGGGGTGCATGCTTTGACAAATCTTTACTTCTCTATGAGGTGGAAAGTCAAGGAGTTTGTGTTCTATGTGTGTGTGTGTTTTGTGTGCTTTGTGTGTCAGTGATTCTACAATGTTCATTGTCCCTGAAAGCTACGGGAGTTTCTAAATCAAGTCTTTTATGAAGTTCTGCTGCTCTGGGCACAACATTAACATTTAATGTCACCCTGACTGCGTCTCTGACGTACTCCCATGGATACCTGTAGAAAGCACCTCTTTGAATAATACGCTCTGCAAATCCCACCATATTTTATATAGTTTGATGAGACCCAATATATATTTTTATGAGGGGAAACACCATTAAGAGCGGGCTGATGCCTACCTTGAAACTGCAATGATTCCTAAATTTCATGTTCAGTTTGACCAAGAATGCCTCAAATCTTGAAGCAGGTTTTATTTTTAATCAGACCAGTGCCGGGGGGGGGGGGGCTGGAGGGAGCATTTTTCTCTTTCTTAAGTTTCATTACTTTCCCAGACTTCATAGTCTTTTTCTATCACCGTGTCCTCACTCTCTCAACACTTGGCTCTCACTTGTCAGTTCTGACGTGCAGCTTGACTTAAGTATCAGGTTTTGGTCACATAAGCTCATCTCATTATCCCACCCCACCTGAAGTGTGTTTGTATGAGTGACTGATGGGTGTGTAAGCCCTCCCTCCTCCCCTTAACTCTCTTGCGTGCTGTTTGAAATAAAGCGACAGATAATCGCAGGGCTCTGGTGAAGCAAGCTCATCTGAGCGCCAATCGATACAGACGCCATAGCTTCAAAGCCTGCCTTCAAAGAGAAGAGAAATAGCCATATGCTCGCCGTGCTTTATGTGTGAGTGTGTGAGGAGGGGGAGGGCAGGGGGAGGTGTAGAGCAAATGTGTGGAGAGAGTGATATCAGTACGACGATAACGAAAGTGGCAAGATGAGGGAGAGAGTAGTCTTAATTCAGTGGTGGACGTCATCTTAAAAATGAGTACCGATTTTTTGTTTTACGCTTATACTTTTTTCATATTGGGATTTTAATCCATTATTATTATTTTGCAACCAGGTTGCAGAGGGCGAAGCATTGGGTTTGATGTGAATAAGGACCATATGTTGCATGCCTAAAAACTCAAACAGCATGAAACAAATTCTCTAGACCGTACACCCTATTTATGTCAATAAGCCACTGGGCTTTTTTCAGTGAAAAGTCGACAAATAGTCATTTTGTGAACACGACATCAAGTAACTAAAAGGTTAAAAAAAGTCCTATGCAAAAGTCCTATGCAGAACTGACAAGTGACCAATGTTTGTATAGTCCAATACCAAGTACAGTCGTGCCTCGTTTATCGTGGTTAATTGCTTCCAGACCCAACAGCGATAAGTAAATTTCCACAAAGGTGGATTCGATATTAATATACAGAATATTTTCATAGTTAGAGAGTAGAAAACCTGTGGAGACATATAGTACGAGACGGCTGCTACTGGCATAGCAAGCCACTGTGGTAGTTTACTATTTCGCTAAGATACCAAACACCCAACTAGGCCAAGTAGCCTCTCTAATGTACTTATTCTAAACTTAAGAAACATTTTCAAACAAAGTGGTGAAGAAGGACAAAGTCAGAAGCCAAAAACCTACCACTTCCACATGGAATGGGAGGGGAACTTTCATTCATTATGTTATTTCGAACCACAGTGTAGCAAAGGGTGATGGTATTGATCCTTGGGGTATTTCCATTTCATTGTTTAAAAAAAAGATGATTTTAATTTCATTAACCGCAATGCACTTTTTTTCTTCTTTGAAGATAAAACCCAACCCAATCAAGTACCTGTTTCAAGAAATGATAAGTTGACAACTTTCATTCATTTTCTACCGCTTATCCTCACAAGCGTCGCGGTCGTGCTGGAGCCTATCCCAGCAGTCTTCGGGCGAGAGGCGGGGTACACCCTTGAGTCGCCAGCCAATCACAGGGCACATATAGACAAACAACCATTCACACCACAACTTGGTGTTAAATGCCATTCAAAGAGCATAACAAGTGGTAGTGATGGTCATGGTGGTTTATTATTATTACTTTTTCAGCCATGACTAACAAGTTGCGTGAAAGACACATGCTCAATTCAGCATGTACAAAAGTGTAAGGAAAATGTAGCGCATGTTTAATCTTACTCCTGCTCCATGTGTGCTACTAAACCCACCATGTTTGGCACTTAGAATAATTTGTGCTTACATTTTTTCACTTTTGTGTTTAAGTTCCTCCATTTTTGTAATCGGAATAGAATAGACCAGAGATTGTGTAGCAATCGATTGACAGCTAATGTCACGTATGCACAAACTTTTTTCTACAATAAAAAAGTGAATACAGAAAAATTAAAGGGCGACTTTTACACATTAAAGATACTCAAAGTGGCGAGGGGCAACTGTATTAGCTACTGATTTCTAAAGCACTATAGGCTGCTGTGTTTGTATGGGAATTTGGAAATTGTCTTCTTATCATAAAAAGATTGTAATATTTCTTTCTTTTATTGTAACGACTTTATTATTTTTGTTTTCCAAGTTTTTATTGAAGCTACAAAAATGTACTATCCGGTAATCCTTTGCATCATGGTGTTGTGATGTGACAGTTGACGTGCAGAAGTGCTTGCTGTGATCTCGCCGGTGTCATACTTTAAATTGGACAAAATGACTGTTTTGTGAATGTCTAATATCCTTATATTAGGACTCTTGTCATCTTTTATTCAGCAAACCGGCAGCAGCTGTGGTCTTTGTTGAGGGAATGGAGCTGGGAGGACACGCACGTACCTACCCACAGATTGGTGTGCGTGCGTGCATGTCTGTGTGAGATGATGGGGGTGCAGCAGGGAATTCTGTTTAAAGACACACAGAATGGTGAGAAGTAAAAGGAGTGTGAAAAAAGGTGTAGGGACATATGCACATATGTGAGAAGAGAAGAAGAGTGTTCACCTTCTTCATACTGATAATGAGAGCGGTGTATGTGTCTAATTAACTGAGACAAGCAGGTGTAAAAACGTTATTGATGACTGACTGACTTTGTTATCTCCTCGTGCACTTCTGGTGTGAACACACGCAAACAATACATTTGAAAAGCCTGCAAACCTTAATGTAGCGACACTGTGGGGTTATCCACATGGAAAGGTTTTCAGGTCAAAATGGTAAAGTTTTGTCAGCCTCTCATCCACACGAAAACGGTGTTGTAGATCCTCTGAAACAGTAGAGGAATCTGAAAATGCAGACTTGTGGTTTTTATGTCGATAGTTTTACAAAAGCAATGACGTCACTGACCCAACACCACCCTGTCGCAGTCACGTGACCAGAAGTAGGCCCATTCGACTGATATTTTGATGTCTTATAATCCATAATGACTCCCAGTAATTCTACTTAGTCTCGATGAGCCTTGGAAAGCGGAAGTCAACAGACTTATGGTGTGTCATGTGGTTCCGTGTGTGTGTGTTCTATGTGTGGGTTTTCTCCGGTGACTCCGGTTTCCTCCCACATTCCAAAAACATGCTGAGTTAATTGCCGACTCCAGGGTGTACCCTGCCTCTCACCCGAAGACAGCTGGGATAGGCTCCAGCATGCCCGCAACCTTAGTGAGGACAAACCGTAGAAAATGAATAAATGAGTCCCGATACAGATTCCCAAGTATCGTGTATCAGGAATGTGAGTTTTACTCAGCTCTTTCAACAATAATAGCTGAATAGTAATAGTGGATAGTGAATATATGCTGCTATACAAAAAAACAGTGATCAAAAATGTATAAGACCAGGTGAAAAATTGCAACAATTTATAGTTTGCACTGTTGGATCTTATGGCCGTTCCAAATCGAGCTTCAAAATACAATGAAGAAATGGGAATAGGACAAAAAAAAATTTGATTAAGCAATTTATTGCAACCACCATTAAACGGATATAAGCGGATCATTAACTGATCTGAAGTGAAGTTAAAACCCGTAACAAATGACATGATCCACAAAGTAATAAATGCATGTTTATCACTGTTGATTTGTATTTACCACAGTGGCTTAACAGTACATTACTGTGGAGGAAGCCCTGTGGCTATAAATGAAAACCAAACAATTATTCCAAGAGTGCAGCATTACGTTAGCGGGGTAAGTGGGCGCTATCATCATGCACGTAGCTACTAGGCCACTCAGACACTCATTTACTCCTAAACACACTCATCACTAATGAATCACAAGCTGCTTTAGCGCAGGCTGAGCACACAGGAAAAGACTGGCGAGCTTCCAGTACGCAACACACACACACACACACACACACACAGGGTTCGACAGAGATTGAGAGTGTGTGTCCAAGAGCCCCAATTACCTTCACATCCAATGTAAGACAACAAGCTGCAGAGCTAATTACAAGGCCGCAGCATGGAGATGGGATACACTAGAGCATATAGCAAACAGTCACACTTTCTGGTGTCTCCATTGTTTGTTTACAGCACATTTATCATAGAAATTAGTGCCGTTGTTAAAGTATTAGCATAAATGATGATTACAACCTCTGAGCCAGCGATCTTTATTGACTCATCAATAAGACTGTGATTGCCGTGTTGGCCAGATTGATTTACATGCCACTCCCCTTGCCAGCAGATCAAATAAAAAGAGATGCCTGCGCATGCACTAAGTTGTCATTTAGTGAAAACAATTAATTTATTTTATTTATCACTTAAATGCTATCCATCTATTCAGGTGGCAGATCGCCTTGGCATAAATATCACTGATGGTCGCTTGCCGACCGTGGTTGGCTATCACTGATTGGACAGTGTAATTGGACCTAATGAATATGCCAACAGCTTGCTTCTCTCTCTCGCCATTAAACACGACTGGATTAGATTTACTGTGCTTACTCTAACAACTTAAAGACTCCATCAGTAGGGTACTTTACACACACACACACACACACACACACACACACACACACACACACAGAATGGCTTAGCTCAGTCAATCAATGGCCCCTTGGTCAATGTCTCCTTTGGGAGGGTTATCTATCTGCACCTCACTAATGAAACACTCTGATCTCCTTCTCAAGCCTGCAAGTGTGTATGTGTGTGTGTGCGCGTGTGTGTATGTGTCTGTTCATGTCCACATTGTATTCAAATCTAAATTACAGCTTATTTCTATTTATAGTGAGACACACACAGTTTAATTAAATTCAGTTATTATCCACATAAACATGCCTGTTGTTTGGTGAAAACATATTTTGTGTCTTGTCTTTACTTGTTAGGACTGTTTCTGTTTATTTTTGTCCCCGAATTCTACACGGTGTCCAATGTTTAATTCCTAGCAATGAATCAAAAGGGATGATGTTTGTTTCGGAAAAGAATTGAGCCACTTATAGAGCTCTAATTCTAAAATGTAACTAACTACATTTTGTTATTTTGTCGTTTGGTGTACCAGTTATTGAAAACAGCTACCTTGCGCAAGAGAAGTGCCATATTGAATTAATAAATGACTGTTGTTGCGTGTTTGACTATGGCCTGTTATACCAATTTTAAGATAATGGTGATCCATGAAGCAGAGTCATTAAACTGACAGCTAAGAAATATTACAGTATGTCCTTATTCTTACTTATTGTGGTTTTTTTTTTAAACCAAAAAAAGTCTGGAAAAAGTGGGGTTTTAAATTGTATTCAAGATTGTCTTAATGGGATTGTTTTTTACATGAAGTAGTATGCCATCCCCATCAGCAGTGTAGTGTATCAACAGTGACATTTCCACCTCTCTGCTCCATGAGTTCTGGTTGGTTTTCGGTGTGGAGGAAAGTAGTTTCAGCCTTTTTTAAGTTTTAAGAAGCGTTTTGCTTTTTAAAAAAATATGTGTTTAAAAGAGTAATATATTTGATTCACATACTAACTGTCAGATGTTACAATCTCTCTGTGTTATTTTTTTGTCTGTGGGAATCACCACGTGCTGCCGCCGGATGTCAACTGTACATTTCAATAACAGTCATCATATGTTATGCTTTGTAGCGGCCTCAATGGTCATATGACATTTGGTGATGTGACGAGCTGATTCTTGATATCCTGTTCTGAGTGTGATATTGTTAGCTTCTTAACAAGGTGCGAATAGGCGCCATCTAATTAGCAAGTAGCTAGTTCTTACCTGGGGTGCTGGAACAGCAGAACCCTTCAAAACAGTTTTTTTCCTCTGTCTTGGGCGTGTAAGCTGTTCATCCTGGCCATTTTGGTTCCCACTTTACATATGGCAAGAAGACAAGGTTGTCTAACAGCAATTATCTATGGCAGGAAAACTATGGACTATATAGGGCAATTCACACATTCTGTTAAATTCATAGGTACGGATGTGAGTGTGAATGGTTGTTTGTCTATATGTGCCCAGTGATTGGCTGGCGACCAGTCCAGGGTGTACCCCGCCTCTCACCCGAAGACAGCTGGGATAGGCTCCAGCATACCCGCGACGCTATGTAGAATATGATATAGAATATTTTTTCCACAACCCTGCAGCCCAATGGGACAGCAGGTGACAGTATAAGAGTCACAATATAGTACAAGTGTATCATAGCACATCATATCAATGCATATTCAACGTTTTATCTTAATACAACTTGTTGCGGTTGCTCCTATATTTGCAAAAAGTGCCACAAAATTGCCACAAATCTACACAAGCCAGGTAAGTATTGCGGTTAGAAACAGTCCTGTATAGTTGTTTTGGCAAAAGAAAAAAGAAGATGAACACACAGTGCACCAACACTATCGCCCCACTTTCTGCTTTGCTCTGCCAGGGTCTGAGGGGAATAAATATTGTACAGGTTCCAGAGAGTCAGCAAATGAAGGCTGTTTTTCTGGGGTATTTTTGTGTATTTATTTGTTTAAACTATGCAAGTTCTCACTTGAAATGAAGAATCTTTGCTGAGCAGCCTCTTATGATTATTTCATGAAAGTCACTATCAAATGATTTTCATTTGAGCAGCTTTGCACTGCTTCTGTCTTCTCTCTGCATGTGGATCATTTGCAGTTAAAGCATTCAGCTTACAAGGAGTGCTTTACTGCATTAAGTGGTTTACCATTTCATTAGAGAACTGTAAGATCTGGTTGTGTGTGATGACATACTGACCTCCCAAGTCCTGTAAGCATGATGATGCAGTATTTTGTGTTCTGAATACTGTCGATAATTTTGTGGTTTCACTTTATCATTCATTCATTCATTTTCTACCGCTTTTTCCTCAAGAGGGTCTATCCCAGCTGTCTTCGGGCAAGAGGCGGGGTACACCCTGGCCAGCCAATCACAGGGCACATATAGACAAACAACCATTCACACTCACATTCATACCTACGGACAATTTGAGTCGCCAATTAACCTAGCATGTTTTTGGAATGTGGGAGGAAACCGGAGTACCCTGAGCATGCACGGGGAGAAAATGCAAACTCCACACAGAGATGGCCGAGTGTGGGATTGAACTCGAGTCTTCTAGCTGTGAGGTCTGTGCGCTGTGTTGCACAACTTGAAAAAATCTTGAAAAATTGTTTCACACAAATTAAGGCAAAAACAAAAACATTTGCCAGGGGCCCTTGTAATTGTCTAATGGCGCCACCGGCAACATAAATATATCATAAAATGTACAGTTAACCATGTGATTGGCATCGGTATAGGCTCATAGATGATTGGGATGATTTTTTATAAAGTTGGAAACAGATTTCCAATGCTATAACTGTAAAAATATTTCTTTTATAAATAAGGAATCCTTCTTTGCGGAAATTCACTTATCACGTTCGGGTCCAGAACCACTTAACTGCAATAAATGAGGGATTACTGTAAAATATTTTATCAACGTTTATCTAGACTGTCTATGTCTACAAGTAATTTTGTTTGTACATAGTGGGTGTAATTAATTAATGGGTGCAGTCACTCTTAATTATGGAATAATTACTGTGTATTTAAAGTAAGATACCTGAAGCGTTGTGTGAGCCTTGTATAGCTGTGGGTTACTTGAAATATACTTTGAAAAATTACAGGGAAAAGATCTGCAGGCCTCTTAGTGCAATCAAATCCACCAGCCTCCTTTTTTCTTTTTTTTTTTTTAAATCACCGCACTCTTGTTCTTGTATCCATGCCGACATTTCTATTAACGTATTCTCCCTTCCTCTCCCCCATCTCTTCCCTTTTCTCTCTTCACAGTTTGACGTATTCAAGTGCTTCTTAAGGTAAGACACAGTCTCATTTCTTGATTCCTCCCCCTTACGAAAAGTGCGGCTTGCCCCCAACAGGCAGCTCACTGCACATTGTGTTGACATGAAAGAAGGAAAATGAAACACTTCAAACTGCCACAAAAGGGGGTCAATTATTGATATATTTATTTATTTCGTATCTATTCAATGGGTATAACATGTTCCGCAGTGCAATGAAGCTTTGCTCCAGGGCTCCTCCTACTGTCACAAAGTGTGATTGCCTTTTGAGCAACTGTTCTGGACAGCAACAGTCCAAATGGACTGGAATAAACAAGCACTGTACACAATTCTGAACAGCGACGTTAGTTTTGACGATTATAGAGTCCACTTCCACATGATCTGTAAAAACTCAGCCATTTCCCATCTGTTCTGTATCACCGTACTGACGCAAAAAAGAGCCTTAACAATGGTAATGGTCACTTCTCCTAGCCTGTTGAAAGCGATTGTCCGAAAGTATTGTATAAGTCACACCCGCACTGATCATTCATTTAATTGTCATTTTGCAGGATGTTATATGGAAGTGCACACAGCTAGCACTGAAGGCAACTTATTACATAGTATAGGTTTAATTGATTACATTTTTGTTATTAATGATATATCAGCCACAGACAGGAGTCATTTGGACACAGACATAATAGAAGCTTGAATAGAATAGAAGCTTGTGCCTGCTAAACTATCACTTTGGAAAATGAGATGTAACAGAGGAGCTGTGTAATTGCATTCCACAGTTGGCACACCAACAATAATAAAACCACAGTACAACAAATCCTCATCCACTGTGAGTCCTAACTGGCTGTCACAAACCGCCTTCTACTTTTACCGAGCCGGTCTGCTGTTATTGTTTATTTACGGATCACGTCTTCCAGCGCAAGTATATCTCTAAGTTATTACTCTCAGACAGAGATGATGTGTTGTTACAGTAGACTCCCAATACTAGAAAATTAAATGTGTGACAGTCTCTCACAACAAAGGATATCAGTGTAATATCAGTGTGGGGTCGAGGATCACTATGTGGTGTGGGTACATGTTTCTTTTGATTGTGTTTTATGTTTATTAGATCAGTACAGTACAGATGTACAGTATCTCACACACAGTCACTGCTGGTACACTACCCTAAATTGATCTCCACAGTTGACAACAGTATAGAAATGAAACTTGGATATTAGTATCAGTATCAGTGTATAGAATCCAAATTGTGTACAAATATTTAGTCTGCACATCATATTGAAGTACAGTAATTTCTTGTTCATTGAAAAGAAAACCGTCTGTGTCGGTCGTCTGTGTGCACGCACCGTGTTAAAACCGAAATAGCCCCACTTGTGTATGCCGGCTCACAGAGCTAACTGCAGTCTAGGGTACCGTACCGTTATTAGCCCCGCCTCCACAAAGAGGCTGAGCGTGATTAGAGTCCACTCCCACTGTTCATTCCATTTATCCAACCAATGCACCCGATGCAGAGGGAACCCTTTTGTCATCCAGCCACATACACAGAGACATACACACATATCAATATGCATATCAATTTATAGAGTGCATCATACTTATTGACCTTTTTTTGATCGTTCGATTAATCGATCTATCCAATATAGTGACAGGCCTTGATGTATCACGATATGACAATATAATTATTGTATCAGTATAAAAGGCTACAAACCTTAACCCATATAAGTAAATACGATTGTCTGAAATTGTAAAGCATATTTATTTATTGATAACAAACTGACTAACTTTTCTAATGGGATGTCAGCGTCTGCACACATTGCTACGAAATCTACAACAAACTTGCAATTAAGAAAGATGCAGTCACCCATGCAATACCATCTGCATATGTAACATTTTTTTTTATGACAGTCTTATTTTGTTTATGCAGACGGCAATCGGAGCTTGTATTTTGAAGGATGGTAGTGTGTTCTCTGAGTGTTTTTTTTTCAATGCACATCGTCATCAGGCATTGGAAAAGGCTCCTTACATTATAGAGTTAAAACACAACGCGGTGAAAATACACTCATCCAGCCTGAGTCACACACGCACACACACACTACTAGCATGCTAAACCAAGCTAAACCCGTGAGCTTCCATTCACGCTCCGTAAGAGGAGGTTCTGCCAACTTTCGCCCGTGTTTATCGACATTTCAACCTGTTTTAGTTCCAGAGGAGGCGGTCTAGTATTTATATTTATACTTGTGCTATGAGTGAGCAGTCTGCAGAGTAAATACCTCCCCCCACGAAAGTTCCTTCTCTTCACGATGACAGCATTTCATTGACATTATGTCATTTTACATGAAATTCAATTTTTATTGGCCAATTGGCTTATTTTGTTTACCACTAATACCGGTATAAGTCATTTTCTGATATATCGAAATGTAAAAAATTATCACCCAACCCTACTATAAGGGTTGCCTATTGCTAAGCAACTCATTTGTACACAGTGCTGCGAGCGATGCACCATCATGTCCCTCCAAAGAAAAAAATCAGGCTGTCAAAAGAGAATGAAAGACAGGACAGGGAAAGAAAGCTAAATGTTTTTTTTCAAAGCAAGATTAGTTAAGTCCAAGGGCTCTATTGTCTTAGACCAGGCGCGGCGCACCCATGGCTCCATCCCTCCCACCACCGACGCAAATGGCAAAGAGGGAGGAGAGGAGGCGTGAGAGGGTTTTAACAAATCCGAGTGTAATCTTAACCAATCAAATGGACACTTCTCATTGCCTCGTCGCCGGTTAATAGGAGAACCTTTGATGGTATATTCTCAGTATCTCCTCCTCATCCTCCTTGAGAAAAAACAGTGAAAAATATATACCCTACAGACAGATTTTAATGTTAGAATTGTGTTTTTCGTTGTTGTTAATTATTAGTTGTCTAATCGGTCACTTTCTCTATTTCCACAAAGTCCGCCTGTCAGCCAATTCACCACTGCGCACCAAGAATAGACCAGGTTGGAGCTGGTGATCATTCAGGGCACCTTTGGCAGGCTGTTTTGTCTCAAAATTGTCACTGCGCCAATCTGAAAGTGTGGACACCTCCCCTGGTTTGTCGCCACGACCATCTCTGCGCAGCCCGGTCTACCAAATTATCAAATTGGCTACGCACAGTGGTGCACTGGACCAAATTACCACTGCGTTGTGTCTGCCATACTCCGACACCCTGCGCCACCTTGCACTGCACCATGAATGATAATGCATAATAATTATAAGTGTCATGGTTTCAATCAGACCTCACAAATTTCTTGCAAATTCAGCATTGTTTACTGATGCAGGGTTTTATCACTTAAACCGGTTTAGATTTAATTTGAAAGTCAATTCTGACTGCTGAGTCTTGTTTGGTTGCAAATTATAGCACATTCGTAATTTTTTGAAGCAATCTAAGAAAATGGGTCCCAGAATTTGTGGCTCCTCCCCACAGGTGTTCAGTTGGGTTCAGGTCTGGAAACAGATTTTGCCACTCCGTCACGTTCACACCTTCAACATCCTCAGCAAAGCACGAGTCATCTTTGAGGTGTGTTTGGACTTATTTTTAGGTTTGAAAACTGCGTCCCAATTTCCAAAAGTGTGGCAATCTTGCGCTGCTTCGGTGTTAGAATTCATGATAATCAGAACTGGCAGCACTCATGCATCCCCAGACTATGAGTGTCAGCAAGTCACGATTGTTTTGCTGCTGATTTATTGCTATTTCGACAATTATGGCTCTTTGTCAGTTAATTTTCAGCAAATAGTAAATCTTCACTGCTATACAGGCTGTACACTGACTACTCTAAAGTGTCGTCTGAATAGTATTGCCCCTGAGAAGATATACTAATAAAAAAAAAAACAGAAACCGACGACATGTTTTGTGTAAAACATTTTAAGTATAAGATATTATTTAGCTTTGCGAGATTGTAAATTTTTTCAGTCTGTGGTCTATAAATATCAACAAAACCCTCCCACAATAGGGAACAAAACGAGGCTGCCAAACACCGATGCCATGTTACTGTAGTGTATCCCTTGGTGTTCTATTTGCTTTGGTGCTCAAGGTTGTTTTCTGTGTGTGTTTGTGTGTGTGTTTGTTGTGGTTGGAACATTTAAGCCTTCCTCCGATTGTGTGTGTGGTCACCACTATTTGGAGTGCTCTCAGTTGGAGCTCTGAGTAAAACCTCATTAGTGCGTAAGGTTTGGCTTGTGCTCGTCAACTAAACATACTCGAGGGCACAAAGGCGTGTGTTTCACTGCCGTCGGTCCATCTGTCACTTTGGACCCAACACTTTTTTTTATTATTATTATTTCTGTGTACATCCGTCTTTGTAAGTCGAGCTTGAAAGTAATCTAACCCTGGGCCAAGTGATATTTTACTTGTTTGCATTTTATGCATTTCCTGATCTAATGAATTGAACGGAAGGGGAGACATTACCAGATCCTAGACTCAGCAGGGCTGTCCATTCATTCTTTTTCTACTGCTTATCTTCAATAGGGTCCCTGGACTGGTTGCCAGCCAATCACAGAGCACATATAGACAAACAACCATTCACACTCACATTCATACCTATGGACAATTTAGAATCGTTCATTAACCTTACACCTGACATTTTTGGACTGTGGGAGGACACCAGAGTACCCGGAGAAAACCAAACCCAGGTCTTCCCCATCTCTTGACTGTATGGCCAACATGCTAACCACTCGACCACCACACGGCTCGTAGCAGGGCTGTAATGTAATGTCCAAAAGGTGAGCTAATTGTTGCAGATTAACTGGTCATCCACAACCATCAAAGAGAGTATTTTTGGTTATGTGTCTCTGGTATTTATCTTTTAAGGAACCATATTTGCTAACATAACAAATGATAATGAAATATATTTTATTACAACTCACTGGAACTGAATACTATCACCACTCACGGTGACGGATTGGTTAGTAGCAAACACTAATGACATCTCCGTGCACTGTGAGAGTTTGTTTTAGTCATTAAGTCCATTTTATTATATGAACTTGTCAAGAGTAATTACAACAGTCGTTTGGGTTCAAATCCATCTTGGGCCATTTTCTTCTTGTCAACCTCCCTTATGCACATTCCTCTATTAAGTCTGAAAACATAATTAAATACCCTCAAATGGATGGATTTCTTTTTATTATTGACTGTCCTTATTTATATGAGAGATTAAAATGAGTCACCTTTATAACCATGCAATTAGTGGTGCAGTAAACTAACTAGGTATCCCTGCTTATACATTCAAGCACTCCATGCCGCATAAATCTGTTTAATGTCAGCTGTCAGCTTTTAACACCTTACCTCAACATGCAAGATTTGTAGTCATGAGAAATCAGTTGGATTGTGTCCAAAGATTTCACTAAATGTAAGAATTTTGGATGACCTGTTAGTCAAACTTTTTTAAATGAATACAATATATCATCGCTGCTTAAGGATGGTTATGTTTCAGGACCATCTGTTAATAGCAAATAAACATGAGTAATTGAAATGTCTATTTTTGATACTAATAAAGCCTGGGTCATGCTTCAGATCAACATTTACTATAAAAGTGACTGTTGTAACTATTGGATTGAATTGGATTGAATCTCTTTAATCGGTCCATAAATGTTTGACTTGTACTTCACATTCTTATGAAATCATTTAAAATTGTGAAATGTATAAGTACTCACCACTAATGAACTATAATGGATGATGATTATATTTCAATGTATTTCTAACAGTTGTCGCATATCACTTTACACATGAAGGTTACTCGTTAATACTCGTTACTCATAAATGAAAACAGACAATCAACTGAAAACCCACTCACATGATCAAGCGGGGTCTTTTGGGGGGCGGCCATCTGTCTCAACCGGTTGGGTTGAGATAGGACAATAGAGTAGGGGGATAGACGGTAGATGGGAGCACATTGTTCTCCTGGGTTGGTAGGGTACTAGGAGGTATTTATGTTATACCGGTGCCTGATCATGAAGTGCTTTATAAGAAGGAGAATTTTAAACTCAATTCAAAATTTTACAGGTAACCAGTGCAGTGAGTCTAACATGGGTGTGTGCTTTTCTGGTATCGGTTAAGACTCGTGCAGCATGGATGATGACATTTGCTGTGCAACATGACGATGATGAAGACATGTACAGCACAGCATGAACTGATGCTATAAATTTTAAAGACAGCTCTTACAGTGCTTCTGATATTTTTCTGTTTTTGCATTATGTATGGTATGAACAGTGTCTCATAATGGCGACCTACAGCGGCAAAAGTTGTTCCTGCCTTGAACATATCCAAGTCCAACTTTGCAATGTAAATAGAAAAATCTATTCCTCAGTTAAATAAAACAGACATCATCTGTAAAACTTTTCACTTTTTTGGACTTTTCAGTGTGAGTTTAAGGTTGTTGCAACCTTCATTGCAACAAAAACATATCACCAATCCAATCGGCATTCATGTTCTTACAGCTTAGAGTTGTGAAATATGGAAAATTCTGGTCAAATGGTCCCAATACAATAATTATGCACGTGGTGTATATTTGCTTTTCCATCTTTTGTTGCTGTTGCATTTGGTGTGCATGTGAATGATGAGTTACAATTGAAGATTGTTTATAGCGCTATGACTATATGACTTTTAGTACTAACATACTGCATATCTATACAGTATGTTGAGACATGTACAGGTAGAAGGCCCTTTTGAATGATGCCGTATACGTAATGTCACTGAACGTGTACAACAATTCTTAACAGTTCAAGTTGTGTTCGGGTTTATGTTTGTGACAAAACCCCTTTACAGTCGCCGTTTTAATGGCTCGACTCAGCAGGAGAAAGGTTAATTACCACATCCTGCTGTATACACACACAGTGGGAACCAGACTAGTCGATCAAAGACCGCTGTGTGTGTGTGTGTGTATTTGTGTGTGTGTGTCATATAAAGATGTAATCTAGCATCTGTTTGCCCTCATTTTCCTCATCACTCGGTTGAGGCCTCTCTTAACATCAGTTCCCTTAAATTCATTCTGAGCACCTTTTCATGTGAAAGATATGTCCAAAATCCCTTTGGATCAGATTTCATCACTTTGATAGCAAGTATGAATTGGGCAGGTCTTCAAAATGGGGCACAATTTGAGAAGAAATGACAACTGAGCAGGCAGAGGTGTGAAGTGGGTGCGATGCGCTGAATGATTGCTGTTGTGTTGCTCTGGTGAGGCCAAATGCACACACAGACACACACACACACAAGAATGAAACTGACAACTCAAAGGAATATGACTTCTTTAAAAGAAAAGAAAATCCACTTTTGATCATCAACCTTTTGCAATATCTTTGCAGTCTTTCTACTTACATCCTGTTTATCTTCTCCGCTGCTCCTCCTCCCTCCTTATTGGTCTAGACGTCTTCAGCAGCAGGTGCCGAAGTTGGGAGGGGTGAGAAAAATGGGGTGAGAAGAAGAAGAAGGAAGAGGTGGCAAGGGAGGAAAGGAGCCAAGGGGATAAGGAAGACTGAGAGAGAGAGACAGAGATTAATAGATCAAGCGGCGAGGCGTATGATGAAAGTTTAGAGAAGAGTAGAGAGAGGGAGAGAGAGAGAGAGAGAGGAGAAGAGAGGAGGGAAGAGAAAAGGAGACGGATGTGAGGTCAAGTTAAGGTAGGCTTGGAGTAGAGAGGAAGCGGAAGAGAACTAAGTAAATGGTGAAGAGGCAAAGAGGCTATTTTAAAGCAGGTGCTGGAGGTAGTAAGTAGGGTGTGTGAAATGAGGAGAAATAGTCCTATAGGTAAATGTTTGGCCTAAAAATGCATGAACTCATGGATGGCTAGAGCATTTGAAGGATGGAAACTGTTTTTATGGGATTGGGAATGGAAGAGAGGGTGGTGATGGGTGGGGTGATAAGACCATAGCTCATGCCTGAGTGTGTATGTGCGCGCAGTTTGTCCGTCAATGTGTGTTTACCTCCATCCTATTACTGATTTCCCTCTCACTGGAAGACGTATGCCTCTCATTTTTCACCAGTGTGATGACACACACATGTATCACATGTGTAAGTTCACACACGAGAGGAAAAGGTGATGCAACTTGCAATTGTATCAATACAGTAAAACCAGGAGGATGGATGGGGCACACATTGTAGTCACTCCTAATATGAGTGGACATTTTTTGCCTGATAAGATCATCATTGGTGCAGATATACTTAATTTTTTTTTTTCTAATAAAACATGAAATCATCTGCTGTGACCTTTTATCTCAGTAAAACATACAGAATTGTATTAGTGATGATCTAAAAGAGAATCCATCACACAGAATTAGCTTGGAATAAGAATTTCAGCAGATACTTGTGTCTAGAATAGTGCTGATTATCGAGCTGACCTTTGAGCCGAGCTACCTCGAGCATCTTTGTACCTTATGAAATCTTTATGGTGCTTCTTGAAACATTTGCCTAAAAGGTTTGAAAACTGAGTTTGATATTACGCCTTCATCTTTTCTGGTTCAGTTTAAAAGCTCAAATAATTCATTGTTTCACACATGAAACAGTGTTACTTATGTATGTCGGTATGGACGTTTTGTCAATAACATACAGCTGAGTGTACTTTTTTTTATTCAATTGCTTATGAATGCCTGATAATAAAGTTAGAATAAGTATAATTGACTGTCAAAAGCAATTTGCGTATACAGTGGAACCTTGGTTAATGAATGCCCCGGTTAGCATGTGTTCCCATTAACGTAAATAATTTACAACCAAATTTTGCCTCAGTTTACTTACATTTTGTTGTGTTATGTATACACTGTGAGTGCAACTGGGCTCTTAATGTTTTTTTATCACAAAATGTTAGCCAGTTTGCTAATACATGGAAACAGGAAGTCATCTCCGTCGCCCGTCTGTGATATCATCAGCGGTTGATTCTGTAGTTATTTGCTACGTAATACAGTTATGCCACAAGTCTCAAAAATACATGTTTTTTTCTTTATTACAATTAAATTTTTACATGCATAAAACAATTCTAAACGCCTATGAATGACAAATGAAGAGGATAAATGAACATTTAAAATTACTTTTACCTTCAATAAAGTAGGGCTGCAGCGATCGAATATTTAGTAATCGAGAATTCTACTGAAATTTTTGTTGAGTAATTGAGTATTCAAATTATCCAAATAATAGTTGCAGCCCTACACTGAAGACATGATACCATGTGGACAAAGATCATCATGGACACCACCTTTCTGTTTTGCCATGAGTTATTTCCTGAATTTCAAGGATAAATCAGCCAAGAATTGTTTGTATTATCCTGCACTCAATCCAATCACAAAGTTGCACACAAGCAAAGTGTGATGCAGGTAATAATCCCTAAGGTTTGAAGAAAATTGCAACATGAAACCTTTATATTGCTGATGCAGCTGCGGACACAGCGAAACAATTAAAGCCAAAAGACCATGCAGCGCTGTCTCTTTGCAGGGACGACAAAAAAATGTGTCCGTTTAATACAGCACACACACATACACACACATATGCACACAGACACACTCCCCCACAAATGCTATTTCTCCACTTGATGGAGTTTCCAAGCTTGCAACAATCCGTAGTTCAAAGTTTAATCCTTCTCCAAAAACTGTAGATCCTTAAGAGATTGCATTGGCAATGTGTGGAAAGCCCTCTCTGAGATCTCTCTAGCTCTGTGTTTAACAGACTGGTCCTTTTGTATAGTGTTTTCTTCCAAATACACCAAGTTCTCTTGGAAGTTTCAATTTGATAGACCCAGAAACTGCAGTCAGAATGTATCGATAATGGCAAAGTTCATGTGGAACATAAAACAGTTGATGTTTTTTTTTTAAATACAAGGTAAGGAATGTGTAATAGTAAAGTTAATAGAGTTTGCTGACTTTGTAGGCTTATTCAGTAATAATGAATACATAAACACGCCCATCCATCCATTTCCTATACTGATTATCCTCATTGCGGGTGTATGCTGCATGCATCACAAAGATGTCATCGCAGATTACTTCATGTGAGAGGCGTTGTACACCCTGGACTGGTCACCAGCCAATCACAGGGCACATATAAACAAACAACCATTCACACTTTGGAGTGGCCAATTAACCTAGCATGTTTTTGGAATGTGGGAGGAAACCGGAGTACCCGGAGAAAACCCGCGCATGCACGGGGAGAACATGCAAACGCCACACAGAGATGGCCGAGGGTGGAATCGAACCCTGGTCCTCCTAGCTGTGAGGTCTGCACGCTAACCACTTGACCGCCGTGCCGCCCACTTTTTGTAAATAGTTGCTAAAAATCTGTGTTTCTGGTTAACGTTACTTGCTGTTTATTATCCCTTATCGTAGTTGTGTGTGTGTTTTCCTTACCTGTTACATGCTATGCTGTTATATTGTTATTGTTAATATTTTGTTATTATTCTGTGTAGTGACTCTTCTCTCTGTTCTGTTGTGTTCTTTATCATCTTTATCTATTTATCTAGCAGTGACATATGTGTTCATGACATTTTATTCAAATTTCAGTTTTAATGCAAGAAACTGTGTCTTTAGACATGATGTTAGTTACATAATAACTAAAACATACCGCATGTCAGCATAGTCTTACGGCCATGAAGCAAGTGCAAAGTCGAATACAGTTAACTTATTTGCTCCGCTCGCTGTGTTAAGGCTGCTAAGTAGTACAGGAGTGATAAAGCAGAGAACTAAGTAGTGAGACCGTTCCATTCCATTCCATTGCCAAGCAATTGTCCAATTGCCTTCTAAATAAATGCCTTACTTCTAATAAACCTCTGGTACAGATGACTGAATCGGAAATGCAAACGGGAAATTGTCAGTATGATAATGAAATTATTTCTGTTAAAAAGCAGAAGAACGTTCACAGTTATGTCATACACTCAATCTCCTTTTTTTGTCCTTTGAAATAAAAGTTCATTTCTGTGTTTTTGTAATTTGCACATTGACATTTCCTGCCACCAATGAAGACTGACCCCCGTCGGACACTTTCACCCACTCGAGTCCCAGTAATTCCAAGGACTAATGGCTCAGGGAAATTGAATATAAGAATCTTTGCCAGTCATTTTAGCCTTTTTTAATTAAATTTATGTATATGCTTTTCCCAAGAAGAAGAAGAAGAAGAAGAAGAATTTAGGGCAGCTGCATCAGTGATAGCGAGAGGAAGAAGAGAGGAGAGCGATAGAAAATGGGTCACTTTGGCGCAGGGACTGAGAGGCTTCATTAGGAAACCCTTTGCAGTCATTCTGGGGCTTTTTCTAATTCTGCCTTAGCTTTCCTGCACTGATGGGAGTCCAATAAAAGCCTAACATTTATGATCTCATCAAAAGTGAAAAATAAGTGCACGTCATGACACCTCTGTGACATTTTTTGCCACGTCTTTATCATTTATGCTTAAACTAAAACACATGGTGATAGAAATGTCAGGTGTCTCTTATGTAAAACTTGAGCATCCAAGGGGCTGTATAGGGGAGTAATGTATGTGTAATTTACCCATAAATGTGTGAACCTTTCTCTCTTTTATATCTCATTTGTACCTCTTCATTTGCAACCTCTATCTGCATATCATGCTTGTTCGTTATTCTTCCTTTTCCATCTGGATTGTAGACACTGTCTTTAACATCTCTTTCTCATTCACTTTTTTTTTTGTGTGGCCTGTAGCGCAGTAGTGTCTAACATGTCTTAAAAAGTAGGACACTGTTGAGTAATTTGTCGCTAAACCAAATGATAATTCACAATTGTCACTATATATCCATAACTTCAGGGCCGCCCCAAGCAATTGGCTGCTCAGTCATCGTCCTTTCAGTCGAATTACCAAGAAGGGATTATTACACACAGGAGGCGTGACATGGTATCACATAAAGGATAGTTGTGCCGCTCATGTAAGCTGCGCCAATATGCTACCATTACATGGAATGTACAGTTTGCTGCCACACTGTCTGACTGATATCACTTCTCTTCCAAGTGCTAAATTTGGGGATGATCATTTAATATAAAAATGTTGCGCAAAGTCTGTCTAGAAGTCACAATGTGACGATTTACTGCAACTCCCAAAATGAAAAAAAAAATGAGTACAGTATAGTCAAACCTTGGTTTTCATACACTCCAGTTTGTGTATGATTTGTTGTTTTTTTTCATGCAGAATATAGTCCCTTTGGGCGGCACGGCGGCCTAGTGGTTAGCGCGCAGACCTCACAGCTAGGAGACCAGGGTTCAATTCCACCCTCGACCATCTCTGTGTGGAGTTTGCATGTTCTCCCTGTGCATGCGTGGGTTTTCTCCGGGTACTCCCGTTTCCTCCCACATTCCAAAAACATGCTAGGTTAATTGGCCACTCCAAATTGTCCATAGGTATGAATGTGAGTGTGAATGGTTGTTTGTCTATATGTGCCCTGTGATTGGCTGGAGACCAGTCCAAGGTGTACCCTGCCTCTCGCCCAAAGACAGCTGGGATAGGCTCCAGCACCCCCGCGACCCTCGTGAGGAAAAAGCGGTAGAAAATGAATGAATGAAGGAATAGTCCCTTTGCCCAAACAGAGGATCCTCTACGTTGCTAACTAATTGCCCGTGCATTGTTATTGACCACAACTGCTGAATGACCTGCCATGGGGGCAAAGAAAATTCTGGTAGTGAAGGTGAGAAACACTATTGAATTTGAGCTCACCAGAATGTACAGGACGTCTGCATCAACAATGAGTTCCATACAAGTTACCACATCAATATGTCTGCAAACATTTTCTGCACATTGTGAGCTGATCTAGACTGACGCCATACATGATGTGATCTTGTTAATTCATAGTTATTGTCACAATCATACAACTTTTGAAAAAAAAAAAAAGTGAATGCCCTGTCTTGCCTGCAACAGTCTCAGTTGTCCATCCTGTCCAGAAAGGAACATTCCCTTCCTGTTTGAATCGTGCTGTCAAAAAAATCTGAAGTTACTTAGCCTAGCTTGAAGAGACAGCACATCTGCTGCCCTGCAAACCCACTTTCCTTGATGTTGAGTCGGGTTGACAGAATCCTAAGAAGAATGTTTCACACATGCTGAGTGACTGAAGTTCCATTGAATTGACCAGCTTGGGGTTACATATCAAAAACATTTTTCTGGCACATTGCTTGGCACAAATGGTATGCTTCATAGATTTTACTTTTGTCTTTTTTGACTTTACTCTTTTACCTTGTCATCGCCACCATGAAGGTGATTCCAAGAAGGCTTTTTTGAGGGATTCCTCTGGGATCCTCAAAGGGATCAAAGCAACCTAAAGTGGTTATAAGAAATCATTGTTAGGCTTCATGGCGGTCTGAGAGATGTCATTACGTTAAATCCGTAGTTAAGTATAAACCTACATGCATTGTATTAGCACTACACACGTTTCTGAACAGATGGTGGTGTCCTGGCTGATACACTATTGCAATATTATATTTATTATATTATTTTATTATTAGATCTACCATATTTAAAGGTCACTAAAGTAGGTGATGTTATTGTACATGTTCAAATCCAGTGTACAAATGAAACCTTATTCTTCATTAGCCATTAGACATAAAAATCACTATGCACATTTTTAAAAAGCAGTGTGCCTTCCAGACAACTGAGAAACTGGAAATATCCCACTCGGAGCTTCCGAGGGCTGACCTCAAAGCATTGTATTTGAAAGTAAACAACAAACATGGCTGACGACCTCAATAAGAGTGTTGTTTGGCACACTAAAAAGTATAGAGTAGATCTAGCACAACTAACCAGTCAGCAAAACTATAAAGCGCAGGTTGTGTAAGTGCTCTGACACAAGCTTTCCAAATGATCTAGTTTGAACTCTTGCTTACAAGGCTGCTGATGCCTTAATTACTTGTGATGTCCCAGCACAGGTCTCATTAACAAGGTGGTTTTCCATCTGGGACTACTGAAACCCCCACAGGAAAACAACATGATGGAAAGTAAAATTGGTACCCACAATAAAGGGTAACACAGACAGTGGTGAACATTATCCGCTACGGCTGATGCTGGTTATTTTTAAGGTTATTTTTCTCTTCCTGTTCTTCATAGGAAATGCCAACTGAATTCATTAGTAGCGATTGACTGGTGGCCAGCCCAGGATGTACCATGCCTCGTACCCAAGTCAGCTGGGATAGGCTCCAGCATACCCTCATTTTTTTTTTTTTTTGGCGCTCCACTTTTTGATTTTTCAGTCTGCAGGCCTAGAAGAAAAAGTTTGGACACCCATTGTATATGTGATTCATCTTGACTTCTGGAGCTGCAGCAATTAATGGATGAATTGATGATTTAATTCCTTTGGGGGGGTTAGTTATCCATGGAAGTAGAGCTGTTATGTTTGTGTTTGAGGCAAAACAAAATATTCACTTTGAAAACAGCATTTTAAGTACATTTTTTGTGATATGCTGCAGACCAAACCACTTAGTCTTTGTGTTTGATTCATATTGATTTGGTCTGTCTAGGGCAAAATTTACTATCTCTTAAACAAAAGAAAAGCCTTTATTTGTGTAAAATTAAAATACATCATAGGCCACTTTAACATAAAAAACATAGATGCAGCTTGGTAGTTTTAAAAAATTAAATGTACATTTGTGAAAATTTTTTGACAAGTTACTTTCAGTGTGGTCTCATCCTCTTCAACCAGAGCACCTGAACATACAGTAAAAAATACAAAAAAAAGCATCAACTTCGGGTGTTTGCCACATGCCACATGCTCTGGAGCCGCGGGTCGCCAAACCTTGTCTGAGACCTAACCGATTACTCAATTAAATGAAACAAGCAATGTTTTTCTTTTCCTGGTCATAATTAATGGGAGCGAACACTCTCTCTGTGCTGCTGTTGTTGATGAAAGTAGTGTTGGTTGCCATGGATTCTGTGAAATCAGTGCACCCTGGAAGAAAGTTATGTTAATGCTAAGAAATGCCAGAAAATAGACTCAAAACATGTGAACTCGACTTGTCCTGTTCAATAAAATACGCTAAAATGGGCATATTTCAGACATAGTTGCAAATGCTGAGTAATCAGGATTCATTTGAAAATTGTGATTAATGGGGTTAAACATTTTTAATCATTCGACATTCCTAGTTGTCATGAATGTGCCTGCTACTACTACATGGTCACAGCATGTATATAAAATGACACAATGTTGGTCATTCAGGAGACATCAGGAGACTACAACTCAATACAAAGGGTAAAAAAAAAATAGCGTAATAGGTCCCCTTTAAACATTTTCAGGGCTGTATTAATTTAATGTTTTATTTGTGTACATTCAATCATTCATTCATTTGTTTTCTACCGCTTATCCTCGGGGGGATAGCGGGGGGGTGCTGGAGCCCATCCCAGCTGTTTTTGGTACACCCTGGACTGGTCGCCAGCCAATCACAGGGCACATATAGACAAACAACCATTCACACTCACATTCATACCTATGGACAATTTGGAGTCGCCAATTAACTCAGCATATTTTTGGAATGCGTGAGGAAGCCGGAGTCCCCGGAGAAAACCCACGCATGCACGGGGAGAACATGCAAACTCCACACAGAGATGGCTGAGGGTGGAATTGAACTCGGGTCTCCTAGCTGTGAGGCCTGCGTGCTAACGACTAGACCGTCATGCAGCCTATTTGTGTACATTTTGTATCAAATATGTATAAAAAAAATCAAACGTTACAGAAAACACACAACAATAAATATTTTGACATAATAATGATATTGTGTACCTAATTTTGTGGCCCAATGCGTGTACACAAGTGGGGGAGCTAAAGAGTTGGTGGTGGAAATTCCTTACACATCATCACTACCTGAAAAAGTGCTTTTTTTTGGTTAAAAATTAGTGATACACGTCCTAGTCTTTCCTGGTTTATATTTGATCTATCTACCAACGACTGAAGCATGCTGCCATCATGGTCTGCCATTATAAAGTAAGTATGCCAGAAGCACAGATACAGGTGTGGTGTAACAGCACAGACTAGTGGTGAATCAGTGCTATGGCATGTTGCTCCATTTTCCAATGAGGCATCATAGTGCTTCACTCAACATGTCTCCTGAGTAATAATGAATAATTGGATTTGCTAATTTGTGGGTGCTTGCCTGCAAAGATGGCAGAGTTACTTAAATTGCAAACCCAGTTGGCGAGTTCTCATAGGATGTGCAAATGTACACAGTGTCTTGCTGCTTACGTTGCACTCACTTCCGTGTTAGTATTCACATATGTGTCCTAATGCAACCTCTTTTGATGTGTCGGAAAATGTGCTTATCATACTGAGGTGTTGCATGCTTTTTCAACACTCATTTTCATGCCTACATGCACACACACTCTCTTTTTCTCTTGCTCATACACGTGCACAACTTAAAAGCCCCCCCACCCGGTGTGGGAATTGAAACAGTGCCGCCCGTTTGACCCTTTGTGCTTTTACAACTCTACTGCAGTACTTAAAACTTAGGATGCATACCAGTTCCTACAATTGGAATGCCGTGACATAAGCGCACGCACACACACGTGTGAATGAAGCACCGGAGGGAACTTAGCCGAAAGCCAGAGTTGGTTTTAAGAGTGTTGAATTTTGAAAGGCAAAGGCTCTCTTTCCTAATCTCCTCATCCCTTCCCACCCCTTCCCTCTCTCCCTACTGTGTTGCAGGAGAATTCTGGGGAGATTTCTGACTCTTTCAATCCTCAAGGATGAAGCAACACTGGGGACCTGTTCACTGAGATGGGGTAAGGGCTCTCCGCCATGATGACCTCCACGCTTTTATCTCCTTGGCGGATTGCTAAAAGTTTATATATGCAAATAGAGAAGCTCTCGTCTATGGGAAAGTAAGCGAAGGCAGATTGGGAAAACAGATGAAAGTTTAACCACCATCTTCTACAAAGTGGACAGATGTGTGTAAGAAGCAGACAAGACACAGCGGTGATCCTGGGCTCTTTCTAAAAGGCCGCCTCTTATGCATTATTGACTGTGTAGCTCTCCAACAAATCGCTGAGCTTTTTTACTCTCATGCCGTCACAGTTCTAAATATATACCATGCGCTCACCCCCTTCACTTTGTTAAAAGATGCCAAGACTGTGTGTGTGTGTGTGTGTGTGTGTGTTTGTGTGCACGCACACTCTTGAATACCACTTTCCTTCACTTTTGTCTGACTCATTTCAAACCAGCACATTTCCATACAAAAAAGATGCTTTGAAAGAGGACTTCACTGGGAGTCCCATTTACTGTACACTCGGAGGAGGTCACATGTGTCACGAGGATAGCTCTCAAATAATCAAAAACAAGGAGCTTCGTTTTACCTCACAAGGGTCAGGGTCCTCAGGGTTTTTGTAGTACTCAATCTAGTCTACAGGTGGCAGCAACACACCCAGCAGACACTACAATAACAAACTCAGGGTCAGGACCCTGAATGGTCAGTCTTTTCTATTGAGCAAGGCATATAATTTTGCTTTAGCTGACACTTATGGTTTTACACTTTTATATAATATTCCTGCACTATTATATATATTTTTTTTATATTACAGTGGGTTATAAAACACAGTGCCACTGTTCCACCAGTATTTTTTTTTTATTTTAAGAACATTATTAAACAATGATTGCAAATGTTGGTACAGTATGTTGGAAGAAAGGCTCATTTTGATTAATTCTAAATAAATACTCATTCATTCATTCATTTTCTACCGCTTTTTCCTCACGAGGGTAGCGGGGGTGCTGGAGCCTATCCCAGCTGTCTTTAGGCAAGAGGCGGGGTACACCCTGTACTGGTCGCCAGCCAATCACAGGGCACATATAGACAAACAACCATTCACACTCACATTCATACCTATGGACAATTTGGAGTCACCAATTAACCTAGCATGTTTTTGGAATGTGGGAGGAAACCGGAGTACCCGGAAAAAACCCACGCATGCACAGGGAGAACATGCAAACTCCACACAGAGATGGCCGAGGGTGGTCTAAATAAATATTCTGATCTATAATTTTTTTTATATTGCAATTATTAATTACTAAGCCAATTCCTCAATGAACACAATTGAATGCCTTCTTCGAGGACAAAACACACGTAAACTGGTTGGGTAATCTTCCATGCACCCTCAAGGATCCTGCTGAGAGTGGAGAGTTGGTCCACATTTCCCACAAGGATGGAAATCACACTGCTCCTTAAGCCAAGATTCAACTATCCGCCGGACCCCCCTCTCGAGAACCCCTGAATAGACAATACCAGGAAGGCTGAAGAGTGTGATTCCACGTTGGAAACCACAACACAGCTTCCCCAGACTCTTCCTACGTCCCAAGTTTTTGCCTCCACCAACCGCTTGCAGTTGTCTCCAGCTTTCAGGCCCATGGGATTCCTTCGGCTTGACAACATGCCTCACCACTGATGTCTACCAAAGGGTTCTGGGATTTACACTATGACACTATGGATTTACACTATCACCTCTCAATGCATAGTCCTTGCTATGTGATGAGGACGATATCTCGCTGGAACTTCTCAACCTCGCCCACCACCTCAGGCTGCTTCCCCCTCAGAAAAGTGACATTCCACGTAAACTTTTGCAGCCGAGTATCAGACTGCTAAGGTCTCCTCTTATGGCTGCCACCCAAGCTCATGTTGCTTCCTTTGAGTTTTGCCTTGTTGGGCCCAGGGGGGCAGGCCTGGGCTACTTGGGCTATTTGAGCTACACTTTGTCTGGTCCCTCACCTAGAAGCTGTTTGTCTTGGATGGCCCTACTAGGGACATAGAAGCTCCTGACAACTTAGCTCCTAGGATCATCGGGACACGTAAACTCCTCCACCAGAGGGTGGTAGCTCAGAGAGAAGGTGTTCATCTATCATTATTTAATAAGTTATTGATTTCTGAATGTCGTGCCTTGGTTTATATTTTATATTTTATTTCTGTCAGTTTTTATGCTTGTATTTATTTATCCATCTATATCTGTCTTCAGTTGCTTTATTTAGGTCTATTGTATTTAATTTTCCTTCTTCTTACTTCTTTTTGGACACTTTGAATTGTGCAAGTGTACTATAAATCTTCTAAATGTTCCATAATTTAACTTGTAAGTATGAAACAAATTAATCATTGCCAAAAATAAATGTTTTTGTATGTATTTCTTCTTTTTTGTGTATTGATACAATTCCAAAAATACACGTTGACTCCTGTTTATTCAATTTTTCTGCTTTATTTACAATATTAGTTTTTATATATCAATGTATGAAACTCGTTTTTTTACAGTTTATAATATAATTTTGTGTGTAAAATGCCCAACACTTTTAATAAATGAATGATTTTTATGTTCTTAATCATGAATTGATATATGTCAGTGTTGAGCTGCAAAAAGTTCTGAAAAAGAAGAATTGATTGGCCCACTTAGCCAGCCAATGTGTCTGCAGGCCCTTCATCCAAACGACAAGTTTATCAAGCAAATTACTCTTCTGGACACGTGAGATATTGTTGATTAATCAAGTGTGCAGACAGTTAACAGTCTTTCTGTGCTTTTCAGCTCCCACTTCAAATTGTCCTGCTTCCGCATGAACCATGACTAAAGGTAATTTGTGTGTTTCCGTGCTTGTGTTTGTATGTGTGTGTGGGCATTTTTGGCTTGTTTTCCAAGTGATTTCCAGTCGCCGTCTGTGAGGGTGTTATATTGACAATGCACATTAGTGCTGGGGAGGCCTGAGTGGTATATGAGGGGTACAGAGGGTGAGGACAGGGGGTGGAATTGGAAATGAAGTGCTTGCTGCCTCCAGCTTATGTGTGCAGTGTTGCCGGTGCATGTGTGTGTATGTGGTCTTGTGAGGCTCGCCGTCAAGTTCCTCTCTCTATCACACACACACACACACACACACACACACACATACATATGTTGCAAATAAGAGACACAGCGTAGGTTGGGGGTAACCTGCCTCTCTGCTTCACACACCAACACACTGACGTCATGATTGGTTCCCAAAATTGAATTGAGACAACTGGACTCTTCTCGTTTGTTGAAGATGTTTCAACTTTCATTCAAAAGACTTCTTTAGTTCTATAATAATGGGCGTAGAGTTTCCATATTTATGTCCCTGGTGAGTGTCTCCACTGAGGTTGGTTACATTAAGATTGATGTTGTTATCGTGGCCTGATATTATTGGTGACAACATGACAATAGGTCATCTTATGTTGTCTTCAACAAATTTCCTTTGATTCAACCTTGTCCAATGACCATGTCGTTGGTTGACTGAGAATGGACACGCATGCCGTGAGTGGTTGTGTTTAGTGTCCCGTTCAATTGTCACGTCGATGGAGATGATGTGACACAGCTGTGTTTATAGGGTGAAATCCAGCTGGGTTTGCCAGGATTGTCTGAATTCATTCATTACTCATGCAACTCCAATTGTGTGGAGTCATAATACTGCCAAGGTTTGGCATGGGAAACACATCGGCATTGTAGAAGAAGAACAATTGTCTTTTGAAAAGCACTGTCACTGAAAACATTTACATAAACTGGAAAGTAATATTTAAGTACATATACAGTAATCCCTCATTTTTGACAGTTCGGTGGTTCTAGACCCAACCATGATATGAATTTCTGCCTAATAGCAGTCAATATTAATGAACCCTCAGCAATCTAGACATGAAATAACTCCCTTTGCTTTGATATTACTCAATATAGTAGATAGAATCAGAAAAAAATAAGCCATTTAAGCGGGTGCAGAATTGGTGGTGGACAGGAAGTGACGGCTATGGCCGGAACAGTTATGTTATTATGATGAATAGTGTTATTATTATTATGATACTGCTGTTGTGCCTGTTGATAAGTTAAATATGTGTGTATATATATACTTTTTATATATATATATATATACATTTTCATGTCGCTGGTGCATGTGTTAATACTACATCTTTTTCTGTCATGCCAAAATGTATTTTCACTGATCTCTGACACCATCAAATAGCGATATACCACTATCTGCTGCCATCTGGTGGCTCTTTTTCCTACATTTTAAGCCGGCTGTCATCAGTTTATTCTCTGAATTTATGAGGAGGACACCATGTTTACACACCCGTTCATTTGAATTGCTCCATGAAGCCGTGATCAAGATGGTTAAGTAAACATTTCTAAGAAAAAGAAGATGAACATTGTCCAGGATAGATTATGCAAATGCAGCATCTGCGGTCAAACGCTCTTCAGACTTCCAAGAGAAAACCCACTGAATCATCTGCTGTTTAAATTAAAGCTGCCTTAAAAATGATCCTTTTTTTTTAACATCATTAGGCAAGGATTTAAATTAATTCAGCCCAGAACATTGAGATTATGTTCCGGCATCATTATCTTCAAGGAAGTAACACCGCTTCTACAATCCATGTTCTGCTCTCTAGCTCCTTTTAATTCCACTGTTACCACACATTTGCATGAGTTACCCAGTTTGTGTGAATGATGATGTTGAGATCATTTGAATTTTATTCAAAAAGTAAAGCATTTTTAAGATTGTGCTTCAACCTCTGATGTTGTTGACTTTGAAAACTTTGAAAGGAGTGCTGCTATTATGCAGTCAGTATATTAAACAGTTTCTTTAAAAAAAAAAAAACAACACAATTTCATCCATCCATACATCATCTTACACTTATGACACTCGAGTCAGGTCATGGGTGCAGCGGCCTATGCAGAGAAACTCAGACTTCCCTCTCTCCAGTTAAATCGTCCAGCTCCTCCAGGAGGATTCTGAGGCCTTCTCAGGTCAGTTGAGAGATACAGTCTCTCCAACACGTCCTGGGTCTTCCCCCAAGGCTGGCCAGACGTGCCTGGAACAACTCCACACGGAAGCGTCCAGATGTTGGAGTCACCTCATCTGGCTCGTGTCAATGTGGAGAATAACGTCTCTACTCTAAGTTCCTCCCAGATGACAGAGCTTCTCACCTATCTCTAAGGGAGAACCCATCCACCCTGCGGGGGGAATTCATTTAGGCTGCTGATGACCTTGTGAGGGTAGTAATGTAAATTAAAAGCTGTCCCTTTCCACCATGATGGACCAATATCAAGAGATATTGACATAGATACACTGACATAAAATCATCAGGCGGATTATTAAAATAAACAAAACTCATTCATTTTCTATGCCGCTTGTCCTCACTAGGGTTGCGGGGGTATGCTGTTTTTGGAATGTGGGAGGAAACCGGAGTACCCGGAGAAATCCCACGCATGCACGGGGAGAACATGCAAATTCCACATATCCAACAGAGATTTGAACCCAGATCTTTCAGATTGCCTGACTCTAACCACTAAACAACTGGCCCTCGAAAAATACCTATAGTAATGTAGGACTATATAATATAGTACCGGTATTAATGAATTTTTTGTATTATTATATTTAGTTGTAAAATATTGCCACTGTCTCAAAACTGCTTCTGTATTTCAATCAACATTTTTATTTGCAATAAAAAATACAAATGATTGCGTTTGTGCAATATAGTTTTCAAAGTCAAAAATTTGTGGGCTTGGCTAGCTTGTTTTTGTTTGAGTTACATATATTCATTTTTATTAATTAATATAGTAATAATTATTGCTGTGGTGGCTACAGTTTTTTTTTCTTTTTTTATCAAGAATTTTTGTTCTTAAATAATTGCTAATGTTTTTGTTTGCAAATGCAAATATTACCAATAGTCTTGTTATTACAATATATGTAATTGTATTATTTTAATTGAACTAAATATTGCTACTGTGGTGATAGTATGAGACAAAATGATAGTTTGTTTAGTTTAGTGAAAAGTCTTTAATTGCCCTTGATTTGCTTTAAATGTTTGTGCATTGCTTCACTTTTATTCTTCTTGATGCGTTGGTGTCTACGAAAAAACATAGTAATTATTGAGATGTTATAAATAGACTGGTTTTTAAATATTTAATTTCTCCAATACTGTTTTTTTTTTGTGTGGAGAGCAACCTGACTAAAATTCTCACGTTATGTAACATTTGAAAGAAGCCCCAAGGCTTTGCAGCACATGGCCAGCCAAACATCACACATACTTGCCTCCTGCATGTGCAGTCTGCTGTGTATTCTAGTCCATGTGAGAGGTAGAATGTGCTGCACCTTGGCTTCACACAAGGATTACACCTAGATGATTCTTCAAAAGAGAATTTCACATTGGCCAGCAGGGCTTAATCCGTGCGTGTGGAATGGGACCTTGGCGCTGTGGAGCCGTGGCCAGATATGACGGAGAACAAAGAGCAGCCAGATTAGTCTCCACGAGGAAGAGGTCTGAGCCTGACAGGCCGTCTCCTGGCAGCTCCTCCAAAATCTCTCCACTCTCTCTAATAAAGTCTGAGGGAGACATTATTCCCCCTCCATTCCTTCCTCCCTGTGAGGTGAGCATTTGGGCGAGAGAGCAAGAGTGTGTGTCTTATTGCTTCATTAGCCTGTGGATTTCTGGGTCACTCGTAGCCTTGTTCCCACTGTCTCTCATTCTGTAATTACCCTCACGTGAGTCACACCACATAATTAGGATGGCCCGAGACCCATTCAGCAGTGCACACACACCCACATATAAATGTCAGCCTTACCATGCACAACAATGCTAATAAGATTAGCATTGTTGAAAGTCCCGCAACCGTTCACTAACGATGATCAAATCCATGGATTAAGCCGGGATATCTTGGTCATCCTGGCTCAATGCACTCATCATCCGGTTGCACAAAAGTGGGATAGTGGAGGGTGGGCTATGTTATGGCATAAATTACAAAGCGGAGTTATTCTGTGGAGCTAGCCTGGACCAGACTGAGATTGATAGCGAGATCTATTTAAGCAACTAAGCGCACTAATCCACCTTGATGAATCCACGTCTGTTAATCCTGGCTTGGTCTTTGTGCAACCAATTAAACTGAGACGCTCTTGTTTTGGATTGTTTGAACTCAGCTTAGTCATTTACCCTGGATGTCTGAATCCTGCTTTCATGACAGGACCCAGGTCTCTAATGTTCTTCCGAATCTTCATCACACATTCCATGTGCATTTAGGAGACTAGGATTATTATTTCTATCCTGCCTTGAACAATGAATAATTCTGAATTAATTTTACAAATGTATTTATTCATTAATTCTGAGGTCACGTGCATGCTGGAGCCTATCCCAGCTGTCTTTGGGCAAGATGCGTTGTACACACTGGACTGGTCGCCAGCCAATCACAGGGCACATATAGACAAACAACCATTCACACTCACATTCATACCTATGGACAATTTGGAGTCGCCAATTAACCTAGCATGTTTTTGGAATGTGGGAGGAAACCGGAGTACCCAGAGAAAACCCACGCATGCACGGGGAGAGCATGAAAACGCCACCCAGAGATGACCGAGGGTGGAATCGAACTCAGGTCTGCTAGCGCACACGCTAACCACTTGAGCATGGTGCAGCATATTTAATGTTTAATATTGTAATGATTGCTTCTGTCTCCCTTAGCTGTATTAGTTAAAAAACTACACATAATTAGGGCTGCAAGTAACGATTAATTTCTTAGTCGATTAGTCTGAATCTTGTTGTTTTGATTAATAGAATAATTTGTTTGGTCTTTGACCAGCCATCACCACATAGCGAATCTCAGTTGGGCTCTGGAACAATGACCAAGGAAAGTGAATGGGAAATATAATCACATGTAATGGGATACACCGCCTCACGCCCAAAGGCAGCTGGGATAGGCCACCATTGGGTTACTGTTGGTCAAAGAAGGAGAGGAGGAAGATGTGCCCATAAGAAAAGACAGATATGTATTGTAGTGTAGTGGTTCTCAATCATTTTCTGTCTGTCCGAACGATAATGGAGATACTGGCATCGCTGTGTACAGTGTCCAGGCAATTGTGTTGAGTGCTTCAGTGGATAACTTCAGGTCTTTCTATGGTATTACATGTAGTGTGGAAGTCGTGGGAAATAGAGGGGCTCTGAAAGATTAAATACCATGCCTCACACACATTAATGTACAACAAACACACAGGCAATGGATTAGGATGGGGGATTAGGGAAGCATCCCTGTAGCCACAAATCAGTTAGAGACAACCAGTGTCCTTCTTCATAAATATACTATACATAGTGGGCATGCATTAAGAATGTACATAAAGATAGATTTGGAGGGCTCGACTTTTGTCTATTTTGTTTGTATTGAATTGTGGACTCCTATAGAGCAGCTACACACAATAACCAGCACACAAAGCTTTCTAGTTCCTCCAGAAGCTGCACCTATTCAGCTGTATTTCTTTGGATTTTGGGGTTCCAGTGAAAACGTCCTGTTTTTTCCACCCATGGCCCACCTGCAGGCACGCCCACTCCACCATGGTTGGTCATACTCGCTAGTGTATAAAAGGACTTCCCTTTACAGCGTTCACTTTTGTCAGCTTTTAACACACACAGAAGTTTCTCAAGAAAGGACGTTACTTCAAGATGTCTCTCAATGGTAGTTAGTGTTAGCATTTTAGCATTTTCTATAGTATTGGTAACGTCTAATGTGGCCACTAATTGCAGTGGGAAACAGCAACCCCACTTCCTGTATGCAAGAGCTTTTGCTCCATGACTTAGACAAAATAAACACAGTTAGGATACTGATAAACTGTTACTTACTGTTTGCTCTTCTGACTTCTGACTCTGATTTCTGACCATTGCTGGTAGGGAATCAGGATCTCCACCAACCTGATGGTGCCGTCTTTAGGAATTCTAAACAAATGTGGCATTCCCGTACCAGCCATTGCTAGCAAGTAAAAACAGTAGCTTAGGGGAGGGCAAAGCACGTATCTGGCTTACAGTAACGCCACTCCTATATAAGGAAGTCCACTCCTCTGTGACATCACAAAGGGGCAGTTTTACCACGCCTTTTGAAACCAAGCGTTTTGAGCCATCCCAAACTTACAATACAACATTCTAACAACTGAACTGGACCGCAGGGAAACGCCTAATTGTAATTCATAGATTCTGATTACCCCTTGGAAAGCTGCACATTCATACGTTGCACAAACATCCGTAAGAGAGAAAAAAAAAATTGCAATGTATGAAACTCTGGACTAATACATCCATCCATTTTCTGTACCGCTTGTACCCGCTCATGAGGGTCGCGGGCATGCTGGAGCCTATCCCAGCTGTCTTCAGCGAGAGGTTGGGTACACCCATTTGCTGTTAATGTCAGCCATTTTTATTTTTTTCTGGTGTCTTCTGTTCTTCACAATGCATTGTTTTGAATTAGGGCGGTATTTGTGCATTACATGAGCTTCTTTGTGTGCTCTTGGCCCCCATCATGCATTCCAAACACTTTCATATGGTGTTTAAAAATCCAGCCGCACAACGCTCAGTCATATCCTGCTCATCCATGATGGAACACTAGTCATACGCTGACTGAGTTCCTCAGTCTGTGGCGAGCTCCGCTTAGGCTTGGCTGCCTCTCTCATGTCTCGGGCCACCAGACATCTGTCATCAGCACGCAACTCACTGGAGGTCTGTGGCTCCCCATGAGGCCGTCTTCTCTACCACTGTCAAATACAATCAGCGTCTTTGTATTCCCTTTTTTTTTCTTCCAATCGACATTTCTCCTCCCCTTCTTTCAGCACACTGTAATACATAGCCAGCAATTTGCCAATCATGCCCACGATGACACCCACGTACGCAAATACACATCATACACACTCGCATAGATGTGCACATGAGGCATCCAGGCCTGCTGTGGTGTATAATAACAGATAATTGCCTATTGCGGGTTGGCCTTCAGCAGAGGGAACCAATCACAGTGACAACCACTTTGCGAAGACGCGTGAATGTGTCTGTATGCATGCAACACACACCATTTTGAAGTATTCTCCAAACCAATGTGCATGTTACGAGTCTCAATGTTGCGTTTGACCCTGTCTTTCCTGCATTTGTATTAAAATACATCTGTTGGACTGCAATATGTGCTTTTTAGAGGCAGTTGGTATGTTGGGCTGCAGCGTAACAAAATGCAGTCGTGCACTTCTTCACTAATATGGTCGCTGCTCAGCTTGTCACTCGTCACCCATTTGGAGAGAGTCAGCATCCCTGGTTAATGGGCTGTCCTCTTGCCAGGGAACCTGATGACTCCAATTGCTCCACACTCACAACATAATGCTTTTTTAGCGGGGGGAAGGCGGTGTAGTTGGGTTCACACAGGGGCAAACGCTTGCTGCAGAACATGAATTTCGGAGGATCTCACACCAAAAAGTACACGGTAGCATCTAATGTAATATGTACAATCCGGATGGCTGGTCCATTTTGTTTGTCGGATGGTTCCCATCGGAAATAATAAGAATAATCACTTCCTTGTATGTATGCTGCCATCGTGAAACCTTTGTTAAAGGGACTGTATCCAACAAGCTCAAGGTTACATTTTTTTAAACCTAAATATATACAGTTGGTGTCAATTTTTGTTTAGCCCAAATACAATAAATGGCATCCAAGTCTGTTGCAATGTTCTTATGCCACTTGCCCTCCCGAGGGTTGGTTATTACTTTTTGCAAATGGGTCGGGGGGGCACATATATCAAACAACCATGTTAATAACTTTATTAATTTATCTGTAGAGATTAATTGGTGACTCCAAATTGTCCATAGGTATGAATGTGAGTGTGAATGGTTGTTTGTCTGTATGTGCCTTGTGATTGGCTGGAGACCAGTTCAGGGTGTACCCTGCCTCTTGTCCGAAGACAGCTGGGATACGTTCCAGCACTCCCGGTGCTCTTGTGAGGATAAGCGTTAAAAAATGAATGAATGAATTTATCTGTACGGTACAGACTTAACTTAAAAATGAAACCAGGAAAAATGGAGAGCATTCAAGCATATCCAAGAGTCAAATTGCATGTTGCCTCTAACGTCCCCCCGACAGTTCTCAGCGTCCCCCCTAGGGGACCCGCCCCAAAATTTGAAAAGCACTGGGCACTGTTCTATAGTAATAGTTCTCAGTTCTATATGAATATATATTGCTTACTTGTATGTGTATTTCTCCACTAACCTCTCGGGAGAACACACCAGCTCCAGTCATGTAGCAAGTGCAGGATGACTCATTTTGGGCTCTGACTTTTTTTTTTTTGCTCTTTTTCTTCATTTTCCTCCAATTTTTGTCATTTATTTTTCCTTACTCTACATGTTTCTGTCACCTCCTCTTTGCTCACATTTTCCCCCTTCTCACTCTTGCTACATGTTTTTCTCCCGGTGGCTGCTGGCTTACCCAGCACATGCACAGTACAGTATACGTATACTGTATGTGTTCAGTTTATACTCTGCAAATACCATCTTTTCTCAATTGTTAATAGGTGCTATCATGAAGATGTGCACATCTATGTGAATACTTCATCTTTCCAGCCGGCTCAATATGACCAAATGCAATTTCCTCCATGTGGCTGGATGTTCATCATTCCTTCTTCCCCCCCTTCTTAGTTTTTAATAAACGGCTCGTCTCTTTTCTTTTGTGCTGTTTTTTCAGACACATTCTCATTTTCAGACCTTTCTCGTAGACACACATGCAAGAAGACACACTCGCACACACTGCAGAGTCATACCTTACTGCCATTTGCAGGTCTTGTGCAGTGTATCAATCTCTGCTACCTGATTAAAGTGCATATCGCAGCTCGTCCCTGACTGTTTCTTTACAATGCTGCTTTACATTCAGAGCTGGTAGGAACTCACCATCCAGCCTAGCCAAGTGCATCTTGTGTTGTCTCTGCAAAAGACAATTAACTCAGACAATGACGTTGTCACAGCACTTACATTGAGATTGAAATAAAACACTTTGGCGCCAGCTTTAGTGAATTGATCAGTTTGCAATTGGAAAAAGATAGCAATTACATTTTTCTCCTCAATAAAGCCACGGGGAGGCTTGCTATTGTGAGCACAAAATGAACACATTTAGATGCCTTTTAACAGGCCAATACACACATCACATAAAGAAGGCTGTGTGTCATATAATGGAAAAATGCTGTTGTTCCTCTTCAATCTGCCATATGATCTATATTATGACTGTGGAGCAATATGATGGCAACTGTGGGAATAAAAAGGAATACCGTAATTTGGACAATAAATTGAAAATAATAATTCATTCATTTTTTTGTGTTTATCCTCACGAGGGTCGGGGTATGCTGGAGCCTATCCCAGCTGTCTTCGGGCAAGAGGCGGGATACACACTGGACTGGTCGGCAGCCAATCACAGGGCACATATAGACAAACAACCATTCACACTCACATTCATACCTATGGACAATTTGGAGTCGCCAATTAACCTAGCATGTTTTTGGAATGTGGGAGGAAACCGGAGTACCCGGAGAAAACCCACGCATGCACGGGGAGAACATGCAAACTCCACACAGAGATGGCCGAGGGTGAGCTTGAACTCGGGTCTCCTAGCTGTGAGGTCTGCGCACTAACCACTCCATTAATGTAAATAGCAAACTTTGATGTTACTCCGCTCGGGCATCTCTGTGTGAAGTTTGCATGTTCTCCCTGTGCGTGCGTGGGTTGTTTCATGTACTCCGGTTTCCTCTCATATTCCAAAAACATGTTGGGGGCACTCAAATTAATATGTCCTGGACACAGCCTAAGCTGTCAACGGCCCTGGATGTATGCATACTGTAAACCTTGCAATTCAACATGATGTGTGACTGTTTTTTTACATCGAAGTTTAACAGCTGCTGCTTTACATTACATCAAACTTACTTAAGATTTCATTCATTCATTCATTCATTTTCTACCGCTTATCCGCACGAGGGTCGCGGGGGTGCTGGAGCCTATCCCAGCTGTCTTCGGGCGAGAGGCGGGGTACACCCTGGACTGGTCGCCAGCCACAAAACATGTGATTGTAGAAGCTAATTGGAAACTACTTGCTGGTGTGCCACTCTCAGCATCACAGGAACATACTGTAATAACTATACAAATTCACATCATAGTAGTAGCAGCTAAAACTAGCATCACTTGTGGAGGGTTAACAAGTACTAAGTAAACAAATGGGATAGTTATGGTTAAAGTATACACAAAATATTCAGTGAGTGGATGCACATGGAAGTAGGGGTCAAGCGTTTTATCACTATTAATCATGAACCAGCGGTGGTTGAGGCAAGTTTGTGGGTGTAGTATGCAAGTGGGAGGCGCTGCAGCTGTAACTATGATGCTGACATTAATTCAAATGTCATGGCTTTAATGGGCTTCTGCTCTGCACCCTCCTCATAAGTCACTCGTTGAACTTTCAAGGTGACACAGCAAGGTTTGTCTGGGACTTGGGTTCTTTTATATATACAGTATATTGTCTGTTGTTAAATTGTTTATATTGAGCGGTTTACCTACATTAAAATGTCATTTCAATTTCAGCATTGGCGTGCGTACATTCTTTATTCCTTTGTATTCAGTTTAACCTCTCAGTGATATTTAAGGTTAGTAGCGAAACATAGCTATTACTAGTTGACCACAAACAACTCATCTGCATTTATTTGTTACGTTTCACATACTACATTGAACGTTGTCGTCCTTCAGGCAGCTGGAGGATATGCTGCATCCTTTCCTTTGAGATTAAAAAAAACCACACATGACTTGTTGAGTTACATTTTATTTCACGACCACAAGCTTTGGATATGTAACAAAAGATGTCAAATACAACAGCTTTTCACTTAAATGTAAACTTGTCTTGTGGTATTTCTTTCATTTTAGTGGGTTAGGCACAAAGACACTACAGTCATGTATTTCCATTAATAGACATTTAGGTCATAATGTTGGTGTAGGGTTTCCAATTCATAAGTGTAAACCCACAAGCAAGTATATAACGTAATTGAGAACATTTTCCATTATTCAGCTTAAGAGCCAGAGGTATTTCATTTAGCCACCTTCAATTTGCTTAATGCGGTCGTAGGCAGTATCAAGAACAATAAAGTGACAAGTCAATTTAAAAGTCACTTGTACAACTGTGTGTGTGTGTGTGTGTGTGTGTGTGAGTGGTGCAGGGTTTACTAGACACCAATCAAGTGTAGTGTAGTGACAGGAAATGTCAGGAGATAGCAGAGTTCATGCATGACTACAGCCACTGACAACTGATAAATTAGTTGCTTGATGCTATGTGTGGTATTCCCCCAGGGAGTGTGTAAAGCTGGCTTTGTGTATTTGCGTGTGTGTGTGTTTCAAATCCCGTGATTTATCACATATACAGATACAGTAAAAGCAAAAGCCTTTAAATGGACCCTGCATATGAATAAAGATTCATCTGTGAGCCGCTTGATTATGTGATTGAGAGCCGCTAGGAAGCGTAGATTTATGCTGTCGGGACCGTGAATCGACAGAAGAAGCAGCGTTTGATGAACGGGATGCATTTAGTGGAGGTCTATATGGTGAACACAGCTGTGCCTTGCAGCTTGGCGCCTGCGGTGCATTGTGGGTGCTCCCACACGAGGGCCATCAAATATAGCTCTACATCCCATTTCAGTCAGTGAAGTTATCTTGATAGCAAGACCCTTATCTCTAATGTGCTGAGTTATTATCTTTTGAGTGTCTCTGTGTGTGTGTGTGTGTGTGTGTGTGTGTGTGTGTGTGTATTTGATTGGAAGTGTGTACAGCTCTGGTATGTGTGCACACTAGGGAGACCACTGTGTTTATATATGTGTAGATCTGTGATGCCTCTACAAAGATGATAATACAACAAGGTATTCATTGCACAGTGTGTGGTAGGACCTTCCATACCACTGCAATCAACACTGCATGGAACTGTCATGCAAACACTGTCACTAAGCTTCCAGACTTTATGTTTCTTGTTATATAACAAACCAGCAATATCTATAAAGTCTTTATTGTTTTATTAGCACAACACCCTTACTCGCTCGTCATTTTAACAACAGCTTCTACTTCCAATTCTCCCCTAAAGCGATAAGGTAATGTAGTGCATGTCGACATTTACTAACACAGACTGGGTGAGAGTCGCCACTGACTAATTTGGGACAAATGAGGATCCAGAAGCTAGTGGCACACATTGTTGTCATCAATGGAAAGGCTTTGTGTATCTGGGAGGAGGACATTGCTCCAAGAGATTGCATCACAATGAACGAAGAATTATCAGTGCTAACAAACCCTGCAGTGAGAGACACTTTTTTTTCTGATATTTGTGAATCCAAAATAGGCGATATAGGTGAATCCCATTATGTGAATTATTAGTTGTTTATTATTAGCAGTTTTTCACTCTGTACAATGCACAGGAAAGGGAAAGATGTGTGCTATTGTCATACATAAGGATTGTGGATGATGGGCAAATTAATTTTTTTTTATTTAGATGACATTTTAACATACTTAACAACGTTCATATAGGCGAGTGGCTAGCGCGCAGGCCACACCGCAAGGAGACCCGAGTTCAAGTCCACCGTTGTGCATGCGTGGTTTTTCTCCGGGTACTCCGGTTTCCTCTCCACATTCCAAAAACATAAAAATGAATGAATTAACTTTCATACAGCACAGTGGACAAGTGGTTAGCCACACAGCCAGACCTGGGTTTGATTCCCCTCTCTGTATGGAGTTTGCATGTTCTCCCCATGCATGCGTGGGTTTTCTCCGGGGACTGCGGCTTCCTCGCGCATTCCAAAAATGTGCTGACTCCGAATTGTCCATAGGTATGAATGTGAGTGTGAATGGTTGTTTGTCTATATGTGCCCTGTGATTGGCTGGCGACCAGTCCAGGGTGTACCCCGCCTCTCGCCCGAATACAGCTGGGAAAGGCTCCATTATACCCCCGACCCTCTTGAGGATAAACACAAAAAAATGAATGAATGAATGAACTTTCATACAAGTGTAAAAAGAAGTTAAGCATTGTTAATAGTAAGAACAGTGATGAAGATGCCTCACATTTAATCACATGAAGAAGTTAAAACCTTAAACAATGACACTGGGGTCATATTGGATTGAAAGTGACAACATTTTTCTCATGTTGTTATTCTCTTAACACTCCTTGATGAGGCTGCTTCTTTTGGAAAATGTCACTATACGAGCTAGAAGAAAACAAAGCAAAGGCACATGCGTTGTTAATTATTTGATGATAGGCTTGTGTGGCATCCCCCACAGTGGTGCTTCAAACTCTAACAAAAGTACTTGCTCAGGCTTAAAAAAAAAAAGTAGCTTGAAGGTGAATGCTTCCATAACATTGTCCTCCCAAGCCTTTTCCCTTTAAAGACACATTGATGCTATTCAAGTGTGTTGTCCTTATGCACAAACTGCTGCGTCTGCACCCCAAAGAGCCGCATAGGAGACAAAAATGTACAGAAACATTCAATTACATCCACCCCATCTTATCCACCGAGACATATTTTATTCAATGTTAAGAAAGCTGACATAAGCACTAGCTTTTGCATAACATAAGCTAGCATGGTAATTGAATTTCTGTTACTCTTCAGTGTGGATGCAGTGATGGACACAGGTTTTGATCATCGCTACAATGAATGGAACCTATATGACAGTAGATGTAAATTGAAGCGATCATTGCAAAATTCTGCATCAAGCATCTCTTTTTGAGGTTTCCTTTTTTCTGTGGTCAAGATGATGGTCAAAATAATTATCATTTCTATTACTGTTGATGGCTTCTATTCACAATTTGCTGATAACACCTTCCCCCGCTTTGTGTTTACAATCTTTCCTCTTACGTTGGGGCTTTCCAGCCTGTCAGTGTGTGTGTAGTGTCCCCAACCTGAGGTTGTGTTATCTTGCAGCCAATGAGCAGGAGAGTTTCTGCAACAAAAGCGCGTTTATGCTCCTCCATCTCATTTACATCGCACTAATGGGAATCTGCTGCACCACTGATTATATTTGGTGTTCAAGGTCAGCACACTCAGATTAGTCAGTGCGTGCATGTGTGTGTCTCTTTGGATGTTGTCTCATGCACCAACATTGTTTTGTTTAAAATTCCATCTTCCATTTAGCCCTTATGCAAACAGGCCCGTTAAGACGCTCACCAAAACGTTGTGCATGCAAGCGTTTGTGGTTTAAATTTAGCTCCCTCCAACTGTTGTTAATTATCCTCAGTGCCTTGAAAATGATTTGCTGTCATCCATTCGATATAATTGCCCACAAAACTGCCCTGCCATGATAACATATCTTACAGTAGAAATGTGCTGTTTTGGCTTCCAGATGACTGTAAAGATAAGTCATCCATCGCATTTCAAACTGAAGTCGCACACATTTCTTGTTTGCCTAATAAATAGACATACACCAAGCCAAGTCATGACATCGCATTGTAAATTACAATTTAAAATCTCTTTTAAATGCTCAGCGTCAAGGGAATTTGAATTAACTTAAAGGGACAGTATGCAGCAAATTCTTCCAGCCAACATTTGAATATAAAAATAGCATTATAATCTCCCTCTTTCTGCTTTGACCACCTAAAACGCATGTACATTCTTTTTAGCGATGTAGCTAAGTTTAGCTACTAATGAAAGCTACCATTAACTGTACGGTAATGCCTCATTTATAGGGATTAATTGGTTCCAGACCTGAGCTTCTTTATAGATGCGTATGACGTCACTTCCTGAATGCTTTGCATTTTTGTGGTAATGTGAACAAGAAAAAATTGAATTTTAACAAAAAATCTGAACTGAGCATCATACACGGGAGTGTGTCCCGCTCGAGCATGAATGTTAGGTTAATTGGTGACTCCAAATTGTCCATAGGTATGAATTTGAGTTTGTCACGATGCATTTTAATCACTTTATTAACAAGCAGAATGCTACATGCATTCTGCTACAGTGACCATCCACACAGGGGTTGCTGTCTGCCACAACTCACACCAGTCATTCACACTCTCCACAAACTAACAAACAAAATCCAGCTAGCTTCCCAGTACCTGCCCTATAAAGACACACATAAGTCACAGATATACACTATATACAGTATCACATCTTCTGAAGGCCATATATATAAGTTTGCATCATTTAGCCATTTTTATGGATGAAAATGTACAATATGTATGTATACTTTATGTATACTATACAATATGTATACTTTTTTGTTTTAATAAGCCATAGCCTACCACTAAATAGTGCTACTTTATCAAATAATTTATTTAGAAAAAAACGTGATAAAGTCGAAATTGAAACTGTGCAGTGGCAAGGAACCATGGTATTGCCCATTATAACCACACAATGACTCCTATTGACCGTCACTTCTCTGAGACTGCTTTTGTGTGTGTGCAATACACCACATACGTTTGTGAATACCAGAAAACGGTGAGTGACAGCCATGAACGGTAGTTATTTTATATGGATTGAACGAAAGTAATTTTAATTGTGGGAAAAAAAAATGTATATATATTTTGGATGATCTATTCTTTTAAACCACTATTGGTAACGGTGGTTCTTATATTTTTACATTTGTAAAAATGTAGTTTTGTGTGTCTGTAGCTTTAATGCTAATGAGATGTGAGCGGTGTCCCCACTCTTCTCAGAGTGCGTCTCCAAGAAGTGCTCAAGTGCACTTTGTCCACTTTTTACAAAATCAGTGTAATTGATTGATTTAAGATATGTAGCTTAAAGTGGTGTGTATATACGTACACCTTTTCTTCATAAAGTCACCCAAAATCAACAGTTTGAGAGATATTAGATGTAAGGATGTGCATAATAATTCGTCTTGAAGAACTCACTCAACCTGCACTATTTGTATGCAACCAGCAGAGGTGCTGTTGATTCAATGTCAATTCAAGTTGCTAATGCCATAATGCCCCTGAGCAGCATTCTTTTGCTCCATACAACATTGTCAGTGGTGTTCATGTCTACTTCTTCCACAGCCTGTTGATCCATTTGATCACTACCGCCACCTACCTGGAAGCTTGTGTATCGTTCAAACATAAAAACCATGCAGGTAAACAAAAAAGGACAAAGCTTGAGGATTTAGAGCCTTAAAAATAGACTGTAAATATGATTTAACAGTGGCATTGACTGCAGATACATCAGTTAGTAGTCATCACATGCACTGATGGCTCTCCTGATAAACCCACATTTCTAGCCACTCCAATTCAGGACCGGTTTGTGTACACTCTGTGTCTGAGCTGCACATCATACAACCTTTCTTCCAAAAAGGGCATTGTGAGCTAGTATGTGTGCAATGTGCTTTAACTTTGCTGCACTTGCAGCCACCACACCAGCAATATGGCATCTGCCTTTACTGAGTCCTGTCCACACTGGACAGAAAATTATTGGAGCGAGAGAGACTGTGCAAGAGAGAGAGAGCGAGAGAGAGAAAGGGTGGGAGGAGGTAGCAAGGGAGGGAGGGAAAAAGCGCACGGTGCTGGATCATTTGGGCAGAGCGGCTGCAGCCACGGTGGATGTTAACACAAGACAGGCGACGGACGGAGAGAGCTTCAGTCTGCTCGTATTGACTTTTCCGTAGACAGGATGCTGATATGGTGAGTCTGCTCGCCCTTTATCTGTGTATTTTAGCATCAACTTCTCATGATAACATGTGAAAGCACCTGCACGCATCGTCTCCCATCCAATCACTCGTGCGTCCCAGACCTCTGATGACTGACACTTCAGCTTTCCTCTTTAGGTTGTTTTGAGCCTCCGTGCTGGCTTTGACTGACGGAATAATGATCATATATGTATATTGGATTTCAGTTATCTCACTGTACCTCTTTTAGGAGTTTGCTTGTGTGGTAGCTTCCTGGTGTGTGTCAGAGAGAGGATGGTGGTCTTTAGATCTTGTGGTGTAAAAGCAACAGTAGCTCACAGACCATTATTGTTGCATGTTATTTTGCACCCATGTCCACCAATTGACTGTCATGCTGCAGCTCCTGTCGCTGCAGGGCGACTCTATAAATGAGCTTTTGTAGCCCTGGTGCTTATGATGACAGATTAAGGCTTGTTTTTTTGCTCGGTGCCTGTCTGGTGTATTGGTAACCCTTTTCAGAGGGCTTTCCCAAGCACCCCTAGCTTTTAATGGGAATTTAGTGATTGGTGCACATAAAAAAAAACACATATTTATTCTATTTTAATCCATCTGTGAATGTATGTAAAATTACACGACTCAAGAGGACACAGTGGATTACTGGGGAGTGTTTCCCTCCGCCAACCTCTTTCCAATCAAATTAGAACACCCTGATTACAGTTGATGAGGCACATCATGCAAATATTATCAGATTACATGATCTCACCCGCACCTATGAAGTATGCTTGGCCTGACATTTACATACACTTATTTACATTTCTTTTCTTGCCAACAGAAAGTGGTTGTAATGTTCTGAAGTTGTGTGAGTGTTAATGTGTGTATGTGTGTTTAACGGTCGTCAGCAGTCTCTCACAAACATTATGGCAACATTACAGCCCTCGCTGGCTGGCAATCAGTCATGCAAGTACTTTGTAGCAATTAGACTCAACTATGTGTGGCAGATGTGTGCAAGCACATATACATATCCAGTATATATATATATATATATATATAGGTGTATAATGCACTATAAACAAAGAGATGAATGTGTTTGTTTTAAATAACTTTATGATCCTGTTTAAGACATCAACACACACATTGACAGTCGTATCTGTTTTGGCTGCAGAGTAGAATGTATTGGGAACATATTGCACAGAACTCTAAAACATTTTAATGGCGCACTGGCTGGCAATAAGCAAAGTTGCATCGGTTTTATTGCCATGGCAACCATCAATACATATTATAGGTCTCTAATAGGGTTTGCAAAACTAGAATTTGACAAATTTTTATACATTTTGTAATTTGAGTTTAAAAAAACTTTTCAATTTGAAAAATTTGGGAAAGCCGGATGCCCAGAGATGACCAATGCGATTTGAGATTTGAATATTATTGAATGTAATAGACATAAGTAGAGAAAATAAGTCATTTAATACATAAATAGGACTCGTGCTCATGTGTGTTTCTATGAATGTGATCCCTTGGAGAACTGAGTGACGGGTAAATAGTACTGTAAGTGGTGGTGGGTGATCAGAGTTGAGTTTTAGCTTGCCGTGGGTTAGGACCGCAACATTAGCCCTAGTTTTGTTTTGAGATAATTCAAACCTGCAACAAAAGCCTGTTGTTTCTGCAACCATTGTAGAATACTACATATCATTCACAGCGTATTTGAATGCGTCTGCTGAATACCTTATATTTGTACTTTACTTCATTTAGCCATTTCATGCTTAAAATTCATTGAAAAATAAAATATATATGAAATATAGGCCATATTCAACCACAAAACATGACTTATTAATTATTAATAATAAAATAATTCAGAAAAAGTAATGACCGAATAATTAATTCATTAATCCACCAAGTGGAGAGGTATGACTGTACATGTAAAAAGTGGACAAATTGCACAATAGCCCTTCTTGGAGCCACACTCGATGTCGGAGATAGGAATGGTCAAACACAGCTCATTAGCATTAAAGCTACAGACAGTTAAAATGGTTTTGAACTACATTCCAGCTATAAGGCTTGAATTTGGACAACGCTTCTAATACACAATGGTGGTACATCTGAGATTGATATAAAATTGTTAGAAAATAGAATAGTATGAGAGCTTTGAAAGTAAATGACACAATATATACAAGGGCCCCACTTTCCATACTTTTTTGCAATAATATTTTTTTTCTCCATTTTTCCATTTGTCTTGGTGAAATTATAGTGTATGTTTATGGAACAATAAATGATGAATTGAAGGACTCCTGTGTGTAAGAAGTCAGTGTGTTGGCTTGTAAAAGTGTTACATTGCCATAGATGGACTTGGCTCCTTAAGCAAGTGGACTACAACCTGTTTTATGAGCCCTGCCAGCCATTCCTGGGTCAAAAGGTGCTTTGTCATATGCTAGGCTGTGACAAGTCCTTTACCCCAGCTGATCTTTGGCTGCTTTTCTGCGTGTATGCGTGTGTGTGTGTGTGTGTATATGTGTGCACACACGTGCGTGCCACTGCAGCTGTTCCTCCTTTCAGAGAGATTAAGTTTCACAAGATGTGATGGATGCCAGTGTCTGCAGAGCCAGCTGTGTGTGTGTGTGTGTGTGTGTCAGCGCATTTCTACATTTTTCTGCGCCGCACATGTATGTACGTATATATATATATATATATGTAGTAAGCGTTGTGTCACTGCACAACCCAGGGCTGGGTCAGGTTAGGAGTGGTGACACTGAGGTCACGGCTGTTATGAGTCGGCCTGGTAATTATAGTGATGGTCACTTGGGTTCCCACAGACCAGACCGACACAGTCTAAAGCGAGCAGGCCAACAAGATTCTGCCTGAAACAAACAAAGACGCCAGCCAAGAAGGGATGACAGACTGGAACTCATTTAATCTTAGTCCTGAACAGCAATGCCAAATATTAGAGCCTTATAATATGAGTCATTCATAATTTGGATGCAAATCATTCCCTAACTTAAAGTAGTGTATTGACCAGTATGGCGTAGGATATCTCATCTGTTTGGATTTGAGTACAGGAAATGTTCAAAATAACATTCTTAACTGTCATACAAAGGTAAAAAAAAAAAGATAATATTGTTTTATTATGAAGTTGTTAAAGTCATGTGGGCTGGTGTGGCTTGTTCCAGTAACTGGAGAGTTTACCGGTTTGAATCCTTTCAAACCCATATTGCCCTCATGGTCACCCACACATGGATATTTCACTGACCAAGATGCGGACCTACAACCCAGTCCAGCCCACTGCTCCTCAGGAGGGTTAAACACAGAGACAAATGCCTCTATACATAGTAGGTGGGACCAATGAAAATCTTGTGGTGTAGTGGATAAGTGGATAAATCGGAACTCAATGCCAGCATTGTACTGAGCAGCATAATGCCGCCTGAATGCCGTCAGACATGTTGGTCTTCTTTAGACCACAAACCATCTGAATCTGAACCGCAAGTAGTGCATCCATGCATATTCTTAATCATCATGTAAGTTTAAAAATAAGTTCAAAAGTAATAAAAATAATAAAATGTTCAGTCTACATTTTAATGACGCATGATGAAAGTCAAATTTTAATTGTGTTCAGCCTTAAGAGGCTCTACGGCAGGGGTCTCAAACTCAATTTACCTGGGGGCCACTGGAGCTAGGGTCTGGGCAAGGCTGGGCCGCATCAGGTTTTCCAAAAAAACCCAAAAACAAACGCATTTATTAAAAACAGAAAAATATACAAACTTTTTCAGTGCTTTGGTTCCGATTTTCTACAATAAAAGCTCTGATAAAACATTCCACTGTTCTCAAATATCTTAATTTTTATTTTTCTACACAAAATAAGATGAAAAATAAATAAACAAATCAAGAATAAAGAAAACCAATCAATCAGTAATAAAGAAATAAAATAATAATAATAAAACGGCAAATAATAACTTAAGAAACCACATATAGTTGGTGGGTAGACAAATTATTTTTTCAGATTAAAATGAACAAAGCATTATTAGAGCCCTGTAGACATGACAAAACACGACTATAGTCACATTTATACTCTTTTTATTTACAACATATTGCGCAACTGCAGGGTCTTGAGACACATGCTAACTCTCAAACTAGAGAGCTAGCGACCTAAACGGTAGCCTTTAAGTTATTTCCTTTAAACTTAAATAGCCAAAAACTTACCACTTCCACACGGATAGGGAGGATAACTATTAACAGTCATTTAACCTTTAACATGAACATTAAAACGTAATAATAATATCAAACGTAATAATTTTTTCTGGGTACATGATACCATACAGCATCCATATCAAACTTGCGCGGGCCGCACTAACATTAAACTTTCATATCAAGGCGGGGGCCTCAAACAAATGTCCTGCGGGCCACATTTGGCCTGCGGGCCGCGTGTATGAGACCCCTGCTCTACGGCAAGAAGAACATTTAAGTATTGAAACAACAGTAAAAGACAGAGATGTAATTTTCAAGAAAACCCGGTGCCAAAGGCGCTAGCCAAAAGCCCCCAAAAAACCGAGGGATTAAATCACAAAGACATGAATGGCGGCCAAGACAAGTGAAGAGCATTAATATTCTGTCTCCTCAAAAATTGCAGTCAATATAGGATGACAGTCTTATCTGTGGGTCTATAGACTAAAGAACCCTGTGTCAGCAATTTTACAGACGTTGTGCTGTAAATTACACCCTTGGGTTGGAACAATGATTAAAGATTAGATTAAGAAGATGCAGCATCAGAGCCATGTCCTCACAGGACATTTCGTAGGATTTTGCATAAAATAAGTAGTGCACAGGCATATTATTGGTTAACTTTGTTCTTTTCATTTCGTGAAAGTTATTCAAGTAATCAGTCATAGTTGCATTTTGAGCAGGGCAGTGATGCTCATTTTGCAGGAAAATAGTTCAGAATAAATTGACCCGTCTCCTCTTTTTCAACATTTTTGGAAATCCATTGATTTATGATAGCAATTGTCTTTTGTTTCTCGACAGTTGTTTATTATTCTGCTTCATTGATCATCCATCCACCCATTGTTTATGCCACTTATCCTCACTAGTGTCGTGGAGTATGCTGGAGCCTATCATTGGGCGAGAGGCGGGGTGCCTCCACACCCACATTCATACCTATGGACAATTTGGAGTTGCAAATTAACCTAATAAGCATGTTTTTGGAATATGGTAGGAAACCGGAGTACCCGGAGAAAACGCACAGGGAGAACATGCAAACTCCAAGCGGAGATTTGAACCCAGGTCTTCCTGATATCCTGACTGTGTGGCCAACATGCTAACCAGTCGGCCATTATCATCATTATGTGTTTTTATCTATAACAAGACTAAAATACAGTTTTACATTCAGCTCGATATACAGTCGTCCCCCGACACATCATGGTTCGAATTTTGCTATCAGTTTTTTTTTTTTATTAATAAATCGTGTTTCGCTTTTGAATACAGTGTATTATTCATGTAACATAAAATGCATTTAAACCATTTGTCCATATATATTTTACCTAAAGCATTATCAAGCCTAAAAATGTATATGTGCCATGCGATTGACTGGCGACCAGTCCAGGGTGTACCCCGCCTCTTGCCCGAAGTCAGCTGGGATAGGCTCCATCATACCCCCACAACCTTACTGAGGAAAATGGATTGGATGGAAGCATAAAAATGAATTAAAATACCAATGAGGCATTAGTAGATGCATTCAAAAACATGACACTACGTAGTATTCTACACTTGTCACTAAGTGTCAAGTAAAGTACCCATAATATTTGGTGCGGACAACAGGTTTATCTCAAACCAATCAAATAATAAATGTCATAATAATAACTTAATAACTACTTTTGCAGCCATAATCAACTTCAAACCAAATCTCAACTCTGAGCCCATGACGTCACTTCCTGTTCTCTGTACGTCCGGAACACATTTATTGCAAAACACAACAACCACGAGTCTTATTTATGTCTTAAATGGCTTATTTTGTCTGATTATGTCTGCTTCATTGGGTAATGTGTGTGTAAAGGTGTTATTACATATCGAGGGGGCTATCATTATGTTCAAACACATATTTAGTATATGGTAATCAGGTTTTCTATGATCTAACTAAAAATATTTGATTCATAAATAAGGAATTTGACTTGTTGAAAATTCATTTATCATGGTCAATTTCCTACTAAATCCTGTCGAGCACACGTTCATCTTCAAACATGTTTTTCGATGGCTTTAATGTAGTCAAAATGGCGCAACATTTCCTCTTATTTGATGTCATTAGTTTTTGCAGGTGTACCTAATGAAGTGTCTGGCGAGTGTAGTCAAAAGACGGCAAGAAATGCAGCTGTGTCACCACTAAGCACCCCTCCAGAGCAGATTAAAGCGTACAGTGGCAAAGAGGGGTGAGGAATAGAAGAAGAGGAACGAAGGAGAAAATAAGACTTTGTGGTCTGGCGCCAGTTTGCTATGTAAAACCATGATGCGTGCCGGAGGGATTGAGGATGGAGTTGTGCAGCATGGGTGAGCAGGAGACAGCAGTGATGATAATTATGGACTAGGACAGACGTGGACTGAAAAGACACGTCGAGGTGGGAAATGGTAATCCTTGCGGAAAAGCACAACATGTTTGGCTCTGATTATTTTTCAGTGTTTAAAAACAGACAGGTTCGGAAGAGAAAAAAAAATCAGCTTGGAAAATGGAATGGATGGACTGGAATGGACGGTAGAAGATTTGTAAAAGAATCCCCTCCATTTAAAGAAAAAAAACAAAAAACAAAGTCCTTCCATAATTTTCTGTCTGATCTTCATATCTTTTCCATTCTTATTCTGGGAAAGAGTCAGCGATGCAGAGCGGAGCACATGTCCTGTAATAATAATAATAATGTCAAGTATGGAAATGTGATGCTAGCACATCTGCTGTGGAATAGTCACAGCTAAAATAACGAAAAATGTCTGCAGGTCATAAAGAGTTTGCTCGCATGACTACGCTGCAACAAAAAGAGACAAGGTGAACTGCAATGGCCCTCGTTGTGCCGTACAGACCTCCACCGACGCTGAATGATACAACTTTCTCAGTTAAAACTAGCATGTTAATGCATCGGCAACTAAAGAGAACAGCTAGCCAAATTGTTCATTTAACTTCATTTCAAGATAATGTTTTTGCTTCACATTTTGAAAGTGTGTTGGAAATACAGTAAAGTCTCGTTATATCCATATTCTCAGGAGTCGTAAAAAATACCAATATAACCGGACTATCCATATATCCGATCCTGCGCCGAACTGCATTAAAAGTGGGCGGATCTTTGATATGGCATGTAATTTTCTCCTTGAGTTCATGGATTGCGTATCTAGCATGCTTTTGTACTACAATACATTTTGTACTACAGTAAATAAAAATAAACTTACGCTGTAGTGATTACCGGTTACCGGGACATAATTCACCCCGGAACTATCGATAGGGAAGGTGTTGCCACCCGGAGGGGTAGGCGCGAGGGACGGGTGTTTTCCGCTGTGTGTGCTGCACTCTGGTGGTGGAAGTGTGAAAAATAAAGTTGACTGGAAGCAGCCGTTCGCGTTTTGGTATTGAAATCCTTAAGCAAAGATTGATTTAAGCTGCTTTTGTATCGATATAAGCAGACCAAATTGGCTGGCGGGAGATGAAAAGGGCATCGTAGTAACCGGATTATCATAATAACCGGGTATCGTACTAACGGAGCTAATTATATCATAAAAGATTAGAAATTTGCCGGGAAATGAAAATAGTATCGTAATAAGTAGTAATTCGTTTTAACCGATATCGATATAACGAGACTTTACTGTACATCTATTTTCAATACCGCTTGTCCTCAGCCAATCAGAAGGCTGTTAGAAATATTAATGACAAATGCTTGCATTTTCCATATATTTGCCAATTTTCAATTTGGACAATTTGTGGGAAACACAATTTGCAACATTCTTAACGTTCATCTCCACTATACGTACATTTAGAACACCGGATGTAACCTTGTGAAATGGCGACATTCGATACGATTTATTTTTTCAGAACGTAGAAGAAAAACAATAAAGAAACAGTGAATATGTATTTTAATTAAAAGCCACTCCAAATTGTCCATAGGTATGAATGTGAGTGTGAATGGTTGTTTGTCTATATGTGCCCTGTGATTGGCTGGCGACCAGTCCAGGGTGTATTCCGCCTCTCGCCCGAAGACAGCTGGGATAGGCTCCAGCAGCCCCGCGACCCTCGTGAGGAAAAGTGGTAGAAAATGAATAAATGAATACCACTTTTGTGTACACAATTTGGCCATGGTATTAATACTTTTGAAACTGCAAGGTGAAAAATGAATACAGTATAAAATCATTCATTCATTCATTCATTTTCTACCACTTATCCTCACAAGGGTCGCGGGGGTGCTGGAGCCTATCCCAACTGTCTTCGGTCAAGAGGCGGGGTACACCTTGCACTGGCCGCCAGCCAATCACAGGGCATTATATGAAAATGTGTATAATAAATCAATAAATGTATAGATACCAATAGAGAATTCTAAGCCCATTTCATCCCATTTTATGTCCTTAGCTACTAAAAATAGATCAATTTAACTTAGCAGTTTAAAAATGATTTGCTTTCTTTATTTTTCTCAAGCTACTGTGTCTCTGCTGAAGTCCTCTGGCGCCTCACACAACCGTGAATTTAGTAAAAAAAAACAAAACGAAAAAAAAAACACAGAATATGTCACCAGAGGTCCTTGTGAATACCAGCTCGACCCGTGTATGTGAAGGCGGTCTAATGGATGGAAACCACAACAGTGAAGTCTACCAAGTCAAACATAAAAGTATTTAACATAACTTGCATGACGTCAGACAGAGAAATGGACAAAAAAGGCAAAAAAGAGGACTTAGCTGACGGACACATGAGGAGGAAACGCATCAGAAGGGCCCCCCCCCTGCCTCCCACCCTTCACCACTGACTATCTGGTAAATCGATAGCATCGCTGCTCCTCTTTTGCTCCTTGCCGCTGCACTTCCTATCAAGGAGCACACAGCGGGATCCTGGCAACCTGCAGCCACCTTGCCTGCCAAATCCTCCTTCAGGCTAGATCTCAAAATAGCCTCTTTGAAACTAAGGGAAACTTTGCTTCTTTTTTTTTTTTTTTTACCTCAAGTCAAGGAGTAGAAGATCTTATTACATTTTGATAATCAGTATTAAAAGGCCGATTTCAATCTTATATTTAAAAGCTCTAATTCTGCATAATTCATTTGTTTGGCCAGTTCATAATGCACATTACTGCCATCTACAGAACAGGGGTGGAACTATGTGTTGTAAATCCAAATAAGGCGGCACGGCTGTCGAGTGGTTAGCGCGCATACCTCACAGCTAGGAGGACCAGGGTTCGATTCCACCCTGGGCCATCTCTGTGTGGAGTTTGCATGTTTTCCCCAAGCATACGTGGGTTTTCTCCGGTTTCCTCCCACATTCCAAAAACATGCTAGGTTAATTGGCGACTCCAAATTGTCCATAGGTATGAATGTGAGTGTGAATGGTTGTTTGTCTATATGTGCCCTGTGATTGGCCCTGTGAAGTCTGCTACTTTACAAAAAGCACAAATCGATCTTGGATGTTACGTTCAAACTTGAACACATTCCACTTTTGAGAATGTCTTCTTCCTTGGAAAAACGGTCCAATCCCGGTCAACAATAAATGTACAAGCTTTTCATGTGAGCTGGAAATGAAGCACTGTTGTCTTATATCAATCAGCAATGGAAAAGTAGAACAGACGTTTTTATGGATATTTCATAGCCGGCTACCTCAGGCGAGTGAGGAATTTTCCAGCCCATTATATGAGCAGAGAGTTTTTTTCGCTGCGTCCTCAGCGGGAGTTTTTACCTCTGCTGTGGCAAAGCTTCAGTCCTTGGCTGCCGTTCACACAAACTCCCCATTCACGTTGGCCGGGGCCAAGTGGCACCCGAAGGCCTCAAGATGGCTCCCGCCAATCCTCCTCCGCCATTCTTTTGTAGTTTCTAATTATCGCGCATGTTTAGGATTAGCTGTTCGGGTGCAGATTTGTAATTAATGTCTTTGATTGTTTGGTTGTTTTTGTCAATGGAATCAGGATAAGACTGATGAGCGTCTGCGTTTCTTTTGTCCTCTTCTTTAGCCTTCATCCTATAGTCGCTCGCCTGCCTTCGTCCTCTCTTTGGGGGGGCTGCGAGTTCACCACAAATCCCATTTCCTCTTGTTCATGTTCAGGAATTATGTGCTGCCCCTGCCTCTCCCCCATTCCCTTCAGACTCCCTAAGGCACCTGGGATTAAATGTGTGCATGTGTGTGTATGCTATTTCCCTCACGAGCCGGGATTGTGTTCGGGCTTTCTCTGTGTAACAATCATGGTAAAGACAGACCTGAGATGAGGTTTAAAGGTTTTACACAATGCTAAGTATTGCTCTGCCATGTGGGCCGTGCAAGCTTGTGCATGTGTATGTGTGTGCAGCCCCATGTGGATGAATAATCTCTTTACAGGCACCAAACATTCAAAATTACTAGACGTGCTCTGACCTCACAAGATAGAACGCCACAGGCTTGGAAGCAGACCTGACCTGAAATGTCCTGCAGGATTTTTGGGATTTAGTGTGTTTAGTGAGGATGCTGCCAGGTTAGATGTGTGTAGCAGCAAAGCATGTAGTCAGTAGTTAGCAACATCACTAGATATGGACATCAATAACACGATTATTTAACTTATTCTACCCCAGGTAATATAAGACAGTGAAATGGCCCTGAAGTCCTAAAAGAGGTCATGAGCTATGTCAGTGTACCACACAAGACCACATGGTTCTTTTTCTTAGACTTTTTGTACTCTTGATAGTCAAAGGTTACATATTATACTGTTGTTCAACAACTTATATCCTTGATGGTGGAATTTAGATGGTTATCCGTGTCTGTAGCTTTAATGGTAATGAGCTGTGTTTGTCCACCCTTGTCTCTGTTAGTGTGTGTGATTCCAGGAAGAGCAATTGCAAACTTTTTCATTCATTCATTCATTTTCAACCGCTTATTCTCACGAAGGTTGTGGGGGGCATGCTGGAGCCTATCCCAGCTGTCTTCGGGCGAGAGACGGGGTACACCCTGGACTGGTCGCCAGCCAATCACAGGGCACATATAGACAAACAACCATTCACACTCACATTCATACCTATGGACAATTTGGAGTCGCCAATTAACTTAGCATGTTTTTTGGAATGTGGGAGGAAACCGGACTACCCGGAAAAAAAACCCACACATACATAGGGAGAACATGCAAACTCCACACAGAGATGGTCATGGGTGGAATTGAACTCGGGTCTCCGAGCTGTGAGGCCTGCGCGCTAACCACTCGAACACCGTGCAGCCCCCTTTTCATCCAATCTATACCACAAACATTAGCAATTCTGTGAGCAACAGTGCTAACATTAAACTTCCATTTTAACAGCAACATCATACTGGGTTAGCCTCTCCATTGAAGAAATTATCAAATATAATGGCAGAACCTTTGGCTTTATTTTAATATGTGTAGTGAAGCCTTATCTAGCTAAGGGTGAGTCAGATGTAACATGTAACGTGTTCATGAGGAAAGAGGATTCTCTTTCGTCATACAAATCCAAAACTTCAAAAGCAACCATTTGAGCGCCTTTTTTCTCAAAAGTGGAGCAAAACGAGTGATGGAGATGATAGCTTTTTCTTATGTTTGGTGCTCATAAAGCGGCTTTAGGGACACATGTTTCTGTTACAACATCATTAAGAGGTCCATTTTGCATAATAGGGGACCTTTAAAAATGAAAAGAACTCAGCCCAGAAGTGTGTGTCCTCATTGTGGAAAGTAACCATCATTAGCCAACAAAACAAATAAACAGAACAGATCTTATCAAGCAGCTTGGTGTAATTACTGCTGGGATGTAAGAAACCTGGGAATATGGGCATTGCCTTTATTGCATTATTTTCCTTATTTTGGCTATGGTCACCAAAACAATGCATTTTTTTTCTGAATGACAGTAATATGGGAATACAGTAATCATGAAATCATGAAAAAAACACCCATATACTCACCTTTACTTGCATATTTCTCAATATAGTAGCTATATTTGACATACATTTGGTTGTTATTATTGCGATTAAGTTAAGTAATGTGTTTGTTCTGGGTTTGTGTTGCTGAAGAGACCGGAAGGTCAGTTGAAAGTTGATTATATAGACAAAAGTAAACAAATACAACAACAAAATAAAGTGCAGTGATCTTACTGGGTGCCAGGCCCATACACCAGCCACAAAAACAAGATATGCACACATATCAGCTTTAGTGTTGGAAAACAGTGATGGGCATTGTTGCCTCTTTTCTGATATGTTTAGGATCCAACCATACCTTCTTATTAGTTTGATCCATCTCTGGCAGGGGTCTCAAATCCAATTTACCAGGGGGCCGCTGGAGGCTGGGAATGTACGGATACCTCATGATACGACATAATAATACAATAATAACAATAATATATTGATAGAAAGAAATAATTTCATAGTTTACATTTTGCTGCATTTAACTGGGATAGGCTCCAGCTTACCCATGACCCTAATGAAGACGAATTTTTTTACTAAAGTTTTTAAGTGAGTCAATCACTGAGTTTAGTGTAGGCTTATGTGTGTATCTTACGAGTAACACTGGCTTGTCTCATAACAGGCGGGCCGCAAAATGTTATCACATGGCCCGCGGCCCATGAGTTTGAGACCCCCTGATTCATGGTCTAACCCTAACTGATTAAGCTATGAAACAAAAAACTTAAGTTGAATCAACATGAAAGAACATGATCATGATTGCTTTTTTGTCTACATTTATTGTTTTATTGAAGCTATTTGACAAACATTAATATATATTTTTTTACTTTACTAACTAGTATTTCTGCACTTTTTTTGCTCTGTCAGTTCAAATCTTTGATTTTTCTCAATAAAGAGGGGGAAATTAAAAATGTGTAACACTACAGTATGCACATCTGATGGCATTAATAACTAGTGTTCAATCTGAATGCGTCTTCCGAATGCCTTATATTATTTCACTTCATTTAGCCATTGTTATGCTTGAAAATGCGTAAATTCTGAAAAAAAGGTGCAATTTGCTTAACTATCCTATGCATATACAGTATATATTACTTTTATTAATGGGCCCTATTAAACCACGAAACAGCTGCAAAAGTCAACTGCAATGTGATAAGGGCCAACTCTTGTGATCTTTGTAAACATATACACTCATTATTCCATGTTATAATGCAGCCAAAATAGACAAAATCAGCTTTTGTTTTATAATATATGCGATCTACTTTGTGTGGTAAACTCCTTAATGTATCCCAAATCCCCCGACTCAGCAACGACTCCATTCGCGGACAGCCCTCAGACACAGGAAGTGCCTCAGCACATCCTCCTGATATTAAATTTGAACTGTTATCTAATACATCCCTCCGGTGAAGGGATCGGCATCGTTTTTCCATTCGCATCCATCCGAATGTCTCCACTAAAACGACGAGACACCCTAACAAAACTGCCCCCCACTTCCCCATGCCTCCCACATGCTTTAATAGATTATTGAAAATAACACGGTTGTCTCTCAGAGTTACAGACTCCGTCTCCAGCTTGGACATCAATAAAGTGCGGCGGCGGGTTTTCTAGCTTCAAAAGGGAGGTTGTGTTCATTGGTGTAAATAAATCACAGCTAATGTGTATTGGAGAACAAGAAATTGAAGACAGAACAAACAAGGCGCAAAGCAAATTCCTCTCCATCTGCTCCGACTCTTTGGCGCTTCCTCCAAAATGCTAAATGCTCAATTAAAGTCTTGCTTTTATGTGAGGCGTGTAAGAGCACCGAGAGAGTTTAGATGCTTCTCCTCATCAATTGACTTCATTATATAAATGCAATTGGCCTTCAGTTGTTGTGCTGCAGTCGCTCTTCAGGTTCAGTAATGTTTGTGTGTGTGTGTGTGTGTGTGTGTACAAACCATTTAGGCATCTGCTTTTTTTGACAGACATAATAAGGTGGTGTTGATGCCAAGTTAAAAGGCACCAAAATGCAGGATTATAACATAATCTGACATTTCTTGGCTGATATGATGATTCACCGATTAGAAACCAGTCTGCCATGCCAGCATGTGTGTGTCTTAGAACAAGAGACAGGATGGATGATAATGTATTTGTGCAATTGTGTGTGTTCATATGTGTGTGTGTGTGTTGGTGGGGATTTATTTGCAGGCAAGCTTAACGTATGCTGCCTGCTCGACTACATGAAAGAGAACAATCATCCGAATGAGAATTGCAAAGCCGCATATTTCAAACTGTCAACCGCTGTATTGGCATCCACACACACACACACACACACACACACACCATCACTCTCACATGCAACGGCACAGCATGGCAGTTTGCGATAAGCTTGCTCGCTCTCTCCAGACGGGCTGCAGCCACACAAGCAGTGCAGGTTCGCTTTAAAAAATTTGTCTGCACTTTCTGGAGTGTGCTGATATGTTTGCTCTTCTGTGTTGTGTTTTGTTGTGTGGTGTCGTGTGTGTGTGCAAGCATGCCGGCTGTGCTCTTACACCCTTTAGCCTCTTCTCTGCGGTGCTGGGTGACAGCCAGCAAAATGGTGGCGCTCATTGTGATTGTGGCTGCCATTGATTTGCCCAGCAGGTCTCTGTGCTGGAGTGTGTGTGGTGCAGGCACTGACTGCTCTCTTTTTTTTTTTAAATAGGGCTGTCTTCATCGAAGGATTTTAATTGTCAATCATTAGATTGAGTCCATATTTGACTAATATGTCAAGGTTTAGATTTTGTGCAACAAAAAGCAATAGAAAAAATTCATGGAACACGGTTGCTGTTGGCACACATCAGGAAAGTGCACATAGAATAAGAACAACATGACTTAAATCCGAATCAAAATCACGTTTATAGTTTTAGGTATAGTTTAAACAAGTTTAACCGCATCCATTCCTCCACAAGTTACCCACAGTGAAACGGTAGGACAAAGTACCAGATACAGTGACCCTTGAACAGACTTGCATGTCCATGATTCGTCAGTTTCAATTGCAATGGGCGGAGCATGTTACAAGGATGCCAGATGCCAGATGAGATGATTCCCAAGAGTTGCATATCGGAGTGTTTCAAGGATACCCTAAAAGTCTCCCTGAAAGACTTTGGTATGGACAACAAATTCTGGGAGAATCTTTCCCAGGATCAAAAATATGGCACAAAGCAATCAGAAAAGAAGCAATTTTCTGTGAGGCACAGCGTCTCAAATCTTACAAAGTTACTCTCGTGCCATCGAAAATTTACCATCAAATGCTGATGCTGCACTTTCTTGCCCCGACTGCACACGGACCTTCCAGGAATTGGATTCACCTCATCAGCCATCTCCGCATTACGATCTTTTATTAAGGTATTAAGGTCTTCTTCCAGCAGGAAGGACAAAGAAGCAGTTGACACTAAATGAGGAATTTTATTCTGTTGGTTTGGAGCAACGAAACGTAACAAAAAGTAAATAAAAAGTATAAGATATAAATAGTATCTATAATATAAAATATTAAAATGGCAGTATAGCAGTTCAAAACAGCACTAGAAGAACTATTGATGGAGTGAAATAGAACCATCGAATTACAGTATAGCATTATTTACAGGAATACTGAGAGTGTAATTATATTTGGATATTTACAATTGTACATGAGCATGTGCATTAATGAACATGTTATATAACATTTGGAGTTCATGCAAGGGTGAGGGGTCAGTGGGGGTCCAGGGCCTTGTCATGGGGCTGGTGAGAGATGGAAAGAGGATCTGGTCCTGATAGCCGAAGCCATAGACTCCTGCTGTAGGGCAGTGATTGGAAAAGTATGTGACTGTGGTTGGAAGAGTCAGCCACGATCTTACCGACACGCTTCAGAGTCCTGCAGGCATACAGGTCCTGGATGGAAAGCAGATTGCAGCTGATCACCTTCCCTGTGGAGCGGATGATACCATGTAGTCTGCCCTTGTCTTTGGCAGTAGCTGCAGCAAACCAGATGGTGATGGGGAGGTTAGTGAGGATGGAGGAGGTGATGGAACGTCTGAACGTCTTCAACCACCAGAGGAACTACATCCCCTGTGGGGCTTTTTTGTTGAGGGAGTTGATGTTCTGCTCCCACTTGAGGTCCTGGGTGATGATCAGAATGACTCAACATTGACCACTAGAGAGTCTGTCAGTGTGATGGAGGTTAGTGGGACTGTGGTCCTCCTGAAGTCAAAAAAGCTTTGACCTCCAAGTTGTTCAACCTGTTCAATCAGATAATCTGTCTTCAACTTGTAGACCAGGGGTGTCAAGCTCAATTTACCTGGGGGCCACTGGAGCTAGGGTCTGGGCAAGGATGGGCCGCATCAAAAAAAAAACGCATTTATTAAAAACAGAAAAATATACAAACTTTTTCAGTGCTTTGGTTCCGATTTTCTACAATAAAAGCTCTGATAAAACATTCCACTGTTCTCAAATATCTTAATTTTTATTTTTCTGCACAAAATAAGATGAAAATAAATAAACAAATCAAGAATAAAGAAAATCAATCAATCAGTAATAAATAAATATCATAATAATAATAAAACGGCAAATAATAAAAACTTAAGAAACCAGATATAGTTGGTGGGTAGACAAATTATTTTTTTCAGATTAAAATGAACAAAGCATTATTAGAGCCCTGTAGACATGACAAAACACAACTATAGTCACATTTATACTCTTTTTATTTACAACATATTTCGCAACTGCAGGGTCTTGAGACACATGCTAACTCGCAAACTAGAGAGCTCGCGACCTAAACGGTAGCCTTCGAGTTATTTCCTTTAAACTTAAATAGCCAAAAACTTACCACTTCGACACGGATAGGGAGGATAACTATTAACAGTTATTTAACCTTTAACATGAACATTAATCATAACGTAATAATTTTTTTCTGGGTACATGATACCATACAGCATCCATATCAAACTTGCGTGGGCCGCACTAACATTAAACTTTCATATCAAGGCGGGGGCCTCAAACTAGTGTCCTGCGGGCCGCATTCGGCCCGCGGGCCGCGTGTTTGAGACCCCTGCTGTAGACGAACTTGTCTCCCTCAGTGATAAGCCCAATGAAGGTCGTCGTGTCATTCACGAACCTCAGGAGCTTGACAGAGAAGTGAGTGGACATGCAACTGCTGGTGTACACAACAACTAGCCAAAACCTTCTGTTAGCAGCATTGCATTGAAATTCTACTTACTGCTATTGGCATCCTACATACACACCCTGCAAAATCAAAAAGGAAAAAAAAAAAAGGAAATCCAAGCCTAATCAAGGTTTATTGTGGTGAATTGGACCTGGTGAAAACTTTGACAATGTAAATCCATAGCAGGGGGTTTAACGTCCAAAGTACCCCATAATGTTGAGACCTGTATCCTAAAAGCCACAGCCACCGAAAGCTTCCTCAAGAATGACTATTTCTTCATATTTTTTTTTCCGCGTTTCATTTTATCCTTCACTTCTTTTTTTTTTCACGCTGCCTTAGACGAGCTTTGAAAAACAAACAAAAGGGGAGCTAGCATTGGACTATAAATAATGCAAAGACACAGATTGGGGTCAAATGCTTTGGATTCCACAAAGCATACCCCCTCTGACTGAAGTGCACACACACACACATTCTCATTATTCACTGTTTTCTTTTCCATATCAGAGATATGCATTCCCCAGCGAGCAATCAGTGTGATGAAGTCTGGTATGCGGTTTCGTGTGCACACTCTTTCTGCAAGAGGGTGTTTCCTGCATCCATCTCAATTGCTAACAAAGCTTTGGGAAACATTAAATCTCTTCAACTCTCCTTTTCCGCCATCATCCATTCCAAAACTGCGACAAGGACAAGTTAGCCATCTTTTCTCGACGTAGCTCCGATCCATCTTTAACCTGCTGACGGTTTGTGATAAATTAGTTTTCCTGTTATGATGTATGGGCCTATCAGACTTTGAGGAAATGACAGATACATCATTAGGTCTCTTTATGATCCATGAATCTTTGTTTGTACGATGCAAAAATATATGTATGCTACAAACACAGTTACACGTATACTGTAACTGTAAGGATTTTTTGGTCCGTGTAAATAAGGGAACCTTCTAAATACGGTGCTCTTTACTGTATATGTGCACAGAGTACCAAAATCTGTAAAAGCGTTAAACCAATCAGAGAACATGATATATCAAAGTGCCTTTCAAAGCATTTTTGTTAATGTCTTATAGTTGTATTTTTGTTCATTTTATGCTTAATTTAAGCCCAGCATGCATAAAATTTGCTAGGCATTCATATTTACTAATGATAGTCGGTATTCGAGCACAAAACGCAAATTAGGATATTTTGAAGCCATGAAATTCAAAGCACAATGTGACAAAGGATGGCGATACGGCCTACTCTGTGACTTATTATTTTCTCACATACGTACATCTAAAACAGAGCATCCATGTTCTAGTAACGGATATCATCTACTGTCTTGTTATTCCCAAATTACATGTAATAAGTGGGGCTGCATTTTCATACAGTTCTGAGACTGATCTACAGTATAGTGGCAATAGAGTCGCATATACATACATATATTAATGATTCATCTGCAGCATATTTATCTTCTTCTCCGTGGCGGTCTACTAATCTTGTGCATGCAATAGATCAAAATTATAGATGGTCATGGTCTAAAAGGCTCTGAATTTTCATATTTCTGCCTTATTTATTTAAAACGACGCCACTATCTGAGACAGACAATTCGGACACATCTAGATTCATATTCATGCATGCATGCTTGTCGGGTCTTTTAAATTAAATTGGTATCTCTTATGACACAGTATACATAAACAGCATCAAATACACAATACAGTAGCTCACTCCTTATATTTCAGCAACCATGTCTATTAAAGTATATCTTCTCAAGGGAAGTGTGCAGCTTGTATTTATTAGACAGAGAAAATGATTCAACACAGCAGAGCCATTACAGGTGGTGCTCGGGTTATGAATGACCTCCGTTCCTAGACTGTGATGTAAGCTTTAGTGTGGATGGAGCGGCATGGCTCAGGTGGTGGCGTCATTGTTCCCCAACCCGAAGGTCGAAGGTTCGGTCCTCGCATGATCATGTGGAAGTATTTTTGTACAACATACTGAACCCCATTTGTTCTTAATAGTGTGTCATCAATACTTGCACACTGGAAGGGGCGTTGCATGGGAGGGAGAGAAAGACTTATTGTGATATATTCTGCAGAAGGTGCTGATGTAGAGTATACCAGACCATTTATAGGCCTTCCTGGAAGGATAACCTCTTCTTCTCCTCCTAGATGTCACGGAATCCATGACCACTGTTGCATTCAATAGCAGTCAATCATGAGACCAAAAGAGGAGCCAATATTAGTGGCAGAGCTTTTGGAGCTTTTTATGATGTTCATTTTTTACTTTGATTTTGATAGTTTTCCTTTTCTTTGGAACACTGCCGCTTGGGAGACATAACAAAGGGCAAAGTGTTATCTTGTTGTGTAGCTGCACAGGCACACACTGTATTATTTTGTATTATTTGTGCACACTGTAACGAGCTCTCGAGCGGATCTTGTGTTTATGGACCAAAATTACATTTTTTAATGAATTTATGGGAGCACATTTTTAGCCGCCAAGGTAATTGTGTGTTGCCGACTGCCCTCTGTCATGAGTGCTGCCATCACTGGGGAGCTCCAGTTCAGTGAGGGAAACTCACTTCTGAGTGAGGGTGTACTCACATCTGTAAGATATGATAGATCTCGGGAAGTATCGTAGATGTTCGTAAGGAGGCAAAATCAATAAATAACCGTTTTTATTAATCCTAACCTTCAAATCACCAACAGTTTCTTCTTGCTACTGTGTTTACCCAGTCAAGCGCATATACTATATTATATGAACAGTACCTGTACAGAGTTTTCATTGAGCCTAAGGGCATTATTCCGTGACCCCAGGCTCCCTAAATCCCCTGCAACTCTGCAGGCATCATGATTGATGACGTCATTAGTGGCATCAGTGAGACGTAAAAACTAGAGCAGGGTTTGATGGACATCCGCTCGACCTCATCCGTTTCCCTTGTGTTTGGGCTCCGCACGACTATAAGCCATTTCTCTTCATACAGGAATGTGTTTTATTTTCCTGCTGTGAGCAACCACCGAAAGGGGAACCTTTTATGTATTTGCCACATATTACATGCCACATATTACAGCGCACACACCCCCAACATTCTCTTCACATCTGTGGACGACAGTACACTGTAAGACAAGTTCTGCACTGCTGTCAAAAGGCATTATAAAATATAGAGAGACGTAAAGGGCTGTTCTCCTCTGAGGACCAGAGATCAAATACACACACACACACACACACACACACGCAGTATACAAGCATACATGCCAAGTGAAGGGCGCAGAGGCACATATGGCCTATACTGTATGCACGCTCTGCATCACCCATCATGCACTAATTGGTCTCTTGAGTTTCCTTCATCTTTAAATTTGCTGACACACACATGATAATGATGATGATGAGATAACTTTAGGAATAAAAAACGTTAAAGTATTTTCAGTTAATAACTACATACCGATGGAGAAGTCTGCACATTTATAGTATATGACATAAACTTCCTTCTTCAGTGACATCACTAAGATGCAGTCCCCCCAGCTGCAAAAAGGGGTGGAGGTGACGCTTATGCTCCAATGTCTGATTTAATTCACCCTGACAACCAAGGACCATTTGGGAGCCCTGTAACCACGGCAACTCCCATCACAACATTCTGGATAGTTAGCCGACAGTGCCGGTCAGGACCTGTGTTCCTTGCATCCATTTTTAATAGCCAGTGTACTTAGTCGCTCTTCCTGAGGCTGTCTCCCAGCGGTCTCATCTCCAAGAAGAAGAGGCAGCTCTTGGTGGAAAAAGCCCCCATTACATATTTATTGTCCATAGTCTTAATTATTGAGCTAGAAGGGATGTGGGTTCTCACTCACTCTTCTTTTCTCTCCCGCTATGTCCTTAAAAGCTATGCCACTCCAGATCCATATAAAGTAACCACCAGTGGAAAAAGTGATGTTCGGTGTGTGCTCCACTCCAAGGAGCTCATGTTATGGAGCGTTTCTCACACACACACACAGCTCAAACATTCCAGCACAGACCAGAAGAATTTGTCTATGTGACAAGGCCCAAGTGATGTTTTCCTTCCTCTCACGATTCCCTAGCGTATAGCTCATTATGACATCATTAGTAAATAGGCCAACTGAACAAAGCCACATTCTGACAGACCATTAACGTATACAGCTATGATGCCGTGTTAGATATTCCATGAGAATTTAAGGGGAAACCAGACTAATATGTAAGCATTATAGTACACAGTGCATAGTATAGTTCGGTATAGTATAGTTCACTTTTCCATAAGAACTAATGGAAAATAGAAATAATGAGTTTGAGGGTCAAACTGTCGCCGTCATAAAACGTTTGCACTGTCCATCCATCCAATTTCTGTAACGCTTATCCTCACAAGGGTCGCAAGGGCATGCTGGAGCCTATCACAGCTGCCTTTTGAGGCGGGGTACACTCTGGACTGGTTGCCAGCCAATCACAGGGCACATATAGACAAACAACCATTCACACTCACATTCATACGTATGGACAAGTTGGAGTCGCTAATTAACCTAAAATGTTTTTGAAATGTGGGAGGAAACCGGAGTACACGGAAAAAAAAAAAAAACACACATGGGGAGAACATGCAAACTCCACACAGAGGGGGAATTTAACCCATGTCTCCTAGCTGTGTGGCCTGCACGTCATACAATTATAAAAATAAGTTAACTGCTCATAGTAAAACATTCACTCAAACACTATGGCGGTTATTGGTTTTTGCAGACTATGCACCCGGTGACTAGGAGACTCATTGGCTACAAAATACAGGCTTGAAATGGAGTATATTCTGTACATTGCAAAGAAAACACTATACTTTTTGCATTAAAAAAACAATAATAAAATTATTATTATAATAAAAATCATTGTAAGCTTTTTGCTTTTTTCCCCTAATAATGTTGAAAATCCTACTTAATTCCCACGAGGACAAGTTAGTTTCAGGTTGACTAGAGTGTGTGAAATAATCCTAACTCTGTTAGCGGATCACATCTTTGCATTTCCCTGCATGTTATTTTGAGTCTTACTCGTGTACTCTCGCTGCGGGGCTGGCCAAAATCAATGTGAGGGAAAAGGTTATGTAACCCCATCCTTCTTTTTCACTCATTGTAACATGACATTGGAGAAGATTGATCAAGAAGTGTATTTTTGGACTCAATTGTTCCCTTTGACCTTCATGGAGGGCGAGTGTTAACATGATGTTGCTTAGCTCCCATTCGTTATGTTTCAGTTGACTTGTCAAATCCACTCCATCTCTACTCCGGATTGTTGCTCTTGTTTTTGGGCAGATGTGTAAACATTCCACTGGTTATTCTGGACTTGCATTAGAGAGATGCTGTGTTGCATTTTGCCCACACCACATGAAACGACTTTAAAGTGGGTACAGATTGAGTGTGGCTCAGTTTTCTGACACAGCTGGTCTCGATGAGGTCTGCTTTGACAATAGAGGCACTTTCTTAACTTGTGGTGCGCTGTGGAATCCAGTGAGAGGATGGTGGCGGAGGGTTCTCCCATCTTCTTGTGAGGCTCATTGAGTCATTGAGATTTGGATGACGTCATTTCTAGTATTTAATAATGTTTAAATGGTTGTTTTTTTTGCAGAAAGGTAAATATGAGGATGTGTGAAGTGGGTTATAAAGCAGCATGTGGGTAAAAGGTTCAGTTATTGAAGAGGTTAGCCTGCTTCCGGGCCCTGGGAAATCCATATTTTATTGGAACGTGGGAGCCACACAGGGCCTGTAAATTATTACTGCTGTATTCCACCTGCTTTGTGGAGGTCAGCCAGCCATCCTCCCATTGGCAAGATGTGTGGACGTGATGGCAGTGGCCCAAAGTAGTACGTGCTGGGTTGAAGCAGTGGCAGTGTCACCATACTGCAAGTTCATCCATCCATGTAATAAAAGTCATTACATAGGTGACTGCCTCAGATGGGCCATTTTCCTCCCAGCACGAAGGGCTCGCCACTGTATTGCAGCTGTGGGCCGGAAGTATCGTGTCAGACCACAATGGGACGCACACATGCATGTAGACACTGACACGTGCAGGTACAAACTGCCGTGCATTGTTGTACATTTTAGCTACTTTTTTAATAGTCACAGCAGGGCTATCCTGGCGAAATTGTTCTGTTGGCCACACTTTTAGAAAGCCTACCTACCAAATAGATTATGTAGAATAGAATATCATGCAGTCTGCTGTTTTTGGAGCGCTCTGCTGCACGGACCTGCTGCACAAACCCTATTCAAAGATCATCTCTATGACAGGAAAGCACTGCTGTTTTTAGGACGATCTGCAAAAATGCCGGTCAAAGATCGTCTGTATGACAGGAGCACTAGTGGTAGTATATGTATACTATGTACTCAAACAGGAAACAAGGCAGAAAAAGTACAAGGGATTAGTCCAAAATGTTTCCATGTGCTGCAAGGACAAAGATTTGGTTTATTATTGGTTATTAGTATGAATATTGTAGCTTCTTCTCTTCTTCTCTTGCCTCATGGCGATCGTCAATCATGCAATCAGGTGCCGTCAAGTGGCTCCTCACCCAGGAACACCAAATAAGGGCACTGAAAAGCGAGAACCAGAGCAGCGACAGAAGGACTGGCACATGTTTGGTAAAACAGGCTCATGACATGAATGTTATTTAAAGAAGCGGCAACCCTAAAATAATGCTGTGAACAATTGCACTTCACTTTTAATTTGACTTTTCTTGGACTTCCTGTGACCAGAAGAGTCTGTCTTGGAGGCGTAATAGAGGTCAGAGTCAAAACGTTTAATAAAAACAAAAAAAAAAGGGTGTCTCAACATGTGACAAAATGCATTATTCCACCGAGTTGATGTTTTCTTTTAGATAGTATTAATTAACTATGAAATGTCGTAAACAAAAGGGCCAACTGTAATGAATTAGCATCTTCTAAAATCTCACTTCTATCTGTCCCTAAAAGATGATATATTTGTAGAAAAGATGACATCTGGTCACTCTAATTTCACAACTATGCTGCTACTTTATATGATAAAATCTATTATTAGGTATAGCGAGAAAACAGTTATCATTCGTCCTTGGAAAAAAACACTTTTTCTTGCCTTAGCAGTTTTGTTCTATTTGCATTAAATAGCATACTCTTTTCCGGACAACCTCCTGTTTCTTTCTTCTTACTCTTGCTTGTCTCTGTCCCTGACATTCCCTCTCACTGCACCCTTCATCTCAGTTTCTTTTTTTTTTTAACCTCTTTGCCACCTCAGCAGGTGCTCGTCCATCATCATCCAAGCCTGGCCCTGTCGTGCCGCTGCTTCTGCCTTAACGGGCCTCATGCAAATGCTCAATTAGCCTTCAATGAGGTCTCCACTGAAAGCTGGGTAAATAGGTAATTACACGTTGTTTTCTGCCTACCTCCTGCTAATTCACTCAACTTTCCTCCACCCCTCTCTCACTCGTGTTCTCTCGTCCCCTTCTTCCATGGATGGCTGGCTGCCAGAGATGACCCAGCGGAGGCCCAGCGTGGGCCTGTTAGTCACAGCTGGCTTAACCCTTGGAGTGGCCGCTTTCAGCATTCTGCCTAGCGCACCGCTTTCGCTTTCTTTAAGCGCTGCACTTTAGATGTAACAGTGGGGACACTTTGTCATTAGAATTGGAAAATTGAAGGCGCCCACGAGCTAAATGCTGATGTAATACAGAGCTGCTAATAGAGAAGGATCGATATGTTCTAAACGCTTAGGACGTGGCAGAATATACGCCAGACAGACAACACGCTAAGGAGTCTGAATTTAGGATTTGTTCTTACCTATTTTGTTTCTTGCATCATCAGAAACCATGTTTGTCCAATCATATCTTTGCCAAGGATGACAATGTTGCATCAACACAGCTCAAAGAATTGGAGTGATATCATACTTTGTGTGTGACTTTTACATCAAGCATATAGGGAGGAAATGAGTAAGGCTGGAAACGGGGAATAGAACAAAGCAAGGAAGAAGAATGCAGAGGAAGTGAAAAGTTGAGTAATGCCAGACAGCCTGAATCCTCTTCTCAATCAATCAAATGTTCCCTTCTTCTCCTCTTATTTTGTCGTATTGATTCGTTGTTTTCACCACAGTGCTGAAAATGCTCAAATGACTTTTGTGAATTTTAGGGGCCCTCATCTCCCAAGTGTTATTTGTTTGGTCTTTTTTTTCCCTCTTAAGGTGTTGTGCATGAGAAAATAGGAGGAATTGCAACATGACACAGATATATTTATATTTAAGTGGTTAGAGCAAGGCCACATAGCTAAGAGACCGGGGTTCGATTACCCACCCTGGCATCTCTGTGTGGAGTTTTCTCACCGTGTGGGTTTTCTCCGGGTACTGCGGTTTCCTCCCACATTCCAAAAACATGCTAGGTTAATTGGCGACTCCAAGTTGTCCATAGGTATGAATGTGAGTGTGAATGGTTGTTTGACTATATGTGCCCTGTGATTGGCTGGCGACCAGCATGCCCACGACCCTGGTGAGGATAAGCGGTACAGAAAATGGATGGATGGATGAATATAATGACAGGCATGTGGAAAGGATAGAAGTTGATTCTTGGGTTGATTTGGGTTCATGGTAATGGGGGGGAAAGGAATCGGAGGAAAAAGAATTATAAATGTTCCAATCAAGGCCTCTATTATATTAAGTGGTCTACCAAAGCAGGTGACCGCCGATGTCTCTAACTAGCTACTCCTGCAGGCAATCAGTAGCTGCAATTGAAGTATCATGAGTGGTCAGCATCCAGCAGCTTGATATACCTTTATAAAGCATGCGCTTTAAAATGCGAGTTGCACGACTGAAACCCATGGTGTTACACTTGCCACACTGTTGTTTACAAAAAAGTTAGTAGCTGTATGAATAGTATGCTTTTTGCAGCTTTTACAATATTGGTTTTGTTTGTGCTGTGCTGTTCAGTATACATTAGTAAATAACGATAGGGTCAGAGGGTGGCACGGTGGACGAGTGGTTAGCGCACAGACCTCACAGCTAGGAGACCAGGGTTCAATTCCACTCTCGGCCATCTCTGTGTGGAGTTTGCATGTTCTCCCCGTGCATGCGTGGGTTTTCTCCGGGTACTCCGGTTTCCTCCCACATTCCAAAAACATGCTAGGTTAATTGGCGACTCCAAATTGTCCATAGGTATGAATGTGAGTGTGAATGGTTGTTTGTCTATATGTGCCCTGTGATTGGCTGGCGACCAGTCCAGGGTGTACCCCGCCTCTCACCTGAAGACAGTTGGGATAGGCTCCAGCATGTAAATGAATATGGTCAGAGCAATCAAATCATTCTGTGTGTCAGTATTTGTTGATCAAATTTAAAATTATGATTCTCCTTTACATTCGGACATACTGTACGTTTGACTGAAGACTTAAAGTATAATGCATGTATGTCCCTCAGCACAGCAAAGCAGTGTATACTGGTTATTTCATGCATGGTTTGCCAATGTATGCAGATCAGGTTCCATTGGGAAAAATTTAGATTTTTTTCTGTTGTCTATAAAATGGATAGATGGATATATTTCAGGCAAATTGCTTTTTGGTGCATGTTTACTGCTCTTTAACATGAATTGATGTAAATAGATGTATATGATATGATATTGTGGCAAAAAGTTTGGGTCTTGGGGGTGAACCAGTTTTAAAATGAGAAAATGGGAAACCAAGTGAGTTATTTTTATTGCTTTTGGGCTCCTTCTACACTAGCAAAATGTGTCGTATATATAACATTGTGGTTTGAAATGATTGATTATTTAATCACGGTGCTAACATTACACAGCTGTGGTCACCATAGCAACGGCAGTGATGCTGCTCTCCTAACAAGTCTCTTTGAAAGTCAGATTACCAAATTGTGCTTCTTTAAAATGGATTTGTGCAGGTTCACCTCATATGTTATATGAACCCAGCAATTCAGAAATGTAATCACCAGTGCTTTTTTGAAAGGGGGAATGGACTTGGGGGGGGTGTGAGTGAATACATTATCATACATTATAGATTGGGCCAGTCACAACACAGGGAAAATGTTCCTGTTGCCATCCCCTCAGTTCCAAATGACATCTGGTCATGTCAGGCTCAATATTATTATCTTATTAATGTTATTACTTATCTTATAAAGGAAGAAGCCATTTGTATGTCAAACCAGTCTATTTCTACCTGCAGGTTCAAACCACCTGAAGGGGTAAAACTGGAGTGCACATAAGTGTTTGTAGTGGGTGCAAAAGGAAGACGAGTCACGCTGCACAGAGGCAATTAAAACCTGTCACATAGTGATGTAATCAGTTGACATCCCTGCAGACTTTGACATTGGCTTCTGCACCAGTAAAGATCAATGCCTCTTGAAAATGTGCTCAGTGTGTGTGTGTGTCAATCATAGGAGAAGACACGTCATTAGCAATGAGCATGCACGAGTACACATCTTTGAGTGTAGTGCCCGTGGCATCCTCTCACGTACCTTCTATTATCTTATTTGTTGCAACAAGTGTTAAAGGGGACCTATTATGCTCATTTTTTGGCCCTTTGTATTGAGTTGTGGACTCCAAAAGAGCAGCTACACACAATAACCAGCACAGGGAGACAGAAAAGCAGAACTGAAGAGCGGTTCTCGTCTCGTCTAAGGAAGCCCACCCTCCGAGTACTCCGGTTTCCTCCCACATTCCAAAAACATGCTAGGTTAATTGGCCACAGGTATGAATGTGAGTGTGAATGGTTGTTTGTCTCTATGTGCCCTGTGATTGGCTGGCGACCAGTCCAGGGTGTACCCCGCCTCTCGCCCGGAGGCAGCTGGGATAGGCTCCAGCACCCCCGCGACCCTTGTGGGTAGAAAATGAATGCGGTAGAAAATGAATGAATAATACCATATAATATATTCAGGTTCTAACATTATTGGAGCCCTCTAGACATGAAATAATACCGCTACACTCGTATTAGACAATATTGTAGACATACTAATCAAAAATAAGCCATAATATAGACTCACACATGTTAGCATCTGGAGATGTTAGCTTTCTTGTTGTTTTTTCCCATTTTCCCATTTTTTCCCAACGCTCTTTCAGTGTGTTTTCTGAATGTCTTATACTTGTGTTTTAGTTCATTTAATCATTTTCATGCTTGGAAATGCTTAATTCAGCCCAGAAACTTGTATAAGTTGCTTAAACGTGTGTTTTTGGACTCATCAACGGCCATAGTAAGCCATGGAACTCTGATGATTTTTTAATGTATTTGGAAAAAAACATGATAGAGTGAAGCCGTGCATGATGTGGTGGGGGACGACTGTATAAATTGTAGAACACTTCCTCTTTAGGTGAAGCGGGCGGAGGTTGTTTTCCCCTTCCTTCCTGTTGTCTGCCATAATGCAACAAATCCAAATTGTCACTATGGTTGACATTTGTGTCAGCCACTGTTCCAACACGGCAAATAAAATAAGTTAATAAGTGTGTCTAATTGCATTCAGTGCCTCAGCTTTGGGAGTCGCAAATCAAATTATGATATTTTGTGTTGTGTTTTTATTTTCCACAGCACACACTTTGCCTAGAGCTACGCTTTTCAGGATCAGCCTTTTGTCTGCATCCTATCTTTTGTCAGCCTGCGTTGCAGCTGCATGGCGCCTTCATGTTCCATGTCTCGACCGGTCTGCTTCCGATCAATCCAACCACCCTTTCCCTTTTTTTGTTTTTAAATTTAGATTTGTTTTAGATGTCTTTCTTTTTTAATGGTGCTCATTTAATCTCAAATGCATAAAAGCTCAATATGAAGCCATTTAGTAAAACTCCACCAAGGCTTAACATTGGTCACCTGCAAAATCAACAAGTGAAAAATGAAACTATACAGTATTTTAAACGCTAAAAGGAAGTATGGTGCCATATGCAGGTAGACAATATGCAATACGATCTCACATCACCACAACTTGGAGATGCTATCACTTTCACCTTCAGCTTCTTCAGCAAGGCACTTGCCATCTTGGAGGTGAAAAGCTGCCAAGGGAGGGGATCATGCTCCGTTTCAGGCATGTTTCCTTCAGTGAACCACAGCTCCCCAGTGCCGGCAGCATTCATGCAGCCCCTGAACACACTTGACTGTAGATAAAAGATGATTTTTTAGACAATTTTTGTTCTGTTTTTTGTTTGAGTCAACCAAACAGTTTAGTATTGTCCATTTAGAAGATATATGGTGGTTAAAAAATATGTTATTATGTTAAAAGAATGGACTTCAGCACTGACCAATGGTAGCCTGGTTGTAGTTAGATATAGATGTATGTAAATAAATATTTTTTTTTTTCCATGTGTTTATTATTTATCTAATTTCCAGCATTCTAGTCTCTCATCTGCTCATGTTCCTCCCTTGTTGTGTCTACGTGTCACTGAGCCAGTCTTTGTTCTGTCACAAGCCATCCCTCAGATAAGTGTGACTGATAGTTGCAGTCTCGGCCAGACAGACAGTATATAATTGAGCGATAGGGACTAATGTAAGTGAATGGCTGAGAGCAACTGCAATCCAAACAAGCAACAGCTCAAGCTGGGAGGCAGCGGGAGGCTTTCAGTGAGGGCCTCAGTAATAAACAAGCACACCACCACACAGATTACTATCTGTCCAATACCTGGCTGTGGGTCTGTTGGCTTTTTATTCCTTTTCTTCCACATTTCCTCTTCCCTATGTGCTCACGTTGCTTGCCATCTTATATCGAATTATCTCTCGTTATTAGGGCCCAGGCATTGGCAATAGCGGTGCAAAGGCCCTTTTGCAACTGCTTTGTTTATTATTATTATTAGTAGTATTATTAGAGCCGTGCACCAGTGATAGCAATAGCGGATATGGTGGGTTAGGTGACCTTCCAGATATCAGTCGACTGAGATGACACCCCCTTGTGGATAAATATTGTGCATATTAAAATTCTGCTTGAGACGTCCTGATGCTTTTCTAACTCTGGATACCGACGTTGAGTCCTGCATTCTGCGTCCTGCGTCGGCGTGCCTGCCAACTCGCATGAACACAAGAGTTACGTTGGGGGGTGCAAGGGCCCATTCAACGCTGCTCACCGCTTTAATTTTATTTTGTCTCTCCCTCTCTATTATCTCAGCTCTTTAATTAACATGACACGTTGTGAAGTGAGCTACTAAATAATGCAGACTTTTCCAGTGACATTAAATCAGTCTGTGTGATTAGTGGCCACACATACGCAAACACACCAAAGATGTTGCTCTCTTTTGCGATGTTGGCATTGTGAATGGACAGAAAATATACAAACAAATGCATGTGTAATCAGAACGCAGTCTGAATCAGCACTGGCATGTAGTGCATGTAGAAAGTAGCTATTGAAAAAAAATACATTTTGCATGTATAATTTTTTTTTTTTTTAAAGGGGGGGCCCAAAGTGTTTTTTTTTTCAGAATTCCTAGCTGCACCCCTGCTATTTGGCTGTATGATATGAACAAAGAAACAATAAAATCACCTGAATTGGGCAAAAACATGTTTTACTAACTTTTTCAAGAGACTTAAAATGTCTGATGGAGCTCTAGCAAGATGACCAGGAAGCACAAAGTGGGGCTCCAAGTGAGAGAACATCTGTCAAACCCGGTTTCTCCCACCGTTGAGGAAGGCTGATCATCTCGTCCTATTAATTCTATTACTTTTTGGGTTAATTGCTTCGCCTTCTGACTGTCACGCACATACACGCGAGTGTCCAGCGTTGCGTTGCGTTAGCTGCCGTTTGACTGATGCTGCACCATGTGATGGGTGTTGCAAAGCATTCATCAGCGTATGCCGATCACATTGGTTTTGCATGGAAATCAGCCGATATTGATTAGTGGAACATCCCTTATATTTGCAATAGTACGGGTCCATGGTTGGTTATATTACCACTTTAGCATAAACCCAGGCTCTCTTCTTTGGACAAAACCAATGTTCAAAACTCCACAAGCCTCTTTAAGTTTCATGATTGTGATGATGCAGTGAATATCATATCATGTCCAAAGCTAGTAGCGTTCCAGTCACAGCTTGTGCAACACTAATATACAGTAAGTCCGTGACCATACCCGTCCCATTTCTGCAGTAGTAGAGTAGTAGTAGTACTACTACTATGCAGATGATTCAATCTGTGCAGGTGGAGATCGAGGTTATCCCAAAGCAATTGTTTCAGAGCAAACGTAATGAAAAAATCCAGTGTGGGTTTAGTAGTTTGTGCTTAGGCTTGCAGGGATGTGGAGAGATTTAGGCTCCTGCTCTGATCTCCCTTTGCCCCCTTGTCGCTCTCTCTCTTTTTTTAATCAGATGGCTTGCAGAGGAGTGGATAGAATTTTGGACTACTGCTGCTGTTTGTGCAGCTAATGATAATGACCAGTTTTGGAAACACATTCACATACCGTACATGCATGTTATCCAAGTGCCAAGATTAGGTTCCATATATGAGATGAAGCCTGCATGCATGCATACATTTACATCACAAACATGCAACAACATGCAACACAAAAAATTGCCAAAATCAGCCAAAATGCATGCATGAATGTGGATATTGTCTGCTCTGACTAACAACCGCTGTCTTCTGGACAGAGCAACACTGATCCGTCATGTCTCATTGTGTCATGAGATTTGAGTTGTGATGTTTCTGACAGTCAAGACGTCGCCTGTCTCGTCTGATGCCAGACAATCACAGTGGACTTTGCTGATCGCAGACAGACGACGTGAGAAATGATGAGATGAGGGAGAGCATGACGAGGATGTTTTTAAATGTGAACTACTGAAACAAGGACATATAGTGTAACATAGGACCACTTCCATTTTGTTTTTATTACAGCATAGCTTCTCAAGGGACAATACTATTGAAAAGAATTTGAATGTAACAGCGTAGTCAGTATAGATTTACTCTTCACCGAACAGCCATGATTGTATAAATAGCGGTCAACATAAGTTTTCTGTAGTACGGTGGAACCTTGGTTAGCGTCATTAATTCATTCCAGAAGTGAGTCTAAACGAAATGGACGCTAACCCAAAAAATTTTTCTTCCAATTGAAATCCCATCAATCTGTGCCAGAAAGCCAAAGATTTTAACACAAAAAACATTTGTACAGTTTTACAATGATTTTTGACATGCAGAAAACAATTTGAAATGCATTTAAACACATATAAATGATGAATAAACGGCTCAAATGAACATCTAAGGTTACTTTTACATAATTCCTGATGTACTGTCCCCCAAAGATATGACGTGGCAGTGATATCAACCAACGCCACCTTCTTGTTTTGACATGAGTTTGTTGAACTTAATAGTGTTTCTCACCTCAATACTGTAACCAACAATAGAGCCAAAGGAAGTTACAAATGCCAGCATTTTGCTAAAAAAAAAGGTGAGAAACACAATTTAATTCAAAATACAGGAAGATGGTGTGATGTGGGGTGGGTGTCTCACTGACACATTGTGTCTTTGGGAACAGTATTTGCCAATGAAGGTAAAAGTAACCTTAAATGTTCAGCCTACATGTTTATTCTGCATTTATAATTGTTTTATGCATGTAAAACTATAATTTTAGGACTGTACAATATGTATCTTGATGACATTGTAGACATGCAACGTAACTAACTAATGGGATGTTTTCTGATAAAAACAAAAATGTTAAGAATGTCGATAGATTCACACAGATTATTAATAACATGACATGATGTGTGCCATATTTTACACTAACCTGTGAATGCATGCAAAACCAATGCAAAATTGTGGAGTCAATTTTCAATTTTCAAAAAACGCTAACCAAGGTTCCGCTGTATTGTCCCTTCAGATGTTATAATAAATGGTTTCTGAAATGTTAGAGGTGCACAGTCAGATTTGTGCATAAAGAGCAGAAAAAATAGTGGCTAAAAAGGCAAATGTTTTGAGTGCAGAAACAGCGTGTGCAACATAATCAGTCAACCTCCTTCCCTTCATGCATCTGTTCTTTCTCTTCAATCTGCAAATTCTCTTCTTGCAGCTTGTAAAACAGGTAAACCTACCCCCTGCCAACCTTTGCTCGCAAGCTAGCTGTATGAGGGTTTATTTTAGGGCCAATTCGGTTGAAGTTCAGGCGCAATTTTGCACACACACCTCAGGTAATGTCCTCAGGTAATGTACGGTCCTGATGAGGCAAGACGAGGAAGACAGCTACATAACTGTAGTGTGAGGCCCTAGGGGAACTCACACATATTCCCAAGTGTGTGTGTGTGTGTGTGACTTTATATATATTCGCTCTACCAAATGTGTGCTTTACCAACCCATCCTAATAACATGCACCTTGTCTTTTTTGTGTCTCTCCCATGCAGGTTGTGAGGGCTTGTCTCTATTGTCCTGTTGTACAGTGAGGCAGTGAGCTCACGGTGGATACAGCATGCATGTGTCGATATATCCCACGATGCACTTTGCCAGCCCGGGCCTGCTCCTCCTCAGCTTCCTGTTCCTCGCCGATGCCGACTGTGAGTGCATCCCTATGTATATACAGCCTGTCATATCCATATGTCTGAATCCAGCCTCAATGATATTGCGTCCCCGCTATTCAAGAGTTTATCTCTATTTGTTGGCGAGCAAGTTTGATGTGAGGCCAGCTGTTTTTGTCCATCTCAGTATTACTTGGCAATGTGAGTCAGACCACATATGGTAGATCAGATAATTTCCCCTGCTTGTGTGATTACGCTGATTCAGTGTGTGTTGATGTGTGTGTGATAGAGACAGATCCGTGACTGTGGCAAATATACCCGCTTGTATGCCTCGGCCAGTGCTCCTTGCTCTGGCTACACAGTTATTAGTTTCATGCATGTTTTCTGTTGCAGTATTAGGATGTGATGTTGACACGCAACCTCAAGTAACTCAAGTTATTCATCTCCCGGGACAAAGATTATCCTGAAGTCTGATAATCCGCATCTTGAGTTGACTGGCACTCGTTCTTTTGTCTTTATCCTGTTTTTTGCAAGGTTTATATATTCATATCTATGCCATGGATGTCCATTAGTTCAATTGTTTTTAAAAACTTTGGTAATGGTAATGGTTTAATTTCATTTGAACATGCATCAGATTACAATTGAGTGCATCACATAATCAGTTCACAGTTCCACATGTCCAAAAGGAGTAGGAAGAAGCAAAGCTTATTAAATCCTACCCCTCCATCTGGTACTTTTACAATCAGTAACTGTTACATTTGTTCACTTCCTGCTTTCCATAATACAGTTAAAGGGTTTTTTTTTGTTTTTTTTAATAATGCACCTCGTACCGAAGTTGTTTTTAGCCTTATGCATTATTTTAGCTGCTTGAAGATGAACTATATCAGCAAGTTTAAGTATTTGTGATTTTAGAAATAAGGAGTTAGTATGTTCTCTGTAGGCGGCATTATGAATTATCCTTACTGACCTTTTTTGCAGTACGTTCAGCGAGTGAAGATTGCTTTTATAGTTATTACCCCATATTTCCACACAATAAGTAAGATATGGTAGAACTTTTAATGACAACTGAAGCAAAGTATCCAACATCATTACAAATGCATTCAAAACACCCTTTTATTATCCCCCAAAAACATTTAACCAGAGAGCTAACACAGGATGGATTGTTTGTAATAGTACAACAATGCTGTCAGATTTTCAAACAACAAAACATCCATACATACATTTTCTATACCGCTTATCCTCGTGAAGCTGGAATCTATCCCAGCTGTCTTTGGACAAGTACACCCTGGACTGGTCGTCAGCCAATCATAGACAACAAAACATTATCGGCCAATTAGAGTAACAAACAGATGTTTAAACTACCAAATTTATACTATTGACCTGAATGTAACACATAATGTGTTAAAGTACAGAAAAAAATCATTTATCATGCCAAATAATCATGCTTAAAAATCTAGTTTTAAATATCAGTAAAGTAAAAAAATGATTTGATATGATAAAAAACAATATCAATTTTTTTAGATGCTCAACAGTTATTCGATAACTGTTTCATTGATCACTATTAACTTGAATGTAGCATCATAACTCCTCTTTTGGTGTTTAATAATCATCTTTGAGACATTTTTCACTCAAGTCAGGTCACTGGTGTGTGTGAGTGCCAAGGTACATAAAGTTCTGACTCACTTAAATTGAAGTTGTCAGGCACCACCTGTCTTTTTCCAATTTTTCCCAAGGAAAAAATACCGTCTTAAAGCGTATGCGGGTCAATACAGTTTGTAGTGTGAACTTGAGAAGCACCCAATGTCAACTGTAAAAACACATCAGTAGAATAATAACATACTGTAGTTCTTCATATATTTGCTTTTTGTGATGTGACGGCAATTGCTGCACTGCTTTATATATTATATTATATTATATTATATACTGCTTTATGTATTGAATATATTGAAGATCCCTGCTATACAGTGGATCCCCACATATTCACCATTCAGCAGACTTTGCAAAATCGAACTATTTTTCTTATTTGTTGGAAAACCCACCCAAATCCACCTCATTCTCCAAAAGTCGGCCATTGTTTTGCACAAAACTTGTGTGTGCAATGTGATAATGTGATAATGAAGCATAACATCTCCTATCACTACATCATAGTATAGCGTACTGTGGCAAGCTTGAGTCTACCTTGTACTTCCTGAGACAGTACCTTCTTGGGACAGAAGTACCTTCTCAATACATGCATGGAAGAAAAAAACTGGTTACAACAATTGCACTTAAAGAGATGAGGAGGGTTATTATAGCTGAATCTAATTTAAAGATTACAATCACTTGTATTGCAAACTTAGATCCAAAATCCGAGGAGAAATCAACTCCAAACTAACGAAAGTTTAGAGGGACATTAGCGAGCCTATGTAACGTATGGTGGGGCCTCGACATATATTTTTATGGACGTCTCAATTTGTTGCATTTTCTCGTCATTTGCGGGTGTCTCAGAGCTTCATCCCCAACGAATTGCAGGGATCTTGCTGTCTTGCAAAAAAAAAAAAAAACAAACCAAAGCAATTGAAAAAAGCGGGGGGTGTACAACATGCAAAAACATGCATTGCCTGCAGGCAACACTTTGATTGACACGGCGTAACTGTCAGGCTGAAGATTAGCTGTGTGGATTCCGCTCTCGTAACATTGGCGGTGTAACAGACTGACTGACTGATTTGGGTAGAGGCTACGAATAAAAAATGTGAGAATACTTAAAAGATGTAATAAAAAAAAATAAAGCAGGGGGCGTTGGAAATGATTGAAATGGCAGAGGGGAAAGACAGATTAGTCGTGGCTCACTCGGTGCCTGGTGAACATCTGGGAGTCATCCTGGTACTGAGGATAGAAATGGAAGAATAGTGCCTATTGCTAAGCTTTGCATTGTGTGAGCTAACTCTTCTACCCTTCAAGCGCTGCACACAAAAGTGTAAAAATTTGGATAAAAATGCACCCGCGGTGTGTTTTTTCAGCATTTACTTTCACAACCACATAGTAGCACTGGTATTAAACCCCATCATCTTTTGTTGTTGCTGTACTGGAGAACGTTTTAAGTGTACACGGTCATACAGTGTGCAGTAAAAGGACCCCCATCAACAAACACTCTTGTTTCCCTCTCAGCCGCGCGCCCTTTTGTCCCCAGTGTAAGCTACTGGGGTCGTCCACTAAAGGTCCAGTCATCCATCAAAATGATGATGGTTCAGACTTCCTCCCACATGAGGGTGGGAGGAGATTCATGCACATGCATTTGTACTCCTGTCCCCCTTCCCTTTAATTTGCTCTGACTTTCTCCAGTGCTCTTTTTTTTTGCCTCTTCTTGTCACATCCTTATAATCGTGTGAGAAAGAAAGGACAGAGGGCTAGATGTTAGGGTAAGGGAGGGTTTCTCCTTTCTCTTTAATCTCACTGTGTGTGACGTGCAATGCCTGTTTTAATATCAACAACTGGGACTCAGGGGCTTCCATGTTGAGGCTTAGACTGCTGGGACGGGAACATCTTTGTGCGTCCACATGTTTTGAAAAGTTAAACGCTTGCTGACAAAATTTCAAATTTAACGTACAATGAATGAAATGTACTCTTATGTATTTCTGTGCAAGATCATTAGCTTTTTGCACTTGGACACACCCATGGACTGAGGGTATTAAGATGCAATCAGATGATAGAGTATCATTTGTGTAAAGCTGCAAACCTTGCATGACAATACACCATATGTGCACAAATGGTTAGTTCTGACAATGCATGTGTGTGTTGGAGTTTGTTCCCGATACATATTTGCCTTTTTTCCCACCATTTTGGTCTCTGTGTGTTTGCCAAGCGCATGCATGCAAATGACATCTATCTGGTGGATTAAGAGTAATGCCCTGATCCTGTCGTAAACTGGGCCACTGCTCCGTATACGCGGCGAGATGCCCTTTGTGAGAATCTCGACCCGTCTGTCGTTCAGGGAAATTGAGACAGTGGACAGACATTGTTTTTCTTCAGACCTCACTGAAACAAACTGTTGTGCTACTTCAGGCTGTTTTGGTGGAAGAAAAAAAAAATAGCGCTTAAAAATGCAGTCATCATAAAATATTGCTGAGTTCTGAGTGCTTTTGTAAGCAGAGTGTGTGTTTTGGAAGCCAACAAGTGGGGTGCTGCCTGGGGAGGCCCTTAATAGTGAGAAATTCAGTTTATATGTCACAAGATTAAAAAAAAAAATAACCCTTTAGTCGTTGCTTAGACAGGGAAATTAAATCATTCCACCCTGCTCCACCACACTGTGTATTCCCATTATCAACATGAACAACATGATATGGTGCCCTATTTGCTACCACTGTGAACCCTACTGTTAGATCCGAGTACATTGGAAAACACTCCTAGTGGCTGATTGACCTGTCAACATCCAACCAGAGTTCCGTGGCCTGCAGCTTGACAGGGATCTAAAAGGTTTTCAGGTCAGTCGTCCAGGATGACTGAACCATTACCTGCCAATGTTGAGGAGCCCTGAAGCGAAGCAACAAATAACAGCTGCTTTGACAGGAGCTCTGAGGTGGCCGGTGAGTTTGTGACAATGCTATCCCTGGGGTGCTTTGTTCAGGGGTCGGATTTACAATAAACAAAACTGTACGGGTAGCAGAAGTGTAGGAAATTTAGGAAGTGATGAGTTTTATAACTAATAGAAAATAAATACTGAGAATTGTTATATGGTAGGCGAGTGGTTAGCGCACAGGCCACACAGGTAGGAGACCCGAGTTCGATTCCACCCTCAGGCATCTGTGTGTGGCGTTTGCATGTTCTCCTCGTGCATGCGTGGGTTTTCTCCAGGTACTGCAGTACATGCATGTTAGGTTAATTGGTGACTCCAAATTGTCCATAGGTATGAAAGTGAGTGTGAATGGTTGTTTGATTATATGTGCCCTGTGATTGGCTGGCAACCAGCATGCCCACCACCCTCGTGATATATAATACCATATAGGCCGGCACGGCGATCGAGTGGTTGGCGCGCAGACCTCACAGCTAGGAGACCAGGGTTTGATTCCACCCTGTGTGGAGTTTGCATGTTCTCCCCGTGCATGCGTGGGTTTTCTCCGGGTACTCCGGTTTCCTCCCACATTCCAAAAACATGCTAGGTTAATTGGCGACTCCAAATGAATGTGAGTGTGAATGGTTGTTTGTCTATTTGTGCCCTGTGATTGGCTGGCGACCAGCATGCCCACGACCCTCATGATATATAATACCATATAGGACGGCATGGCGAGTGGTTAGCACGCAGACCTCACAGCTAGGAGACCAGGGTTTGATTCCAGCCTGTGTGGAGTTTGCATGTTCTCCCCGTGCATGCATGGGTTTTCGGGTACTCCGGTTTCCTCCCACATTCCAAAAACATTCTAGGTTGATTGGCGACTCCAAATGAATGTGAGTGTGAATGGTTGTTTGTTTATATGTGCCCTGTGATTGGCTGGCGACCAGTCCAGGGTGTACCCCGCCTCTCACCCGAAGACAGCTGGGATAGGCTCCAGCACCCCCGCAACCCTCGTGAGGATAATATTATAAGGTTGAATCATTCCTGGTAAGAAGTTAACCACTATTAAAATCCAACAGCTTAAAGACTTAAAGCATGTTTTCTGTGACAAGTAATGAAATGTCTTCACAAATACAGCTAACATCCCAATCTTTTGTTGACTTTGCCATATTGTACTGAGTAGCCAGGACATTAAAGGTCCTTAAAGTGCATGCTAACGCTTCTTGGAGCCATGCACCCTGCCTGAGACAGGCGGTAACAACAGGCAGTTCCCAGTCGGGCTTACCAAAAAACACTTTTCAAATGTCGGCATTCCAGCAGCAAGGCTAGATCCCGGACAGTGAATTGTCATCCATCAGTTAATTAACACATCATGCCCTCTGATATGCTTTGTTTTGTTTAGCAACACACATGATTGAGCCCCTTGTGATTACAGTATGTCTGGAGTATTCTATAGATAAACACGTGTAGTCGTTTGAGTAATGCAAGAGATTAGATTGCAATAAATATCTAGTTACGAGCAAGCGTAGCCTCTCGGCTGATGGATGACAACTGTCGTAGGGTCACAGAGATCACAGGGTCCTGCCCCCTGGGGATTAGATGAAGGGTGTGAAACATATGCTAAAGTTCCATCCGTGTGTCCGTGATTGATTGATTTGATATTCCTCATGTGTGGAGTTCCAATGCCACAAATGTTCTTGGAAGGTATTTTAGAAAGTAGTACAATCGTCTTCTGTCACTTTGCGGTTAATAATTGGTCTACACAATGGGTGGGTTCTCATCCTCTACTGGTAACAGTGGTAAATATGACAAGAAACACATACAACGGAGCACTGATAGATCAATCTAATACACCACAAGGACATAGAACACATTGCATATTCATATGCTGTAAAAAAAACTGCAGAATTGTGCTGAAAAACCCGCAAAACAGCAAATCCACGAAAGGTGAACCACAATATAGCAAGTGAACAATGTCGGTATATTTTTTTCATCACAGTAGTGAGTACTTCTATTTTTTCACAATTTAAAATGATAAATTTTTATTGTCACACCTGTCTTGTGAAGTTATCCTAGCATTAGCCTTGCCTTAGCTTAGCTTTAGCTTATCTGAGTGCAAATTTTGATAGGTTTTGTTAACATGATTGTTGTTACATCAACTCAAAGTTGTACAAACATGGATTATTTGAAAATAAGAAATAGTACACATTTGTGAGATATAATATCTGAAATTATCTGGACAGGAATGTTTTCTCAAGTACATTTAAATGCATATAAACCTATTTTCACATACTGTTTTTGCAAATGTTTCCAAACACTGCTGCAGGGTGTTGACGGTTGTCTGTCTGTGTTAGTGGCTCCAGCAATCCAAATGCATTTGTAGTATGAGAGCGTGAGCAGCTGATAATTTGCTGTTAATGTGTTGGTTTGATGTTAATATGTTATGGTTCTGGCTAGCTGCCCGCCCACTCTGGAGATTGAGTATCATATTCGTGGCTCGGGCTCAATGTTGGCCTCGTTTCTCAACTTGTCTGACGAGCCTGACTCACTTCTCATTTGCGGGGAGTCATCCGCTAAACTGCCTACCACACGCATGCGGAGGGATCTTCCCTGGCAAGGTTTGTAAATGACTCATTACATGCTTAACTATCAACCGGAACACCCCTCGCCTCCTCGCCTCCTCGCCACCGCCCCCAAACACACACACACACACATAGGGAAAGATGGGGTACAGGCACAGATGGTTTGATTCCATCAAAACATCCAGCAGCGAGATATAGCAACTCCCAAATGCTATTCAAGTCTATTTAAAGCAGGGGTCTCAAACTCCATTTACTTGGGGGCCACTGGAGCTCGGGTCTGGGTGAGACTGGGGCGCATCAGGTTTAAAAAAAAAAACAAAAAAAAACGCATTTATTAAAAACAAAAAAAATTAAAAAACTTTGCTTCGGTTCCAATTTTCTACAATAAAAGCTCTGATAAAACATTCCACTGTTCTCAAATATCTTACTTTTTATTTTTCTACACAAAATAAGATGAAAAATAAATAAACAAATCAATAGTTGGTGGGTAGACAAATTATTTTTTCAGGATTAAAATGAACAAAGCATTATTAGAGCCCTGTAGACATGACAAAACACGACTATAGTCACATTTATACTCTTTTTATTTACAACATATTGCGCAACTGCAGGGTCTTGAGACACATGCTAACTCGCAAACTAGAGAGCTAGCGACCTAAACGGTAGCCTTCAAGTTATTTCCTTTAAACTTAAATAGCCAAAAACTTACCACTTCCACACGGATAGGGAGGATAGCTATTAACAGTTATTTAACCTTTAACATGAACAGTAATCAAACGTAATAATTTTTTCTGGGTACATGATACCATACAGCATCCGTGTCAAACTTGCACGGGCCGCACTAACATTAAACTTTCATATCAAGGCGGGGGCCTCAAACTAGTGTCCTGCGGGCCACATTTGGCCCACGGGCCGTGTGTTTGAGACCCCTGATTTAAAGGGATCTTGTCTAAACATGAGGATGTGCCTGATATTGAGCTGATCAGGAAGTTCAATAACCAATTATCCCCATCATCCTCTTGCGGGATGAGGCAGTATTCCACCTGTGAGCAGTACCAGCCACATACACCAACACACGCTCTGGATTAGCGATTGTAAATGTTTGGACTTTCCCTGAAGCTCGTTTTTCTATTGAAAGCTTATGTATATTCACTTAAGTAGAAGGTGCTTATGTTCAATTTGTACATTTGCTACAAACAGGATCAGACAGATTCCATCAATGTTATGCTACTGTGGCCATTGATCTGATTTGTTTGGATTGGAGATTCTGCTTTATGCTTTTTTGGACTCAGATTCAACTATGTGACGATGAGGCATGTGACTTTTGGAAAGATTTGCTGGAGAACCTAATACAGTCTGGCAGTAGCATCATTCTTGAGTTAATTTTTCAGGCCATTGCTAGTGTACTAATTCATAATTCTGACTTGTTGGGTCAATTCCCATGCAAAATGCTATGCAATTGACAGACAGTCAATCAAGCTTCTAGTCCACCATCTGTCAGCAGATTCTCATCCAGAATCAGCACCAGCTTCAGTCCTCAATCATGAGCCTGAATGGCAGAGACAAGGATAAATGAATACGAACATTGTCTAACAATTAGGGTGTACTTATATTAGGTAAATCATAATGTGCTTGGCCCCACTTAGCACATTTGTATCCATCGGATACACTCGTCAAATCAGTACACCGATCCATCAGAATCGGTACAAAAAGGTGGACTGATCATGCACCTACCTGTGCAACGTAGCGTCATAGAATGCCTGATGCAATACAAATGCTTCTTCACAATAGCCAACACATTTTGTAATAGTAAAAAAGTACTCAAAATAATCCACAAATCGAAAAAACCACAGCACTGTTGCTTATTCAGGACGGAGTGCATTTGTGTGACAATAGAAATAATTGATCGCTCTGTTATCAATCTGTATCATGAGCACTCAAAGCCGTTCCCAGGCCAGTAACCCGTCCAGTATTGGCTCATTTTGCCCTAAATTTGGTTGGTTATGTGCAGAACATCTCCAAAAGGGAACCGAACACTTTTCCTAGTTAGGGTATAGCTCCTCTGTTCCCGGACCAGGACAATGTTATACTTCCCAGATTCAAGTTTGAACTAGCAGTGCAACATTCCTCTCAAGTATCCACGAAAGCATTGAAGGGATGTTTCTGAACATTTCTCCTCTATTTTATATCTCCTGCACTTACCACCGCTGATACCCTCCTGATTTATAAAGCGACTTACAGCCAACAGTATCTCTGTACACATTGCCTTTAGCTTAAATTAATCTTGTTTTTGGTCTGTTTTTTCAAGGACTGCTGTGGAACGTTTATCATCCCTGCGCAGTTTGCAGGTTATCACATTGTAGAGTTTATCCAAGTGTTATATTTGTCACAGTTTACCAAAGTAAAAGACAAAAATAGCCGGAAGAAAGGCACAGCTATGCTGCATAGCGTTGAATTTTACCTCAATAGATTAAAGTTACTGCGTCAGTAACTTTAATCTGGGATGGGCAGTTAAGAAATGTCCTTATTGGAAAATAAAGAACAATTATTGATTCAGAGATGTGACCACCCATCAGTGATTAAAATTTGGCAACTAGAGACTCACTGGAGAAGCCTTTTGGGTTTCATTTTTTATATGCTGTACTCCAAAATTAAATCAAGATTTCAATTGACTTATTCCTCGTGTTTTGAGTGCCTGCTTATGGTATGAAGGTATGGATTTGAGTGTAAATGGTTGTTTGTCTACTATATGTGCCCTGTGTACCCCGCCTCTCGCCTGGGATAGGCTCCAGCATGCCCGCGACTTGTCTGTTCATAACTTTTTGACAAATAGGCCATATTCAACCACAAAACAGCAACCACTCATTCATTCATTTTCTACTGCTTTTTCCTCACAAGGGTCGCAGGGGGTGCTGAAGCCTATCCCAGCTGTCTTTGGGCGAGAGGCGGGGTACACCCTGGACTGGTGGCCAGCCAATCACAGGGCACATATAGACAAACAACCATTCACACTCACATTCATAGCTGTGAGGTGTGCGCGCTAACCACTAGACCGCCGTGCCGCCAAACAGCAACCATTTATTAATTAATTATTAATTACTGGGGGGGGACGACAATTGTGTCTAGTTTTGCCTAAAACACATAGATGATATGTCTGCTTCCATTAATAACTAAGGAAAGTAACAATATACATATAATCACTTTTAATCACATTTTAAAATCAAAAATGATAAGTCAAATATCCAAATAGTTGCCAATTAAGTGGATAATCGATTAATCAACGATTCAGTGATTAACTGTTGTCGCTCCGTGTGTAATTGTATTGTATTGTAAATGACACTTGAACACTGACTGTATGTCTATATTTACAGCATTATGGGTAATATCCAAAGTCTGTTATTCTACTTCATCTTTATTGTGATAGAAAATAGTCGTGTTCTACCTTGGAGTCAAGGTTTATCGCACATCTTTACTTCAAAATGCGTCTAGTGCAGGGAGCCGACTCTGTAATCCCCGCCATCTGCTGTGTAGATCAGATCTCACTATATGCCGACCTTTATGTAGGCCATCCTCCCTCCAGCCGCCCATTCCACACACATACACACATCAAGAGGGGGAAGATTGGCACTGTCTAATTCCATCTAAATCTCTTGCTGCGGTCTCACTGCGTAGTTTCACCGCTCCTTTCCATCTTGGGTCCAACCGAGGAGATAGGAGGAGGCGATCAGAAGCCGCCAAACCTCTGACTTCCTCTTTAGAGTTTCACCCACTCATTTGACATCATTGAAATATTAAACCTGCCGCCCTTCTATGTCCACTGCTATAAATTCCAACACTGATAGCTCCAGCATGGAAGAAAACAGTGCTAAAATCAATACATGGTAGACAAAAGAGCGGGGTGGAGAAAAATAAAATGAATTGGAACCAAAGAAGACCATACTGTTTCATCCCCCCTTCCCCTCATTAAGTCAGTCAATGTGACAGGAGGACTTACGTAACACCCCAGAGATGGAGGGAGGAGATGGAGAAAGAGTAACAAGGAGGAGGATGAAAGAGGTAGCAACAAGAGCAGCTGCAAAATGGTGAAGATGTGCTAAAGTGACAAAGAATCAAAAGTGTATAGACAGAAGAGAGGCAAAATATAAGGACAGACTAAAACAATCAAACATGAGCTACCGTGTTTGAAGGGAGGGGATCAGACGAGGAGGAGGAGGAGGGATGGATGGGTCAGATAAAAAAGCAATTGAAAGATCTACCGTTCCTTTTAGTGTGGCTCCACTGGTTTTACACTTTTCATTTGTTTTGTGGGGGAGAGATTATCAAAAGGATTAAGAGGGTGATTCTCCCTCCCGCTCCTCATCCTACCATCCTTTCCCTTCCCTTCCCTCTCGTTGGCTACCTCTCGGATGGGAACATGCACATTTGCTCACTCGCTCATGCATCCTGTGAAATTAATGCACAGTTTGCGCGCAGGATGACCGCTTCGGGCTGCAGCTAAACATTTTTTTTCATTTTTGGTGGGGGGAGTCAAGTCAATCTGTTGTTTCATTTCAGATGTGTCTTACATTTTTAATATAGAAATAGGAAATGGCAGTTTCTTTACAGCCCAGAATGACGTTTTAATGCTGCTGGGGACTTATGCTAATTTGTACAGAGTTGTGGACTCCAATAGAACAGCTACACATGATAAGCCATACAGAAAGCTTTCTCCATCTTCCAGAATATGCACCTATTCCAGCTGTATCATTGGATTTCCTAAACTGTCCATTCCAACTGTGTTTGGTCCCACTCCCAAGTGCTCCAGAGGACTTCCAGTTTACTGCCGAACCCCACTTTCTATTTTGTTGGTATATGAGTTGATAAATTAATGACAATAGATGATAAATAAATAAATTAACCCTTGAGCTACTTGAAGAGTGGTTAGGAGATACTGGTAGCTCATGGGCTACTGGTTGGAGACCCCTGACTATGTACAAACTCAGAAGGTCAGTGTTTACTGAGTGTAGACAATCTTGACACAATATACGTAATCATTACTTCTTTTTCTGGGGACCCGGTTTTGTTTGTGGCGGAAAAAGGCCTACAGCCCATATAAGGAAGCGGACAGGAAGCGATGTCAGGCGTTCTAAATCGAGTTTCAGCCCTGAGTGGGTAAACCCGAAACAGTAGCCTTTGTTTTTGTTTTTGGATTTTTATTTGGCATTATTGTAACTGTGGTGAGATCATTCAAACCTGCAATAAAAGGCTGTTGTTCTGGAGAGTGTAGCGTACTACATATCAGTCTTTCAATGAATGTTTGGAATGCCTTGTATTTGTATTTCTGTTCATTTAGCCATTTCTTTGCTTAAAAGGGATGTAGGCACAACATAGGCAACTTTTGCTTAAGTATGCATATTTTTGCACTGTAATTGGTCGATTTAAACCATAAAACAGCAAGATTTATTTTTGAAAAAACGTGATGGAATGAAGCCGCAAAAGTTGAAAATGTGAGCAGTCTCCAAGATCCATCAACCAATGTCGCCTACTAACTTACACACAGATGGAAACAAAATTAAACAGGTTTTTTGATACTGTTTTGCAGTGTTCCATTGCCCCAGAATTCCAAATGGTTCAGTTCAGTCATCCCTCGATATCGCTGATTTGGATTAATGAGCTGTTGGGTTTATTTGACTTGTAGTGTGTTAAGATTTATATGTTTCACTGGTAGCTAAGGAATTAATCACTGTTTTGTGGTAATGTTTGGTTTCATTGCCACAACTATTTATTGCCATGTACTCTGCTGTTTGGAGAAAGTGTAACTGGATATAAGTATCATAGTTGATTCTACATCATGTGACTGGTCTTTCTCTCGCCTGCCCCCCACCATTCACCTCCCACTTCTAGCGTCCAGACGCTCTCTCCTCCCTGATTTCTCCCTCCATCTGTCTCATCTCTTCCTTTATCTCAGTCATTCTTCTGTTCTGTCCCCTCCACGCTTCCAACGCTGTGTGCAAAGCTGAGCCACTCTGCCTCCTTCCTTTTAAACAGCAAAAAGCAATTCCTCTCCCTTTGTCAGGGCAGTTGGCGCTAAGCCCTTAAGTAGGGATTTTCTGGTTTGGCGGGAATGCCATTAGGCGAGCGGCCGATGACGTGCCGTGACTGACGTGCAGAATCTTTTTGATGTCGTGATGTCACAATCCCGCGGAGGCAGTGGTTATGATATTGTTGGCGTCCCTGGAACGAGGGGGCTTTAGTGGTCATGTCAGAAGTAAGTCTTCATAAATCCTTTATGGCACAGCAATATTAAGCTTCTTTGGTGCTGCAGGGGCAGAGACAGGAACATGGTGGAATGTGAACATGCATTAAAAAAAAAAAAAAACAAGATGCTTGCAGAGACACAAAGCCGACCACACACACACACAAACACACATTTTTCATTAACACATTGACATTGACAGTATGAACTCCAGGAATCCATGGAGGAAATATCAACCAGTTTCCAACTTGTGTTTTATTTTTACAAATCATTTCATCTTTTATCAAAATCGAGAGTGATTTAAACTGCCTTCACCTCTCAAACACTCTTTTTATGAGTGCAGTCATTCAAACGTGAGTGCTGCAGATGTGCGAATGAAAGATTACAGCAGTTCATCTGTAGTATATTTGGTGCCTAAGTGCATTTAGAAAAATGCAGTAATCCATTAGAGGATGTATTGTATGTGTAAAGAGCAGGGTAGTAATGTACTCTATATGTGATTTGTTTGTCATTTAAGACTGACTTTACTGTCCATCAAAATTACTGTCGTTACACACACGCACACACATACAGTAGAGTACATTTCTAACTTTTTATTATGTCTTATCTTACAGCCCCTCCACGATTTACCCGAACTCCAGAAGACCAGACTGGAGTCCAAGGCGGAGTTGCGTCTTTTGTGTGCCAGGCCACCGGCGAGCCCCAGCCCAAGATTGTGTGGAATAAGAAAGGCAAAAAAGTCAGCAACCAGAGATTTGAGGTACGTTAATCACAGGCAAAAAAAAAATGTCAATGCAAGACAACCCCTTTTAAAGACAAAATGAATTTTATTGAATGATGAATAATGAGTTGACATTTAATTTAATTTAATTTAATTTAATTTAATTTAATTTAATTTAATTTAATTTAATTTAATTTAATTTAATTTAATTTAATTACACATCTATACATACTGTAGATACCTATAATATAATATAACTATAAAAATAGTGATATACTCTGTGCTTTCTAATGATATATGAGTCATTACGGTAATCATAGGGACTATGCTAGTGTAGCTCCTGAAAGACAAGAAGTGGGTGGGGTTTCTGTATGCAGAGATGCTCCAGCTTGTGTGACAGAGAAGATCAGAGAAGCACAGTTTCTGTGACAAAGCTCTGAAGCCAAGTGATATTTAATTTTTTTTTTTATGATTTTTTTTGCCATGTTGTTTGTCAATATTTTGCTGTGTTTTTGCTGAATGGTAAAACATGCCAAGGGGGTCGTCTGAGAACTTAACATATATTGGTAGTAGGGATACGCAGATCAGGGTTTAAACTGCCGATTCCAACACTAACACCACTGATCACATGGATTAAGTGTACATTTTTCAGTTTATTTATGATAGGATGATATTGTACACTAAATAAATATACTAAGTAATAATAAACCAGTTAGCGTGCAGACCTCACAGCTAGGAGGACCAGGGTTCGATTCCACCCTCGGCCATCTCTGTGTGGAGTTTGCATGTTCTCCCCGTGCATGCGTGGGTTTTCTCCGGGTATTCCGGTTTCCTCCCACATTCCAAAAACATGCTAGGTTAATTGGCGACTCCAAATTGTCCATAGGTATGAATGTGAGTGTGAATGGTTGTTTGTCTATGTATATGTGCCCTGTGATTGGCTGGCGACCAGTCCAGGGTGTACCCCGCCTCTCGCCCGAAGACAGCTGGGATAGGCTCCAGCACCCCCGCGACCCTCGTGAGGAAAAAGCAGTAGAAAATGAATGAATGAATGAATAATAAACCAAAACAATAACAAGTGTGTGTAATAAGGAACAGAAAAGCAGCCAAAAACAAAACAGAGCTACAATCTTTACACAATAATAACATCATCCTGGAACTAATGCAAAAAAGTACAAATAAGCAAGCTGTCATGCTACGCCAAAAAGAATGAATGATTCACAGTTTGGTGCAAAATCATATAACACTAGAAGTCGTTTTAATGTTTTGATATTCTAAAATGGTTGGCGCTGCTTAAAAATGCACACATTTAGTTGTGGTTAATGTTAAAAATATTCTATGGCTCTGACCGAAATACTTTGTAAAGTAAATCAAAGGATTTTTTAACCAAAAAAAGGTTACCTGACCTCTGCTCTAATACTACTTTTCTCCTGGGTGTCTTCTTTTTGTTTGTGATTGAATCACAAAGGGATGTTTACTTTTTAATTTCTAATACAGTATATAAATCTTCTGTCCTATTCTGTCCATCGGGAGGCTACTGTGGGAATTTAGATTTATTGGATTTCAGTCAGCTGATGTCTTCTCAGAACTCAAAATCCTGATCTCCGACATGCATGTACCAATCATATTCAAGGGTAGTTTAATCTAAGTAGTCCAGTCCACCAAAGGTTATTACATATTCTAAACCGAAAAATGACAGCAGAGATTTTACATTTGTCAACACTTGTTGCAAATAGTTCTTTACTCAAATGGGTTCTCCTCATTAATATCTACATTGCAACCATATAAACCTTCTTGTTCCTTTAAAACAGGTAATAGAGTTTGATGACGGGTCCGGTTCAGTGCTGAGGATCCAGCCCCTGCGGACCCCTAGAGATGAGGCTATTTACGAATGTCATGCCTCCAACCCGGCAGGAGAGATCACCGCCTCCACCAGACTAAGTGTGCTAAGAGGTCAGTGCCATCACATGCATACTGTAGGTTGGCATCGTGCCGCCAAGCACCCATTTATCCATGTTTTATACCACTTAAGATTAAGATATGCCTTTATTCGTCCCTCAGTGGGGAAATTTGCATTGCACAGCAGCAAGAGTACAGAAGTCAGTTAAGCAGTACAAAATACACAATATAGAAAAATAAACAATATAAACAACCCAAGTATTAACAAAATCAACAGTTTTTCCCAGAGTTATATACAATACAGTATGTAGATAATATGAAACGAGACCCTCTTTAGAAGTCAATAAGTGTAAAGGCTGCATGCTCTTGTTAGTGTTAGCAGGAGTCCATTAATGCAGATGGTGATGTTAGTGTTAGGAGTCCATTAGGAGAACATTATGCTCCGGTGGTTGGAAGCTCACGACTGTCTTAGCGAGTGAAGCCGCTCAAGTGTGGATAATCACACCAGCTGCCTTTAAAGTCTATGCTTGTGGGGGAAAAATGCAGCCGATTGTTTCTAGCCTCTTGTCTTTCCGAAGTACAATATACTTAGTATATGTACTTTTCTTTTCATCTGAGCTGCCCTTATTTTTCTTATTCTATCTATCTTGCTGTCGCTCGCTCCACATGCTCTTAGGTCCGCCTCACAACAACCTCTAAATTATTCACATCTGATGGCTCTTTGCATCCTATGTGCTGTTCATCTCCATCGTCACATGCTGTGTGTGTGTGTATGTGTGTGTGTGTGTGTGCTCAGTGGTGCATGCACATCTGTATACGCTCCTGCTGTGTCGACGCCGCCTTTATATTTGATTTTCCTGCCTCTATTGATGGAAGCCTATTCCCATCACCCCCCACCCCACCACCCACTCCAATGGCTCACTTCCTCTTTATCCAGAGCATTTAATGCTTATGTACCTACGCACAAGCCACATGTTCATCCTGGGGTCTTAGAGCATTCTTTACACGGTGATTAGCCTTTTTTCGACGCCACCGAGGAGCCACTTGTTACTGTGGATGAATAAGAGCCCACATGGGAGCTGCTAATAGTTCCTGATAGATTGTCAGTCCAAAATGTCAGTTCGACTACACACACACACACACACACATACGCAGAAGCACAGATTGGTCAGTCATGTGTCTCTGTCCAGTGACGGACTGTCTGACAGGAGGGATATGATGCTAAGGTCAGCCGGCTTCATTATGGAGGATTAGAGGCAGTCTAATTGAAATCTTGGCCTTCAGTAATGGCTGTGATTGGCAAAGGCTGAAATAATAATGAAGTGGAGGGCAGTCACTCACTATAGGATTCCTTATGTAGAGCTGCTGCTGCTGCTGTATTATTTATAAAGTTTGTGTTCGTTCGTTGGAAAGGTAATCGAAATAGGAATGATTATAGCCGCAGTTTTTTTTTATTTATTGACTATACCACCCGCTAATTAAAAGTTACAGATCTTACATTACAAGGCCTTTTTTTGTGACTTTTTTGAAAATGTAATGACAATTAATATTGCACAGTAAAATAACATTACGACAATGTGTAACATTCTTTTTCTTAGCGTTCTTACCTTCATGATTTAATGATCTGTTTCTCCAGTGGCTTAAACATGAATTGCACTTCATAAATAATAATAATAATAATAATGCATTTTATTTGTATAGCGCTTTTCAAAATACTCAAAGACACTTTACAGAAGAATGAAGTTGAATAAAGCAAGTAAACAGAATAGAAGACACACCAAAATACAACATTCATTAGTTAAAACATGAGTAAAAGTGGGGCGGGGCACAGCAGTCAGATATAAAAAGTTAGACATTAAAAACAGATTTAAAGAGGTGGGTTTTGAGTTGTTTTTTGAAGGTGGGAAGGTCAGGGCAAGCACGGAGTGAATGGGGCAAAGAGTTCCAGAGGGTGGGGGCAGCGATGGAGAAGACTCTGTCTCCCCAGGTTCAGAAATAAATCATCTGGACGCAAAAAAAAAAACCCAAAAAAACAAACAAACCACAAACATTGTTTCTTACTGTGACTTTAATGGTACCAGCCATGTCAATGTCAAGTCTATGATGAAAATACACAAGCGGGTAAGGTAATGTTGACATGATGACGCAGTACTCAAGTTCAGTTCACTCCGGTTTCCTCCCACATTCCAAAAACATGCTAGGTTAATTGGTGACTCCAAATTGTCCATAGGTATGAATGTGAGTGTGAATGGTTGTTTGTCTATATGTGCCCTGTGATTGGCTGGCGACCAGTCCAGGGTGTACCCCACCTCTCTCCTGAAGACAGCTGGGATAGGCTCCAGCACCCGCCATGACTCTCGTGAGGATACGCGGTAGAAAATCCGATTTTTGCTTGTATAATATGACAGCCACGTGTGACTTGACAAATATTTGTGCAAGGAAGTGGCGAAATGTCCGTCTACTACTGTGCATTCTGTAGTCTAGCTATCTTTAAAGCTCTTTCAATCCCGTGGGTATTTGTGCTAAAATGTCAAAGACAGATTGAACAACATGAAATTTGTACGTTGTGAGAATGTGATCGCCGGGACTTTATTTTATTGCGTCCACCCACACACTGTGTAGTTACAGACGGCAGAAACGGTCTGTAGAACTTATTACACTTGGGCTTTCTGATGCAGTGATGCGGTCTTCCACATTTACAGATGACAAATCCAACAAGCAAATGTGTGCACATTTCATTTTGGATGTCCTACAAAGCAGATGCAGCAGTTTGCGAGGCAGTTCCCATGACTATGAGACCGGCTTTGTCTACGAGCTGTGAAATTATCTGGCCTATGCACACAGTGGAAGCAGTGGAGTGGGAGCGCGTCCAAATGAAACAGTGGGAGGCTCCGTCAACACAGGAGCGTTGGGTTACGTGTCTGCTCTGACCTCAAGGAGCAGTGGTGTTACTCTGAAAACATTTTGGTGTTGTTTTACACTTGTCCCGATGATGGATGACAAAAAGCTTGTGTTATACACGTGGTAATGTCCTCGCTTTGCCTTTTCTAGGTCATTTGTTCAGACTATTAATGCAAAACTGTCTTCATCTATTATCGTATCCAAATGAAGCCAAGATGTGGACACTGTTTACTAATTTAGTTTTTAGATATTTATCATAGTATCTGAATGGTAATTGTCAGTTGTGTGATTTTTGGTGGGGTTTGCCACAGAGTTATTTGCAATTCTTCAAAACCATATACCTGAACAATTGCTTCAGCAATGCTGGGCTTTCACTCATGCATTAAGACTCATGTTTTTATATGATAGTTCCCAAAACGGTTCTCTCATAGTTTGTCGTAAAAATGCAATATGTGTTTTTCCCCACAAAAATCACATTAAAATACTCACGACGATGTAGACCTAATCATAGATATAACATTTTGTGGGTTTTTATTATTATAAAAATTTTTGGGTTTTTTTTACAATGGGAAAAACACAAAATGTGTGTTTATTCCAATCAGAATTACAGTAAAGTCTCGTTATATCGATATTCTCGGGAGTCGGAAAAAATGCCGATATAACCGGACTATCCATATATCCGATCCTGTGCCGAACTGCATTAAAAGTGGGCAATAATGCACCCGACATTGTTCTATAGTATAGAACAATGTCGAGCAGCTTAAATCAATCTTTGCTTAAGGATTTCAATACCAAAAAAGAACACAGCGAACGGCTGCTTCCAGTCAACTTTATTTTTCACACTTCCACCACCAGAGCACAGCACACACACCGATTCCCGCACTTCCTGGTTCACAGGTCATGCTCAACCCGCCCCACATAGCTGGCCAAACACATGCCTGTATAGAATCTATACACACGAGAGAAACCACGAACGCCAGCATGTACATATGAAAAACAGTGATTATTGCAAGCGATAAAAAGATATCTGAATACAACACAATTAAATACATGTATTTGTACGCTTGTGTCTTCGTTGGAATGGGTGTGTATGCTATGTCAGTTGGTTCTTCTGTTGCAGGCATGTGTTTGGCCAGCTATGTGGGGCGGGTTGAGCATGACCTGTGAACCAGGAAGTGCGGGAATCGGTGTGTGTGCTGCACTCTGGTGGTGGAAGTGTGAAAAATAAAGTTGACTGAAAGCAGCCGTTCGCCGTGTTCTTTTTTGGTATTAAAATCCTTAAGCAAAGATTGATTTAAGCTGCTTTTGTATCGATATAAGCAGACCAAATTGGCTGGCGGGAGATGAAAAGGGCATCCTAGTAACCGGATTATCATAATAACCGGGTATCGTACTAACGGAACTAATTATATCATAAAAGACTAGAAATTTGCCGGGAAATGAAAATAGTATCGTAATAAGTAGTAATTTGTTATAACCAATATCGATATAACGAGACTTTACTGTATATTCTAGCTTTTAGCCTCATCATCAAACGCAAATAAAAACGCTTCCGTCTGCTGTGGCACCGCCTCCATCTCCCTCAAAAGCGGCAAGCAAATTTAGGAGGCTCTTTGCTCGTGCAACAGCCTGAGAAGCAGTTTTTTTTTATCAAGCCATGTCTACATAATCCCCACTGCTCGTCTTTTGTAATTCCAGTCACAATTCATCAACACATATTAACATTTGTTTTGAGGCCGGATTGTAACCAAAGACATCACACATAATGGTAACTCAACCTGACGGCAGCTGAAAGTATGACAACAATATTAATAACTAATAACAACTAATAACAACTATCATTCATTCATTTTGTACCGCTTATCCTCACGGGGGTACTGGAGCCTATCCCAGCTGTCTTTGGGCGAGAGGCAGGGTGCACCCTGGACTGGTCGCCAGCCAACCACAGGGCACATATAGACAAACAACCATTCACACTCACATTCATACCTATGGACAATTTAGAGTCGCCAATTAACCTAGCATGTTTTTGGAATGTGGGAGGAAACCGAAGAAAACCCACTCATGCACGGGGAGAACATGCAAACTCCACACAGAGATGGCCGTGGGTGGGATTGAACCCCGGTCTCCTAGCTGTGAGGTCTGCGCGCTAACCACACGACCACCGTGCAGCCCTAATAACAACTAATCTCAACAAAATAGTTTAAAATGAGGTGCTATAATTTTTCATTGTATTGCACTTGTTGACAGCCTTTATGTTGAAATAAATATGTGTTTAATGCGCACCCTTCAAGCTATATAATTATGTCAGGCAGCAGCTTTTTTAACTGTGCGTCCTCACAGCTGAGCAGTGTCCCACCCCAGGTAGATGAAATAGAATGCATTATACTGTAGCTGCCTATGAGGGTCTTTCTTTGAAGTAAGTGTTTGCATAATGAAAGCAGAGAGAATCACGATTGTTATGCCGCATTCCCTCTCTTGTGCTCCTTCTCTCCTGTTTTTTGGCCCTATTTTCCTTCCTTTGTCCCGCTATTCAGTTTCACTTTTTTTTTTTTTTGCAAATATTGCTGTTTTTCTCTGCCCACCCACCTTTCGTGTGCATGCAGGCCATCACACAAACACCTTCTCACCTTGTTCCCTTTGGTTTATTATGTCATGTTTCCATTTGTCGGTGTTATGATTGATTGAAACCAGAGCTGTTAAAAGGCCACACATATGTGCTTGCAGAGCTACTGTCTCACGACCCGCTGGCTACACTTGGATGGGTTACTACCAGAATTAGCATCTCCTTGGTGAGGCGCAGTGCTAGGATTTCCCATTAATGAGGCTCACTGAGGTTGAGAAGGATCACAAGGGATTCTGTTTTTTTTTTTTCAAGAAGGTGGGAGGTGGAGGCAAAAATGAAAATACCTCCGAGATCAAACACATACAGGAAAACACACTCTCCTTCCATGTCTATCTTTGTATTATGGATGACCTTTAAGTATGTTTACTTAATGTATCCCACTGAGAATACATTGGATTCATAATAGTCCGAACACCGGAACAAAGTCAAAGTTCAAATATTGTGGTTCAAATATATTATGTTTGAATAATGACTGATGTGTTTTCATACTTTTAGTGTCATAGAATAAATATTATGCTACGTATGCATACAGTCATACAAACAACTAGCTGATGGCCAAGGGGTACACTGTGGTTGTCTACAATCATGCATTTATAGTTTAAAATATATATATATTTTGTTTATTTAATTTATTCATTTATGCCATTTTTTTGTTTGTTCTATTAAGTACCACTTCAGTCAAAACAAGAATGGCCGACCTACTGTCTTTAAATCAGTATTCATTCATTCATTCATTCATTCATTCATTCATTGATCCTCACGAGGGTCACGGGGGTGTCCATGTGGGTGTGCCTATGCCAGCTGTCTTGGGGCGAGAGGCGGGGTACACCCTGGACTGGTGGCCAGCCAGTCACAGGGCACATATAGTAGACAAACAACCATTCACACTCACATTCATACCTATGGACAATTTGGAGTCACCAATTAACCTAGCATGTTTTTGGAATGTGGGAGGAAACCGGAGTACCCGGAGAAAACCCACGCATGCACGGGGAGAACATGCAAACTCCACACAGAAACGGCCAACTGTGGAATTGAACTCGGGTCTCCTAGCTGTGAGGACTGCGTGCTAACCACTACGCCGTTGTGCAGCCTAAATCAGTATTATTAACGTAAAATTCCTCCTCTTGCTTGTTTTAATTGCTTCAGATTGTCGGTCAATTTCCATTTGAATTTCCATCTCCTTCTGACATGAGAATAGTTAAATCATTGCATTTCGGAGCAAAACGCCCCAGGTTCAAATCTCCACTAATAAGCAAGCATCTTTGGTATTCATCAGGAAGGGCATCTGGAATATAAAGGACTCGAGCCAAAATCAGTATGCGAATCAAAAGTTTTGCTGTGGCGACTCTGAAACCAGGAAAAAGCCAAAAGAAACAAACAAAAAACTCTTTGAGCCCGATCTAATAAGATCCCAAATACAATAAGCATATTACATAAGCAAACTAATAAACACTGCACATACTAGGGGTGTCATGAGATCGCAAATTTAAAAGCTGACTCATTACGAAATCAAATGTCTCATGGGCACTAAGCCTGAGACAATGACAAATGAATGAATTAATCACACAATACATGCAAATGAACAAAAGGGGAATGAATTGATTGCCTCAATATATTGCCTTATGCATTCATGTCTGTTTTCCTCGTCTCCCACCTCCAAAAGAACAGGAAAAGACTTGATTGTGTGCATTGGTTTCCACACCTTGGCTAGCTTGTTCCATAGAACAACAGCAAGAACGGAGTGAGCTCTTTTGTCAGTTCTACAGCCGCTTTGTCTCAGTGGGTGGGATGGGTACCTTTCACATTTGAACTGATATACAATATACCGATACCTGTGTGTGTTTGTGTAGTCATAAATAAATATTTTTTAATTATCCATCTGGAAATATAGCAATTAATTTTTGACATAACTCCATTCCCTTTTTGAGTCTTTGCGTCCACCTTTAAATTGCGGTAAACAGATTTTGCTAAGCTTCTATTTGTGTAAATGTGGTATTAATTAGTAAAAATGTAGAAACATGCTCACTAAAAATGGGAATGTGTGCCTTGATATCAAACTTTTTTTTGTTTTGCCTCAGTTGGCCTTGCTCCATCATTCACACAGATGACAACAGACTTTATCTTTATTTAAAAAAAACAACAACAACACGTTTGCACATGTTTTTATACACGCAAACCATTAGTAGATCAGGCTCTTAAAGTTTGAATGTTTCTCCTGTTTATTGATCTCAGAGTGGGAAACACTCATTATAAATAAACAAACAAACAACTCCATGTAATAGTTTTTAGAATAATTTACGAGATAGTTTGACATTTTGAGTTTAGTTTTAAAGATGTACTTGGATAACCGGAACAATACTACACTCAAGGGAATAGGGAAAGAAACTGCTTATTCTTTTTGAGGGTCTCAGCTGTGCAGACTGTGGAGTGCCTGAGGCTCTACTGAATGTGTCCCATATTACCGCTATTTAGCCTGCTAGTTTATGCTAGTTTATATCCCCACTCAAGTGAAAAAAGACTTTGGATTGACTTGAAATTTCTCTAATGTGCAGCTGTACGATGGACGAGTGGTTAGCAGGCCACACAGCTAGGAGACCCGGGTTCAATTCCCCTCTCTGTGTGGAGTTTGCATGTTCTCCCCATGCATGCGTGGGTTTTCTCCGGGTACTCCGGTTTCCTCCCACATTCCAAAAACATGCTAGGTTAATTGGCGACTCCAAATTGTCCATAGGTATGAATGTGAGTGTGAATGGTTGTTTGTGTATATGTGCCCTGTGATTGGCTGGCGACCAGTCCAGGGTGTACCCTGCCTCTCGCCCCAAGACAGCTGGGATAGGCTGGGATAGGCACACCCACATGTATACCTATGGACAATTTTGGAGTCGCTAATTAACCTAACCAAGCATGTTTTTGGAATTGAACTCGGGTCTCCTAGCTGTGTGGCCTGCGTGCTAACCACTCGAGTGCCATGCAGCCCCAAGCATGTACATTAACACGTCTTCCAAAGCATTTTCAAGATGTAGGCTAAACTAATTATTACCTCAATTGTCCTTAATTTTGATAAATTGTCACTTTTGTGTGTTTTTTGTACAGTAATGCAAGATTATAAATAAATTATTATTATGATTATAATAAATAAAAGCTCATGAAAGTCAATATTGCTTGAAAAAAATAGATGCAAATGTCTGAATGTAATGTCAAAATAAATGTTGGAATCATCCAATCATGACCAGCTTGTAGCCGTTACAATGTGATATCACAAAACTGTGTGAAATTTCCCTAAGGATGAAGCCCAAATATCTCCATCCACGTTGGATCTTGTATTATCCTGCATGTGATGCAATGCTCTTTAAATCCCAATACATGTGGTCGGCTTATATAAATATGTTTTGTTTTTTTTTAAAGTACTGTGCACCTCTGTTCTGACGCATATATTGCACCTGTAATCCTTACAGAGGACCAACTGCCTTCAGGGTTCCCCACCATCGACATGGGACCCCAGCTGAAAGTGGTAGAGCGATCGAGGACCGCCACCATGCTCTGTGCTGCTAGCGGAAACCCTGACCCGGAAATTAGTTGGTTCAAGGATTTCCTCCCAGTCAACACATCCAGTAACAATGGCCGAATCAAGCAGCTCCGCTCAGGTAACCAATGAGCTTGTCCTCCAGCTCTTCTCCCTCCCTTCAATCCCAGGTTTAGTTCCACCTTAAGAGCATCGATATTTCCCAACCCTTTTTACATTTCTGTTTTCTACAACGCTTTTGTGAACCTTGCCGTGGTTACTGGCCGTGCTGCTGCTGCTCCTATGAGTTGCCTTGAATGGTTGCCAATCCCTCTTAACTCTTCTAGGCCTTTCAAAGTGAACTTTCTTCGCTTCGTTCCAAAACACTCTGAGGCCTTCCTGTGCAAATCACCATTACAGCAGGTTACATATGACAAAAATCTTAAAAAATATATCACTATGGTTTGCTTTGGAATTTCTGAATGTGTTTTTTGTTTCTTAAACACAATTCAAAGAGATTGAAACCCAAGTAATGGTGGCGTGTTTAAAGGGAATTGCCTTTTCTAAGTAATCTCACTGCTGTGACTAATCCAAATAAATCAAATCACGTTTCTCCCTTTTTTTTCTTGGAAAACTGTGAGTGGACGTGAAATCACAATTTGTGGGATCCAAAAAAAATGTCCACTCTGTTGTCTCTTATTGTGTTTTTGTTTAGCCACAGTAGTGTGCAAAACCCCAAAAAGTCTCCTCGTCCCCCCTCTCCCCCTTCCTGCTACTTCCAGGGATGAACTCTGGACCTAAAACCCTCTCTTGTGATTGGTCACCCAAATCTCTGGCTTCTGTGTGGACAAGAACCTCTTTGCTTTTGTACATGCTTGTTTTTTTTATGGCTCAACCCAAAGTCCCCGCTCAGAGCCCCCTTACACTTTTTTACTACTAATTCAATGTCAAAAATATTTGCAAAGATAGTATTGCTAAGCTTTAAAATTAAGAAGTGATTTTGCTTTTATTTTATTCATAATAAGCATAACTTTTAATGTTGTAGCTAATGAATACGTTTCTGGGGATGCGGGGGGGGTTCCAGTGTTTTTCAAGGTGTATCATGAATGGACCGATTGTAATGCCATGTCTATGCTGTTTCTTTTCTCTTTGTATCTTTTTAACCACAGAATCCTTTGGTAAGTGCTTTTGCCCCGAGGTCCACACCCTCACTGTCCACTCTTCTATATACCTTTCACTAATATTGCTGCTCTTCCTGCTGCTGCTCACCTTTACAACATTGAAGCGTTGTTAAAACGCATGGCATGCATTTTTACTAACAATCACACAGGACACAGACATGAGATACAACACATAGAATACATTTATATTCCGTTCATATTCAACATATTACACACATTATATTAGACGTGCAATAGATGGCCTCACCTTCACCTGTGCACCTGCAGCCTTTCCACATCCAGGGAATTCTAATAACGCTCTCCTCACACTCGCCAATTTACTTTTCCACTCCTTCACTTATTTAATTATTCCTTCCCTCACCCACTCTGTCATTCACTCACCCACTTACTTTCCCCTCCCGCTCCGCTGTCTAGAGTTACCAGTCAATAAGTCATCAACTCGAGATGGCTGTTAGGCAGGCCTTAAGCGGAGCCACTGTAAGGAAATCAATGGCTACTATATTTCAGACTTCTAGACAGTGACTTTCCAGGGTAGCCTGTATACGGATAACCTCGTTACTACTGCTTTTCTATACCAGCGCAAGATAAGCTCAGCATGTAAACAAAGAGAATCCACCTTTTGTTGCTTTTCCATTCTCTCTCTCAGGGTGTTTGCAGGAAATATCTATTCTTAGTTAGTCCTGTCACTCACTTCCCAGAATTATGTATTGTCAGCACATCTACAGTCTCTGGGATATCTAGAGTTTGTTGTACAATTACTACGCATTTTTGTAATTGTTTCTTTCTCTTGTCAGCCTGATACTTATAGCTGCATCATAATATAAACAGGCTGACAGCATACCAGTACAACACAGTGTAACCCACCAGTAAAATGAACAAAAAAGAGGAAACACCAACATTTTCAATATGTTTTTAGTTTTCCCATTCAGTTCTTGCTTTCATACGTAAGCAACAATTTGCTGCTAATCAATACAAGTACTGTTGTATCCAATGCTACCATGTACTACTAGTACAGTGGAACCTTGGTTATCGTTATTAATTAGTTCCGTAATGTCCGACAAAAAACGGAATGTATAAAATTTGAAATTTTCATAGGAAAGAATGTAAATCCAATGAATATGTTCCAGACACCCAAAAATGTTAACAAAAAAATTTACATTTTTACATGCGGAGAAAATGCTAAATAAGTATAAATGATAAGTGTAATGTGTAAATACATTTTAACATCAATTTTACCTTTATTGAAAACTCTTGTTGGGAAGACAGGAAGTAGTAATATGACAAGTAAGATTTCCATTTCCATGATTCAAGATGGGTGAATAATTAGCGTACCAAAGACTCAAATACAAGAGTCTGTTATACGTCCAAAACTGAGTCATATGGAAACTGAGATGTCCAAAGGTTTACCTGTTTATGAAACTGGTAGACTTTACAACCTTTGTCAATGAAAATACAAATAACAGCATTATAACAGTTAGGGTTAGGGTTTGATGCCTTGACTTATTGACCTCTTTCCACTTGAAACAGTAAGGAAAATAAACACATTTTATAAGGGACTAAGGCACAATGTGTGCTTGTGTGGGTTTTTTTTTAAATACTTTTTTCAGTGGAGAAACATCAATATGGAATTACGGTAAGCTGTGTCGAGTGGACGAGGTAGCGTCCAGTGGAAAGCGTAGGAGACTCACTGTTGCCTCCTGAGGCCTTACATGGTATTACAAGATCAGTTTGAGCTGCGGTGGCTTGTTCAGGCTAAATCTAAAACAAATAATGCATAAACTGGCAGTTATCATAAAGCAATCATAAATTGTCTAACCTGGCTGTAGTATAACCTCGTCCTGGTGCACGCTGCTTGCACTCCGTGGATTCCGTGATGCCTCAGCTTGACGTTTTCGGGCCGTTTTAAATGTCTTTGCTGTCAGAACCTCTTGTGGTTGCTCAAGAGACATTTTAATCCGATGGTACATCATATGCCTTTAAGTGTTATAGCGTTGGGGATTGGATTTGTTCCCTTTTTTTTAAGCAAGGAATTTTCGGGCACACAGCATAGCACTGATTGTGACCCACATGCAGGATAAGTGTAGGTTAAGACTGAGCATTAAGTACACTTCCTCGGCTGCCTCTTAGAGACCCACTACAGCCACATCTTACTCCTTCTTGCTGCAAATCAATGAAGTCCAATCAATAAACCATCTCCTTATAGCTCTGTCACTATGTCTTTCTATACACAATCTGTCTCTTTAATCTTATTCTGTCTTAGTTATTTTATCTTTTTAATCTTAGTTTTTATCTCTAATTTGGTTCTTCTTTCCAAGTTACTCCCCCAGTTCTTTCAGTATCCCTCCCTTGCCCTTTTCCCCTCCTGTGGCACTAACATTTTCTTCTTCTTCTCCCTCTTTAATCTCGTGCATTCATTGCCCACTCAGGTGGCACGCCCATACGAGGTAAGATCGCTGGGAGGACCAACATGACACAGTGGCCTGATTCCATCCCAACCCTCTGCTTCCTGACTTGTCTCACCAATGTGGGAAGTGGCTCAGGATGAGTGAATCAGTGTGTGGGTTCAGTCCAAGACTATGTAGTGGTAACCACTCATCCTGCTGCTTCGCATCTGCAGTGGGGAGCAAGAGGAGGAGGTTGGAGGGGTGGATTGGAATTGAGCGAGCAATTCATTATATGATGACTTTTAATCACCTTCCCTCTTTTCATCTTTTCATGATCTCATAGCTCATTTGTTCATTTTGCCATATCAGCCCCACCCATTGGTTACCAGAATTCCATTGCTTCCTTAATCATCATATTGTGATCACCGTTATTTTAATACCATGTGGATTTTAATATTGACTTTATGGTCAATTTAAAGCATGGTGTGTTTTTTATGTTGCCTAGATTGGGTTGTCAACGTTTTTGTATTTATTTATTTTTTTTTTTGGTGACCTGAATTCCCTTTTTCTTTTTTTTTTCTTTTTTTTTTGGGTGGTCTTGACCTGAGCTTGACCCCGCGCTCTCTCTCTTTCCTTTTTACCTTGTCTATATTTACCCAATCAAATGTCCCAGTTTTGTTTTTCCCTCCCAGCTGTTATTCACTCGGCCCGAAACGTCCAGATGGCGAAAACACACTTTCAGACATTAGTGTGTTCGCATACACGCACAAACATGCACACACACACACACTTTTCTTCATGATTTTTTTGTTTTTCCTCAACCATTGCTTTCTCTCTTCTCTCTCATTGCCAATAAAAAGCCCCAAACAACCACTTTTTTGATAAAGTTTTTAATGGGCGCTTTTTTGCCTTCCAACACCATCTTTTAAAAAACAAAAAACTCTGGTTGACGTTTTTGACAGTTTTTCTATTTTCAGGGAGTGAGAAAGCATCGGCCCCTTCCAAAGGCTTTGCGTATGTCGTTCTTTTTTTTTTTTTAATACCTATATATTTACCAATATATCTGTTGGCCTTAATGGAGGACAGCTGATTTCTTTACCTCCTTTCTGGGTGTGCGTTTAATGACATCACACTCCTGATCCCATTGGTGGATCTGAAAAAGCTGGGATTGAATTATTGCCATGGCAATGGTTTTGTCAAGTTCTTATCCTTGAAAAGTGATGTAAGTGCATCTCGATTTGCAGACAATTTTCAAAAGGCTATTTGTGACTGGATTTCTCAACATGTTGATTGCTTGGCTTATTTATTTCTGTCTTGCATGAAGAACATTATCCCCCTTTTATGGACTTTTTGTTTCCTTCTCATTTCTATATCAGGATGCTGACCTTTTGTTTTGAGCAGATTTTTGCTGGCTGTGACAGATATGTATTTGTCCCCGTTGAATGGGCTCTTTTTTTTTAGCCCTCTTCTCAACGGGGTTCAGTTTGTGCTGAAATTCAAACTCATTTGTCTTTTATAATAATAACATTTTTTTACCAGATGATATTAGTTTAACTGTTGTTCCTTCAATGTTTCTGTTTGTCCTCTTCTTCTCCTTCCTCTGTGTCTTTTCATTTCCCCACTCCTCATCCAGGTGCACTACAAATTGAGATGAGCGAAGAGTCCGACCAGGGCAAGTATGAGTGTGTTGCAACCAACAGTGATGGGACTCGCTATTCCACACCGGCAAACCTCTACGTTCGAGGTGAGTACATAGCAGACCTTTTTTCAAGGCACTTCTCGGGTGTGAAGTCTTTAAAGTGACCCAACAGATCCCCACATGAGGAAAAACTTATGCAACTTGTGCATCCATGCGTACATTTTCTATACCGCTTGGCCTCATTGAGGTCATGTGTGAGCTGGAACCCATCACAGCTGACTTTGAGTGGTGGGGGACGGTACATTGTGGACTGGTCACTCAACTCTATGCAGAGATGTTCCATTAGAGATTCAAACTCAGATCTCCAGACTGGACAAAGCCTAGTACATCTGTACATGTGTATAGCACTACCACTATCTATGTTTACACCACATTGCGCAACACTTACACACAGTCTACAGGATCCCTACAGGGACACAAGAAAGGGCCGCCACTTTAAGCATAGCAAGCTATTGAGCTAACTAGTTAGCTTCCAATTTATTTATTCTGAACTTAAGAAAGGATTTGAAACTGTGTGGGGAAGAAGGATAAAGTAAAGCCAAAAACCACTTCCACACTGAATGGAAGGACAACTTTTTTCACTTCTTTCATATAGCATTACACTAATGACCAGTGTAGAAAGCACATATGACTCGTCAATCTTCATCAATGACTGCAATATTTTTTTAAGTAATAATAGGCCATAATCAACCATGAAACAGCGAACATTTGTTGATCAAAAAAGAGTGACAGAGTGATCTTTGAATCGAGGGACAACTGCACTTGGTTGTTTCAGCGTTTATTTGTTTATTTCCAAATGTGAAAATGTTAAATAGGTCGTTATATTTGTAAATAAATTTTTTATTTTAATGTAAAACAACCCTGTATTTTTTATGGTGTCATATAGTTTCTTAGATAGTTCAGTGAAAGTGAAAGTTCTGTTTGAAATGTTCTACTGCTGATTATTAAAGAACATAAAAAGGTAAAAATGTTGATATTGAAGGAGGCTATTTTTTAAAAAATGATTTAATGAGTTGATTATGTATGGATTTATTAGTGAAAACAATTAAATGACCCATCTATCCATTTTCTGTGCTGGAGCCTATCCCAGCTGACTTCGGGCGAGAGGCGGGGTACACCCTGGACTGGTCGCCAGCCAATTGCAGGAAATGACATAGAATTCTATTCAAAATCAATAAAATTATGCCATTTAACCTGGTTCTAACAGCCAAGCCAAGGTTCTTCCAAAATAAGGTTCTTGTTTCTTGAGTTGAGGCAGGGCTCAGGTTTTTTTACTGATGCTATTAATCTCTCTGCCCTCCCTTCTTAGCCTTTAGACCTCAAAAACAGACAACAAATCATTGTCTGGTTAGGACTTGTGTTTCTCCCCCCAAATTCTGACAGGCGTCTCACCTCCTCGGGCGCATTTCACACACAGTGTTTGAGTCTTTTGCTCTATTGCATTTAAAGAGTGTGATTGTAACAGCGCTCTGGAGGATTAGAGACAAACACACCACTGATGCACAATTATGAGCAGACATAAATGTCATACATGAAGAGATATACGTATATATACGTCGTCAGTGATGTGTGTCTAGTTCTTGCAGGCTCACTAAAATATTGCCGTGCCGCTCAGTGAGTGTTTGACAGGCTGTGACGGGCTTTGGCCGACACGCTGGCTGTCCACAGCTTCTGTTTTTTCCCTTCTTTGTCTTCTTCTCTTGAGCACTCCCTCGCGTCTGTTGCGGCCTTGCCACGCTCCTTTGTCTAACGTGTTTTCTCTCCCTGTCTTCTCTCTGATATTGGCCATTTTTCCTCGTCTTTACACCCCCTCCTCTACCGTATGCCGCCCCTGCACTTGTCCTTACTCCCTCTGCAGAGCTGCGAGAAGGTTGGTACTGTCAAGACAGTGTGACTTCATTGAGTTTCTCCATTGCAGGGGTGTCCAAACTTTTTCCATTGACACGTGGATATTGATTAAACATTAATCAAACATCAATCCGGTGTGGGGTCAAGATATGCTAAGCACTTAAATACTGTAAACTCATTGGTGTATTCTTATTGTTCGCTTTTATTTTTATTGTTGTTGTGGAAATTAAATCACCTTTTTGATACACTTTATTCTGGTGGAAAGTTGCAAACGGAATATAACTAAAGTCTGGAATCAGACACCATTTTGGTCAGCACGGGACAGCGACAGGGGGGTGATTAGACCATAAAATGTTCTAATGCCAGACGTGTTTTAATTTGATCCCAGGCCACACTTTGGACACCCCTGCCCTGTTGAGTGTTTTTTTTCTTCAGTTAAGCCACCATTTGAGTTGGTGTGTCTGTTTAAGGTTTGCTCTCATGAGACATTTCATCAATTCTATTTTTTCCTTTGAGTGGACATGTGATTGTTGTGCTTTTTTTGTGTGTGTGTTTGTTGTGTCATTTCTGTTTCCATGCATAAAATATTTCTGTTCGAACCTATAAACATCATGAATAAATCACACGTGGCCAAGTGATGACTTACCTGTCAGAATGTTTGCTATTGGTTTCTGTTCATCTGTATGCACTTTACCAGGCAACGGTCATAAAATTCTAATACTGCTCCTTCTCCTGCTTTGCCGGTTTTGCTGCCACCCACCCCAGTTCGCCGCGTCCCCCCTCGGTTCTCCATTCCCCCGGCAGACAGCGAGATCATGCCAGGGGGGAACGTCAACATCACTTGTGTGGCAGTGGGCTCCCCCATGCCTTACGTGAAGTGGATGCTAGGAGCGGAGGACCTCACCCCTGAGGACGACATGCCCATCGGCCGCAACGTCCTTGAGCTAACGGATGTACGCCAGTCTAACAACTACACTTGCGTTGCCATGTCGACGCTTGGTGTTATTGAAGCAGTGGCGCAGATTATTGTGAAAGGTGAGGCGATGGAAGAGGAAGAGGAAGCTTTTGGCTGAGCAGCGAGAGCTTAAATGTGATAGAGAAAGTTTGCCCTTGAATGAGTCTTCCATTCAATTCCAAGTATCTTTTATATGTTACCGGGTAGGTTCTAAAAATGATATGTACTTTATGTGCATATTATGCTACTTGATATAATTGTATACATGTAAAACGGATCAGTCTTACTCCTTAAAGTATGTGTCTAAATGTGGTCAAGATGATTAAACATTTATTATTTCTGAGGCGATTGAGTGTATTCACATTCAATTTGTATTTTTTTATCTCGCATCAGCTCTCCCAAAGGCTCCTGGTACCCCAGTGGTGACTGAGAGAACTGCAACAAGCATCACCCTAACCTGGGACTCTGGCAACCCTGAGCCTGTCTCTTATTACATCATTCAGGTAAGTGGCAGGCCTGCAAAAACACACAATAAGTTAAAAACTTGATATTTATATAAACACACAGCTTAATTTATCATTTACACGTCATAAAAAGCATACTCTGCTTAGGTTTATTTGTTGAATGAAATGCTCAATCTTCTTTTGTCCTAAATCACACAATATGTTGTTTTAATGTTGGTGCATGTTATTGTGTTTTATATCTCCATGCACTCTGTCTTGCACCAGCATCGTTCCAAAGGCTCCGAGGACCCCTATAAAGAGATTGATGGCATCGCCACCACTCGCTACAGCGTGGGCGGCCTGAGCCCTTACTCCCATTACGACTTCCGTGTGGCAGCTGTTAACACCATTGGCCAAGGGCCCTCCAGCGAAGTGGTGGAGGCTCGCACAGCTGAGCAGGCACCCTCCTCGCCTCCCCGACAAGTACGCAGTACACTGAGTTTTGAAAGTAACTTGTAAAGAATCATACATGTAATTGTATTAGCAATATTATGTATTTTATTGTGGCCTGGAGGTAAGAAGATTTGATCTTACATGATCCATTGGGATACATTTGATTTATAGTCCTGAGTCCCATTTTTTGTTGTGCTCAACATAGTTATACAGTACTTGGATCACATTCTAATTTGGTGTATTTGTAACAGAGCTAAGGTGGCATTAATTATTTGAACTCAACCTTTATTTTACATATTCAGTCTCATAAACAATTGGTACTATCTAGTTAATCAGTCAAGAAGTAGGCTTGACTCCTTTCCTCATCCATATTTGATTATCCTATTGCTCATATTGTATTGAGCCACCCATGGCTTACCATAGTAGATTCCCTTTTTTAATCTATGGTTATCGTCATACCATTTCCTTATGTTTTTAATGGTGGTCTGTTGTGGTGTCATCACAAAAATTTACAAAATGGGAAAAACGCTTCACATAACGTCATGTGTGATGAAGGTTTTAACCTTGCATTAGAGCACCAAAAACACAAGGAAAAGTATGACGATAACCATAGATATTTTGTGTAATTCTGTGCTTTCGGAAGCAACAAAGCAAGGGCTATATATAATATAATAATATTACATATATATATATATACTATATATATAAAAGAACTTCAATCTGCATGTTTTGACAAATCATACTTTTATTGTAGAAAATATTCCAAAATGTATAGGCAAGGTTCCCTAACATTTTTGTCCACATTGTGCCAGTAAAACTGCATCAAATATCGTAGTAACAGAATGCAACAAAATATGACTCATCTGCAGGTCAGAGGTCGCATGCTGAGCACCACAACAGCAATCATCCACTGGGACGAGCCAGAGGAACCAAACGGGCAGGTGGTGGGCTACAGAGTCTACTACACCTCTGACAACACGCTGCCAGTCAACCAGGTGTGTGTTGATACGCTGGAGGTGGATGTATGGAGGTGGATGCATGGAGGTGGATGCATGGAGGTGGATGCATGGAGGTGGATGCATGGAGGTGTATGCATGGAGGTGGATGCATGGAGGTGGATGCATGGAGGTGGATGTATGGAGGTGGATGTATGGAGGTGGATGTATGGAGGTGGATGTATGGAGGTGGATGCATGGAGGTGGATGCATGGAGGTGGATGCATGGAGGTGGATGTATGGAGGTGGATGCATGGAGGTGGATGCATGGAGGTGGATGCATGGAGGTGGATGTATGGAGGTGGATGCATGGAGGTGGATGCATGGAGGTGGATGCATGGGGGTGGATGTATGGAGGTGGTTGATGATTAATAAGATGCTTACAAGTCTAATGCTTGGGTTCACACGTTGCTCCTGTATTGGTGCGATGCAGTGGGAGAAGCAGATGGTCCGCAGTGCCAACTTCATCACCATTCAGGGTTTGACTCCCAACAAGACGTACTACATCAGGGTCCTGGCCTTCACCTCAGTAGGAGATGGTCCTCTTTCCCAGGACCTGCAGATTATAGCCAAGACCGGGGGTAAAAAAAAAAAAAAAATTCAATTATGTCACCATGTGTAGATAAAAAGGAAATATAATACATTTTTTTCAATAATCACAATCCTTTTAAATGCTCCAGTTCCATCCCAGCCTTCAGAATTCAAGGGGGAAGCCAAATCAGAGACGAGCATCCTGTTGTCGTGGGTGGCGCCACCCCAGGGTGGTCCTGACAACCAGATCACAGGATATGAACTGGTTTATCGACGAGCAGACGATACAGAGGAGGTAAGGACAAGATAAGATGGTTTACTCTTGAATGGAGAAGAGGGGAGTGTACTGATAACAAGTTCAAAGTTGGCTCATGATATTTTTTAGTAGAATTTGTATTATGGTTTTCGATATGGGGCTGCACGGTGGACTAGCGGTTAACCAGTCAGCCTCGTACTCTGGCTTTGAATCTTCATTGGAAGCAGTATTCCGCTGCTGCTTGCATGTACCCGTGTACTCTGGTTCATCTCACATCGGAAAAACATCGCGTGTTAGGTTAATTGATGTCTCCTTAATTATTCATGGGTGGGAGTGGGTATTATTGTGTATATGTGAAAATGCATGTGCCCTGTCACTGACCGGTGACCAGTCCAGGGTGTACCCCGCTTCTTAACCAAAGACTCCATCGTGACGCTAATGAGAGATGAATGGTTATTGATAGCTATTAAGTGCATCATCATTAATGTCATATTATCTTAACGTCCCTGCAGAAGAAAGTGAACTTTGAGCCTACCACCTCCTACCTGTTGAAGAACTTGAAGCCATTCTCAGCTTACACTTTCCAACTGGCTGCCAGGAGCAAACACGGAATTGGTGCATATACCAACGAAGTATCCATTGACACGCCTCAGACACGTGAGTCCAGTTTCATGTTGTACGGTGTGAATGGAGCGAGTGAAATGAGTTAGGCTTTATTTGGACAATGCAAACATGCTAGTGAGATGAAATGGTCGATATCCACAGTATCCAAGACAAATGTTACGATACCTCATTTGACTTTTGTGGAATATATTTCCAGAAAATTGTAGCTTATCTCCAGATGGTGTGACATCTGACTTTCAAGGTTCGATATTATGGAATTGATGGTATTTTTGTTGAAAATCATTTTGCATTGTTACAAATGGCCCAACCTGTCTTACATTGACCTCAGGGTTGATATTTCAACAAACGTTCTTCACATATCATTCATGATTGGCAGTCATATCTATCATTGTTGGCTATCAATGCGAGGTCTGTAAGAGACTAAGTAGAAGCATGGGTAGAAGCGAGATGTTTGTAGCTGGAGATGTGATCTCTGTCATGGATCGAGAGCTCAGACTTGAGGTCTGGAGGCAGGTATGTTTGTGTGTTTTAAGATTTAGTCGGTGTATTCTGTGTTGCGTCTCTTTAAGTCATTCTCTCTTTTCATCCGTCAAGCATTCAATCAAACAGACGTCAACACCCATCATTGAGTATCTTTGTTGAGTCATCTTGCTTTCTAGTCAAGGGCCATTTTTTTCTTGATAGCTTCTGTTCTCCAGTGTTTTGTTTTCATTTTGTTTCTTTGTCTTCTGTTGTCTTTCGTCTGCTCCATTCCATCCCCATTCCTCACCCCTCTGCACCCACCAAATAACAACTTACACACAACTTGCACACACCACCTACTCACACTTACCCCAATACAACTTCTCCTCAAAACTGGCCAACCAGTTCCTTCAGCACCTCCCCAGGACATAACATGCACCAGCCCCACTTCTACCAGCATCCTGGTAAGTTGGGCACCACCACCTGTGGAGTTTCAGAACGGCGTCATTACGGGATACACCATCCAGTACTCCACTACGGGGGGCAACAAAACATCCAAAAGAATTGACGACATTCTCCCGGAAAGTTCTCCATATCTCTTGGAAAACCTAGAGAAATGGACTGAGTATGGAATAACGGTACGGGCGCAGACGGAAGCCGGCGATGGACCAGAGAGTTTACAGCTGATTATCCGCACCGAGGAAGATGGTATGTTTGCAAACAGTCTTAGGATGCGCTGCCCCTGCTATCAATGGCTGTCCCACTGATACGACTAATGAGCTCAGAGCACCCTTCACTAATTAACTACATCATGACTTTGACAACCTCTCCTTTATCCCTTTGCAACCACCACAACTGGAAAAAATTCCCTTTACTCTTCCCCGCCACTTTCTATCCGTCTGCAGCAACCCTTTTTTCCCATGCTGCTGTTTTTATCCCCTTTTTTCTGCTTTTCAACTCCCAATGTTGGGATTTCCCTTCCTCAGAATAACAATACTCCTCAATAACTTACGCTGAACCTTGGCCTTCCCTCACCTCCAACTGCCCCCCCCCAACTCCCCACAGCTGTTTTTCATGTATTTTAACCACATTTCTTCAATGTGTTTGACTAATTTTCAGCAGTATTTTGACTTAGTGGCTGATACTCCCAGTGTTTCCACCAATAACACTCTCTCCAGTTTTGTGGGGGAGAAGTGTAGTTCTTGGCAGCACAAGAGAGGGTTTTTTTTTTTCTTGATAACAGTATTTTCTCTTTGACTGTCTGCCACTGTTTATCTGCCCATGGCGACAAATCCCTTTCTATCTGCCATTCTTATCTTTCTCTACATTTGCTTCTTCTCCGACACTGCTTTTTCCTCCATGTTTTTCCTCGAGCACCCACATTTTTTTTTTTTTTTTTTTTACTATTTTGACCTTTTTCTCCCCAGACATTAATGAAGATTTAGACTTTTTGGATGGTTGTATTTTTACATCAATTTTTCTGTATATTTTTTTTATCTGCCCCAAGCTATTTTTCATAAAAAAAAAATAGTTCCAGCTTAGCGTTGAGACATTTGAGTACCAGCCAGTGACCCTTGACCTCTATTCCAAAATGCATTTATAGTTCCAAGTGGTCCTCCTCGAGGGGTGGACGCAGAGACAGTGAACGCCTCAGCCATTAGAGTGAAATGGCGAGCGCCAGCCCCAGAGCTGCAGCATGGTCAGATCCGAGGCTACCAAGTCCACTATGTGAGGATGAACTACGGCGAGCCTCAGGGTCAACCCTCTATCAAGGACATCCTCATAGAGGACTCACAGGTATCAGTCCCACTATGAATTCAATTGAATCAGTCCATTGCATTTTAGATTCTTATATTAAGAATTACTTTTTCTCTCGATTTTTAGTGGGAATACACCCAGTCAGCTCAATACGTGAGTAAACATTTCTTTTACAATCATTGTAAAGCAGGGCGTGTAGATTGTTCAATATTGATTTTGCAATTTAAGTGAGGCGTTCAAATTTTGCTGACAAAATATGTACGTATTTATACTAAGAAACAAACCTGGATGCTAAACATTAAATGCAATTGCTAATGACTATGTAGCTTTGTTAGAGTATGTCAAAATGAAAAAGTTCATTAGTTCAACAAGGTAGTGGTGGGCTTTACGCAGTACTGCATATATACCCTTGTTTTGGATACAGCTAAGTGAACAATAAACAGAAATATTATGCATACATTGAATAAAAGTTCAATGTATGTAGATTCTTATGAGGGTGGTACCTTTTGGCATTTAGAGAGTAGAGCGGCCAACAATGCGGAGCAATACAACTAACCGATCGCCTTGTTTTGTTTTGCAGGAGGCAGTTCTTGGAGATTTGAAGGCAGACACCTCCTACTCCGTTTCAGTGGGTGCTTACACCGCCAAGGGAGATGGCGCTCGGAGCAAGCCTGTGAGCGTCTGCACCGCACTGCCATGTAAGCTACAGACGTGTGTTTTATGCAAATATTGGAATATACAGTAAATACAAGCAAAAACTAATAATGACATCCCAAAGCAGCTGTCATTGCATTGTTCACCTTTTATGTATCATACAAGGTAATAGAGAACTGCAATGTTTATAGGCTGTAAATTGTGGCTGTTAAATGTCAGCTGTGAAGTCTGCTTAAGCATGTAAAAACACTGTAAACTTAATAGTTTAACATCCGTTTTCTTCCCACGTAGCACACACAAGATATTAGACAAACCACCTATCAATGGAAATAAGCTAAGTGTTCTATTAGTAACATTTCTTTCTCTTTCGGCTTTTCCCTTCAGGGGTCGCCACAGCAAATCAGTCGCCTCCATCCAACCCTGTTTTTCGCATCTGTCAATTAATAACATATACTATACAAAAAATAAGTATCAGCATGGCCGCGTAGCAAGTACAAACGTGAGTGGATATCACAATACAACTCACATCTTAATGAACATAGTGAGTTGGACAATATCGGCGTGTTGGTTTTTGGAAAAAAAAGCCATTATCGGACATCTCCATACAGGCGGGGCAATCGCTTTTTCCACACAGGGCCATGGAGGTTTGATTTTTTTTTTATTTTTGCCCATAATAATAAAGTTTCATTTAAAAACTGCATGTTGAGTTTGTGGTCAGTTATCACTAATATTCAAATTCGTCTGACAATCTGCAACATTTAAGTGTGACAAACAAAAAAAAAATCGGGATGGGGCGGACACTTTTTCACACCACTGTATATAATATTTTAGCCTTTTTTATTGTATTTTTTGAGTTTGTGTTGAAAAAGCAAAAAAAAAAAATATATGTATATATATTGCTTTATATATTTTATATATTTTATGCTTATATATATATATATATAAGCATTTCAGGATATATAGTATGTATATATATATATATATATATAAGCATATAAATATATATATATATATATTATATAGTCAGATGGCCTTCATGCTCTTTTCCTCTTTTTTGCAGTGCCCGAAAAGCCCAAACTGATGGTGAGTGCAACTGACTCTGGCACTGCGATGCTGCAGTGGACCCCACCGCCCAATCCGCCCACCCCTCTCCTGGGTTATCGCCTAACCTTCGGCCGTGTGGACGTTCTTCCATTTACGGTGGTGGAGTTCCCCACAAAGGATAATCGCTACACAGCTCAGGACATCCACAAGGGTGCCAACTATGTTTTTAGACTGTCCGCCCGCAACAAAATGGGCTACGGAGAAGAGGCGGTTCAAGAAGTGGCCACCCCTGAAGACGTTCCAACTGGCTACCCAGAAAATATCATCTCAGAGGAGGTGTCTGCCAACTCCCTTCAACTGACTTGGAAATCAGTCCCGCTCATTGAACAAAATGGAAAAATTGTCAAGTACTCGGTTCTTTACAAGGATGTAAACAGTCGGGGGAATGCCTCCGAAGTTGTGGTGCCCGCTCCAGGGTCAAGTGTTTTATTGGAGGGTCTGAGCGCTGATACTGTGTATCATGTCAGGGTGTGCGCGTTCACGGCTGTCGGGCCCGGTCCATACAGCCCCGGTGTCCAGTTTAGGACGCAGCGGCTAGACCAAGGTAGGACTCACACTCACCGCCTAACAAGCCATCTTCCATCGGTCGGGATACCACACAAGCGTCCTGACATAGGACCCTAGTTCCAACATGCACACAAAACAGACACACATCTGAATACATCCTAAGTGTCCTTTTTCATTGTCTTGTCGCTGTACTCTTAGACAAAACATCCTTTTCCCAAAACAAGGTAAGTGTCTTGGGTCTGTCCGGTCACACTGACTGGGTCTCTGATACAAGCAAATAGATGGCGTGTGCTAGAGAGTAGTACCCAGGTATGCCCTTTTTGCCCGACAGGAGTTCACCATCAAGTTAATCTCCATTTCTTTGTTCTTTGCTTTTTTTTCTACTGTAGTTTTTGCCGCCAACTTCAGAGTGAAGGCCGCCATGAAGAACTCAGTTCTGTTGTCCTGGGAGATCCGAGACAAGAATCCTACTCAGCCATTCACTGTAAGTGCAATGGGATGATTGGGTTTCTCCTATAATAGCCAGACATAAATTCGTGTTCAAATGGGATAAGCATTGATAAATTATTGTGTGGATTCTAACCATATTTTACTGCAGGGGCGGGCAAACTTTTTGACTCGTTGATATGACAAAATTTACGGGGGGGGCAGACTATATATTTTACACGTAACAGTCCACCTGGTATTATTGTATCTGTAAAATTGTCATGCAATCTGCTATTATTATTTATTATTTTATATTTATATTTAAATATTTTACAAATAATAAAATATTACAATAATTACAATAAAATTAAAATAATAATTATTATTATGTAAAATATGCAAATATAACAATAATATTATATATAATTAATATAATAATTAGCATTAATATAATAATTATAATAATCATAATATTTCTAATAATTTCTAATAATATTATAATAATCTAATAATAATAATAATTATTATTATTATTATTATGTGCTTGTGTCCCTTTTTTCAGGAGCACTTTGTAAACAACAGACCATGTCAAAAAACGAAATTGATAAAACCATCAAAAGGTTGGCTCAGGCCATGATGCCAGGTTGTATGTTGAGTTTAAATGAAATACTTTGGAAAGATTGTGCGGGCCGTATTCAAACACTTGGCGGGCCGGATGTGGCCCCCGGGCCGTAGTTTGCCCACCCCTGTTTTACTGGGATGATCTTTGGGTGAATAGAGAATATCTCAGATTGCGTATTTTACTAATCTAAAATTCATAACAATTATTGGAGTTGCCACAAATGTAAAAATGATATTGGAATGAACAGCTTTGAAGCCAAAGAATATGCCCGTTGCAAGATTATTGCAAATGTGTGGATAAAAATAAGATCTTGTCATAATTTTATACTGAGTATATTGTGTTGCTCCATAATATATTATGCTCCATATTCAGATCTTGTATGGGAAGGGTCAGTCTGTGGAGGTGGACGGGAAGCAGACCCAGAAGCTGATCACTGGTCTGCAGCCAGACACCCTGTACTCCTTTTTGCTAACCAACCGTGCCAACAGCGCCGGGGGCCTCCAGCACCGCGTCACAGCCACCACTGCTCCGGATATCCTGAAAACCAAGCCCATCGTAGTGGGGAAGACCAATGCAGATGGCATGGTGACTGTGCAGCTTCCATCTGTGCAGACGGCAGCTAAAGTCAAGTAAGGAAAGCAAAAAAAAAAAAAAAAAAACATGCAGATTTTTCCATCTACAATTAAGTCAGAATGAAATGGAGCGCTCTATTGGTCCTTTCAGGAAATTCCGCCAACTTCCTTTGCATGCTGTCTTTATTGGGCAAACAGGAGGGATTTCTCCTTATGAGTTGGCGGCTATTCAGTTCTTCAAACTCCCACATCAGGCAGGGTTAAAGCACAAAGCTCGTAATCTTTTTCAAACCAAGAATAAACACACAGAAGCAATGTACTCCTTAGAAATCCTCTGTAAATTTCAGCATGAGTCATTCCACTGCAACACCCACCATGGCGGGCTCCGGTCTCATTATTTTCTGTGTCTGTTCCTGTCCTTTTGGACCTTTGCCAGCCTGCACTTGAAAAGGCCGAGAAGATCGCAGAGGACGCTTTATCAAACCCACTCCAGTAGATTTTCTGGAGTTTTATTTAACACTTGAAGTATTTACAGGATAACAGGTTAGGATGATAACCTTTAAATCAAAGAGGAATAGATCATCACAGTTGTAACTTCGGGACAATAATAGTTTAAAAGTGGTCTCTCCCGTCTTCTCTTGTCATTCAAATCATTTGTATAGTTGTGACAATGACATTTGAGTAGTTTTTACAATGATCTTTGGATTAGATCTTTCTGTTGTCGACTAAATTTACAAATTATTTACTTTTTATGCCATCATATGATGCATGTAATGTCAAACAAGTCATTTTTCCAATATTTTGCTGCACGGTATTTAAGTGGTTAGCACGCAGGGCACACAGCTTCAATTCCCTGCTCGGGCATCTCTGTGTGGAGTTTGCATGTTTGTTTTTTTTCCGGGTACTCCGGTTTCCTCCCACATTCCAAAAACATGCTAGGTTAATTGGCGACTCCAAATTGTCCATAGGTATGAATGTGAGTGTGAATGGTTGTTTGTCTATATGTGCCCTGTGATTGGCTGGCGACCAGTCCAGGGTGTACCCGGCCTCTCACCCAAAGACAGCTGGGATAGTCTCCAGCACCCCCGCGACCCTCGTGAGGAAAAGCGGTAGAAAATGAATGAATGAATTAATGAATGAATAGGTTGGACATTAAGTATGAATGTGAGTGTGAATGGTTGTTTGTCTATATGTGCCCTGGGATTGGCTGGCAACCAGTCCAGACTGTACCCCGCCTCTCGGTCTGAAGACAGCTGGGATAGGCTCCAGCACGCCTGTGACCCTTGTGAGGATAAGCGGTACAGAAAATGGATATTCTCAAATTAGCCAAATTCGCAAGAACAGTTCCGTCCAAATAAAAGATCGAGACTCAAACTAACCAGTTGCACATTTCATTTTATTGCAAAAACACGTCATCAACATTTCGACTTTTTCAGGTCATCCTCAGTATTTTGCCACACTGATGTAATGCAAGTTATGTTATTAACAGCAAGCAGTGGAGTGAGTCATGCTCTGGGGGACACATGGACCATTTTAGTGTGAGTGCCCTTCAGGCTAATGACAAATTGTCCTTCTCTAATGATGCTTTTACTTTTGTTCTCCTACATGGCTTAGGGCCCTTTAGACACTTCATTAGGTACACCAGTGCGAGAGCTGTAGCATAAATCCTGCCTTCATTGACATTTAGCAATATGATAGTTGTAAGAAATGAAGAGTAGCTGATGGTCTATTCATCATGGATGCTGTGTTCCAGGGGTTATTACGTGGTTGTGGTGCCTCTGAAGAAGCAACGAGGAGGGAAATTCCAGAATCCCTGGGAGGACCCAGACCAGATGAACCTGGATGAGGTGAGAGCATCATGATGTACTTGTTGTACTTTAGAAAGTGTGTGACCCACCTACAATATCTCACAAAAGTGAGTACAGTGAGTACCTCACTTTTCAGCCACCATTTTTATTACTGTAAATATTCTGAAGGGACAATACCAAAGAAATGAAACGTAGATATACTTTGGAGTACTCAGTGTACAGCTTGTATAGTGATATAATTTGCCTATCCATTTAAAATGACTCACTGCCAATATTTTAATAGTCTGAATAGCAGGAAGCTCAAGTATCTTTTTTACAGCTAATCTGGTGCTACCATCAAACAAAAGTTCCAACAAAAGTCTACCAAAGTAACTCAAGTCAAATGAAATAATATGAACTACTCCAATTTCTAACCAATCTACGTCAGATTCTCAAAGCAGAGATTTTATGCCATACATTTGGCAGGAAATTTGAACATTGAACATGTCAAAAATCAGATTCATAAATACAATTTTCGGATTTTTCTTGTTGCCCATCAATGTTGCCTTCAGACACATTTTCCACAATTTTCTTTGTTATGATATGAAACTGATCTCAAAAGAAATCATGATTATTAGATAAGTGGGATTACTTTTCATGCCGGGCTGCACAATGGATGAGTGGTTAGCATGTTGGCAACACAGTCAGGAGATCGGGAAGATCGGGAAGTACTCCGGTTTCCTCCCACATTCCAAAAACATGCTAGGTTAATTGGCGACTCCAAATTGTCCATAGGTATGAATGTGAGTGTGAATGGTTGTTTGTGTATATGTGCCCTGTGATTGGCTGGCGACCAGTCCAGGGAGTACTCTAGTGTGCTCTAGTGAGCATAAGCAGCATAGAAAATGTATGGATAGATACGCTCTAAAAAGATCACTGATACTTATATGAATATGATGGTCTTAAGCTATTTTGTTCTCACTCGTTGTGCTCAATGTGTCTGTCTTGTGTTTCTGTTCTTTCCTATAAGCTTCTGAAGGAGATTAACAGAACCAGTGTGAGCCGAGCCCTCCGTATCCGCAGACAAGTCGGTCTGTCAGATCCCAGGTCGTACGTTAGCGCTCACTTCAAGACCCTGCCCATGGAGTTTACGCTCGGCGATGGCCGAAACTACGGCGACTTTCGTAATCGTCCACTGCAGAATGGCCAGGAGTATGTCTTCTTTGTGCTTGCCCTGCTGGACTTCTCAGAGAATGTGAGTTGCACAATATAAATATTTGTTATACGCAGGGGTTTGAAAAGCCCCAACTAAATGCTCTTGTGAATATTACCTATGATTATCTATTATTATTACCTATTATGATCAGTAACACCACATGCTCCCACACAGACCATGTTCTCCACCAGCCCGTATTCCGATCCTGTGACATCATCAGATGTAGACCCACAGCCGATTGTTGACGAGGAGGAGGGTCTCCTGTGGGTCGTGGGTCCTGTCCTGGCTGTCATCTTTATCGTGTGCATAGTCATCGCCATCCTTCTTTTTAAAAGGTAAAAGCATGGGAATTTAATTTAAACGTGTTCTTAGCCATCTACTTTTTCTTTGAAGCCTTTTTTAAACCTTTGACTTGAGGCTTTTACTGAGTCAATTAACATCTCAAACGCTCTCATACCAAATCAGGCTTAGTTTAATGGGACTTGTAATCTGTTTTGAAATCTGCACATAGAGAGGTTATCTTGCCAAACAAATGGGAGGTAGATACAATTATCAAAACATTACCATTATTTATGATAATCATCAGGCCTCCCAGCTATAGCTTTGTTAACACACATGAATAATTACTGCAGCGGATGCGGTACGGCAAAATACATTTGCCTGATGCTAATGATCTTAAGTTCACGATCCATTAGTAACCGCCTTGTTCATGAGTGTGCAAGGGTGAGATCAGTGGAATCTAAATATACATGCAGTCGTTTTCTTTTAGAAGTGAACACAGAATAGAGTGATAAAATCTGGTTTGAGTTTCTGTCTTAGATGATAATAATAATAATGTCCTAAACAATGTCCTTGTTTTGTTTTTGTTTTTTTTTTATAATCTCCATCTGGATCCAGCAAACCTGACAGGTAATCAACCTTTATTTTTTTCCTAATCATTTTAGGATTTTTTTTCCTAATGATAGAAATAATGGAGATATGGCCCCAACTTACACAATGTGCTCACTTAAAGTTACATCTAAATAGAAGCTATCAGTAAAAGACAGCCATTCATCGCGGGTATGCTGGAGACTATCCCAGCTGACTTTGGGCGAGAGGCAGGGTACACCCTGGACTGGTCGCCAGCCAATCACAGGGCACATATAGACAAATAACCATTAACCATTCACATATAGACAAATAACCATTAACCATTCACATATAGACAAATAACCATTCACACTCACATTTGGAGTCACCAATTAACCTAGCTGGAGCCTATCCCAGCTGACTTTGGGCGATAGGCGGGGTACACCCTGGACTGGTCGCCAGCCAATCACAGGGCACATATAGACAAACAACCATTAACCATTCACATATAGACAAATAACCATTCACACTCACATTTGGAGTCACCAATTAACCTAGCTGGAGCCTATCCCAGCTGACTTTGGGCGTGAGGCGGGGTGGACCCTGGACTGGTCGCCAGCCAATCACAGGGCACATATAGACAAACAACCATTCACACTCATATTTGGAGTCACCAATTAACCTAGCTGGAGCCTATCCCAGCTGACTTTAGGCGTGAGGCGGGGTGGACCCTGGACTGGTCGCCAGCCAATCACACGGCACATATAGACAAACTCATTTTTGGAGTCGCCAATTAACCTAGCATGTTTTTGAAATGTGGGAGGAAACCGGAGTACCCTGAGAAAACCCACGCACACACGAGGAGAACGTGCAAACAGCCAGGCAACCAAATGTTGAATGTCGGGTGATGGCTTTCCCATTAAGAATGAATAAATAAATACATTTTGAAATGTAAATCTGACTCATCCTTCTCAAAAACCGTATTTTAACCACCACATTCGCCATATTTTGGAGCAGTGATAAGGTGTCTAATGTTATCCTAGGAAACGAGCTGAGGCCGAGGGCAGGAAAGGCAGCTTCCCCTGCAGCAAAGCCATGTCGTCTCACCACCCCACTGATCCCGTGGAACTGCGTAGAATCAACTTCCAGACTCCAGGTAGCGTGTGCACCCTGCTTTTTGCAGCGCCTACATAGTTGGCTGTGTTTTCTTTAACCCTGGTATTGTTTCCCTTTCAGCCTACCGTGTATCAGTGTACCGTGGTTATCAGCGTTTGTCAAGTTAGTTGGTCTCAGTCTGCCAAAGATATGCTGTCATGGTTATCGTCCTCCTACTCGCCAGTTCATTTCTGTCATTCTTGGGTCTGTCTCTGTTTGTATTAGATGTCCATGCTAACTAACTTCCATCCCACATAGGATGAAGCTGCTTCAATTGACAACATCTCATCAAAAAAAACCCTGGGAATACAGTGGAACTGCTGAAGTCAAACAATGGATGAAACGCTGGTCAACATACCGTTTCTTTAGATTTCAAATCATATTGCACCATCTTCAAATATTTATTAAATATCTGGTGATTTCGGGTTTATTGCACTTTCCTACATCAAAATAACTTCCATGTTTAGTTGTATTGTTGTTTTGTTAGTCGGATTGTGGTTTGTACAACTTAATGCAAATCGAGAGGTTCCACTGTATTTCGTCGAAACTTTTTTTTTTTTTCCTCCCCAATGCTAAATTTTTAACAGCTTGTGTCACAGCCTTTTTTAATCTCCAGCAGCCGCACAGACTCTAAGGACATGTTATTATGCCTCAGTAACTTTCCGAACATGCACATTGTTCTTTCTGTCTGCTTTGGAGAGAAAATGGTCACTTAACAAAGAAACACTTCCATTTGCTTTCTCCGCTGGCACTGTGTGGACAGACACTAAAAATATATAAAAATAAATAAAAACACCTCCTTTGAGGACCCTCTTAACTCTCTTAACATTTTCTTTGCAAAAAGCAAGTGGAGTTGTTCCAAAATGGCCTTTTTTTTTTTTTTTTTCTATTCCGGTAGGCATGGCAAGCCACCCGCCTGTCCCCATCTCGGAGCTGGCAGATAACATTGAGCGCCTGAAGGCAAACGACAATCTGAAGTTCTCTCAGGAGTATGAGGTAGGAATGCTGATGATTGCCCCCCCCACTCCCCCACCCCCCACTGAGAATCTACATGCATGTCGATCATTGCCATTATCTCTTAGCCAGTTTTGGTAACTTTGGATTAAGACTCACAAACTCTTCGAGTAAGTCTACATTGTACAGTCTGAACAAAAGTCTTGGGACACCACTGAAACATGAACATGAGGATTGTCTTCATTGTCCCAAACCAAAAGGCCATTGACTGAGACATTCATTCATTTTCTACAACTTATCATCACGAGGATCGCGGGGGTGCTGGAGTCTATCCCAGCTGTCTTCTGAGGCGGCATCATACACAAACAAAAATGAAGAACAAGTTAAAGATACTTGTAGTGTCACAGACCCACACCCAACATGTAGGAAGTAAAGTCAAATAAATCCAATATTTCCATAGAGTATAGAAAACCTCTTCTTCGAACAAGTTTGACCTCCTAAACCATGGGATTATTAAACTTTACAGGGACTTTCACGGACTTGCGGTGTTTGAAATCTGCGACCTTCTAAACAATTTTTAACATTAGAGCTGTCTATACTCGAAATAACACCCCTATAGTCACCTTTACACTTTTGTTGATTATGACAGCGTATTGTTGATATTGTCATGATTAATTCATTTCTAAACTGCGAATAATATTTTTATTACAAAAATTGTATTCAAATAAAAATTACAATTAAAATTACAATGTTTATTATTTGACAGCCCTGGTTATTTCACATTCATTGTGGCAAAAATGGAATAAAACTCAGTCACTGTACAAATAGAGTCAACCTAACTGTATATTGATCAAAGTGAGGCAAAAACGAAGATGGAAATTGAAAATGCAAGGCTCAAGGAAAGTTTGCTTACAGACAGATTGTTATCCACTTCAGTGGTGCAGAAATAGGAGAGGCAGATAGAAGTAAAGGGACTACAGCCTTACCATGAGACACATATAAAGCCAGTCAGTCAGGATTTTCCTTCACCATTGTCAATGTCCATCAACAAAAAGAACTAGGCCAATACTGGCAGGTTAATAGCAAATAGAGCAAGCATCACATTTAGCTTCGGCTGTGTGACTTTAATTGGTCCCCACACGGGAGAAAAATACAGTGTAGTGTACTTAAAGAGGAACATTATAGGAAAGAGTAGAATAACAGCACCAGGGAGAGAACGTAAAGAACGATGGAAGAGCCGGTGTAGGAAGCGGTTCCCTCGCATTCCCTCTGCATGACTGTGTGCTTTGTTCGCAAGCGAGCCCCTAACGAGGAAGCAGGAGAGAAATGGATCTTGGATGCATTGAGCAGGGGAGGCCAGAAATGATTGCGGTGAAATAATCAGACACACATGATATCAGGCAGAGCCACAGGAGTCGCCCGAATCACACGCATACAAGCACACCCACCACTAGTATCACCTCTAGTCCACCCTCCCATACCCCATTCACCCACCCACCCACCCACTAAACCATAATTATGTGTGGTATAATATTCAGAATGGCTAAATTGCTCTGGCTCGCTCTCATCCTCATCCCTCTCCATTGACAGCTCCATAATGACCTCATGTCTGCCTCTCCCAGCTTACACTGTAATTACCCTCCAGGAACTTAATGTGTTGGTCTAACACAACCATCCTCTCTTTCCCAGAGGAATCGTTTTCAGCTAGTATCATCTTTCTCCTGCGAGTTCTCTGTGGAGAAAGCGGAAAGTCCCTCCATCGTTTCTGCTCTGTTTAGTGAAACTCAAAATCTATTTGCATTTCTTTAAACGTTCGCTTTGTATTGGCTTGAGAAAAGACAGTGGCATATTAGAAATGACTGGAGTGAAAGTTTAAAGGCGAGCTATTATACTCATTTTTTGGCTCTTTGTATTGAATTGTGGACTCCTACAGAGTAGCTACACACAATAACCCACACAGAAAGCTTTCTAGATCTTCCAGACTCTGCGCCGATTCCAGTTTTACATTCATTCCACACACAGCATGCCTGCGGACACGCCCACTCTGCTGTGATTTATCCCACGCGCTCACGAGGACTTCCAAACTACTGCCGTTAATTTTATTTTTTTTTTGTCAGAATAACAGTTGATAATAAATGAATAAACCCTTTGAATAGCTAGTTGAAAAGTGGTTAGGAGTTACTGGTAGCTCATGAGCTACTGGCTGATACCACGGTGAGCTATTCTGCTCATTTTTTGGCCCTTTGTATTGAGTTTTGGACTCCTATAGAGCAGCTACACACAATAACCCACACAGAAAGCTTTCTAGATCTTCCAGACTGCACCTATTCCAGTTTTACATTCATTCCACACACAGCATGCCTGCGGACACGCCCACTCTCATGTGATTGATCCCACTCCCAAGCGCTCACAAGGACTTCCAAACTACTGCCGTCATTTTGAATTTTTTGTCAGAATAGCAGTTGATAATAAATGAATAAACCCTTGGAATAGCTACTTGAAAAGTGGTTAGGAGTTACTGGTAGCTCAGGAGCTACTGGCTGAGACCACGGTGAGCTATTCTGCGCATTTTTTGGCCCTTTGTATTGAGTTTTGGACTCCTATAGAGCAGCTACACACAATAACCCACACAGGAAGCTTTCTAGATATTCCAGACTCTGTACCTATTCCAGTTTTACATTCATTCCACACACAGCATGCCTGCGGACACGCCCACTCTGCTGTGATTGAACCCACGCGCTCACGAGGAATTCCAAACTACTGCCGTCAGTTACAATTTTTTTTTAGAATAGCAGTTGATAATAAATGAATAAACCCTTTGAATAGCTAGTTGAAAAGTGGTCAGGAGTTACTGGTAGCTCATGAGCTACTGGCTGAGATCACTGACTTACCGTGTACGAACTCGAAGAGAGGTAACGTAGCTCCGCATTTATCTTTACATAACATCAGTAGTGTAAATTTGGTCATTAAATGTTTTTTATTTTATTTTAAAGGCTATTAGCAATCCAGACATTGGTGAGCCTATAATTTCCATGCATGCAGGTAAGACGCTCCCTGTATGCACACTCTATAATGCTACATTGACTGCTTACTTGCACAAAATAAACACAGTTAGGACACTGATAAATTAAATAGTTACTTACAGCTTGCATGTCTGACTCTTGGTTGGAAAGGCATCAGGCTTCAGCGGGCTTCTCCGACTGGTTTATCGTTGCCAGCGTACATATTACGACCCTGTGTCAGCGAGAAATGGTCAAACAGTCAGCCAAGCGGAGTGCTTACCAAAGTAGCACAACAACATTTTTATAAATTGTGGAACCCGGTTTATAAAGCTCATCTTTTTCAATCAATAAAATAATATATAAATATACTCTGAAATGAAATGATACACATATGTTTATTATTGTGGTCATACTGAGGTGTCTTTAATATTTGAATCATTGAATTTTTATACAACTCTTGTATCATATGATATCAATTATACTGTGGCCGTTCATCTTAAAGACATGGGTCGTCTTTAAAGCACGTAGACGTAGTCAAGCCACGTGGGCAGGAAGTGACACGTGCTTTGACTTCATCAACAGTGGAAAATATCTGTAAGCTCCAATTTGTGAAACACACTCCCTTTCTTGGCTTGTCTGGATGGCGTTCCAGATGTCAATTTGTACATTTTCCATCAAATCATGGCACTGAAAAAACATACATGCTGTGGTGATTTGTCAGATTCTAGTCCAGCTGCCAGACCATATGCAGGAAGAACCATTTCAAAAACATCTTTTATTTGGAGTCAAAACACTTGAGAAGCGCCGTGTGTGATCATCATCCAAAACTAGCACAACTCTCCGCCATGTTTGTTCCCTAACTCTGGTCGGTAATTTCTGTGACTTGCAGTCCATTGATCCGGGTCAGCAGTTCACGTGGGAGAACTCCAACTTGGAGGTGAACAAACCAAAGAACCGTTACGCTAACGTCATCGCCTACGACCACTCCAGGGTGATACTCTCCAGCATCGAGGGTAAGAGATGTTGTGTTTGTTGTGTGCGGGCGGATGCTTGGAGGAACAAAAAGGCTTTTTGGGGCATCATGTGTACTTTCTCTCACTTATAAGGTTAACTTCAGGGTTGTCGCTTGCTGTGCTATTTACTGCCACCATTTTGTGTCTTAGTGCTGTTCTTAGTGGGTGTCTGCAGTTGCGTTTAGCTACCTCAGGTGTCAGAAATTGGCAGCACCAATACAGAGAGAGGGAGGAGGTGGGAGGCCAAGCCCAAACAGATGAGCCTTATCTGGGTAGAGCATGTGTGAGGAGCCCCCTCCCCCCCCCGCTTTTCCTGGAGCCCTGTCTCTCATATAGTCACGCGCAGCAACAAATACGCATGCTTGCTTCCAGACCACTCACACACACACACACACACTTCCTGGGAAGCTTCTTCAGCTGCCAAGCAACTCTTAAGTGAAAGTGTGTGTATTTGTTCTATCTGCACAATGTGTCTGCTCTAATCCCGTGCAATAAAGTTATAGCGTATCAAAACACTTAGCTAAGCCGCCTGCTACAGACTTTTGATAAACATATGTTTGGACTACTACTGCTGTCTGCTATGTTCATTCATTCATTTACACCCTGGACTGGTCGCCAGCCAATCACAGGGCACATATAGACAAACAACCATTCACACTCACATTCATACCTATGGACAATTTGGAGTCGCCAATTAACCTAGCATGTTTTTGGAATGTGGGAGCAAACCGGAGTACTTCCCGATCTTCCCAATCTCCTGACTGTGTTGTCAACATGCTAACCACTCATCCATTGTGCGGCCCGGCATGAAAAGTAATCCCACTTATCTAATAATCATGATTTCTTTTGAGATCAGTTTCATATCATAACAAAGAAAATTGTGGAAAATGCTGTTTCAAAAGCCAACATTGATGGGCAACAAGAAAAATCTGTTGAAAATTGACAAACAACCATTCACACTCACATTCATACCTATGGACAATTTGGAGTCGCCAATTAACCTAGCATGTTTTTGGAATGTGGGAGGAAACTCTGGGCACTCCGGAGAAACCCCACGCATGCACGGGGGAGAACACGCAAACTCCACACAGAGATGGCCGAGGGTGGAATTGAACCCAGGTCTCCTAGCTGTGAGGTCTGCACGCTAACCACTAGACCGCCGTGCCGGCCTCTGCTATTAAAAACTCACTTCTGAGTGGTAACGCTGGATTCTCATTAGCATCTACTAACTAGCAGCTTGCTTTTAAGGCCCACTATTGGCAGCCTTGGGGGGTTTAACAATTTGGAAGTAAGATGAGGGGAAATAATTGAGTGAATGTTGAGCTAATGCTGTTACACATCCAAAAATAATTATGCTACCTTGCTTATTAGCAGTGGCATTGCCCATCACCTGTTTGTCATTTGAAGCGTTTTGGTTTACAATAGCATTTTTATCATTGGACCCAAAGTTGACCATTAACAACGTATGTATACTGTACATTGACAACCTGAATGTAGATTGTGACATATTTTTAATTTTTATAGTCAAAATGATTCTAAAAATGTTTTCATGTATAAGAACACACTAATAGAAAAATGCACTTATGCCGAATACATCTGTTAAATATTCATGGTTTCCTTCAGCTTTTTGCTGTCAGCTTAACGCCGATCTACAGTATGTCTTTGGTCCTTGCACCAGTCACACGGGAGGTGACAGGAAGCAAAACCACTGCATACTTTAATTTGACATCAACTAACACAAATCACTTGATCAAACAAACCACACTTTCAGAACCATCGCAAAAGTTAGTTTTAAACCGCCCAAAGCTACACAGAGTCTAATCAATAATGTTGTCGTGTGTGTGTGTGTTACCATCCTTAATTTCTGCCCTCTGCATTTTAACACAGCACCTCTCAGCATTCACAAACAAAATGTTTACAATTTCTAGTAAATTTGATTTATCGTCATATCTGCATTTAATGTACAGACTCCCTCGTCTGCATCTTTTCACTCTAGTTGTAAATTGTCATCAGAAGATGCAAAAGGAGGTTTTGTGGCTCACTTTGGCAGAATCAGGTCACGGCCCGACAGCGCGTGCGTGTTTGTGTGTGCGCCTACGTGCGTATTTCTTGTGTACTTGTGTTTGTTTGAGCTATGACTCAGTGAATTTAGGGATTATGGTATTAGTCCCCAGATGAGCAGGACTGATCCGAAATCAAACTCACACAGATGGCCTCTCACATCACACACACACACACACACTTACACATACACATACACAATCCCAGTGTCAGCCTCGTCTTTACACAGAGGCGGCCTTACAGTCATAGCGCCATTCAAAGCCACACATCCAGGGTATGTTCAGATTAGACACGTGATCGTCTTAGCATGTATTATAAAACAAGACGGCTGAACAATCCAACACTAAAGGACTGGGCCCAGTGAAAATATTCATCTTCATGCCACAACCTTAGTTGGTCCACACCCTTCAATACTGAGACATAAACCTGCTTTCATACTAGAAATAATCCATATAATGTCCGTTATTTCAAGTTTGTCTTCAAGACAAAAATTGCTTTAAAATGATTGTCAAAGCCTTGATACTCTTCCTTAATGACTTGTATTCTTCACTCGCAGGTGTCCCAGGTAGTGACTACATCAACGCTAACTACATCGATGGCTACCGCCGTCAAAATGCCTACATAGCCACTCAGGGCTCCCTCCCGGAGACTTTTGGGGACTTCTGGAGGATGGTGTGGGAGCAGCATACGGCCAATATTATTATGATGACTAAGCTGGAGGAGAAGTCAAGGGTAAGAACTGGTGGATGGAATAGCAAAGACAGGGTGGTGTCGCACACTGCTGGAGCAATACTCAAAGAATGTAGCGTAGTAAGAAACAGGAAAAACAACAGATGCATTTTATTGCAAGAGAATATTGTTACACCTTGCAACAGCTGTACAGCTTATATGCTTGAGTCACGTTATTGTAGCTTGTACCAAATGCAGATCATAATTGGACTTACCGTGGATGTCATTTTGTTCTACAAAGCAAACGGTACATTTGCAAAATGATATCTATAGTGCATGCCGTCAGCCATTACGAGCTAGCTTTCGCAGTTCAGCCTCATTTTCGGAAGTGACGCCATTGGGGTGCAATCACTCAGATACGTATACTAACCTGATGTATGAGACAGAACAGATGTTTATAGAGATCATAGCGAATATTTGCACTTGCAGCATGTGGACTTAAGTCTTAAGACAAGGAGATGGTGATTGGTTGCTTTTAAAACACAGAATGGTAAGTGGAAATTACTCTAGAGTTGCTTGTCCTTCGATTATTGTTTTAAATCGTCTTCTTAATGAGCGTAAAGGGGTTTATATAGCCTGATGGTGTGTATATATGTCACCATATTGCTGGCAAAATATGTTTATATAACAGGTTTAATGCTTTGCAGCCTTTTCGCTATTTTTATACCTTTTATATTTTTATACCTTTTATATTTTTATAACTTTTATATTTTATATTTTATATTTTATACTTTCCTGAAATAGATAAGGCCCGCAGGATGTGTCTTCAGAGAGGCTCTTCATGGCATCCGTATAGGTTGAATAACATGTTGCCAGGTGTAGCATAATCACCTGTGCAGTAAATATCCTAAATTTGTTTTTGTTTTTTTTGGGGGGGGGGATCCAGGTGCTGACATTTTTTAGACCAGGCAGTATATTTACTGTAGCTCCAATGTACTGTTATTAACAGAATATAAATTGCAATTCAAATTAGAAAGAATGGCTGAGGTGTAAGAAAGAATCCTAATCAAAAGTGGTACCCGGTTCTTTGTTGCAAATGATCCTTTCCTCTCATCTGTGCTTCTTTTCCTATTCTTATTATTAACCTGTTCATTGTGTTGAAGCTGTCTCCTTTCCAACCTTCTCCAACTGTCTCTGTTGTGTCTTTTTGACCCTCAGATGCCCTCTTATTTCTTCTCTAAGGCAAGAGCTCGCTTTCTCTCCTTTGCTAATCCCTTTTCAAATGCCTCACATGGTTTTCTCCTTACCCCTTTCCTCACCCCCCCCACCCACCCACAACCCCCCCAACCACCACCCTTATGCAATAGCCAAATGCGAAGAGTTGAAATAGTTTCAAAGCACCACAAGGCACCCACAGTCAATGAGGGCTGACATGGGTTTTTTGTTACCGCTCAAGTTCAGAAACAGTGCACATTAGCGTCTGCACTTGCATGATCACACCTACAAATGGTCTTCCTGTCTAGCTGTGGTGCTGTAAAGTGTGTAGCATTACGTTTCGTAGCACAGGAGCACTTTATATCATGGATAAGAATGAACTCTGTGGCACGTTTGCTGTAAAAGAACATAAACCGTCTCATAAACATGATGAATTAGCCTTTTCTCCAATGTAAATTGTCTGGTTGTTTGCTATCTCTTGCTGGAGGGAATGATGTGATCACTTTTCCAAGCCATAAAGGTTGTTATGTGTTTAAACATTGCCAACACAAATCATCGTAGATGAGCAAACCACACAAGAGCAAAGCTCTGCTGGTGGTCCTCATATCATCATAGTGTATCGTACATTTTCTTATATGTTGGGTGTGGTTTGTAAACCTGCTCTTCTCACCGTGGACAACTCTTCGCGTCCCGATAGTGTCTCAAGGTCTGGTGGGAACACGGTTGGAAACTGTAATTACAGCCTGAACGTCCCAGGCCACGGTGCTTAATCCTCAGTCTGGAGCAGCGGAATGCAGAGTGAGCTGAGCTGAACTCCATTCTGTCTTTGATGTGAGGACCGGAGGGATCAGCGAGCAGCGTTTGGTTTGGCCTGATTCTGCCAAGGCTCTCCTACCTCCCGCTCCGCTGGGATGGCTCCCTCTTTTTGTGGTCTCTGAGGCTGAGCTGAGGAACTACAAGTATGATCATATGACGGAAGGGAATTTAAAGGTGTTCGGGGTGGCGAGGCGTGCGTCGTTGTCGTCTTTTGGGGATTTGTGAGGTCAGAACGTTGAGACCACGTTGAGCCATGTGATACTCCTCACTTTTCCAGCTTTGCGGTGGATCCCTTGTGAGCGCTTGCCAAGCATACGGTATCTTCATAGTGCAGAGTTTTAGCCAAGAATATCAAACAGCAGTTGTACCCTAGAAAAGCTACACAACACCCGTCTCGCATCACTCCACACATGCACTAAAACCTCTTTCACACACTCGGTTCCCTCAATGTGCACAATATTTTCCAACGTTTCTGTCTGAAAGTCTCACAGATCTGTTTTAATCCCTCTTTCCTTATTCCTTTATCCTTGGTTATCCAAGGCTATTCAACTCAATTGTTCTTTGGCACACATTTTCACAAAGCTAAGACTTCTCAGGCTGCGTCATACCTACAAAGGTGTATCTTAGGTACAAGAACAAAGTCATACATTAAAACAGAAACAATATATTTGCACAGGTCAAAGATCCTCAGTATTGCAATGTTGAAGGACCTTCCACGAAACAACAAAGATCCTGTATATGAAAAGATGTTTTATGGACCTACTGAAGAAGTCAAAGATCCTGTTGTAGAAGAAATTCTCCGCAACCTAATTGAGGCCTCCAAGACCACTTGTTTAAGTAAATTTCATCTCCCCAAGCGTATTTGTTAATCTCCACTTATGAGAAGGAATAAAACTCACACACTAGTAATAGTTAACATCATGTATTGCAAAATTGGTCAGACAGAATAAAATGACAAAAAAACAGGATCCCGGGCTGAGTTTCTCTTCCAATGTCCGCCTGCAGCCTCCCGACGATAAGAAGCAAAGTCAGCCCCGATTCTTGCATCCCAGAGCTTTTTGTAGATCTCCTTAGATGGGGTGGAGTTGGGGTATGTGTGGGGGATGGACCAGGATCCCGTTCCCGGACCAGATACTTCCTCCTTCACCCCATTATCCTCATTGCCTCCTGGGTAAATAACCGTAAATACCTAAGACCTTCCTGGCATTTTGGTTCTCCCCCAATGATCTCTGCAAAATAAGAAGAACCACAACACAGGATATTGTGTTAACTGACTGTTTATTGGTACAGGTCACAGCTTGACCCGATACTCATCTACCCTACATCAAAGACAATTATTTAAAAAGTAGATTAGACTACAATCCTCTATAAGGACGTACCGCAAAAAGGCTATGCAAAGAGCCTCTACGGCACAAGCACACTCCTGTTTTATGGACCTAAGTCAAGATCCTCTATATAGCAGGAGCACTCTGCTGTCTTACAAAAAGCCTATTCAAAGATGCTCGATGGTAGGAACGCTCTGATGTTTTAAGAACACACAACAAAAAGTCAAAGGTGCTCTACATGCTAGGTTTCAAGGGCCTACCAGAAAAAAAGATCCTTTTTAGCCCCTAAATGCAAGTCAAAGATGGGTTATATGATAGGATTGCTCTGCTTTTGCTGGTCCGTCCAGTTGAATAGCCGTCCTGTACGCACTTCTTTCTCTTCATGTTGTCCTCAAATGCAAACAAGCGCTTACTATATCTCACAACATTTACCGTCCTACCTTTACAGGTGAAGTGCGACCAGTACTGGCCAACACGAGGGACAGAAACCTACGGTCTGATCCAGGTCACTCTACTGGACACAGTGGAGTTGGCCACCTACTCTGTGAGGACCTTTGCACTCTACAAGGTAATATGTGAAGTCAGCTGTGGAACACTTTTCACGAGTGTGTATTGATCCGTTTAAATATTTATGCCGCTTGCTTTGGCGTATATATTATGCTGTTAGTGTCAAACAAAGGTAAGCATTATCATATTTGCTGTATTTCTTGTATTGGATGTCACAACGTATGTATCTAATGTTTTGACCCATATAGCAAACAAACCAATGCATTACCACCACCACCAGTATGTTAGTTTGTTCCAGTCAATACCATACACCCTCCGGCTGCTTTTAATACCCTTTCTATGTGAATTAAAAATTGAACTACAGTACATGGGACTACTGACCCACTTTGGAAGATAGGTCACTCAACAGATCAGATGTGCTGTAGCATTTGATGGCGTTGGAACATGTTTTTGTGATGGCATTGTGCCATTTAGTAGTCACAAACATATTTCTCACATTAAATTCTTTGGAATTATCAACTATTAACACTTTGGGCACCAAGAAAATATTCAGTTTTGAGCTTAATTTCATCTCCAAAAGAGGGGCGCTGCAAAAAAAAAGTTTAACCCTTTTGTCCTGATCGGAAAAAATATTTTTTGAGGCAAAAGTACAGTACAGAGAAGGGTTCTTTTTTTGTAAATGTTGATGAAAATCAGAGGAGAATGTCAACGTCAAGCGAGGTTTAAGAACTTCCAGTAATTGACATTTTGCACTGTTAGATCTTAAGTGAGACAAAAATCTTTTGAATATGCAATTTATTGCAAACAAGCATTAAAGTGAAATAGCCTGTTCATCATCTTATTGAAATTTTAAGACCGCAACCTATAAAAGCCAAACTCTTGGCAAAATGTGGATTCAATCAATTTCCTGTCAAATATTCCCACTGTCATGATCTCTTGATGGCAAAGGCAAAACAGCTTTCTCTCTTTCAGTGCAGTCAGATTGTTGAGCTGCATAAGTAAGGCCTCTCACAGCGCAAGATTGCTGCTAAGGTTGGAAGCATTAAGACTGTCATTTTTAATCTTCAAAAATCCTGACGGGTATGTAACAAAAAAGTGAAATGGTAGACCCAACACAATGTCACTGACCCCGAGCTGGGGGATCAGACTGGCTGTCCGTCAACACACGTCTTCACATCTTCATCTTCAGTCCTTATGAAAATAAAAATGTCTTGACAGGCTTCATCTCCTTGCCAAAACAGAAAGTTTTCTGATGTGAGAAAATGTAACCTTAACAGTCCCGATGGCTTCCAGCATTACTAGCATGAAATGGAGATCCAACGTGAGATGTTTTCCACATGGCACAGTGGAGAGAGGGCAGCATCATGATGTGGTGTGCTTTTTCCTTCAATGGAACAATGGAGCTTCAGGTTGTGCAGCGGCGTCAAACAACAACTGGCTACGGTGGAGATGTTGCAGGGGATGTCCTTCATAAATGAATTCCCTCGCCTGTGTGGTAAAGAATGTTTTTTCAACAGGACAACGCTGTAGTCCACAATGCCTGTCTGACAAAGGAACGTCTTCCAGAGGAATAACCACATTCTTTTGGAACATTGTGTGTGTTCCGCTGATCTAAATCGAATTGAGAACATTTGAAGATGAATGGCAAGGGAAGTTTACAAAAATGGACATAAATCCCATGAAATCATCTTCACCACCTGGAGGAACATTCCCACTTGCCTATTGGGAACACCGACATCCAGCATGCCCAAACCAATTTTTGAGTAATTGTCAAAAATAGTGCTTTTTGGATTTTTTTAGTTCTAGTTTAAGGGATTTTCAGGTTGTTGTTTTTTTTTATCTATGGTCTTAAACTTTTTTTTTTGTTTGCTAGACTAGCCTCTACTTAGAACATTCATTCATTTATTCATTTTATACCGCTTTTCCGGGTTGTGGGGGTGCTGGAGCCTATCCCAGCTATCTTCGGGCGAGAGGCGGGGTACACACTGGACTGGTCGCCAGCCAATCACAGGGCACATATAGACAAACAACCATTCACACTCACATTCATTATTTCTCTAATTTTATCTGTAAAAGTGTTATACTCTCAGCTGTATATTCTCATTTAAACATCAGACATCAGACCACATCAAACTATGTAATTTAATTTTACAGTTTAGTTGTTTTTTTTTACTAAATAAGACATCTGACTTGCAAGTCATGTTGCCAGTTTGTAGGTTAAAAGTTGAAAGCAACTGGCGGGCCAGATTTGAACGCTTAGTGGGCCGCATGTGGCCCCTAGGCTGGAGTTTGCCCACTCCTGACTTATAACCTACGTAAGATCCAACAGTGCAAAATGTAAATTCTCAAACATGATTGGCTTGGTCGAAGTCATTTGTGTATACATACTGTAAATCTGTCGACTACCATTGTATCAATAAATAGTACTAGATCATATACAGTGAGCAGGATTATAAGAAAAACATTTGTACTTTGTTTTTTAGACGGGTGGTGCATGATATTACATTTTGGTAAGGATTTGGAATTATTATCAGGAATTATTCCCATGCACCCACCCTAGCCCATAGAATCATAATAGCACTGCCCATCTGTCCATCAGTACACTGCTAACTAGCAAACAGATGGACAAACACTAATGCCATGCTTCACTTCTGCATTTTACTGAGAGACATGATAGTTTATGTTTATGTTTATCATACCATTGCTAAAACTTCAATTTTTTGGGTACTTAAGACTTATGCGTCTTTTTAAATGAGTTAGAAATATATGACTGGAAATTAAATAAGGGATAGATACTGTCTCTGATCTATCATCAAGCTTTGTTGTGGTCTGGAGTGCCATGAGTGCTGCCGGCACTGGGGAGCTGTGGTTCACTGAAGCAACTATGAAATAAAACATACTATGTACTTATGTACTGTGACATTGTGAAGCAGAGCATGATCCCCTCCCCTGGGGAAAAGGAGCAGCATGGTAACCCGACCTCTAATGTGTGTGTGTTGATCCAGAGTGGCTCCAATGAGAAGCGAGAGGTTCGTCACTTCCAGTTCACCGCCTGGCCAGACCATGGCGTACCCGAGCACCCCACCCCGTTCCTGGCCTTCCTGCGTAGGGTCAAAGCCTGCAACCCTCCTGACGCAGGACCCATGATCGTGCACTGCAGGTTTGCGTCACTTTTTTACTCATTCATTCATTCATTTTCTACCGCTTTTTTCCTCATGAGGGTCGCGGGGGTGCTGGAACCTATCCCAGCTGTCTTCGGGCGAGAGGCGGGGTACACCCTGGACTGGTCGCCAGCCAATCACAGGGCACATATAGACAAACAACCATTCACACTCACATTCATACCTATGGACAATTTGGAGTGGCCAATTAACCTAGCATGTTTTTGGAATGTGGGAGGAAACCGGAGTACCCGGAGAAAACCCACGCATGCACGGGGAGAACATGCAAACTCCACACAAAGATGGCCGAGGGTAGAATTGAACCCTGGTCTCCTAGCTGTGAGGTCTGCGTGCTAACCACTCGTCCGCCGTGCCGCCCCGTGTTGATTGCTTTATTTTATTTTGCATCATCAGTGTTTTACTGTTAACCACTAAAGCTCGCCCTGCTTCATAAATTTGCATTCAATTACCGTCTCAGCCAGAGGAAGGATTTTTTTTTTTGGAAGCATGTTGTTAGAGAGCTAAAGGGAGGCTGTTATTTGCCGTAACCAGGGGGGAAAAAGATAGAAGGCTGCTGATGGAATGTGGGCCAGAAACTCCAGAGAGGAAGAATTAGTGTGGTGGAGATGCAGAATGGAGAAAAAAGACAATGATTGAGAGGAAGCGTTAGCGAGGGACTGGGAGTTTAAATAATGAGATATGAGCAGAATAAGAGTGACTGTGGGAGCCCAGGGAAGAGATGAGGTCAAACCTTGGACACGACCAATGGAAGTACTGAATTAAAGAAGAGGAGAGGTGGAGAGAAAATCCAAGCAGACGACAGTTGGTGGCTGGTGGGAGACTTTGTGACAGGTACTTAGTGGAAGTGGAAATGAAGAAAGAGGGCGTTGAGGGCGAGAGGCATGGGGGTGAAAAGGTTTGTCTGCAGAGAAGCTCCTCATAATCTTTGCTTGCAGTCAGATTGAGTATCTAACAGGATTAGCAGTCAAATTTAATTATCTGGGCAAGCCTCTGTCATAATGTGCCGTACCATATCAGGCAGCCTGTGAATCAAACAATGGGCCCAAATCTCCTTCCACTCACACACACACACCAATATTCATTCTGCTAAGAGGGTTTCCATTTACTTGCAAGAAGTTGCTTGCTCAGGGTTTTGCCGTTCCACTACCAGCACAGCATAATGTGTTAGAATAGGCTTCTAGATGTATTTTAGATTTGGAATATATGTAGATAGGAAGGCATATCTTTCTAATGCCAATGCTGACTCGTCACTGTCATTTTTCATTTTTCACTCTGTTGAAAAATTGCAAGACTGACCCTCAACGCTGGGCTACGTTCACATTGCAGAGTATGATGCCTAATTTGGATTTTTTTTTTTGTAAACAAATCATATTTTTCATGTGACTTGTCAATATGAATGCAAAGCGTCATTGCAGGGAAATTACCAAAAGCTGATTCACTGACTTTTAAAAATGAATTTATGGATGAAAACAAGAGAAAAGTGGAAAAAAAGCATAATAGTTCCCCTTTAAAGTACTGTATATTCAAGTTTAATTTCACTTGTATTGTCCCTGGAGAAGTGAAAATAAAAACACTATTATTAAAAGAATTATTTTACAATACTTCCATTATTTACCCCTTTCCCTACTCAGCGCTGGAGTGGGCCGCACCGGTTGCTTCATTGTGATCGACGCCATGGCCGAGCGGATAAAGCATGAGAAGACCGTGGACATCTACGGCCACGTCACGCTAATGCGCTCCCAGAGGAACTACATGGTTCAAACAGAGGACCAGTACATCTTTATCTATGACGCGCTGCTGGAAGCCGTCACCTGTGGGAACACGGAGGTCCCTGCCAGGAACCTGTACTCCTACATCCAAAGGCTGACGCAGATAGAACCCGGCGAGAACGTCACCGGCATGGAGCTGGAGTTCAAGGTGAGAACAATCTACAATAACCATACAATTTTAACATAAAATAAATGGAAATAATTCAATTGAGAGGAAGCAGTAAACACCAAAGCTACCCTTGGAAAAAAATTTTGGATGAACTTTCTTTGGTTACTGCATACTACAGTAAAGTCTCGTTATATCGATATCGGTTATAACGAATTACTACTTATTACGATACTATTTTCATTTCCCGGCAAATTTCTAGTCTTTTATGATATAATTAGTTCCGTTAGTACGATACCCGGTTATTATGATAATCCGGTTACTACGATGCCCTTTTCATCTCCCGCCAGCCAATTTGGTCTGCTTATATCGATACAAAAGCAGCTTAAATCAATCTTTGCTTAAGGATTTCAATACCAAAAAAGAACACGGCGAACGGCTGCTTCCAGTCAACTTTATTTTTCAGACTTCCACCACCAGAGTGCAGCACACACACCGATTGCCGCACTTCCTGGTTCACAGGTCATGCTCAACCCGCCCCACATAGCTGGCCAAACACATGCCTGCAACAGAAGAACCAACTGACATAGCATACACACCCATTCCAACGAAGACACAAGCGTACAAATACATGTATTTAATTGTGTTGTATTCAGATATCTTTTTATCGCTTGCAATAATCACTGTTTTTCATATGTACATGCTAGCGTTCGTGGTTTCTCTCGTGTGTATAGATTCTATACAGGCATGTGTTTGGCCAGCTATGTGGGGCGGATTGAGCATGACCTGTGAACCAGGAAGTGCGGGAATCGGTGTGTGTGCTGTGGTCTGGTGGTGGAAGTGTGAAAAATAAAGTTGACTGGAAGCACCCGTTCGCCGTGTTCTTTTTTGGTATTGAAATCCTTAAGCAAAGATTGATTTAAGCTGCTCGACATTGTTCTATAATATAGAACAATGTCGAGTGCATTATTGCCCACTTTTAATGCAGTTCGGCGCAGGATCGGATATATGGATAGTCCGGTTATATCGATATTTTTTCCAACTCCCGAGAATATCGATATAACGAGACTTTACTGTATATGTATGACCTTGGAAATTTGACCTTAATAGTGTCTGACAGCATCTTCCCTAAGGCTGTTCTCAAGACTCTTCCAGTTCCAGCAGCCTCTTTAGAGAGTTTTCATATAGTCCGAATAGACGGTTGGACTGGAATAAGTATCACAGAAGGAATAGGCCATTTTATTGCTGCTTTTAGGAGGCCAGCAGGGAATACAATAAAGAGTTCTTATTATGTCATATTATGTATTATTATTATTATATGAGCAAAATGTCACGTGTCTGCTCGGAAAGCGTGATGGTAAAAAAAAAAAAGCCTCTTTTAGTGACCTACTCGGTTGATGAACGTCAGAATAACAATGAACTCTGCGCCCTCTGTGCTGTGTTTTCCAGTCTTACATTGATGGAAAACACATGGAAGAGTTGGTTCGTTCACCAGATTCCATCTCAGTGTGTTACACTTGCACAAACACATGGAAATACACTTTTCAACATCACTGAAGAGCAAAGCTGTAAATCCGACATGAACGTAGTACGGTGGAGCCTCTAAAGCAGGGGGTGCAAACTCGATCGCACAGGGGGCCAAAACTCAAAGCCAACTTTAGGTCATGGGCTAATCTGGAGAGCATCGCAAACTCCTTTTACTTTTAACCAAACACACGTACTGTATGCATCATTAGTGCACACACACACAGATGCCTGTTCGATGATACAAACATGACAGGACGTGATCCAATAATCCAGGCTCAAAAAGTAGCCGTTAAAATGGTCAGATTCCGGTATTGGAACATAATGCACCACTGTGTTTGCATTTTCAGACTGCGACAAAATGCACATAAACCTCACTCATGTGATGATTGAATGAGTTTGTTCTGACTGTTGACTCTATGATCCAGGAAAATATTGTTTTTTTTTTACCAGATTTTCTCGATAAGACCATCTTGATTGTTTGCAATGAAAACCAGACTTAAAAATAGCAAAATAATCCAGTCTGGGTTTTTTTAAATAGGGGTTTTCCTGCTTGGGCTCTCTGCCTAAAAGAAAATAAAGTTAATCCTGCAATGGTGACCAATATTAGAAACAAACTACTTTGAGAGACCCCATTGTTATCGAGCAAAGGGGTATTGTTTCGTTCCCCCCGGAGTCTGTGGTTCTGTCTGTGGTCGCTGTTGTTCCCTCTCTTGTTTTAAGACGTCATCCATTTGTCCGGTATGAGAGAATACACACACGTGTGAATGCATGTGTGATCTGGGGTTACAGGATCAGTTACACATCACACACATGTACCGTGAGACAGCGTGGGGCCTAGCGGTTTTTCCTGCAACTAACTTTGTCTTATCCATCTTTCTTATGTGTCCCCATCCCATAATATTGTCTTTATTGTCTTGTCTGCTGACTGTATGCCCTAAGGCCTGGCAAGAAAAGAGGAGTTTTCTCATTTCGCTTGTGCAGTGTGCCAGAAAACATTCTAGTGAGGTTTCTATCTTCCATCTTTCCTCTTTATCCCTCAATTTGTTTATTTTGTTCATATTCTTCTCGCGCATAGTTGTGTGAAAAAATGGTATAAGGTGAAAATCAGTTGCCTGTGCTGTTCCACCACATGGTGTTGCCGGGTTGGTTCGATTTGCATGTTGGTTCGATTCAAATGTAACTTAAGGATGCTTAGCCAAATCGCCATGAAATTTGTAACTCCCCTTCAGGGGACAGACAAGCACATGTGTGTAAATGTTGGGCAACATTGGTTGAAAAACAAGGCCGCCATCGAGAGAAATGTATTTTCTGGGGGCTGTAATAGGCTAAAAAGATAAGACGCCTTGATTAGTCCCACGGGATTTATCATAGCAAAAGTAGAGTACAAAAAACACACAAGAGAATAGAAAGTGCAAAATCAAGGTATTAAAAATCAAGATTATTTACAGCTGTGTACATGTTAATCAAGCCACACGTTTATTGCACAGTTATTGCACGGTTATTGTACAGCAGTTTATATCATGGAGTCTGACAGCTGCAGAAGGAAACTGCAATATCTCTCCTTCACACACATTGGATGTACTATCCTGTCCCGAATGGTGAGAGTGTGTGCTGGAGGGGATGCTAGTCTTTGTTCATCACGCAGGACAGTTTGGCTCCTAGAGGACATCCCAGGACAGGGATACCTTTTTAATCAGCTTCCACAGCCTCTTCCTTTCAGCTGCTGTGATGCTGCTGCCTCAGTAGGCCACACCAGAGAAGATGGCAGTCACAGAGTCCTAAAAGGTCTTCAGGAGTGCCCCTGCACCCCCAAAGGACCTCATGAGTGTTAAACTTCTGAGGATGTCTGTATCACAAGATATGCTAGCGTGTCTTCCGGAGCCTTTTAAGCACAACCTATAGGGGTCACCACAAATGGTTTAGCCCATGGGGTCTCAAACTCAATTTACCCGGGGGCCCCTGGAGCTAGGGTCTGGGTGAGGCTGGGCCACGTCAGGTTTTCAAAAAAATTATTAAAAACTGAAAAAAAAATCTGATTTTTACTGTTCTCAAACATCTTTATTTTATCTTAAATATCTTAAAATAAAAAAATTAAATAAACAGTTTAAGCAGTCATTTCTGGGTTCATGATACCATACAGCATCCATATCAAACTAACATTACATTTTCATAACGGGGCCTCAAACTAGCGTCCAGTGGGCTGCATTTGGCCTGTGGGCCACCAGTTTGAGACCACTGGTTCAGCCCATTATGTAGCTATTTACTGTCTTTCCTTTGCCAGCGTCTGGCCAGCGCCAAGGCCCACACGTCACGCTTCGTGAGTGCCAACCTGCCCTGCAACAAGTTCAAGAACAGGCTGGTCAACATCATGCCCTACGAGACCACTCGTGTCTGTCTGCAGCCAATCAGGGGAGTGGAGGGGTCGGACTACATCAATGCTAGCTTCATTGATGGATACAGGTCAGTGTTCATGTACGAATTGGTGTGATTTTTTTTTAAAGGTTACATGTGTTTCCAGGCAACAGAAGGCCTACATAGCAACACAAGGACCATTGGCGGAGACCACAGAGGACTACTGGCGGATGCTGTGGGAACACAACTCCACTATAGTTGTTATGCTCACCAAACTGAGAGAGATGGGACGGGTAAGACCATTGGAAACAAAGAACATCATGTTGTCTAAAGACAAACACATGTACACTGTTTGTACACTTTATTTGTGCCCATGTAGGAGAAGTGTCACCAGTATTGGCCGGCAGAGCGCTCAGCTCGGTACCAGTACTTTGTGGTGGATCCTATGGCGGAGTACAACATGCCTCAATACATTCTCCGAGAATTCAAAGTCACCGACGCCAGAGTAAGCCATCAAGTCCACGCAGATGCTTATGACTATCGTTCTTAGGGTTCCAGGGGGAGTAAAGTGATGCCCCCCACTCTCTTCCAGGACGGCCAATCTCGAACAGTTCGTCAATTCCAGTTCACAGATTGGCCAGAACAAGGAGTGCCAAAGTCAGGGGAGGGATTCATTGATTTTATTGGTCAAGTGCACAAAACTAAAGAACAGTTTGGCCAGGATGGACCAATAACTGTACACTGCAGGTAACAGCATTCTTCCGCCATCCACACTTTGCATGCTTACTTTTCTACTCAAATAATAAATATTTATGAATATTTTGGGGCGCAGACCTCACAGCTAGGAGACCAGGGTTCAATTCCACCCTCGGGCATCTCTGTGTGGAGTTTGCATGTTCTCCCCGTGCATGCATGGGTTTTCTCCGGGTACTCTGGTTTCCTCCCACATTCCAAAAACATGCTAGTCAATAGGTATGAATGTGAGTGTGAATGGTTGTTTGTCTATATGTGCCCTGTGATTGGCTGGCGACCAGTCCAGGGTGTACCCCGCCTCTCGCCCGAAGACAGCTAGGATAGGCTCCAGCACCCCCCGCGACCCTCGTGAGGAAAAAGCGGTAGAAAATGAATGAATATTTTGCAGACAAGAATTTAAGCGAAATTCTAAATTAAACTTCCTACTGTATGTAAATGTTTTAATAATCCCTATGATCACTTTTCTTATTAAATGAAGAAGTGTTTACTTCAAAAATGTTAAAATTCCATCAAAGTTTTCCTGGAAAATGTCCCCTTTCAAAGATTCCACTTGAGTAATATTGAGTTCTAAACACGTGTCCCCCACCACAGTGCTGGAGTGGGCCGGACCGGCGTGTTCATCACACTGAGCATCGTGCTGGAGAGAATGAGGTACGAAGGTGTGGTGGACATCTTCCAGACGGTGAAGATGCTGCGTACACAAAGACCTGCCACCGTTCAAACAGAGGTGACTTATATTCTTTCTCCTTCATCTATATCTGTTCTTCAGCTGCTGTCATTTTTATTTATTCTGCCTCGTTTTTCAGGATCAGTACCAGTTCTGCTACCGGGCCAGTCTGGAGTACCTGGGAAGCTTTGATCACTATGCAACATAAACCCAGCGGCCATCTTTCATAGCACGTCCCAGCTAGTCCAGTCGTCTGTGGATGAATGCGCTAGGCTGCGACGCGTCTGTGAAGAAAGCGCCAGCACACGCAGAGTGAAAGGGGGGTTCATCACACCTCTAACTGAGCCATAGCAACCTTCTTGACGAGGGGTCTTTCCACCCAAACACGTCCATCGCTCACTCTAGTCAGTCTGGTCAGTCTTGATCGGAATCTACTTTGTCTTTGTTTCAGCGCTGTTTTGGGGCACTTAGGTTGCTTTACATTGTCGAGGTGTGGAACTCTTCACCTCATCCACCACCAGTGTAGCATCACCAACCTTGATAGAGCATCACAGGACATTTGATTTTTCTATCTTTAGACCTCCTCTCCAAGGCATCCATCATATGGACGCCTTGTGGACGGACACGACTGGGACAACTGGGAGCACCAGAGAATTGCCAAGAGGAGACTCACAGAGCACACAGTATTAAGGACACAGCCCCCCAAAAAAGGACACCAGGAAGTGTTGTTTTGCCCTGCTTTTTCTTGATGTTTTTTTCAAGGAAGCAGACTCTTGTTTCCGAAAAGACATTTCTATCATATAAGTAATACAAAGCACCACTTAATGCTTCACATTTTAAGACAAGGGATAAACTGAGAGAGCTTTAAAAAGCACCACCCTCACCACAAAAACTAAATACTTGTGACGCCTTTTCTTAAAAAAAAAAAAAAAAGCGGGCTCTCTTTAAGTCACTTTTTTTTCTGTGTTTTTCATTTTATTGTTTTTTTTTATAATCAAATATTTTTTGAGAGAACAATGTTGAGAGTTTTTGGAAAAGTACCACCATTAAGTCACTCTTTCAAGTGTATTTGCATGAGCAACTTTGAACTATCCACCTGAGAGGTGCTTGATGACACCGTTTTGTTGGATAGTTTCGTGTTCAGTGGTAGGGGTCTAGGGTTCTGGAATGGTACATGGTTACAGATTCAGAGTAGGGTTTGGGGTTACAGTTCAGTATTCGTGGGGAGTAGCACTAGGGTTAGGGATTTAGGAAGATGTGATCAGGGTAAGAGGTCGGGAGGGAAATTCAGGTTTTGGGTTAAGGTTAGGGTTTAGGGTAGGTTCAGTTTTACGGGTTAGGGATTCAGGTCGAGCTTACAGTCAGGGTTTAGGGTCAAGATTTAGGTTTAGGGTTGTCTTGCCACAAAGTATTAATAAGTGTGCGGCTACCAGCCAATTCTAAGTCCTTCATTTTACATCTAAGGAGAGCGAGAAGAGTCTCCATCATAAATCCGTAATCCAAGTGTTTATGGGATGTTTTTTGGGGGGGCGGGTGGGCGGATTTCAAAATATATATATATATATTTAAAGCTACACCAAGATTTTGGAGCAACAAGAAATTTCTCACTGGAATGCTCTTGTGTGTCTGATTCAGTGTGCAATAATAATTATAATAATTAGATGTATCTATATATTTTTGTGTTCACTCACTAACAGCAGTCAGATGCCATGAGGATGGTACATCATTTTCTAGACTGCCCCTTTCTCCCACCTCCTCTTATCATGTCACCACCCTGCAACGGACATTATCGTCATGGTAACCGGACATCCAAGGAATGATTGCAACTCCTCCTCCTCAAACTGCATCAGATAGTTTCATTTTAGATTTCTAGTGCCTTATATTACACGCCTATTTTGATAATGTTATGTTAAAGGGTTCTTGTGTACTTTATGTATGCACACTATATATATATATATATATATACATATATATGTGTGCGAGTGTGTTTTGTTCTGTTGAGTATGAGTGTTGTTTTTCTAAAGAAGCCTGGCTCCTCGTACTCATCACTCGAAAAGGAATGCAGTCATATCACTTCAAAGTCAATAAGATTGAAATGCAGTTCAAAGATATTATTCAAAAGTATGAGCTGTAACTGAAATGAGCATTTTATTAAGAATAGTGTCTACATTGGCAGCCATTTCCCTTTTTGGAAGCCTCAAAGTCTGACTTTCTATGCACCCTATTTCCTCCGATAGTGGCCAACGCCTGAATGCCATCTCCCAGTTACACATCAATTACTTCATTGTTAGAGGAAATTCAATCAATTCATTCTTTTTTTTTTACAACGAATCCTCTCTGAATGTTCTTAACTCCTGTTTCCATCCCAATTGTGGAACAAAAGCAGTAACAAAATAGTTAAAATGACTCAACAGTGCCTCTGCTGGTTTCAACTAAATAGTGCGCTCAATTTTTGTCAAGGGCTTGCCCTCACAGATGCTTGGTACTCTCTGCAGTTGAGTAAATGAATGTCTGCCTTGGACCAAACATGATTAATCTAAACAGCAGAATCTTTTTTTACTGTCAAAATAAATATTCTTTGCGTACAAAAGTCATGTGTGTTCACCTACTCTCTGCAGTTGAGTAAATAAAATGGCCGCTCTGAGTAAATAAACAGCAGAGGCTTTTTACTGTCAAATCAACCAATGAGGTGTGGTGTTTATCTAACTTCTGTAATTGAGAAAACATAAGGAAATAACGTAGGTTTCTATAGTCAAAATAAAGTAATGAGTTTTGCATACGTTTTTTCAGCAAAAAAATATAAAAATATAATGCGTGTTCATCTACTCTCAGCAGTTGCATGAATGAACGCCGCCATGGTCACTACAAGAGGAAATACGGTTCATCTAAACAGCAAAGGCTTTTACTGTCATATAAAATGACTTTTTTTGTTGTTTTTTGCATACAAGCGTGGATCCCGCTTCCGTCACCAAAAAATAAGCCAACCACTCAATGTGTGTTTCTCCTCCTGTCTTGCATATACCTGTACTGTATGTTCATGACAAAAAGCCCAGGTGCTACTTTAGCAGCCAAACAGAAACTGCATCTTAGTTGTTTCCACCATGTTGTGGTGACCCTGGTGTTGTTTGTATGCATGGTACCACTTTGGAGATGCCCTCCCCCCCGGCCCCGTTGGTCGCACCTGTAATGGGAAGACTTGCACTTTCTCTTTTACTATGCACTAATCCTCTTATCTCTGTTAGTCCACCTCCCCTCAAAAAAAGATGTTTTACTTGAACTAGCTCGAGACGGACCCTGCAATGCTCACAGTTGTGTATATGTAAATAACACCAGACACAGAGTAATTCTTAAGGTGAACTCTATTGGATATACAGTGATTTTATATAATAGAAAATGCACCAGAAATCACAGTTTATGCCACAAAAATATGTGCAATACAACACATCGTGGCTTTGTTGCACCACAAGAAAACTGAACTTTTCACAATTAAAAGGTATTCCATTTTAACCCCCCCAGTGTATCATGTAGATGGATTAAAAACTGGAGTTTATAAATTGTATAGAAATGAAAATAATGGTGTGTATTACGTGGATCGGTTACCTCCAACTGGTATGTAAATGTAAACTTTTTATGTTTTCTTTTCTGTTTGTTCATTTTTCTGCTCTGAGTCAACAAGTGCTTTTTATTTTCTTACATGGGTTGTCGGAGTGTGGATGGGGACAAAATACAAAAAAAGAAACAGGTCTGTATGGAATTCTGTTGTTTGTCGACACAAGTTTCATTTGTTACAAATAAACTCAAGTGAAATAAAAAGACAGAATGTGTGTCGTGAACGTGTGGGTCCTATTAAATCAAGATGGCAACGTTTAGAGGAAATCATGGCATCACATATTAAGTGGGTGAGGAGATGTACGCAGGCGTTAGATTTCTGCTCACCATGTCCAACTTCGACTGAAATGTATGCTAACTGAATCAACATTTCCCTTAAGTTAACATAAAATACATTCTTATGGTTATACAATTATGATTGTACATTAAAAAAACAATTCTAAATGCATATAAATAAATATAAACGATGAATTAAAGGGATGAATGATAATTTGATGTAACTTTTACTTTCTTGAAAGGGCAACATCAACACCACATTTGTGTTTTGCCATGAGTTATTTCTAAAATTCAATTGTTTTGTGTTTTTCTTTTAATCACGGCCACAAAATAACCCAAAATGGAGCCAAAGATATTTGCAAGATGCCCCATTTTGATAAATACAGTGAAGAACACAACTGAATTCAAGACACGTAAAACACGAAGGTGGTGTCTGTATTGATCTTTGATCTTTTGAACAGTTGTGTCTTCAGTGATGGTCAAAGTAAGCTTATAAATGTTCATTTAGCCCTTTCACTTGTCATTTATATGCATTTACAGTTGTTTTATGCATGTAAAACTATAACTGTAAAGCTGTAAAAACATGAACTACAGTCAACTGCTGATGACATCATAGAGGGTACTAGACATAGTAACAACAGTACTAGTAAGTTGCTAACGTTTTGTGATTTTGAGCAGTCAATGGAGTCAAATATTTAATCGTGATTAATCACATTTTGTCCATAGTCAAAAGTAATCCATCGCAGATAGAAGTTTTTATCAATAAGAAGTGTGCCTTTGAAAGATCATTGTAAAGTCTTGAATAAAACTATCTACATGACACAAAATAATATGTTTGCTTTATGAACATTTTTTTAAATACTGTTTTTTTTAAAAATACACTTTTTAAATATTGTGGTTTTACTACAGCTCACACAAAATGGACCTCAATGTATCAAAGCAAACACGATATACACCAAACAGACATTAGTAAGGTAAACTGTCCATCATTCAAATATCATTCTCTTCAAGCAAAAATAATCTCACAAAATATAATTGCGACTAGTATAAAATAAAGTTTTGCAAAACTTAAGTCAAATGAAAGGATTATGGCCCACCTCCCGGACCAAAAAAAAAAAAAGCCAATTTAAAGAATGTGACAAAAAAAAGCTGCTGACCTGAAAAACTGCTGAAAAGTGTCGGGGTTTTGGGTTTTTTTTTTTGCTTTTTCATTTTTGCCAGATGAACATGTGGTGGGTTTGGTCCACTTCCCGGACCATAAAAGTCGCGTTTCAGGGCTTTCAAAAAAGTTGATTTTGCAACAGCCATGGACAAAAGATCCACAAAACACCCATTGGAAAAGTGTCTTCTTTTCATCATGAGACATTCCAAAAAAATACAGATTTAAATGAGTGTGTAACTAATGCATTTTTCACAGAGGGAACTAAACTTAATGATGAAGTTTGAAAAATCAGTCTAATTGAATTCTATCTGAATTATGTTTTCGTAGGGCTGTAGTTTGTGCATAATAATAATAATACAACAACAACAATAATGATAATAACATGAATAGAATAATAAAATATATTTTAAGAAATCAAAAATGACCATTACAATAATCATCACTACCCTGGAAAGGTGAATAAAGGCACAAAATGAATATGACATTCAGTGGAAGCACACTTCTGTGGTGTCGGAGAGCATATGGATGTCAAATCCAACAATCAGGCTCATGTTGTCGTCAATGAAGCACTTCATTATGTCTCACACATTAGGAGTGAATCATATTGGTTATCAAGAGGGGGGTTTGCATGTTCCAGTAAAAACAAACACAACGTTGACAGGCAGACTATTGTGCTTTCAGCAGAAATGTGGAGGACATAAAGTACTGGTAAACACAAAGACAAAGCTCTCAGTTTTAAGTATGGTGGACCGAGCTAATCCTAATGATGTTTTCTTCAACATGAGGACACCCAAGAGAGCCTGCTGATGCCAAAGTGTCTTCCACCATTGTCTGAGAACATTTCAAAGCTCGTACAACTCAGAAGAGAATTAACACAATCTTTTCATGGATACCTGCTTTTGGAGCCTTTGAGCACATGAAATTGAGATCCTCAGGGTTTGCTCAGCCAACCTTGAAGAAGACTTTTAGTCTTTGATTGGAATTGCTGGAGTGAGACTACCCCGAGGACACCAGCATTCCCGTCTGACAACCTGGAGCTGATAATTGTATCTGTGAACAAACGCTCCTACGTTTCCACTGCGACACCCTTAACATTCACTTTAAGTGCATCAAGTGCAACCATCCATAATCTAGAACAATGTTTCTTAACCATGGGGCCGTGGGACCACATACAGTACGTTATCAGTTGAGGATACAGATATTGCTATTATCCATGAGATCCAATACAGCTATGTCATCTTAATTTGCTAGTTACATAGCAATGTTTATATACTGCACTGCCCCACCCCTAAAAACGACTTGAAATATTAACATATATCATCTTCTTCATATCATGATATATCCCAAAGGTATTGTAATATATATGCTAACGTCCATATTGCCCAACATTAATTCAAACTTACTTATTTGCTAATATGATGTACACAGAGCAAGGAACAACTTGCCGCTTTGTCTCCTTCCCGCTGAGGTCTCCTCGCACTGTGGGGTATTCAGGTACACTCGTAATTTTTAGTGTTAGGCGCTAATTGTTTTTTCACTTTTATTCACGTACCCTCTTATGGCAATTGACGTACGCTTGGTGGTATGCGTACCCCGCTTTGGGAACCACTTTACTTTGGAAACAGTGCAGTGGGTTAATTTGTGTGTCACATGTGTTGACTTGTGTTTGTTTAGCGTTATGGTCGAGGTGGTTGCCAGCTTGTGTGTTAAAAGTTTATATTAACTACTTTGGAAGCATATGGTGGGACAAGGTCTGGTCAAGGTTGACATACAGTATAGACACTTCTACATTATTTGAAAATAATTATGTACTTCATTAACTTCACTTCGTCCACTTGTATTGTCCGGTTACTGTACATACTTATGTGTCATTCACCACTAAACAGCCATGATGTCCCTCAGTTTGTCTATGTATTGATCTGTAGCTCAACAGAATCCATTTTATGTAATAAAAAAAAAAAAAGTCATTGGGAATTTAAAAAAAAACTTTTATTTTCCTTACAGCAGTTAGCAATAGTTCAACTATAGCAAGCACAAAAATAAATACAAATTTTAAATAATTTCATTCAACAGAGTAGCGTTCCACGTTTTAATAGGGTGCATACAGCCATGGTTTCCTGTCTTGTCTCTTTGTCCTTTGGAAGTTATTAGCAGTTATCGGTTTTCGTTCTAGGTCATGATCAAATCGGAAAATAAACCTAATCCATATTTAATAAGAAGCAGACGAGAAGAGCAGAGAGGAAGCCAGGGTGGTGCGCTTGGAGAAGCAGTGAAGCGACAGTGTTAAACATGCAGGGGAGAGATGCGGTGACACATGAGGAAAATACCAAAAGCAAGGTGCATTCAGGTTCAAAATCAAAAAATCATTGCAACTACCATGGGGGGGAAAAAATACATCTCTTATGTAAAAAGAAAACGTTGTGACAAATGGAAAGTCACAGTTTGTTGTGTTTTCTCCCTGATGGATGTAAAAGCACGACGCAACAGAGGAGACAATGTCCTCTGTGAACCTTTTCTCCGTAAAGTCCAACTGTCCCATCGGAAAGCTCCTCCACAAAATCACTGATGTAAAATTTACAAATGCATTAGAACATCCAGCTAGAACCAAAGCACCCTCCCGCTGTCTTGTTGCTGGTCACAGAGAAATAGTTTACAGCTCAAAAAATATATATTCCCAAGCATACACACACACACACACACGCAACTTCGCATCGACTATGACTTCAGTGCATTCATTTGTCTCTGTCAGGCTACCATCACTTTTATTTCCCTTTGTGGGTGCATTCTTTGTGCTCCCATGTGCTTTTGGCTGTCGTACGGAGGTCAGGCAGGGCCACATAGTCTTTTTGGAAGCGGGAATTGGGCGTTCGCTGCCGTTTCCTCTCCCCTTGCGTGGTGAAGAAGGCGTCCTGGAAACGCATGCTGGACGCTGTGGACTGTCAGTGGGAGAAAGGTTTTAAGTTGCTGGGTATGTCTTTGGGGAGAAAAGTACAGTGCAATCTCTGACATGGAACATTTCAATGTGTTTGCATTCTGTATTGTTCCCACAGGAAATTATGGAAATTCCACGGTGTATTTTTTTTTGCACTCTAACTGTAATACTTACAAGTCTGCGCTTCACCTTTTTCGGCAGGTCTTCGTCCAACGTATAGACATCGTCTCTTTTTGCTAGCACCTGAGAGCCATCCTCAAACTCCACCTGAAACATACACATACCCACGGTGGTCATGTACAGGTAAAAAAAAAAAGTAATAACATCTGCCAAGGTGGAAAGATGGTGGTCTGCATATCAATATAATGGATGCTTCTAGCAAAACTCTCATTTGTATAAAAGTCGAAATGATAAAACATGTTTACTTGTGCCATCACTTCATAACACTAGTGCAGCTCTCCTGGCCGTCACTTCATTAACACTACATTACTGCAGCCTGCATGGCCATAATGTCATGACACTACATTACTGCAACATTTTAATTTAAATGTTAATGGGTTGTTGCTAAGGATATGTACCATCTCTCCACAAATCTTCATTTAGTTTTTGCATTATTATAATAATCACCACCAAACAGATGAAACGGTCTGTGTCACTGATGTTTGGGAAAAGTCCTTGAATGAACTCCTTTAAAACAACCTCAACTTATGTGAGCGAGTGCGTCACGGATGCATTAGTGCATAAGTAATGGTTGACGCCCGGCCGACTAAATAAAGCTTTAAGTGGAGGCTGCATGACTCTTAGCTTGGTGAATATTTCAGAGAGTTTGAATAATGCACGTGGTCACATCCTTCTCTCATTCGCGCATCTAGCTCTCTTCCCATCAGCTCTCACTCTGAACGGTGCTCATGGCCGCCACAACTTCAGCACTTCCCCTTCATATCGAGACGGTGTCTTTTCTCTCCTGCAGCTATTCTCATATGGACATGAAAATTGTTGACAGTCACGATGGTTCTGATGTCAAGGGAGTTCAACAACTTTGCCGCCACCTCCTCGCTTCCACGCAGACACAACTTTGCATTCAGCTCACATTCGCAAAGAAGAGAGAAAACTGTTTCAGTGGGTCACCTGTGTCGGCATCATACCATACCTGGTACATGTAGGACACGTTGGATCCCAAGTATTTGGCACCGTAAAAAAGTCCATCAGGCCACTTCACTTGAACAGCTTCCCCAACTTCTGGAGCACCCGCGTTGACGCAATCTCTGCTCTATAAATATAAATAATAATAACAGTGAGTCTGTCGGTATGCAGAGAATAAATGTTTTAAGTTAGTGGTCCCTCAACACTTTGCAGTTAAAAATTCTGTGGCTTCACTCGATCAACTTTTTTTTTAACAAATAATATCAATATTTGGCAAGGTTTACATATCCTGGTCTAAATTAATCATTTTCAAGTGTTCCACGAAGTAACACCCAAAGCCGCCTTTACACTCCTGTAGTTTTTTGTTTACAATAAATTGCTGAACTCCAATGCGAATGTTACAGGATCACTGCAGGGTCACAGAAGATGGTTTTAACGCTGCTTTTAACATAGCATGCTGCCGAGCTCATAGTTATTGTCCAATTTGTTTATTGTAAACTTAAATGTTTTCAAACAAGGTGGGGATGCAGAAAATATGGAGTCCAAAATTGTTTTTTCACCATGTCATGTCAAACATCCCATGGCTGGCTCTATTCAGTGTGAACGTAATCTAATGCAATGTCTCATCAATGCAACGTCCTTGACGCCTGGTGAACGGAGGACTACACATAACTTGGCTTTTCATATTTTTGATTAAAAACTGTCCACCACCAAAAACATGCATGTTAGGTTCATTGGTGACTCCAAATTGTCCATATGTATGAATGTGAATGGTTGTTTGTCTATATGTGCCCTGTGATTGGCTGGCAAAGAGTCCAGGGTGTACCCCGCCTCTCGCCCAAAGTCAGCTGGGATAGGCTCCAGCACACCCGTCGCAACCCCAATGAGGATAAGGGGCATAGAATAGGATGGATGTCTTATTCCTGTTATTATATTGGGTAATACAAGTGTAAAGGTGACTATAGGGGTGTTATTTTACCTCTAGAGGGCTCTAATAATGTTAAAAACGTGAACCTATATATGTAACCAGAAATTTTCTGGCTTCCTCACTTTTTTTAAGCCTCCCATAGATTTCCTAGAAGGGGCCCTAATTAAATACATCCTCACCACTATATCCTCGGGGTAGGTATCATTGGAGAAGGAGCCATCATCAAACATGACCTCATAGAACATCTGGGAGGTGATCTGCGTGACCTTGGAGCTGTAATAGCGCAGGTTCTTGTGCTTGGAGATGACCGTCTGGCCAAGTGAGATGGGTGCTTGAGACGCCCGCTGCTTCTAATGAAAGACAAAGAGCAGCAATTAGATGTGAATAAAAGGTGATTACACTATCTGGTCGAGCTAAATTCTTCTGCTACTCTACACCTTGTTGGTATTTGAAGGGTTATTTTGAGGTCTCAGTGTAATTTACATCTCAGGGCAAATAAATAACCAAAAACAGTAGTTGGTGTGTTTGAACTATTGAGATAAATCAATAAAATTGACTTAAATCAGCGCATTAAAGAAAATTCCCTAACTCAAATTCAACTGTTAGAAGTGCAGAGGAGCTCCATATTGTCCTAAAGTATCTCACAAAAGTGAGTACACCCCTCACATTTCAGCAGCCATTGTAGTATATGTTTTGATGATAGTATATGTCCATGCTGAATGAGCACAAGACAGCTGCAGGAAACACCACAGGCCTATAACTTACAGCCGAAGAGCTCCGTGACTGGTGTCTATGGCAGGTGATTGACACCACATATGGCCAATCATCAGGCTCCATGACAACCCCGGCAGCATGGCCACAGGTCACATGAAAAGAGGTGGGGCACCGGCCGCACGAGCACTGGATGCAAGCACCCGCCTGCCGCTTGCCTGCCCAGCGCTTACGACAATAGATGCACTTCTGTGAACACACACAGACCACAACAGTGACTGACGTGGAGCAGCTCACTCCACTACTTATTAACTTAAAATGTCACTATGCAATAGAATGAGGGTCATTGGGTCTGTCAAACAGAATTTGTCTAGTTCAGGTCCTAGCAGGCAAGAGTATTTGCTGTTGTTTCATAATAAAACAGTATACACTCCTGATCACGATTTTAAGACCAGTTGAAAAATCGCATTTACATTTTGCATTGTTGGACCATATGGAGCTGCAGTGGTTAGTGTGCAGGCCACACAGAAAGGAGACCCGGGTTCCATTCCCCCGCTCGGGCATCATTTGTATGACTTGAACTGAAATGTATGCTGACCGAATCAATATGTAACTCAATTGTGTTACAGAGAGCCCAAAATCTTAACATTTTGTCCAGCTTTACATGAAGAAAACTATTCAAAACATACATAAATACAGATAAATTATGAATGAAAAGGATAAATGAACATTGAAGGTTACTTTTATGTGATTCTTTTATGTGACTTCTCCTAAAAACACAATGTGTCAGCAAGGCACCAAACAGACACAATTGTCCTACGTTGCCATGAGTTATTTATTGAATTCAATAGTTTCCCGCCTCAATAAACCAAAATGGAGCCAAAGAAAGTTCTACATGCCAGCATTTTGACATGATTGAGTTCAAGAAATGACTCATAACAAAACAGGAAAATGGTGTCCATGTGGTGTCTTGCTGCCACATTGCCTCTTTGGGAACAGTCACAACATTTAAGGTAAAAGTAACCTTAAATGTAATCCCTTTCTTTTGTCATTAAAATGGTTTTAGAATTGTACTATGAGTGTAAAACTATAATTGTAAGAGTAAATTGTAAAACCCTGTTCTGACCCACTAATGACATCATAGACAGGCTACATAGCTGACTTCCAGTTGCGGTTGCGGTTTTGTTAGCAAGCTATGCTAGCAAGAAATCATAAAAATACAATAAGAAGACAATTGAACTAATGCACTTGTGTTAATAATGTGTCAAATGTGCACCATATTGTGTGCTCACCAGAAAATGTATGCAAATTGGGCAAACCGATAAATAAATACATTTTCAACATTAACTGAAAAAATGGCCACGGGTGCTAACCAAGGTTCCACTGAACAGCCGTCCCTCATTTACCACGCTTAGTTGGTTCTAAACCCTATACAATATTAATAATAGTGATAGAGCATACAAAAAACTGTTTATGACCTTCTAAATACAGTTTTCAGCATTATTACAACCCTGTGGACATGATATAACACCCCCATAGTCACCTTTACACTCCTATTATTCTTTGTTTACATCACATTGCGCAACTCTTAAGCACAGGCTACAGGATCTCGAAAGGGAAATACAACAACTACTTTAAGCATAGCACATCCAACTTCTAATTTATTTATTCTAAACTTATGATAGGTTTTGAAACAAAGTGTGGAAGAAGGACAAGGTAAGAAGCCAAAAAACGTATGTTGCATCCAAGGCTGGTAATATAGTCAGGTAATGTCTTATCAATGTAACATTCCTGACACCTTGTCACCAGAATATTACATATGATTTGTATTTCAACATATTTTGACTACCACAAAATAGTATTTTGGAAGTCAAGCTAGCTCATAATAGTTCATGTTAAACTATTATGTTAAGCTTCAGCAAAACAGAACATGGAACAAACGTGATTAACAAGCACATTTGCAGTGACGGGATAGTACTATTTACATTAATGTGAGTTTACAAAGCAAAAAGCATCTTTTCATTCCTAGCTTAAAATTCACTGTTTTGGAGTCCTTTAGTTGCACCTAAACATTATCAACTGTGTGGTCTTTGGAAGCTTGCTCTGCATTTCCATGTGGGAGTGCACAAGAATGAGTTTAAGAAAAAACAAATTAAAAGACAATAATGTGAGTCAGCCTGTGGTCATGCCTTGGATTTCTCACGTCATTTAAAACCACAGTGTACATAAACAAATGGAGGAGCAGTACAGATCCAAGCAGCAGTGTTGTCCACACACAAAACATCCTGTTCCAGAGCTATGATACTAGAAGGAAAGTCCTAAATGAGACCAATCAAATGACATCATCTGAGGTTTTGGCACTGCAGTGTTTATGTTGTGGACGGACATGTCCTGCACACAAACGCTACCACCATGCATCCATGCGCAAACACACTCGCACCTACTCCACAATTTGGCACAATGAACAGCCCATCAAGTCCAAACACATCATTGTGGCATTTCCGCTCTTGTCAAATCATTTGCTCTCCAACTAAGGGGGAAAAATGATGACTTCCTTCCATTATAACCCCGATGGCTGCCTCTGCCAGGATGTTCCCCATCACAGCCCATTTCTTTCAGAAGCATCTACACTGTGTGTCTTTAGCTGCACTTTCACATCACTTGAAATATGATTTACTCATTAATTCATTTCTAGGGAATCCTTATAAAATATCCATGAGTTTTGACAGTAAAGAATTAAAGCCACTCAATATAGACTCGAAAGAACTCAGCAGTAGCTTAACCTCAATGGGAATTAGATGGGTGGTAAATGTGTACACGATGCATCACGTCACGTTATTAAAAATCAGAGCTACATGATGAGTGTAGACAAGTGTGCATGCAAAAGTACGCAATGTTAGAATATTAAAAAGGGCAAGAATGCAGTACTGTAATAATTATTTGTTTTAAAATTTTAGAATATTTGAGCAACACAGGCAATATTTTCAGTTGCGTAATAATTGTAAAACATTGAGTCCTTAAAGGAAAACTGCACTTTTTGGGGAATTTTGCCTATTGTCCACAAATCTCATGTGAAACATTTCTGTGCCTTCTAAAGAGAGAAAAACACTTAGCATGAGGGAGCTAACAATGCACATTATGGGACACACCTTTTAAAAGACCGTATTAAAAAAGCACCAGCTTTACAGTACAAACAGTACTGTGTCTTTTTTACTTTTTGTAACGGTAGCCCAAAAGGTTATATAAATGCTTTATTCCAAATGCTCAGCGTTTTTCTTATTAATGCGGCCTCCTTAGCTTTGCACATGTATTTCTGAACTGAGAGACGTCCGCTGCCTGCGTGCCTGATGACTAACTTGGCCTACATTTCCTCAACTTTTCCCACACCTCTTCTATTATGGACGTCCGCGTGCTGACGTGCCGGCCAGACTGTCTTGTCTACCTATTGAGGCCAGCATGACAAGATTCTGACTGGCATGCAAAACAATCGTGTGTCTGCAAGAGGAGAGTCTTTTGTGTTAGTGTATGTGTAATTGTATCAGCTTAACATAATTGTTGGAAAAACAATGTGCATGAGACCACAAATAGTGTGAGAACATTAACATACTTTTTTGTTTTAGCATCCTTATAGGAGCATAAGCCTCTTCTCGCAATGCTTGTGCCCTCTCTGGGGTGCGTTCGGGTGCCTGTGTTGAGCCATGCGTTAAGAACATTCCCACCGTAAATTATGGATGCGTGCGCGCCTGTGTGAGTGTGTGTTGTGGTAAAAAGTCAATTATGAATGTAGCGGGCCGCTGCAGGGGCAACGGGTCCAGTGCTGGCCTCAAAGCACGTGGCTCGTAGAGGATGTAGATAGAACAAAGGAAAGGTATAACATCCATAAACACACACACTATAAATAGACAGCTTCATAGTGATGCTTTGTAATGAGATATAGCATCTCTCTCATTGCCCGGGCAACATCATCGTGTGTGTTCAATAGTGATGGTGGATTATCGCCCTTATTATAGTTGTACAAGTGCTTCTTTTTGTGTTAATGTGTCAATTCCTGAGGCGCTAACATTATGTTCTGTGCTTCTAGACACTCGAAAAAAGTTTATTTAAAGACATAATGTAATGTGATGACACTAAAATGTTTTACAGAGAAGAGGCAGAGGCAAAGCAATAGGCCTAACAATACACAATACAAATACAGAAATCTAACAGGATGTTGACCCGGGTTGCTCATTTTTGTCCCACGAATGAGCTCCAAGTGGCATTCATGGGACAAAAGCCAACTTGCTTTTTTATAGTGTCACTTAATCTTGCCATCTTGTTTTCATTATAATAGTTATGGCTTGTCTTCCAAACACTAGTTGTGTATCCAAGTTCAACATAAACACGTAGTGTCTTGATGCTATCATAGGGGTCTCCAACAGGTAGCTCGTATGCTAGCAATAGCTGATGTTGAGTAGTTGACCAAATATTGTACCCCTGAATATTCAATTGTATGACGTTTATTATTAATTTTATTGTGTGCTATTGTAACATCTAGCTAACGAACATCCCATCATGTCAGCGGATGTCCATAGAGGCTGCTGTTGCTTATTTCAGGCTTTTGATTGGCTAAATAGCACTTGATAGCCTGCAAATGCATTATGTATTTATCGATTATTAAAATTTTAACCCCTAGTGTTGTATGCAATAATAGTTATTTGTGACAATATAATGCAAGCGGAAATGAGCAGACAAGATTCATCTTGGTTTATCGACTTGAGCTAGGAACTTTCCTTTGTGTTGAGCAATCATGGTGCCTGAAGCACAGTGCTAACTATGGTGCTAACATGTCAGGTCTGCTGAGACACATTCGGGCTCTCTCATTAACCAAACACACGCATGCATGCACAAACACACACACACACACACACACTCACACAGCCACACATTTGCACATGGGCAACTTCACACACAAAACTCCTCTTGCACCCACCAGTGGTTAATTATCTCGCTTTGATTGCGGGCATGTTCATCGCACGTCGTTAATTGGAGCTATGGACACTCCATTAATTAGACGGGAGCCTGTCCTTAAGGAACTGAGGAATCGTGGTGCTGGCTGCGGGTATGTGAGTAAGAGCTGCTTACCAGTTTGTAGCGCTGCATGGGGATCATACTGGTGTCAATGGGACCCCGCTTGGCTTTGTTGCTGAACCTCGCCTCCGGCAGTGCTACTGCACACATGATGTGAGCCCACCTAAACACACACACATATACACTGGTGTGATTAAGACACTCAAATATTTGTCCATGCTCTGGGGATCACAGATGACTTTGTTGAGCTAATCACAGAGCAAAATGATTTATACTCACTTGTCATTTTGGGTTTTCTTCAGTGCCCCACCTCTGAGGTTACATAAACAGCATTCCTGAGAAAATATTGAGAGAGAGTAAAAGAAGATTTTAACGAGGCGGCTTTCATGTGTGTCTCTGGGTCTGGTTCATAGGAAAATTATTTTACACTGATGGAGTCACTTTCAAAAGGCTTAAAAGGTTGCCGTTTTCATTCAGTGCCTATCAAAAAGGAGCCCACGCTGTGATTTACGGCTTATTTAGTCAGGTAGTACACAATATAAACAACTAGCAACATTTTTGTGACAGGAACAGAGACCAATGTTGCAACTCACAAAGACGTAAGTGTAAACGAGCAGGACATTTCATATTATATTATACAGTATTATATTGCTTACCGCTGTGGAGATGCCCTCTGCACAGCGATCACAGGACCACTGATCACTGGCGTCATCCGCAGCAACGCCATAGCAACCTAAAATGACGTTGGAATTGTTACAATTACAAAATACATGCTGAGCCAAAACTGCAGATCAGGATTTGCATTGTGTGGTGTGTGGCAAGGTTCTAGCAAGTAATTTCAATTATTTACAATATTACACTGCCTTCCGTAAATGTAATTGAAATAAATAAGGGTAAAGTTACTATTAAGTTTTTAAGGTGTACCAAGCATGTATATAAAACCTGTGTAATATTTTATGACTCAAATTTGCTCTGCACAGCTCTTCAAAGTACTTCTACTACTCGGAAGGTTCCCAACAAGTGTGTGCCCTTAGAGCCCGTCGAGGCATTATGGATCAATGACCTCTTGAGAACAGCTACTGTTTTTGTGGACCTATTATGCATTTCCACTTGTCTGATCTATAAATGATGTTACAATGTTGCATTCTTATGTTAAACAATGCCAAAGTTTCAGATAATGAGGTTTGCACGTTTGTAAGTGAGCCCTGAAATAAGTTTGGGATGGCTTTGAAAGCTCCGTTTCAGAGAGTTTTTTTTAATGTACCACCATGTTTTGTGACATAAATACGATCTGAACGTCCTTATATGTGCTAATACAGTATTTCTATTTCAATCACGTTTAAATGGGATTTGATTTGTAAGAATTCAGCCTGAAAAGTTTCTTCCATCTCAGAATATTTTACCACCAATGATTTGTAAATTACACTCCTTGCTAAAGAAGGAGTCATGGAGCATTAAAAATAGCAGCCTTGACTGGAAATTTATACAAAAATGCCAAGAACAAAAGCTGGGAATAACTGAGCCTCAATATGTCCTTGCTGTTTGCCTGATGTGTTTGCAATCTACATATCAAAGCGCTCTTTGCGTGACAAACCCCAAATGCCCCCCAAACTCATTGCTGCCACAGTATGCTGGGACAATATGCTTCCATTCATGCAGCCAGGCCTTTGTAACCCATATGGCATGGCTGACTGACACAGCGAAAACATAAACAGTATGAAAGCAGACACTTTGTGTGAATGTTGTTTTCTTTTGTTTTGATCAATGTCCTTGGTTAGACATAGCAGAACAAATGTGTCATGAAAATGGTGGTCTCTGAAAAGAAAAACAATATTTGGGATTTTAAAGTCAGGCAAACGTGAGCCCATTCAAAGCAATCTGCAGGGTAAATTTTAACTAACAGAGACATACAAGCTATGGGAGTTTTTTGTTTTTAATTTGCAACAAACACAACTTTGTGTATGAGTGCTTGTCTTTGCTCTTTTCCGCTGTTATCCATCACCAAACCAAACGTCCAATCCCACCTGCCTTTCCTTCCCAGAGTTCAAATAACAGCCATGAGGGAGAAAGCAGCGTCAATATGTGCTTACAACCAAACTTGTGGTATTGTCATCAGTGTCAGATGACACAGAGTGCAATCCTACTCTGCAACCATGCACGCACAGAGCAATTAAACATGTGTAGAATACATACAGTGTGCAGCGGTGAGGTGCACACCTACACACTGCATAAATAACACTTACAACACTCTCCGGAATAAAACATGAAGTGAGATCAACCCTAGTGGCATGGCAAGGATTGAAAGCGACTTAAGGATAAGCTATGTCATTTTTGAAGCAGGGGATTCTGGGCCGAGGACGAACATTTAGGGATCTTAAAAGTGCGTGTGCGCATGTGTGTGTCTGCGTGCGTTCACCAAATAAGGGCTTAAGATTTTTTTTCTAATGTGTGGATTTGGGGAAGAATTGGATGGGAGTTTAAGTGTGTGAATGAGGGATTTGAATGTACTGTGCCTTGTGTCTGTGTTTTGACACTGGTTATAGAAAGACGCTGCAGGTCTCGGTGAAGGCTTCTGGAACAGACTTGGGAGCTTTTGGGCAGGAGGTATGCAAGGCATGCACAGAGGATGCATCCTCATCCTGTTGACGAGGGCAATAATAAACTTTAAATCCACAGAAAAAGGGGGGTGGAACTTTGAGAAGAAAGGATTCAGAGCTTAAACCCACTGACCCTCTAAGAAGCGAGCATGAGATGTGTCCCAGTGGAGTCAGTGGCAAACAAAAGTCTTGAAATTATTAACAGTATTTTCAACACCACTTCTATCTGAATTTAAACAATGTTATGTGGACTTGGAAGATACATACTTGCATGTACTTGAAGGCAGCATCCCTGGCAGTAGAGCAGAGGTGAGGTGCCGTCTTCCTGTAGCAGAGGGTTGGTGGGAGTTGGAGGGCAGTTTTGCTCACGGAAAGAAAAGCAGATCTCTGGTATGAGGGGCTTGCTTTTCCTTGGACCCAGGTAACAATGTGCAGGGCCTTTGTTAGGGGACGAGGACTCTGATGTGTCCTCTGCTGTATTGGGCCTGCTGTCCTCTGCTTTGTCTTCCCCCTTGACGGGGAAATTAACATGTGATTTTCAGCTTTTCAACAGAAGGGAGTACTGCATAAAATATTGATTCAACTCCATCATTGCAATAAAAAGCTATTTTAGCCTCACTGTGTAGGGAGCCCATGAACTACATTAACACTAACTCCAGTTTCACTCTAAACAGTAAAGATAATTCAAGACAATATATTTTTCAAATCCGTTGTCTAACTTGGGGATCGGTACCGCATCAGTTATTGTCGTGTCACCACTTGAGCCAATATGCACGTTTCCCTGAATTTAGAGTATAAAAACATAATCTATTCTATTAATGACTAGCCTCCAAATAAAAAGAAACAACCACAATACTGGTAAATAACCATAATATGAGAATTATATAATTCTAATACTGTCATACAATAAATAGTATGCCTTATTTATATGTACTACAATACATATGATATGCTAGTATATCTTCTGTATTTGGAAAATTTCCATTTATAAGATTATTAAAAATCTATTTGTACAAATAAAGGCCTCCGCCATGATAAATGCCTTGTCACCACAAAGACGCCCATGCCATTATTTAAGCACAAATTCTATGTAATTTATGCATACGTTATAGCAATTCAGGAACTAGCAGGAACCAAATATTAGATTTAGGCCATGAAATGAAAATATTTGAGTAACCATGCAGAACTGTGTTATGACTTATACAATTATGTGTATTAGATACCTATGGATGTAATTTTTATAATGTCCATGCATGCTTCAGTGCCCACTCAAGGTTATATACAACTTCCTGTGTCAAATAAATCCTTTCTGTAAGGGGCTTTAGGGCTAAAACTATTAAGTCAGACACAGAGTGGTGTGTATGTGTATCGATTTCTCTATTATCAGCTAAGTGACTAAAGGTCAGAGGCTCAGCTATATTTAAGATGTGTTACTGCATGGTGGCCATCTTGCAATCAATTCAGCGCTACACATACAAAGCAGCACCTCCAGCTCACCTGATAGTAGGGCATGAAGAGTGTGCATACAGCACAGTGTGGCTGCACGGTGGCAGCATGAGCGTTGTACTCCTTCTCATCTGTGAAGCAACTCTTTCTGTTCTGCCATAAGTAGATCAGCGGCTTCGCCCACGCCTCCATCTCTGGCTCCTCCCCTTCGTCCGCGAGGCTTGCTTCAGGGGGCTCTAGGTGTGGGCATATTAACATCAATCACATTCGAGCACGTGGTGCATATTTATTCAGTTTTTTAATATGTGAGTTAGTATAAAAAACAACTTGCTGCTAAATTGCATCAAATCTATCACAGGAGATGGCAAATCTTGTCAGCGCAATGACTAAAATTTATAGAAAGACAAAATAACATCAAATTATTGTCACTGTCGTCATAAAACTTCGCTTTTCAGTTACTGTAATTCCATTGTAAAGAGTGAAGATGGCGGCTGAGTGATTGAACCTTCAACACTAATGTGGAGATGAAGGATGTAAGTGAAGGATGAAATTGCGTGTACATATGAGCCTCCACAGTTGATCATTTAGGGCCCTCCGGCTTGTAAACCATAAAAACAAATGGAGTATCTATCACTACGGTATTTTATTATAATGGCCAGAGAAGTAAATCTTTTTTGCTTAATGTGCACATTGATGTCAGAAGAATCATTTGGGGGGAACATAAAATGTGAAAAATGAGCAGAGGTGAGCAGTGAAATGGTTCAGCGGTTGTAAAAAGCAACACAAAAGCTACCTGACATTGCTTTGGTTTCTTCTTCTGTGTATTTAGACAAAGTCACTTCTGTTTAATTCACAACTGATGTAATTTTCCTCATAGTTTCACTATGTAAACAGAGAAAATGGTATGTGCCATCATGTTGTTGATGTTGAATAATGATTCCTGGTCATCAGAGCCAACTTGTCTTCCGGTTCACTGCCATCCATAAAAGAAAGGTAAATGATCATGGCTTCTGGCTTGGTGCCACCCGCTATGCAACACAAACCATACTGAATGAGAATAGCACTTGGTTTTCACGTCACTGTCAGTCTCTCGTAAAGGCTAAACCTCACTCAATGAACTGTGTTTGAGTCTGTGTGTGTGTGTGTACTGACCATCATCACTGGCAGCCTGATGTTTGACCGCAGTGGGTACAGCCCTGGCAGTGGGTTTCCTGAGTGGGAGACGCCAGCTCTTAGTGGTCCTCTTTACAGACAGAGCAGGGTACTGACATGAATAGGAAGGTGAGTGAGTGCAAATGCATAATTTGTATAGGAGGACTGAAAGACAACTCTTTGATAGAACACTTACAGGACAAACCTCCCCTGGTTCCAAGACTGAGTAATCACACTCAAAGCTACTTGGATCACTTTCCTCCTCATCAGACGAGTCACTGCTGCTTTCCCCATTGGCACTACTTGGGTTGTCGCGCCCCTCAATGTCAGACTCCCCTTCCTCCATATCAGACACCCCATCTTGTTCTTCTTCCATGAGCAGAGGTGAAACACCACCACCACCGCCCACTTCACTGCTTGGAAATTTTTCACCAAACTCCATATCCTCAGCAGCACCGACTGAAGCTAGTGAAGTGGGCTCTAGCTGAGCCCAGGTACGAGGTCCACCATCCCCCTTTTGGCTCTCATGAAGGTCTTCACCTGCGTCGTCCAAATGAGTTACTTCTTTGCACTGGGACTCGGCCCACAAAGTGTAATGTATGGGGTCATGGGTGAAGACGGAAGGTTGATCTGAAGAAACGCTTTGGGTAAGAACAGCAGGGTTCTGTGAGTTGAAGTTATTCCAAATGCTGCTGTGGTCATCTTTGAGTTGTGTGCGTGGGCTACGTGGCGTACAGTAAGGAGGACAGTGGGGTTGCTGTAATTCAGAGTGATTGTGCTGTGGGGACATACCAGTCAAATGAGGGTCAACACTGTTTTGGACTAGCTTGTGAGGCGCTACCGCTGTTAAAATGGAATGCTGTTCTATTTGGGGTTCTACGTTCTCACAAGAGGTGCCAATGTCTCTAAAATTCACCATCACTGTGTGCTTTTTTGCATCAACTTCTGACATGAACTGACTTTCATGGACAACAGCAGATGTTTTGTGAGTGTCACTGCTAGATGGATTACTTTCTAACCTTGAAACTGCTGTGCTTTCTAATCTGCCTGCACAATCCGAATGCCAGTTATTGGCATGTTCTTTACAATGCCGTGAATCACTCTCTTCCTGCTGGGCTTCATGGGAGGATGGACGGCCTGCTGAGGTCTCCCGCTGCAGCACAGGTGCAAAGCGGTGGGTGCACGTGCTTGATTTTGTGGCATCAGTTAGCCCATCCTCAGCTGGTGTGAGAGAGGGCATCTCTTGGGTCAATACTGGCGGTAGAGGGCTGATGCCAAATGTATCTGCTGGCTCTGGGGTGAGGTGGGGCATTTCCACTGCACTCCTTTGTAGCAATGGAGGACAAACATCCTCCTCAGTGTTTTTTAACAGATGGTCCTGTACTAAAGAGGAGGAAAAGACGCACGACGCAGAGGTGTCTACCTCTACTAGTTTCGGCTCTGGGCCTTCCGCTGTAGTGCCTTGCGGATGGATATGTTTTTGGTGAAAAGTGTGTGATTTTTCTGACGCTATGTCAATGCTGCTGTTAGTGTTTGGTTCTGGGCTACTTAAGGGGTTTGAAATCTGAACATCAGACTCAAGAGGACACAAGCACATTCCTGTTTCAGTGGAGGTACTGGAGGAGGTGAGTTCAGCGTTCGCCTTGGGAGGGTCCCTGGTAGAACGGTCCTGAGAAATTAAGAGGTCTTGAGGTTCAGGAGGGCAACACGGCGACTTGTTAATTCCTTTGTGAATTTCAGTTGGCTCTGACCAATCTCCAAGTCTTTCAGGAGACCTATTCTCTGAACGAGAGAGGTGTCGGGTATCACTCTCTGTGTCAGTCTCGGCCTTCAAGTCCTGTTTTGCTGAGGAAGCAGGACTGGACTGAGCTTTTTTGGGATCCGTAGTAGAAAAGCCCAAACTGTTGCTCTCTACTCTGTTTACCTTGACGACACACATCTGCCTACAGCGACCTGTGGATGAATAACAGGTTGAATATCAAACTTTTAAATATATTTTGGTATAAATAAATGGCGTTTTACCAGGAAGCTGAAAAGAGTTTTGACAGTGTTTCGTCTTCCTTCCTCCACTTTTCTCATCCTCCTCTTCTGACCTTTCTGACAGACAGGCTGTTTCCCCGACAGACCGTCGCAGTTTGGACCCAGGTGGACCACAAAGGCCTTTCCTCTTGCTGCTGCACAAAGAACTGTCATCCAGGGCAACAGGCTCCCCCGTAGTTCTGAGACGCTTTGAACGCATTCGAAAGTGGCAGCTGCTGTATGAGAAATGAAAACAATAAAACATAACAATTCAACGCAGACACCGTTCCTACATTTAAATGAATATAATTGTCCGCTGCAATCCAACAAAATAACACAACTACTAGAATAGAAGAACAACACCTTTTACTGGAGGATTTTGTCCTGCAGCGCCTCTGCAACCAACTCTGCAGCTCAGGTGTTGTACTGGGAGTGGCTCGTGTGTGGTCAATGGTTGTTGAATCTTTGCCCAGCATCCAGCTGGCATAGCGGTCTGGCTGAAAACGCTTTACAAATGGCTCCATGGATATTTTGACCATATCTTTACTGCAAGTACACTACAATAGGAAAAAAACAGGGAATTTGACAATTATGTTAAACTAGCATATTTGTTTCAATAAATATTCATTTAAATAAAATGACAGGTGCATAAACACACTATACTCCCAAGAGTCACCAAGTGCTCTGTGCAGCTGAAAAAAAATCACTTCCAGCTATTATAAGAGGAAATAATCATTTTGAAACATGAAGCATAAAAAGTTCAAAACAGTTGATTGGTACCTGTCTGGCATTTTTGCCATAGTCGATCCAGCGTACAGTTGCAAAGTTTGTCGACTCAGCGCAGTTGAAACCATGATTGAAGCCAGCGTGGTATCCATAAGGGAAGGTGACCATGAACTCTCCAGCCTCCTGCGTGATCTGAAAGTTTGAGAAAGAGAGGATATAAGAAAACACAGATCAGTGTCTTTTTAATGACAAATGAAAGAAGAGAAATGCATGATGGGAAAAAAAAGACACTGCATGCATTCTTTCAAAATATGTGTGGGATGGAAATCCGTTTTCTTAAAGTTCATACATAATACAAATTGACACAATAATACAAATAAATAAATAATACACATTCAATGTCAAGACAAGGAGCACAGAGTGCATTGTTTCGACAAAGGAGGTAAAGCCCACCTTATCAAAAGGAATGCCATACTTCTTCAGCACAGAGGGCGAGATTAGAGTCATCTTGTGACGGAGAAAAGCCTCACATCCTTTGAAGCTATTAGGAAAGAAACCTGATAAAACACATGAAACAATTAAAAGTAGAATTCCCTAAAAGACTGTTTTACCACTTAAAATTGTTTTTAAACAATTGGGTTACATCAAAGTAGTAGTAATAGCATTCCAATTACCGGTAGTATTTTTCTTTTATGTACATATTAAAACTGTTCTTCAATGTTTACTTCCCCAACTTGATTTATATAGACCATACATTTGAAATGACAGTTTACCAGTAGCTAAGCGTTCCAGTCTTTTCCCATGCTCCGGGGGAATGGCATACCTATTAGGCAAAAGAGAGACATTAAGGCACTATTAAATCACTTTAGAAGGAAGAGCTAGTATTATATCTTGCGTGTGGCTCAAGCAGCTAACCCAAGACTGCCATCTAGTGGAAAGTTAATGAATACATGCGGGAACAATTAGCCTGGTTGCTGTTTAGGGTTCCCTGAATGCATAACGTTACCCCCCTTTTAGATGCGTGGGATATCCATCATTATATCCCTTGTAAGCTTAACAGAACAGTGAGTGACAAGGGGAGAAGCTGAGGTGACCTCAGGAAAGGAATCATAGGTAGGTGGTGTAAAGGATTCTGCACTGGTGAGAGCATATTTCTTTAAGCTGCTTCCATCCAGGGATGATGCAGTGTATCTCCCTCTGTGTGTGTGTGTGTGTGTGTGTGTATCACTGTCTGGCTGTGACACTGATCCCTGCAGGGTTGGAGAGCCTACCCTGCTCTAATGAGAAGAACTTCCTCCCAGGCACAGACAGAGAAATGGAGCAAACAATGCTGACAAAGACTTTTTTTTCCCCCTCTACCACCTACAATCCTGTTCTTTGACTTGATCATTTTAAACTTTGCTTCTTTAAACCCTGCTTCTCCTATTAATCATACACCCATGCATTCTTTTCTCTCTGAACTTACATCATCAAAAATGTAATAAGGCACTGACTTGTTGTTAGACTATTTGGAATTATTATACTAATACAACTTTAGGCACACCTGCAAAATCTAATAAAATTGTTTCAAAATGTATTGTTGTGCATTAATTGTATAAAACAATGAGTCGGGAAAAGCTACTACCCATACAGTACTTGCAAAGACCGAAGGGATACCATAGATACTCCAACTAATGCCTCTATTCAATTGACCACCAAGTCACCTATAGTTACTAGGTGCTGGGTCAAAAAAAGCACCTAACCTCCAACATCTATATTTAGCACCCGTCTGTACTCAACCACCTGATGTACTCCCCCCCCACCAAATAGCTATTTTACATTTGAAGCATCTTGAGTTGTCAGCATCCTGCAGCTTTATCTACCTCTGCAGGGGCTTCGAAATGCCGGCTGCACTACTCAGCTGTTTGTTGTGAAACTCATGCATCTTACAATGAACTGATTAGCAGTATTATTGCTGACTGGCCTAACGGAGTCATACATACAGTATGTGGAGTGATAAGTTACGCTCACTGCACTTAGGAGGGACAATTTCACTTAAAAGAAGGAGGTGAATTTAGGCATCGTAAAACGCTCAGTGTCAAAGTGGAGGTACTGTATCAACCCACTGGCTGCATGCCCGGTCCAACCTCCTAAAACGCAGCAACTGTCAACAAGCATAAAGATGGTATTCTTGAACATATGAAAGGATCTTCTACTTTGAAAAAGATGATGATAACTAAGCAGTGTCATGGGTCTCATTATAACCTCCTCCTCCCGGTAAGCGCTGTTCTGTGTACAGTGACATGTGTTAAGCTAAGACTTAAAATAAAACTCAGTTTACAAAGTGGTAGGAACAAGTCATTCAAAGACTGAGGAACACGTTTATAAAACTTTTTCCCATTTCAAGTTTATAAACTAATCACCTGCTTGTAATTAGCACTCCATCATCTTTGCAGTTCAGGTAATTACGCATTTAAGGTAAATTAAAATATCGACGTGGCTGCCCGGTGGACGAGTGGTTAGCACGCAGGCATCACAGCCAGGAGACCTGAGTTCAATTCCACCCTCGGCCATCTCTGTGTGGAGTTTGCATGTTCTCCTACGGTTTCCTCCCACATTCCAAAAACATGCTAGTTTAATTGGTGACTCCAAATTGTCCATAGGTATGAATGTGAGTGTGAATGGTTGTTTGTCTATATGTGCCCTGTGATTGGCTGGCGACCAGTCCAGGGTGTACCCCGCCTCTCACCCGAAGACAGCTAGGATATGCTCCAGCACCCCTCGCGACCCTTGTGAGGATAAGCGGTAGAAAATGAAGGAAAATTGATGAATAAAATATCAACTTGGACTGATTAATAAACCACAATGCCACCTCATAACCAATGTAATTTCCTTTTACTTGTTCCACTGGTCTTACAAAAACAAATGTTATACAACAGCAGTCATCTGATCAATAGTTATTGTGTTTTATTAGTTTAATCTAAACTACAATTGCTGGTCTCTTTATTTTGACTAAAAGCTTTCCTTGAATGCAATGACTTTAGTGTATTTACGTCCAATGTGTACCCAGAATTGTAATGCAAGTCCAATAACTGCCTTGACTGGTCAATAATGAAAACAAGCACTGTGACTCGCCCTGGGCTAAGTCAGTATGTGTGAAGATTTAAGTGGGGAACAAGTTGTTGTGAAGGTTGGAATTATATTCACCTTTTTGGAAAAGGGTTGTTGGTAAAATATATTTGTGGTATTTTTACAGAGAGGGATATGAAAAAAAGTGTTTGATTTTCCATCCCCTGCACATAAACAGCCATACTTACCAGGATTTGGGCTCGCCAAAGTGAAGGTAGTTGATGCTGTAGAGGTCCATATCCTCTGTGTGCCAGGAGAAGGTGGTTTTCCACATGCCAAAGTACAGATATGGAGTGTTGACGCCTTGAATAGACACACCACAGTCCTCTTCAATTACGTCCAAGATAGAGTTCAGGTGGCCAATGTTCCATTCCTCCACATCCTACATGATCAAAACACAGTGAGACTGGCATTGGAAATTGAACATACAAAAGGTATTAATAAATATTATAAATAACGGTTATAAATATATTGCCTCCTACAACGGAGCCTAATGCTGTTTAGGTTGTAAAATTGGCAATAAAAAAAATAAAATACTTGGGAACGATGTGCTCCTTAAAATTGTATGAAACATCAGAGTTCGAACTGTTGCATTAAGCAAGACTTTGGCAAGGAGCAACAAGGAGCAACAAATATGCAGTATTTTAAAGTGGACAAGGCGACAGAAGGAAAAGAAGTCTACCTCATCGTAGAGGCTGCCGCCAACATCAGCACCATATATAGGTGAAACAAAAGTGAGGTTCTTCCAGTATTTACGCTCCAGATCTTCATAGTTTAAGTAGCGAGGTGTGCAGTACCTGTGGAGTTAAAAGAACACAGCTTTGTGAACCTGGACCATGTATAGTTACCGACTCATGATGTCAGTGTTTTCCAACTTTTCTTCTCAAAAAACAAACACCCCTGGTGTAAAGGAAGAAATGCCTGTCACAGGGCATGTAATATAAATTGCCATATACTGTATATGGTATTGTTGAATGAAAAGGATGCACCACCAAATGTATGATTATTGGAAAGGGACAATATTTTTCTTTGTCTTCATAAATTAAAAGTTGGTGAAATGTACATTCACCAATCAAAAATGTCTTGAATATGTAGAATTATTAACATTATTAGCGCTTATTGAGATAAAGTATGAAGTACTGTATAATAATGTACGCATACAATTGTTTCTACTGTACTGTACTCACATGTCACTGTTAGCCAGTCGCCTGAACTCCTGCACACTGAGTGGCTTCTTTTGAATATTGTACTGAGTGAAGAGCCCGGACTGCCCGGCCACCATCTGCTGGATGGGAGCATCGATCATCAAGTCGTCTATGTCGTCATAGGTACGGCGAGGTTTCCAGCCTTTTGGAGGAATAACCTGAGGAACAGAAGAGAGGAATAAGGTACTGTTGATTCCAGGAAAACTACAGGCGCAGACAAAGTAGAGCTTTCCTACCTTAGCCAGACCTGCACGATGTGCGCCCTGAGATTCCATATAAACTAGGTATTTGTTGAAGTCCTTGAACTCCTCCATGGTCGGCCTGAAGGTCATGATCTTGCAGGTGGGGTTTGCAGGGGTGGACACCTCTGCTTCCGCCATCCTGTCGCCTCATCAGATGGAGCCTGGAAAACAAGAATGATAAAAATGAAAGAACACCTTAATATGCTTATATAGGCGTGACTGAAACCCTCAAGCAGCACATTGTCCTGAGGAAAAAGAAAAAGAAAAGTTTATTTTTCTATTTAAATATTAAATGTTGTGTTATTCAATCAAGAGACTTGTGTTTACTTTACGTCATTTATTGTCAAGCTTGTCGTGCTGCTCAATTTCGTCCAGGTCATTCTGTCTCTTTCTAGTGAATACCACACTACCGGCATACAACTACCATTCATTTTCTACCAGTTATCCTCACGAGGGTCGCAGGCGTACTGAAGCCTATCCCAGCTGTCTTCGGGCAAGAGGCAGAGTACACCCTGGACTGCCAATCACAGGGCACAAATAGACAAACAACCAGTCACACTCACATTCATACCTATGGACAATTTGGAGTCACCAATTAACCTAGCATGTTTTTAGAATGTGGGAGGAAACCGGAATACCCGGAGAAAACTCACACATGCACGGGGAGAACATGCTAACTCCTCACAGAGATGGCCCAGGGTGGAAGTGAACTCGGGTCTCCTAGCTGTGTGGCCTGCATGCTAACCACTTGTCTGCCGTGCAGCCACTGAATAAATATGTATTAAATATGTATTTTGGCCAAACCTTTCATAAAAGAAAGAGTCAAAAGGCAAGATGAATGTTTAGAGAGAAGCATGTTTACTTCTCATTTAATTGGGTCAGATTGGAAACATTATGCTCCGCAACAGGAGTTGGGCATCTTATACAGCAACATACCAGAGTGAATGCAAATGTTCATCAGAAACTTATTTAACCACATGTGGTTCCTTACTTGCGTTCATCACCCAATCAGCCAGCAATTTTAATGAAGGACAATGTCCCCCTGTCACACAATGTCCCCTGTCACACAACATAACAGGTGAAGCAGTTCATAGAAAATGAAAACTCTGGATAATGAAAGTGCCAGCCCAGAGTGCCCAATAGAAAGCCAATAGAAAATCTCTGAAAAATATTTGGTGACAAAGCTATTGAAATGCTTAATTTAGGCCAAAAATACTTAACATTAAACATGTAATTCATATTAAACAACATGAAATATGCACATATCTTAACTAATAACAGATCATATTCAATAAATAGCACTATTTATTAATTAACATATTGTTTAAAAACCGTGATAGTGAAACCCCAAAATTCAATCCATACAGTGATGAGGAAAAACTGTATTGATATATTATTTAATTTGTGCGTATCAAGTTAATATATATATACACGCATATACACATACTGTATACACACACGTAAGCGAGCTTTCACAGCTTGTACTTCACGTTTTGACCACCAGGTGGAGGTAGAGATGCCCATAAAATAAATTTGATGCCACACGATCCTTTCACGATGCCAAGGAGGACTCTTCTAGATTTGTCTCATGGGCCCATCCCACTCCCAAATCTGACTTGACTTCCCGAACAAACAAAGAAACACAATGCCCACATTGCAACCTGTGTGATTTTAAACCGTATGCGGATTCGTGTCGCGCCGTAATGGCGTGAGACGTGATTATGTAACACACCTACAAGCTAATCCAAGATGTTATTTGAGAAAGAACAACTGATTTTTATACTTTTGGTTTAGATCACTCGCCATTGTACAGTTCATTACTAAAAAAAAACAGTTAACTTGCGTTAGTCGACACGCCTCTCATGAAAATAGAAGACAAATTGTAGATAAGACATTAATGGCTTCTGTCACAAAACTTGGCTTTTAACATTGCATGAACGTGAGCGACACGGCTCATCATTGTTGTCTAGCTGACTAGCGTACGTTTTGTTGTGATGCTAAGTAATGGCCGAGCAAATAGCTCTGCTCGCTAGCTCATTACATAGACGTTGGCTTCGCTTTAAATATGCGTTTACTGAAGATTACTCAACAGTGTTGCGGTGGCTGTTAAAGACGATCTCTTTAAAAAAACACAGCTAACTACTTAGCTAGCCACTCATGTTGCTAACTTCTGAATACACACTGGATTTAAATGTCCCACGCAAGGTGGCTACATAAACAGGCCCACAACAACCACTATCGGTGTGGTTAAGTGCATTGCAAGTGATTTCGTTTTAAATCACCGGTGTATAAATACTTGCGCAGTCCAGTCGTGAATAAATAAACAAAATGCAATTTGCCCACTGGCATTAGCCAACTTATCTAGCTTGCAATGCTAGGTATTAGCTGTTGATGGAAGCGCAGGGAAATGCACAAGCCTGTGGAACTGTCTGCCTGAAAAGACCATGCAGAATAATTACAAGTGTGGAATATTTTGAGTTTCGAAAACAAACGATGCATTACCTTGATTTAGAAAGAATGAGTCGTGTTGTTGTTATCCCTTTCCTTCCTTGTCCGGGCCAGCTGATTCACATAACTGCTGCTGGTACTGGTGCTGCTCGTCCACGATGTCCCGTGTTACGTCGACGTGACTACAGAGAAACGCAGACCCCTCTCGGGAGCGCGCATAAAGACGAATCTGGAATTAAATGGTTTGGATTTCTTCAACACAATCAAATTATTCAATTGATCTGTTTTTAAAGCCACGCATCAGATAGTAGTCAGTAGTTAAAGTTGAGGTTTTTATGCACAACCTTAATATAACACTACATGTGATGTAAACTTCTTTACATTGTAAATATGATTTGTTTTACCCTTGTTCCTCTCACCAAAACAGTAGGATGATGGGTGGAAAAAAACACAATATCTGCATTTACTCAAAATAAATAAACACATTTTTTCACCAAAACAAAAACTATAGTGCGATATTTTTTCACACAAGATGAATGAGTATCAAATGAGGATATATCAAATATTATGGGTGTCACAAGACACTCAATTCACGAGACAAGACGAGATTTTAACATTACTTTTCAGAAAAGTACAATGAAAAATGTTTTATTTGTTAAAATATGACAATATATCGCAATGTACTAATTTAATTGTTATACTGTCTTCTACACTTTGTGTATAAATATGTCTTCATATATACAGATAATAATGTTCACTTTTGAATACATGCATATGTGTGTATTTTATTTTATTTGCGCACCGGTAGTGTTGTTGTGGGTGCAGTGACACTCGATGATCTCTAGGGGTCACTAATGACTCCATGCAAACATGGCTGCCCAGGATGAACTCAGTAAGTTTCTGTCTCCCTTAACAGTGATACACATCTCCTGTTATTTATATTCTAGGCTTTTCTAACAAGTGTGTAAGTGTTAAAACGTTTCACGATAGCCTCCGGTGTATTGAATTTGATTCAAATAGCAGCAGGTGTAAAGATAAAGGCAAAACTATTCGTTTGCTAATTAGCCCTAGCTAGCTTACTGTCGTCACAAGGCCGTTTGCCCAGTCATGGTCAAACTGAACGAGCAACAAACATCCATTAAGGAAGGCAATGGAGAGTGGCTTTAACGAATGACAGTATGTGACCCTCGGGATTACATTTCCACGGTGTCGCGTTTGTAAGCTTTGACATTTATAAGAGAAAATGGGGGGATTGAGTGGTTAGTTTGAGATGTAGCTTGTCGGCGAGCTACGTCAAGCAAGCAATAACAGGCTGTGAAATGGCTTTAGACATATACAGTACAGCAGATTATATCACCAAAATGATAACACAAACGTGATTCCAGTGGTGAAGTTGTGGCATACCTAACTGGCTTGTTGGTTTTTATTTTTATTCGGATGAATCTGCAAACCCTTTTTTATGCATGTGGGTGGTAGCACCCAGTTGCTCATGGAAGTGGTGTGCTGATGTCAAGTGAATATGATCCCCTTACTTTTCTGATGACTAGATCTAGAAAATGAGTTCTAATGTTTTTATTTTTTTTATTTTTTTGACAGATCAACTGGAGCGCGTATTCCTGCGCCTGGGCCATGCAGAAACGGATGATCAGCTTCAGGATATCATCTCCAAGTTTCTTCCCCCTGTTCTCCTTAAACTCTCAAGTGTGCAAGAGGGTGTGCGGAAAAAAGTAAGACCGCCTTCCCCAGAAATATTCACATAAACGCATCTTTTCATTATATTTATGCAGATGTCATTGTCTAATACAGATAAAGGCAAGACTCTGTTTTGCAAAGTTTGAGCCACTTATAACCTTGACATTTTATATTTGATCCTCACGTAGCCCATGGATGGACCCCTGCTTAGTCAGTGGAGTGCATGCTAAAACAGTCCAAATCTCAATGAGCAACACGTTGTAGACATCATAATACCTTTTTCATATGCCGTAAGTTTAGTAGAGTCAATACACATTGATTACATTCAGTGTCTCTCATGCTAGGTAATGGAGCTTCTGGTCCACTTAAACAAGAGGATAAAAAGTCGACCTAAGATTCAGCTACCAGTAGAAACTCTATTGGTTCAGTACCAAGACCCTGCAGCAGCCTCCTTTGTGACGAATTTTACCATTATTTACATCAAAATGGGCTACCCACGCCTAGAGGTTGGAAAGCAATGCGAGTTGGCGCCCACTCTGCTGACTGCAATGGAAGGCAAGCCTCAACCGCAGCAGGACAGGTAAGGGGGACCTTCCGTTTGTAATGCTTTCTTGATGCAGTGGAACCTCTAAGATCAAACACAGGGCATAGCTTGACCTTCTTTTGTTGTCCAGTGTCAGGCCATTGCACCGACACGCTTAAATAATCGGATAGATGCTTGACAGGTTCACACCAACAGGTACTACCATCTTATGGAGGTAACATAAATCAGGGGATTTCTTATCTTCCTGTGATGCTGTTTTTTAGACCACACACCCAGCAATCATAGGTGATTCAGTGTTTTGAATTGAATTAAGCATTCACAGTATTTCCACCTTAGAGGTTCAGCTGTATATGCATGAACTTATCCACCTTCATGAAATGCACCACTTGGGTTAGTCCTTTTAGTTGACCTGAACCTTTTTTCCTTTCCTCTTTTGACTGAATTATTATTTTGCATCTCTTCTCCATCCTCTCTTAGCCTAATGCACCTGCTGATTCCTACTCTTTACCATATGAAATATCCAGCAGAGGTCTCAAAGATCGCATCTCCTTTTAACTTAACTGAGCGGCCAAAGACAATACAGCTCCTGCTAGAGTTCATGTTGGACGTCTTGCTGATGCCTTATGGGTGAGTTGGGGCTCAGACTTTTGAAATGTGGTATATTAATTCTCCTCCTTTTGTAATCCTTTAGTAAATTACCAACACCATGGACTTATGTCCTTAGGTTTGTGCTGAATGAATCTCCCACTCGCCCTGCACCCTCCTCCTCCCAGGGAGGTTCTGCTGATGGGTCATCGGGTTCATCTGCGCAGAGTCTTCCCCAGGCTCCCCCAGGGATGAATATTTACGCTGCTAAGAGGGTCATTGGTGAGGCCCAGTGGACTTCGGAGCAGCTAGAGCAGGTACAGTTGTTGTGCAAGGGCATGATGCTCATCTTTTGTACAAGGCTTCATTGTGTGTTTGGCCACTATAGTGTAAGCTGGGCATAGTGAAGTTTATTGAGGCAAAGCAAGTGCCAGAAGTGGAAACGGTCGTTCACCTGGTGGTGGCGTCCAGCGACACGCGACATAGTGTGGCGACTGCTGCTGATCTGGAACTGAAGAGCAAACAGAGGTTGGTCTAAGAGTCCAGATTTGCATTTTTAAGCCACAAATATGGATTAATAGCCTGGATCGTTCTGACACAATTCTGCACATCTGCTGAGTGTTTTTGTGCTTGTTTTGCTTTCTTCCAGCATTATTGATTGGAACAATCCCTTGATAATCAACAAAATGTACAAAGTGTACTTGGGGGATGTTCCTCTCAAAACTAAGGTTTGTAAATTCACTGCTACGCTTGCCAGAGATAATTCTGCATAAACCTAATACGCTGACATGTTTTCCAGGGTGGCACTGTGAAGCATGAGCTCAAACACGAACCTGTGAGCACGAGAGTCAAGTTAAAGATCCTGCCGCATCTTTTACGCTCACGCCTTGCTGCAGAGTGTTTCCCAGCTAATATCCAGGTGGGTTAAGATATGCCTTTATTCGTCCCTCAGTGGGGAAATTTGTAAGCAGGGTTGTAATGAGGAACTCTAGCGAAGTTGGATTTTGTTTTGCATACAATTCTTCTCCATCTACCTCCCTTTTCCTATCTTTTATAGGTTGTATATGATGGTTTGTTTGGAGCCAACACCAATAACAAACTACTGTCTCTCACGTTGCAGTTTGTCCATCACATCTGCATGGTGTAAGAAACACACTCCTCTGTTATGTCACATTATGTTTATTGTAATTTTATTTACGAATTTGCAAATTGAAACTTTTAAATGTGCCTTTTGTTGCAGGTGCCCTGATACTAATAAGCCCTTAGGACTGATGCTGCTGAATGGACTTACTAAGCTTATTAATGAATACAAAGAGGTAAAACCATATGCAGATACATTCACTGAGAAGCCTCTTTCACGCATGGCCCTCTTCCACTATAGCAAATGTTTGTGCTAGTGCCGGGTTAGGTCGGAGACAGTCAAGGTGGTCCTAGGTGACTCTGGCTGTAAACTGATGCAAAATGCAAAAATAGTCAGGCCAGCTTCCTTCCCCCATTCAATGTCAATATAGGTTTGTGTGGAATGGTGCATTTTCCTGTATTACGTTTTTACTCCTTCTAAAGTACATGCAATGTTTTTGGCAGGATCCTAAATTACTTTGTGTTGCATATTCTGCCGTTGGGAAGCTTTCAAGGTATGTTTTGCATATTTTGATTCATATTTAAACTGAAACTTATTTTATCAACATGGTTTGCAATTTTACAATTGTTTGGTTTTTTTCTAGCCGTATGCCGCAGCTCTTCACAAAGGATATTGCTCTTGTGCAGCAGTTTTTTGAGTCCATGTGCAAGGTGGGTCAGAGTTTAATCATACTACCCAACGATGCAAAGGGCAGCACAACGTGGTGTGTAGGTGTATGACTTGTTTGCTTTTATTTTTCAGGAGGAGCCTGATGTTCGCCTTGCCATCCAGGAGGCTTTGTCTATGATGGTTGGAGCATATGCCAACCTCCAGGGGGCACTACTGAACCTGATGGAGGCCTTAGTGGCTGCATATATTGTGAAGGTGAGTTCATCACATATCGTTGTTACACTCTGACCCCCTCTGTGGTGGCTCACAAAAAGCCAAAGAAAAAGCAAAAAACCTGAGATTTGCTGACATTTTGTGGTGTCATGCATGATGATGATTTGACTTTTGAGGTATGATTTTCCCACTGCATTTTTGTCAAAAACCAAACTGTATTACCACTGGGGCATTTGACTTTGATTTCACTGTCTGCGTTTAGCTGTGGACCACCCGGGGTGCACGTTGCCTCCCGCCCACGACCCTAGGGAGGACAAGCGGCATAGAAGATGGATAGATTCCACTGTAGTGTTAATAAACAGATATTTTTCTTGGTTATTGTTCTAAAGCCCGAGGTCCAAGTTCGCCAGGTTGCCATGAAGTTTGCCAGCACAGTGTTTGCTCCTGATCATGTGCCATCAAGATACCTGCTGCTGCTTGCTGCTGGGGACCCGTAAGACCCAAATACCTTCAGTCAAACCATACTGACATATTGTCATATCATAAATTCAATGTATTTCAGACTAAAGACATTTTTGCTATCTACATTGTGTTTCAGGCGTGATGAGGTGTGTGGGGAGGCTCAGAGAGTATTGCGGACATTTTCAACTAAGAGTTCAGAGAAGGACGGACCCAAGCCGATACCTTCCTTTCCCGAGATGGTGGCCTACATCCAGGAGAAGGTGAATCTCTGCACATCTATTTTCTTATTTTTCCATATTGTCTAAAAATTGGCATTTTCCCATTGTTTTCATCATCAGGCATCTCAGAGAATCAAGACTCCAGCAAAATACGTTGTTGGAACCTCCGCTATTCCTTTCAACCCATCTGCCTTTGGAGAGGTAAATGTCCTCTGAGCGCTACTCTTGGCTATGACTTCTACTGCAATATGTTGCCTTTTCTCCCCAGATTGTGCTCTACCTCAGGATGTGTTTGGTGTACACCGCCGGAGCCACGCCACAGTCCACTCAACTTGTAGACATGCAGGATGATGCACCAGCCATCGGCCGCTATGTGGAAGTTCTGTTGTCTTCTGAGCCTCATGCTTCAGGGTCTAAGGGCACTGAAACCAATCCTGTTTATGTCTACATGGATCTGCTGCAACAGCTGCTGTCTGCTGTAGGAGGTAACAGCATGCACGTTTAAGTTACCAAGTCCCGAAATAAGAGCCATGCAATGTGTCTGTATTACATATTGTTATGCTTGATCTCTTCACAGGAATCCCTGTAATGTACTGTCTCCTGGAGGTGGTGTCTGTCTGCCCAGAAAAACTGGCTCCCAAATTTGCTGATAAAATTGACTGGATTAAGGTGACTCGAGGTCTCCACTCATTCATGAAACATTTGTTCTGATATGCATGCACAGCTCCCAATGCATCTAGCTTGTAACACACCTTTTTCTTACCAGAGTCTGATGAACACAAACAAAGAGGACATGAGGGAGCTTGCTGCTCAGTTGTATGCTGTGGTGGTGTCCACCATGACAGGCAATGAGCTTCAGGCTGCCGTGCACAACCTGGTCAAAATCACCAAAGACAACCGCGTAAGCCACCTTTATATTATAATATATAATATATATATTTGACGTCATCTATGCCTAACTGTGTTTGGGTTTTGTCTCAGAGCCCTGAGACCCAGCATGGTGCCGTCTTGGCTCTGGGCTACATGGTGGGAAGGTACATGAACAAAACAAAAACTGCCGCATACAGTACACTTGCCTGCAATGTGGAGAAGAGCATCACATCTCAAGAAGATGATGACGTTGTTGCTATGGCTACAAAAACAATTGGTATGCATATTTTGTATTATGCTTGAGTAGAACAAAAATGTAGCAGTATTTTGTTTCCTTCCTGGCTCTTATAAAGAAGGCTTCGTGTTCCAATTCAGGTTCTTTCCTGGACAGCAGTAGTGGACTGTTGGCAGTAGCAGCATGTACAGCTCTTGGAGAAATTGGTCGGAATGGCCTCCTGCTGATCCCTTCAGAGGGTGAAGGCCTCACTAAATTATCCATTGTAGAAAACCTGCTTGCTCGCATCCCTTCTGGCAAAGAGAGTGCAAAGGTAAAATGGTTTTTTTTTTTAAATAGCAGTAGAAGCTACTCTTAAATAGAAAACCCAACATAAAAATACTATAAGTTCTTCAGGTGAGCATCAGTGACTTTTCCTCACCTTGCTTGTGTGCATTTTCCCATGTACTTGATATAGACAAAGGAGCGCTCAATCCAGACCTTGGGCTATTTACCAGTAGGAGATGGTGACTTCCCCCATCAGAAAAAGCTGTTACAGGGACTCATGGACTCAGTCGAGGTGTGCCACAATATTGTTGTTACTGTGTGTTTAGACACATTGGGATCACTTATGTTAAATTGTATAAAACAAGCACTTGTCACAATGATCCTAACAAGTTACATTTTTGTCGTTCCCCTCTGTTTATTTTCAAAGGCCAAACAAGTGGAGTTGCAGTTCACAGTGGGTGAGGCCATTACCAATGCTGCTTTAGGCACCAGCTCTGGAGCTATAAGAGATCCATGGACCTGCACTGAAGACCAGTACAGCCCACCACTAAGTAAGAAGTGTAGTTTAGACATACATTGTCGCTTAGAGCTTTGTTTAAAAAGCCATTTATACACGCCTGAACAAACATTTTAAGATTATGGGACTACTATTAGCCTATTTTTGTTATTTGGTTGTTTACAATAAATAGTTTACTCAAGTTTGTTTTGTCTCACTCCCATTTCTTATTTTTGCATTTTGAAATTCTACTTATGAACTCTTTAAGATCTAACAGTGGAAAAAATTTCATTCTTGTCTTAAAATTTTCATCAGCATATATACAAGTTAAAATTTCTGTATTTTCAACAGTGTATAAGTTGGGCTAAATATGATGTCCTTTATTTCTATGAAGTAATGACATTTTCTTGTGGATTCAATGTCATTAAGTAATTCGGTTTCATTTTTGTTGTTATTAGTCAATAGTCATTGTTTTGCAGAACAATGTCCAAGGCACATATCATAAACATATCAGTATCATAAATAATGCTCTTTGGGATATAGTGTGGACATCTACAGCCATTGCTCATCTGTGTCAAGCAATTTGCACATTGACAGTTAGTGACTAATGTAAACATGCAAAATGCATTCTTTCATTGCCAGATTTGAAAAACAATGATGTGGTTCCTTGGGTCCTCAACTCAGTCTTGTCCAAGTACATACCCAGCCAGAACCCTCATATCCGACAGGCAGCATGCATCTGGCTTCTCTCCCTAGTTAAGAAGCTCAGCCAACACAAGGAAATCAAGGTATTCTTTGGTTATTTAAGTGCATGGGCTGCATCACGTTATTTTTTCTACCAAGCATTGCTCCATGTTTTCTCTTATTATCTTGCAGTCCAATTTGAAGGAGATCCAAGTGGCATTCATCTCTGTTCTTTCAGATGCAGATGGTAAGAGACATTGTCCAAATTGTAACTCAACACCGGTCTAGGATTGTTGCAACATTACAAACAACAAATCTTTTTTGTGAATAAGAATTGAGTCAGGATGTGGCATCGAAAGGCCTTGGTCTGGTCTACGAGATGGGTGGAGAGGGTGACCAGCAGGAACTAGTGTCCACCCTGGTGGAAACACTCATGACTGGCAAAAGGTGAAGTGATTAACATGAAGATAGATCGAGATCTCTAACATTAATGCAACATAATTTCCACACAGAATAAAACACGCTGTCTCTGAAGAGACAGAGGTGTTCCAAGGAGATGGTTTGGGCAAAACGCCTGATGGGTAAGTACGTAATCTACTGTTTCTGTTCATGTATTGAGGCGTATGTTGATCGTCTCACATTGCCAACAGCCATAGCCTGTCCACATACAAGGAGCTCTGCTCTCTGGCCAGTGACCTGAACCAGCCTGATCTTGTCTATAAATTCATGAACTTGGCAAACCATCACGCCATGTGGAACTCCCGAAAGGTCTCTGTCGCCACTGCAAATAACCACAATGATGAATATATTTGTAAATGACTGCTAATGACAATGTCATTCCAAACAGAGCGGTATTTTATCTTGTGATCTTTCAATCCCAACATGAGTTCTCCTTCTGTTCAGGGTGCTGCATTTGGCTTCCATATGATTGCAGCCAAGGCCGGGGAGCAGCTGGCTCCATTTCTCCCACAGCTGGTGCCACGGCTTTACCGCTACCAGTTTGACCCCAACCTGAGTATTCGTCAGGCCATGACCAGCATCTGGGATGCCTTGGTCACTGATAAGACTCTGGTAGGAGATGCACCGTGCCCATCCAAATAAAAACAAAAGCATGTGTATATTAACATTTGTATTTATTGTGGTGGGGTTCAGGTGGACAAGTACCTGAAGGAGATCTTGCACGATGTCATTTCCAACCTCACCAGCACCGCCTGGAGAGTCCGTGAGTCCAGGTAAAAACCGAAATGTGAAGCATGTGAGATTAAGACGAAGATGTCTTCAATTTAGCCATCAACTATTGAAAGAAATGTGTGGTGATAAATGTGAATCCTTCCAGCTGTCTGGCTCTCAATGACCTGATTCGAGGACGCCAAGCTGATGACCTCATCGACCACTTAGCTGAAATGTGGGAGACCCTGTTCAGAGTTCTTGACGACATCAAGGTGAGCCCCAATAGATGTGAATTTTAGTAGAAAGACACAAGGTGACCCTGCTGGAGGATGAAAATGTATTGTGCACCGCAGAAATATCACTATTTACAAATACATACATGAATACATTTATGAATACATATCTTTTTTTCTGAACTTGCTATTTATTGTCTTTGAGGAATCTGTGAGGAAGGCTGCAGATATAACGCTGAAAACTCTCAGTAAGGTAAAGTTTACAGTCATTCCTGAATTGAATGTTCATGTTTATAAAAAAAAAATTCAGTTAAAATTAAACAAGCATCACTCCCCTCTATACAGGTGTGCACTCGTATGTGTGAGTCTACTGGTTCTACAGCTCAGAGAACTGTGGCGGCACTGCTGCCCACCTTGCTGGAGAAGGGCATTGTTAGCAATGTCTCTGAGGTTCGCTCGCTCAGGTACTGTCACCGAGTTTTTGTGTTGATGTTGTGGTGGTGGTGTCTTTAATTCTTTAATTTCTAAATATTGGAGAAAACCCACGCACGCACAGGAGAACATGAACTCCACACAGAGATGCCCAAGCGGAGAATTGATGCCCAATGCTATTTTAAAATTGGTGTTTTCTTTTTGTGTCAGCATCCAGACGCTGGTGAAGATCAGTAAGACAGCTGGTGCCCGACTAAAGCCCCACGCTTCCCGACTCATTCCAGCCTTGCTAGAGGCTCTCAGCACCTTGGAGCCTCAGGTCCTCAACTACCTCAGCTTAAGAGCCACAGAGCAGGAGAAGAGTGCCATGGATGCTGCCAGGCTCAGCGCTGCCAAGTCCTCTCCAATGATGGAAACCATTAATATGGTAGTAGAATATATTAATCACAGTGTTTTTGTTTTCTACATGAGTTAACCATTTTTGTTTGTTTTTTGTTCAGTGTCTGCAGCACGTCGATATTGCAGTTCTGCGGGAGCTGGTTCCAAGGCTTTGTGAGCTGCTGAAGAGTGGAGTTGGTCTGGGCACCAAGGTAGAAACACTCAGCTGACTGACTAAGACTATGTCCACATAAATATGGACATTTTAAAGAAAAAAAAAACACACATTTTCCCTTCTCCCGTGTTCAGAAATTTACCATCCACACAGTTTCCAAAAAAGTACAGAAGTTTGCAGAAAAACTCATTCACAAGCAGTCATGTTCATGGCAAAGTAATAGCAGTGCAGCAGCCATGGACTGTAAGGCGATATTTTACGACACAATAACAAACTTGCCGAGTCGCGTGGGGAGATAAGTGTGGACCAATAGCGAAGTAGTTTATTTCACATTTGTCTGCAAAATTTCAATACAAAACTTTGAAAATGTAACAGATGTTCCATTGCAACTGTAACAAATATGAATAGGATCTGGATCCAAGGTAGAACTCACCAAACTCTTTTTTTCTACTGCTATGGTACTAAACTCATCCTGTACGTGTGGCTAATTGTCCTTGTCTACAAAGGTAAGCTTTTAATGTGTGGGCAAAGCAGCCCAGTAATGATGTTCTTGACATGAAGAAATTCTTATGGTATTCTTTCAAAATAACGACTTGCTGGTAAGACTTGTCCCACTGTCAGATGGGGTCCAAAATTGCCATCATTGGCGGGACCCTAGTAGCAGTATTGGAGAGCAAAGCAGCAGCATCATTCAAAGCCCGCAATCAAAAGGACCTCAAAGTACTGTCAGTTCAAAACCAGCGATCCAATCCTTGCCATTACGTTTCTAGTTTGGAAATGATGGTGCAGGTTTTTCGTCATCTGACAGCATCAAGCCAAAATGTCGGATGGATGGAGTTTTTCAAACGTTACATTTTTAAGGACAAAAATCTACATTTGTGTTTGGACGAAAGCCCAAAATTTATATTAGAAAAGAGTTTTCATGTGGACATAACCTTGAAAGTGTTTCAGTAGTGGTCTCCTTTAATTCTGAGATCCTTCTGACCAACTGCAAAGAGGCTACAGGTTTACATTTTGTCTTTTCACAGGGGGGTTGTGCCAGCGTGATTGTTTCCCTTACAGTGCAATCTCCCCAGGACCTCACCCCATACTCAGGTGCCACACCACTCTTATGTCGTGTAGAATGGCTACCGATGTCATCATGTGAAGAAGCAAAAATATTGTGGTGTTTGTGTTGCTTTCAGGTAAATTGATGAGTGCTCTGCTTAGTGGCATCCATGACAGGAGCACTGTGGTACAGAAAGCCTTTGCCTTTGCTCTTGGTCATCTTGTCAGGGTAAGGATGATTTGGATATTTAACACCATACTGAAGAGCCACCCTTCCACCATGGTCTAAAGATCAATGCAGCTTAGTGTGGAACGTTAATTCATGATCAGCTTGTGTTTCCACTGCGGTATGGTGACTGTCGGCAGTATAACTTTTTCAATGAGTGAAACAAATAAGTGGAATGAAGCTGAGTAAAAAGGGACAATCTGAGCTTTTTGTACTGGATACACACACACACACACACACACACACCAGTGACCTGGAGAGGTGCAGCTGTTACAGAGAGCTAAAGTGTCTCAAAGGCTGATAGTAATTCAACAGCAGAGGAGAAGCTATAATGACAATTTTAAGATAATATTTGGTATTAGTAAAAACAATGAGATTGTGTTTTATATACGGTAATTGCAACCTGAACTTTCATAACCTGATTCCACTTGTATTGCGTCATCAGACGGCTAAAGACAGCAGTGTAGAAAAGCTACTACTGAAGCTCTGTGCCTGGTACCTGGAGAAAGAAGGTAAGATGTTTATGTTTAAGCAGCCTTTTTGCATGAAATGGTTGTGATAGTTTGTGACATTAAAACCCTGTGATCTATTACCAGAACCTGTGTACAAGTCTTCGTGCGCCCTGACCATGCATGCCATCAGCCACTATAGCCCCGATGTGTTGAAGGCCCACGCAGGAGTGGCTCTCCCGCTGGCATTTCTGGGCATGCACCAGGCACCCGGCGCAGATGAGGACAAAGGCGAGAGCCATGATGCCACCTTGTGGGCCGAGGTGTGGCAGGAGAACGTCCCCGGTGAGGAACATGAACACATGGGCTTTTTGAAGTAAAACATCAGTAATAAATTACAAGTTTCTCTGGTACCAGGAAGCTTTGGAGGCATCCGACTCTACATGACGGAGCTCATCGCCATTACCCAAAAGGCTCTGCAGTCCCAGTCTTGGAAAATGAAAGCCCAGGGCGCAGCTGCCATGGCAACCGTTGCCAAGGAACAGACTGGCTCGTTGGTGGCACCGCACCTCGGCTTGGTGCTGACAGCCTTGATGCAGGGCCTGGCGGGACGCACGTGGGCGGGCAAGGTAATGGCCGCCAACAAAACAAAAGGATAACAAAGTGATGGGGAGTGCTCTGACTGTTGTTTCTTCATTCTCCCCTCCAGGAGGAGCTACTGAAAGCCATTGGATCAGTTGTGTCCAAATGCAGGTGGCCTATTTTACCACTGTTACCACTTAGACAACATCATTTGAGACTTTCAGTACTAAATGGGGTGTTTGGAATAATAATTACAATGCGTTTTTCAAGTTAATGCTACCAAAATATTAGGTACACCTGCACAAGTTAATGAGATCCAATACAAGAACTGTAAAAACAAATGTACTACAATAATGCTCACTTTAGATTGACACTTAGCAAACAACAACCACAATAATAAAGCAATTGTGAGATGAATAACTATCTGACCATGTCCATCAAACTTTACTTTTGTTACTGTTGTAAAGATATCATTTATACAGGTCTTGAATTGTTCTTGTGTTCCTAATGTTGTGGCCGTTTAATGTATTTACACAAGCTCATCGCTGCTTTGTCTTGTACTTGTTGCAGCACCGAGTTACAGAAGCCTTGTCTCGGGCAACCCACTATCTCTGAGGTCCTGGAGGTGGTCTTGAAGGAATGTCGTAAGGAGAATATTGTGTACAAAATGGCCGGCCTGCAGTGTGCTGGCGACATCCTTCACAGTTGCCAGGAGGACCGATTCAGCGACATGGCAGACATCCTTTTCCCCCTCATCAAGAAGGTACCGTATACTAGTTGTGTGTGTGTTTATCTTTGTATTTTGTCAAAGTGTGGTGGCACATGAATTCCTTTTTTTTTTTACTTGTGAACAGAGCTGTCCTGAGAGCAGCTCAACGATGCAGAGGTCACAAGAGAGGGATGATGATGACCTCACGATGAAGGAGAAAGAACTGCAAACTGAAGCGGTGCTGTTTGCTTTTGAAACTATGGGAAAGACTTGGCCGAAGAACCATCAGACACAGTGTAAGTGGAAAAGTTACAACACTAGAACGGACTTGCTTGGAGTAATTTAGACTCTTTAGTCATGTACTTGTTACACTCGTCTTGTTAAGGCTTCTCTGTATTTTTTTTGAACAAGTGTTGCATAAACCAACATATGCTATTTAAAGGCATAATTTCCCCCCCCCCCAAAAGTTTGATAAAATTGGACTACTGGGCCGTGTGCTTGGCAGCTTCTACGGTAGTATTATGCAACGATAACCAATACTGCTGCTTTGTCTTGTTGCTCACCTCACATAATAATAATACATAATCTACGTGATGTGATGCTACAGTCCGTTTCCAGGTGGAGGTGTGCAGCCTCATGTGTGACAAGTTAAAGCTGAGTACATGGAAGGTCCAGCTTGCTGTTCTCCACTGCATGAAGGCCTACTTCCAAGGGTACATAACCATCAACTGTTGTTTTTGTAGCATATTATGTGTCTGACATGTATTTTCCCTTGCAGGTTATTGTTGTTAGACAAGGACAGCAGTGACGTGAGCACACTGTCTGGCATCCTAACAGACGCGTGTGCTGCTCTCACTCATCCTTTAGGTAAAGTCCTCACAATGTCATCAGCGTAGTATTAGTACCACTTCTGTTTCTACCTTTCACTCCTTGCACGTTTGTTTTGTTTGTCTTTTTTTTTTTTACCAGAGAACAAAAGTTATTCATCTGTGAGGACAGAGGCCCTTTCAGTAGTGGAGGTGATTGTCAGGAGAACTGGAGGTATGGAGCACATTTTTATTGTTTTTTCTACATAGTAGGAAAAAATTGCTATCCCGTAGCAATGCATCAAGATAATGACTTTATAGGACCAACCCACAACTGAGGAGCGACTAACGTTTTTGCAGCAGATTCCTCAAAACAGTGGCATTAGCAATTTTACGTAGCAATAATACCTCCAAATATGACAAATAACTAAAGCCTAGTTTACACTTGCATGCATTTTGTGGCCGCAGTGACATGCAATTTTGCAGGCCAATCACATGCCATTGACTGAATTAGCAGTACACAGGTATGAAATTTGTGTAAACTACGCGGGGCTGCATACATGTTTCTGGCACCCATCATTTTTGTGATCATTTTTGTGAACTTGTCATCAACACACCGCAACTGTTGTGGTGCGTATGAAAGCGTGTTTCGTTCACATGAATGGGTGAAGTTTTCCACCACCTCTTGCAGCAATTTGGGGTGGATTCTCAAGTAGTTTCTGTAGCCCTTTTTGCATCTCCGTTGTGAATTTGTTATCAACTAATCATAATGCTCGAAGCGATATCTTCCAGTCAGCAATTTTCTCTGCACCCTTTGCTAGTTTATGCCCCCTTCCTGGTGTTTCTGCGTTCTCCTTCTGAAGCTGCAGGATAATATAAACGTACCTTTCCTTTGTGCAATGAGAGCTTCTTCTCTGGCGTTAATGAAGCTGGGCCCAATGGAGAGCCATGTTGGAAAATTTGGACTAACACTAGAAAGAAGACTAAGCCCAAGCAGAGAGCACCCTATTAGAGAGCCAGCCTGTCTTCAGACCAGGGAGAGGAACAGTGGAACCAGGTTGCCCATTGACATTTATGTCTCAAGTATTGTTGTCTGTTTGCGTGTCCACCAGAGAGCGAACAGTGGGACTGTGTATCAGTGAAGAGTCGGGAGCAGTTGCAGCGGTCCCTGTCAACCCTTCAGTCGGACAGCAGACCAGACTTGAGGGACAAGGCCCAGGAGCTGCGCCGGCATATCCAGAGCCAACCCTAACTAACACTCACTCTGCTGCAAAATTGCAAGTCTAAATACAAATGAATCAACAACACTTGCTAAAAGACAAAACACTTTTTGTAGTGTTCTTTATATGTGTCTCTTTGAAATGGATAGTTATAATCATAATAATAATATTAAACCTAAATGGCATACAGCAGAGTTGACACTGTGTAACTGTTTTACTACTGGTGTACGTTTGTGTCCAGGAATAGTTTGGGTTTTTTTTCATCTCCATCAGCGGTGTAGTGCGTCAACAGTGACGTTTTCCCCACTTCATCCCATGAGCTGCTGAGCGGTGGTCATTGTGGAGGAAAGTAGTTCCGGCTACTTTCAGTTGAGTGTTGCGTTTTGCTTCTCAAATATCCATCCATCCTTTTTCTATACCGCTTATCCTCACAAGGGTCGCGGGGTTCACCCTGGACTGGTTGCCAGCCAATCACATGGCACATATAGACAAACAACCATTCACACTCACATTCATACCTATGGACAATTTGGAGTCGCCAATTAATCTAATATGCATGTTTTCGGAATGTGGGAGGAATCCGGTTTTACCTGAAGAAAACCCTTGCATCCACAGGGAGAACATGCAAGGAACTACTTTCCTTCACAATGAAAACCGACCAGAACTCTGCTCAAGGAGCTGAAGTGGGGCAAAAGTCACCGTTGATGCAGTACACTGCTGTTCTGTATGTCATACAGAAACAAAAAATGCCAACTGTCCCTTTAAATATCAGTCGTTTTACCTTGGCTGATCTCGAAACGTTGAAAGACACTCGGCTATTTACTTTTTGCCACATGATGAATGAGCAACTTAGTTTTTTTTTGTCCAGAACTGAAACAAAGTTACATCCCTGTCTAAGCTGTGTTTTAGTTGTTTGAATTTAAATAAAAACATCAACAGAGATTATTTGACAAAGCCTCTGTTTTTCTTAATGATATGATGAGACTGTCATTTCATGACATTTAATTTCCTGGTCTTGCTGATTTGCAGGTGTTAAGAGGGTGCGGACTTTTGCACATATTAAAAACATATATTGCCCTCTTACTGCGCTGAGCATGTAAGCCGGCCCTAGGTAATACACATGTGCAGGCGCCTTTTACTAAGTGCTGGCAGTGTAATTTGCATAGTCCCTTTCATGAAAAGACACAGAAATTCATTACATTATTTTTTTGGGCAAACACTCTGACACACTGGTTGAGGACCACCGTTAAACATTAACAGGTAAAGTAATAAAACCATTAAAAAATGATTACAAACTGCTATAGCAGTAAAAACGTATTCACACGACGATGATCAGTGTGCAGCTACACTTTCACATTATGCGTTTAACCAGGCGGAAGAAAAAGTAGTTCCAACTAGCCGCTCGTCACTTAAAGTCTCAATGTATTTACTTTCCAATTTGTTCCTATTAATGATTCACATTATTCCTCAAATGACAGAGGTAGCAAAGTATTAACATTTTGATTTGGGAATTAATTTTCAAGCATAATGATACCAGAGGCATCAATATTGGATTGTTTGAGTCCCAAAGGAAGCAAAAATTACAATCTCAACATTTGATGTCTTTTATTAACAAGAAAACACATAAAAGGAGCAAAAGTCATGACTGGAAAAGACAAAGTAAGAGAGGTGAAATACAAAGTTTTAGGTGAAGAGCGCCATAAAAGTAACAGCCATGTTATTCAGGCTTTATCGTACAAAAAAGGACAAATGAACAAATTGTGTGACAAGGATGGACAAGCTACTTCACCCTCCTGTCTTTGGCTCGTGCCTTGTCGTGACCTTTGTGGGGGAGGTTGGCATCGCTCTGGTTGAGGGCACTGCGTGTCACGGTGGACATGCCATCCACGAACTTGGTCTTGAAGAGGACGTTGGCGTTGGTGAACATGCCATCCTTGAGGGACACCACCACAAACTGTTGGGGGATAGAAGAAAATGTATAAAGAGGAAGGTGTGAGAGTGTCTGTGTCACACACACACACACACACACACACACACACACACACACCTGAGAGTGTCTAAAATGTGCGCGGAGCATCTGCCCGATGTTCTGCGTGTGCGAGAGGTCCAGTGCCGCGTCCACCTCATCTAAGATGTAGATGGGAGCAGGCTTGAAGAGCAGCATGGCCAGGATGAGTGACAAGGCCACCAGAGACCTACAGAATGCAACTTGGTGTTATTAAAAAAAAACAAAGACCTTCAGCTATCACCATCAGTTCCTGCTGACCTTTGCCCCCCACTCAGCTCCGACAGGTTCTCCTTCCAGGTAGTTCCGAGAGCCACCTTGAACTCCAAGCCATCCAAGACGCCGCAGCCCTGTGGGGGTGCTAGCTTAGCGGTGGCTCCTGGTAGCAAGGTGGAGAAAATGGAACCAAAGTCCTTGTTGACCTGGGACAGCAAACAAGACAATTTAGACCAGATCAAACAAACAATTGTAACTTTTCCTCGACTTTCAATGTGCTCCTAATCCCCCTTTTTCATGATCTGATGTGGCCATCTTTAATTGATCTATGGAATGCCAATAAACCTGGGGGTGAGGCGTCAGTGGGCCCATTATAATAATAATAATACATTTTATTTCAAAGCGCCTTTCAGGACACCCAAGGTCGCTGTACAGAAGATAAAAAAACACAAATATAAAATACAAGATAAGAGTATACAATAAATAAGGGGGCATGCGGGTACTCCGGTTTCCTCCCACATTCCAAAAACATGCTATGTTAATTGTCCATAGGCATGAATGTGAGTGTGAATGGTTGTTTGTCTATATGTGCCCTGTGATTGGCTGGCGACCAGTCCAGGGTGTACCCCGCCTCTCGCCCAAAGACAGCTGGGATAGGCTCCAGCACCCCCGCGACCCTCGTGAGGAAAAAGCGGTAGAAAATGAATGAATGAATGGTCTACTGTCTTGGGAAACGCCAGTGTAAAGGTGACTATAGGGGTGTTATTTCGAGTATAGACAGCTCTAATGTTAACCCCTGCGACCCTCGGTAGAAAATGAATGAATGAATGAATGAATGAATAAATAAGGGGGGGGGGGGGGACCATGTGACACAGTGAGAGAGAGTAAGCGAGTTTGAACAGATGAGTTTTGAGTTTGGATTTGAAGATGGGAAGGGTGGCAGAGTTACGGAGGTCAGGTGGCAATGAGCTCCAGACTCATTACTACTACTACTACTTCTACTACTACTACAGTATCGCATGTGCTGATTGGATGAGAGACGAGACCTTCTGCCAGGCCAAATTGAGAGCCTCATTCTTTTTCTGGTCCAGTTCTTCAATGGTCTGCAAGATCTTTGTCTTGTCACTCTCCACGATCCTCTTCTTCTTCATCAAGTCATTGTACTGCACACAAGACAGACATTGGTTGACTTTCAATCAAAAAGATTATAGAGACAAGTCATGTCACAAAAGTGAGCAAAAATCTTGAAAAGATAATAAAATGTTTATTTCCCCTCACCCTCTCCTCTGCTTCATTCAGCATGTTCATGGCGCGTTTGTTGACGTTCCTCTCCAGTCTGTTGGTGGTTTCCTGGAGCTTCTTGAGCCGCTGGCCGGCCTCGCGGGGGTTGTTGATCTTAAAGTCATAAGAAGAGTTGGGCTGGCCAAAGAACTGGCGCTCGGACTGGATCCAATCATGCTCCTCCAGCATGCGAGCCACCTGAGAGGACGTCAGACTAGTAAGCATGCTGATGGAATTGAAATCATCGGACATGAACTTGTTGATGTTTACCTCATCAGATGCATTCTGGCTGTCTTTGTGGTGTTTACTGACGTTGTGTTCAAGCTCCTTAATCTTCAGCTGAACTTCGTTGTTTTGCTCTCGGATCTTATTGGCCTCCATGGTTTTACCCTGGGTCATTTACGATATACTTTATTTAACTTATTCAGAGACATCTTCGCTTCGAGGCTTATCAAGTGTTTACCTTCATTTCTTTAAACTGAGCCATGATGATTTCCTTTTGCTTGGTGAGTTCCTCCTGGGCCTTTTGGACTACCTCCTGCACAGTAACGTCCAAATAAAGAGCACAGCAGGATACATTTCATTCCTTCATTTTCTACCGCTTTTTCCTCACGAGGGTCGCGGGGGTGCTGGAGCCTATCCCAGCTGTCTTTGGGCGAGAGGCGGGGTACACCCTGGACTGGTGGCCAGCCAATCACAGGGCACATATAGACAAACAACCATTCACACTCACATTCATACCTATGGACAATTTGGAGTCGCCAATTAACCTAGCATGTTTTTGGAATGTGGGAGGAAACCGGAGTAACCGGAAAAAAACCCACACATGCACGGGGAGAACATGCAAACTCCACACAGAGATGGCCGAGGGTGGAATTGAACCCTGGTCTCCTAGCTGTGAGGTCTGCGCGCTAACCTAAAGCAGGGTTCTACATTAAAAATGACTTGCCCATGAGGAATCCTTAAGGTGAGAACTACTTGCCCCATGTAAAATGAAGACTGCCATAATGATATCATCTAATTTTTGTGGCATCACATGAGAATCTCAAATAAAGATGAAATGATTCTCATTTCTTGTGGTTGTTTTCCTACATAGATCATGACGTTGCATGGAAATCTGGATTGTCAAGAGACTTCTAGGCACTTTGCCTTGATAAATAAAAGTACATTCATGATTGAATAAACATTGTTCTTATTAAATAATAAATGACAACACAAGTTATTTGGGTGATTCAATGTGATTCAATCACCTGTGCCATCATTTGATTTGCTGCCGCTAATAAAATACTTGTTTAGGAGGCACTGGTTCATCACTTTTTGGTGTTTTCCTTCAGAAGTTGTTGAAGAATTAGACGATGTTGGCAGGGACGCCATGATAGATGTTTTCCTAGTCAAACGATCTCAAACAAGAACGGGTGTGGGTAAAACGCAGACTGTGGACTGCTGACCGCGGTCTAAATAAACGATTCTGATTGGTCCATTTCAAGATTTGCAAATTACGCAGTCCGTGTTTTACCAACACCCAACAAGAACCGCTTTAAAAAAAAAAAACTCTTTGCAGTATGGCATGCCAAAGTGCACTTGCCCGACGGGAATATCACTGATTGGATTTACTTGCCCGAATTTTGTTTTAACTTGCCCCGGGCCATCGGTACATCGTTATTGTCGAGCCCTGATAAAGTGCAAAATAATGCTTCTCAAAGCCACACAGAGACAGACGAGACTAACAGCTCATTAACATTAAAGCTACATACACACAGAATGGTGTGTCCCCAAAAGCACTTTCAAACTAAATTCCAGCATAGATACTACATTTTGAACAACATACTACTGTGGAATCTCTGAAATGTGTTTAAAACTATTGAAAAACTGTACTGCGGACCTTGTTCTGAGACACGGTGCATGCCATGCTGTCAATCTGCTCCTTGATAGCCTTGGTGGCCTCATCCACAGCTTGAATCTGCTGCTCATAACCAGTCTGCTCCCTCTGCAGCTCCTCCAGCTCCAAGGCCACAGCATCAGACTCCTGCCAACCGGGAAAATAGAGGCGAATTGTGGTTCCAGATTGATAATGATGATCCTTTATGTGTGTGTACCTGCTGCTTCTGTTTGAGATTCTTGTTGAAGGCATCTGCTTTGGCCTTGGCTGCGTTGAGCTTCTTCTGGGCAGCTTTCAGTTCCTTCTCTCTCTCTAATTCTGCATTCTTCATCTTGTCTTCCAGCACTTTGTACTTCTCCTCTGCACGCTTCTGCACATCCTTGGTAACACGCAGAGTCTCCTCGCTCTCCTCTGGTGATAAAATCCAAATGTAAGATTTAAAAATAGATTGCGTCAAGGAGGTGAGTCTTATTAGTAGTCATATTTTTCGGACCGATGGCTTTGCGCAGCCTTTCCAGCTCCTCCTGCTGCTGATGGAAGGAGCTCTGCTGCAGCTTGGCTTGCAAAATCTGCTCCTCCTCCACCTTCAGCTCGTGCTGCTGCTTCAGTTGGCGGTGCCTTAAGGAAAACAAAAATTTAGAAAATTAAACCACTCCTAATGAGCGCATGTAGTGTACACGAACTAGTATCAATACTTGTCAGCGGTTCCCTTCAGGCTGGCCAGTTGTTGCTCTATTTCCCTCAGCTGGGCTTCCTTTACATTCAAGTCGCTCTGAACCTGCTTCACCTCTTGTAGGCTGGACAGCACAGATGCAGACTGTGAGCGGGCTCCTGGAGGTGGAAAAAGAGGCAGCATAAGTTAGCTCAATGGCCACAACTTTACTGTACATCCAACACAGAAGATTTTTCCAAAAATATGCTTTTGCAAAGATCATAATGCTCAAATTCATATAGAAAATAGCTATTTATTCACTGATGTTTCATTATCACATAAATAAGCAGAGAATGTCAAGCAATCAAGCAGAAATATACAGAAAAATGGCTAACTATTTGGACTGCTGGACATAATGTACCAGTATGTGGAATCAAACTATAGAATGGATTGAGTAAGGACCTCAAACAATGCACAACGATGAGCCAATTCAAGAAACAATACAAGCAGTTGATGTTTGCTAAATACAAGGATGAAGAGTCTTGAACCAGTCATGATGTGCTATATACAGTGAAGAAAATAAGTATTTGAACACCCTGCTATTTTGCTATTTCTCCCACTTAGAAATCATGGAGGGGTCTGAAATTTTCATCGTAGGTGCATGTCCACTGTGAGAGAGATAAACTAAAAAGAAAAATCCAGAAATCACAATGCATGATTTTTTAACAATTTATTTGTGTGATACAGCTGCAAATAAGTATTTGAACACCTGAGAAAATGAATGTTAATATTTGGTACAGTAGCCTTTGTTTGCTATTACAGAGGTCAAACGTTTCCTGTAGTTTTTCACCAGGTTTGCACACACTGCAGGAGGGATCTTGGCCCACTCCTCCACACAGATCTTCTCTAGATCAGTCAGGTTTCTGGGCTGTCGCTGAGAAACACGGAGTTTGAGCTCCCTCCAAAGATTTTCGATTGGGTTCAGGTCTGGAGACTGGCTGGGCCATGCTAGAACCTTGATATGCTTCTTACGGAGCCACTCCTTGGTTTTCCTGGCTGTGTGCTTCGGGTCGTTGTCGTGTTGGAAGACCCAGCCACGACCCATCTTCAATGCTCTGACAGAGGGAAGGAGGTTGTTCCCCAAAATCTCACAATACACGGCCCCAGTCATCCTCTCTTTAATGCAGTGCACTCGTCCTGTCCCATGTGCAGAAAAACACCCCCAAAGCATGATGCTACCACCCCCATGCTTCACAGTAGGGATGGTGTTCTTCGGATTGTACTCTTCATTCTTCTTCCTCCAAACACGCTTATTGGAATTATGACCAAAAAGTTCTATTTTGGTCTCATCTGACCATAAAACTTTCTCCCATGACTCCTCTGTATCATCCAAATGGTCATATGCAAACTTAAGACGGGCCTTGACATGTGCTGGTTTAAGCAGGGGAACCTTTCGTGCCATGCATGATTTCACATCATGACGTCTTAGTGTATTACCTACAGTAACCTTGGAAACGGTGGTCCCAGCTCTTTTCAGGTCATTGACCAAGTCCTGTCGTGTAGTTCTGGGCTGATTCCTCACCTTTCTTAGAATCATTGAGACCCCACGAGGTGATATCTTGCATGGGGCTCCACTCCGATTGAGATTGACCGTCATGTTTAGCTTCTTCCATTTTCTAATGATAGCTCCAACAGTGGACCTTTTTTCACCAAGCTGCTTGGTAATTGCTCCGTAGCCCTTTCCAGCCTTGTGGAGGTGTACAATTTTGTCTCTGGTGTCTTTGGACAGCTCTTTGGTCTTCGCCATGTTACAAGTTAAAGTCTTACTGATTGTATGGGGTGGACAGGTGTCTTTATGCAGCTAACGACCTCAAACAGGTGCATCTGATTCAGGATGATACATGGAGTGCAGGTGGACTTCTAATGGGCAGACTAACAGGTCTTTCAGGGTCAGAATTCTAGATGATACACAGGTGTTCAAATACTTATTTGCAGCTGTATCACACAAATAAATTGTTAAAAAATCATGCATTGTGATTTCTGGATTTTTCTTTTTAGTTTATCTCTCTCACAGTGGACATGCACCTACGATGAAAATTTCAGACCCCTCCATGATTTCTAAGTGGGAGAAATAGCAAAATAGCAGGGTGTTCAAATACTTATTTTCTTCACTGTATATCACTATATTGACACTTACTATGGTACCCATTATGTCATTGGATGGTCATATCACCTCGTACTTCTGTACGAGGTGCATTAAAAAAAAACAAAAAAAAACTTAAAACTGTATTATGGAAAGCAGGAAGTGAACAAATGTAACAGTTACTGATTGTAAAAGTAGCAGATGGAGGGGTAGGATTTAATAAGCTTTGCTTCTTCCTACTCCTTTTGGACATGTGGATTTGTGAACTGATTATGGGATGCACGTTCAAATGAAATAATGGGTCCTCTGTGTGAGCATAAGCGTTGGAATAATTTTGGGGAAAAAAACACTGTATGCCTTCTTCTTCCTCTCACCTCCACTCAGAGTTCCTTGTGGGTCAAAAATGTCTCCTCCAAGAGTGACGGTCTTGATCATCACCCGCTTGTCAAAAGCCACCCTCTTGGCGTTGTCCAGGGTGTCGCACACCATCGTGGAGCCAAACACGTACTCCATGGCTTTGCGTACATCAGATTCGTAGCCCACCAGGGACAGCGCTGTGTGGACATTGTCTTCTCCCACCTAGAAGCAGCAAGGAGAGATGTTGGTGAAGATAACAAAAACTGGAGATACATTGAAAAAAACAACCATGAAGCGGTCGCCTGTGTTTAATTCTTTTGAAATTGTATTTTGCAGTACTTGTTCTTGCCATTAGAAAAGCGTTAATAGCAATTTTATAGCCAGCCAAGCAAGCACCATCCAGAAGAAAAGGGACAAAAAACCATTTTGCTTTTCTCACCAGGTTCTTGGCAGCTTTGACCACTCTGTCATCCAGCGTCTTAGCTGAGATAGTGTTCAGTGGAATGATGGTGTACCTCCGCTGCAACTCGCCCTTTTCCAGCAGCTTTTTACCAGTCACCTAGAAAGCACAAAGATGCACAAAAGACTTTCAATATGAGAAGAAACAACAAAAACTTAACGCATATACCTTGCAAGCTCACCTCTGTGTCGACGACAATGTTATACAGCCGTCCTCCGGCTACCACCTCTAGGGCGGTCGCATAAGAAACATCGCTGACTGAGATCAGGTTCGCCAGCAGCCCCTTCACTTTGCTGCGGTTCCATCCTGATTCAGGGTCTCTGAAAGACATTTTGACAAAAAAAATAAATATGTACTGTAGCAAAAAAGAACATTTGTTGTGGCATACGGTATAGAGTCTCCAAACGTCAGGCATTGGCATTTTGGTGCAGAGACATCACTTAGCGGCAGTACACAACTTAAATAGTTCAGCTAAAAAAAAAGGGTAATGTACTTCTTCTCAGTGCAGGGATGCAACTACGTGTTACTTCATCAGTCGGCCAAATCTAGTAGTGTTGCAGTTAATGTGGGAACAAACACAGAGGAGAAATAGACAACAAAAGGGGCATTTTGAATGACGTTTATCCTCAAAGCCCTGGAAGACAGAAGTTGGGACGAGATAGAACAGCACCCTGATGATCAAGAGTGTCCATACTGTAAATAAATGCAACCAGCATCACTATGCCCACACTGCATCTGAAACTGAAATAGCTGTACACAGTGCTGGAGCGCAGGTAATCTATTGCCATTTATACAGTGGTACAGTACCTTGACATACGAGAGTCCCATCTAAGAAGGCGTTTTTATACACATAGCAAAGGCTGCAAGTGAATTTATTAGCGTCATTACTATTATTTATTAACGTTTGAGCTGGAACTGCTGTGCTTGTAAAAGAGGACAAAATAAGGCCTGTATGTTGCTATTTAGGTCATGTGTGTGTGTGTGTGTGTGTGTGTGTGTGTGTGTGTGTGTGTGTGTGTGTAAAAGAGTGCTTAAAAGTGAAGCATGAGCTATAACCTGACTGCATTACATGGCTTCTGTAAACTGCTTACACCCTTTTTTCATTTCACTTACAGGTAGTTGGGTGTTTTTGTAAATCTTCAATTGTGATGTTGGTCACAATTATATTCGATTTATGATTTGCTCGGGAGAATGTTATTTAAGTGATGGACAGTTTACTTTACCAATATCTACTTTGTGCATTTTTTGTCTGTTTTTTTATATATTTTTTTATATATATTTTTTTATATATTGATGTTCATTTTGTGTTGAGTAGAACATTCAATAAACATTTGGATGAAGCCAACATATTGTCCAGTCCCATGTTGATAGGAGTATTATTATTGTTGATATTTTTATTTTTAATTCTATTGGTGATTAATCACAGGTTAACTATGGACAAAATGTCATTAACAGCCATAATACGTATATATGTGTGTGGACTAATCCATCCATTACTGTGCTACTTATCCTCATTAGGGTTACGGGCGTATGCTGGAGCCTATCCCAGCTGACTTTGGGCAAGAGGCAGGGTACACTGTTTAATTTCATTATTGTATTTAATCTTCTTGTTACTGTATTTTATATGGTCCTTCATGTGTTCTGTGCACAGTGTGAGTGACTTCAGTTCATTGAGATTATTAAAAGGTATACGTTCCGACTACACCAAACTCAGCGTAGGAACGGAACTTGAAACCAGAGAACCAGTTTATTATTATTTTTTACATAGCTCAAAAGATGATGTACAGGTGACTTACTTGTAGTCAAAGCGCAGGTTCGGGAAGCGAGACACAAGCCGCTCATAGGTCTCTTTAAGATGAGCAACCTCTCTGGACAGCTGTCTCCTCTTCTCCAGAAGACTTTCCTCCTTCCCATCTGCATGTACATGAAGACACAATCATCAAACGTCAACATAAACGCTGTAAAAAGACACTCACCCAAGTACCTTCATATTTGAGTTTGGCAAGCTCAGCCTCTAATTTCTCTCTGCTGCTTCTGATAACCTGCAGGCTGTCCTGGTCCTTCTTATAGCCACTGTCCATCTTTTTCACCTCGGCCTGCTTGGTCTTCAGCTCAGCCTGAGTGTGCTTAAGCGTCATTTGTGCCTTAGAGGACAGAAAGTGTAGAAGCATTTCTTAAGACAAGAGGTGGTGCTGAAAAACAATGCCTATTTTTTTTTTTTATCAGTTTGTCCTCACCTGTTTGGCCTCAGTATCAGCCTTACTTATGTCATTCTTGCAGGCCATCATCTGACTGGCCAGCGTGGCCTCCTCTCCATCCTCATTGGTAGACAGGCCGGCAGACACGGCCTTAAAATGCTGCTCTGCTGCCTCCAGGTCAGCGCTGTCCTTCTGGCCTTCCTCCTTTAGAGCCTGGAGTTTCTCCATCACCTTGGACACCTCTTTTTCTTTCACCAAAAGCATCTTCTTGTCCTAAAAAAGGAAGGAACAGCTCAACATGAACTTTCCAAAGGCTGTTAGCATTACATAGTGCAGAGGATAATGTAGAATGTGGTCTCGGGACCTCCTGCATATTCTTGACAAGCTCCTCTCTCTTCTTGGTTTCATCTTCAAGGTTCTGTTTTTTCAGATCCAGGGCACTTTGAGCTTTGGCATCCACGCGCTGCACGTTGGCCAGTGTTTCCTCCAGAGATTTTAATACTCCATTCACTTCCTGAACATTAGCAAAACAAAGATGGACATGTCTAATTGATGTAGTTGTCTTGAAGATACTAATGTGTGATAAAAACGATATGCAATCGAACCTATATAAAATTGAGCCATGAAAAAAAAATGTACTGCAAAAAGCTGTAACACAATGTCAGTAAACTAAGCCAACAGGAGATGGTGAAAAAGACAACATACATCAATTTGGGCTTGGTTTGTATTCAGACTATTCAACCATCAGCAGAAAACTATACTATGCAGAGTGTGTGGGGCAACAATTCCGGCAAAGAGAGGTAATACCGTATGACCGAATTTGTTTTACCAGTTGCTATTGCACAGTTTTGCACTTTTTTACCATCTTTGGCAGGGGTGTCCAAACTTTTTTTGCACTGAGGGCTGTATGTTGAAAAGTTCAAGTTCCTTTGAGTGTACCTGGTTTCTTTTGGCCTCCAGTTGCTCAATCTGGGCCGAGAGCTCCCGTACTTTGCTTTCATTCTCGGTCAGGGCTGCTTGCATCTTAGCAATGTTGTCCTGCATCACTTTCAGATTCTCTGCAGACTTCACCTTGGTCTCCTCAGCGCACACAAACAACCAGGCCACGTACAAGCGTGACAGGTGTTGGATCTCACGCATCAGTTTTTGGTACTCCAGGTACGACGATCGCTCCTGCAAAGAAGAATTGGGTCACACAATACTTCTTTTTCTAAGACTGATTTAAGATTTAAGCTATTTCCCATTTTTTAAGAAAATATAGTCTGTGGTAAACCTAATCATTTGAACATACAGTCGAGACAAATTAGATGCCATGATGCACTCTCCACCCGCAGATGGAGATAACATTATAACATTCATGCAAAATGTTTGATCTTATTTCTCCATCTAACAATCAAGCTAATTAGTCAGCTATTGTGACAATATGCAGCAATAATTACCAATAAATACTTTCATTTTAAGGTTATAAATCAAACTGAGCCTACCTCTTGTAGTTTCTGCATGGTTGGAGTAATTTCTTCATCCAGAATCTGAAATAAATAAAGAAATGTTGTTAATGTTATTGAGAAATACAGTACAACCTAGGTTAACGCCATTACAGAAGATCCGACTAAAACCAAAACGTACACTAACCAAATAAATTTTATTTCCCTATGTGAAATTATGTAAATTCAGTTAATCAGTTCGAGACAGCCAAAAGTCAAAAGCATGCCAAAAAGGGCTCCACTGAATATGACAATAAAGAAACATACAGTGTGAATCTCCTTCAGCTTGGCTTCTTTCTTCTCAATGGTCTTCTGAGCACTAATCTTTTTACACTCGTACATCCTGGTCCCTGCAGCTTCTTCGATCATCGCAAGGATCTGCAAGAACACAATGGAAGAATCAGCGGAAGAGTCCAACTGGGCCAATCTACATCCAGTATTGGTATCTGGTTCCGATACCAACTCAATTCACGTATCGGGAATTGCCAATACACCTGCGGAAATTTCCAATCCATGAGCCACGTGTGTGCTTTAATGTTAGCAGCACACAAAGCTAGATAAATATCAGCAAACGTAACCACAGAGTATCAGCCGACATAGCTGTCTTAACATACAGTATGCACTGCAAGACTTCTGTGGCCATGAACGCATCAGGCTGAGGGCTTGTGTGTATGTGTGTGTGCGGCCCTCACTCCATGTTTGGAGACAGCTACAATGATTTATTGATTTTCTTTGTGCTGTAGTTGCATACAGATTAGCTCTGATATCAAAATTGTATCGGTATTGGCAAATATCCAAATTTACCAAAACCCAAAAAAAGGGGTATTAGTGCATCTCTACTTTGGATGTGATATTACCTCTGGTGGCTTCATGTTTAGAATTTTGGTGATCCTTCCCTAAAAGGCAAGAAATATAAAAGAACATGCATGTCAGTTTGTACTATGATGACAGAAATAGGTGCTCACAAGACTGACCTGCATGATGAGGAAATGTGGGTTGTTGACATTGAGACCAACAGAGCAGAACAGGTCTTGAACTCTGGTGTTGTTAGCATTGACACCATTGATGACATACCTGTTCCGGCCACCGATTACAACCTTGAAGAAGAACACAGTTATTTACAGCAAAAGACATCCGCGGAGCACTGAGTCACATGTAGCGGGTATTCGAACAGAGCACAGAAAGGTTCCAATGTGGCGAAAGCGTACATTCAATGTATATTTTAGAAGCTTTTTGTGAAAAAATAGCAGAATGTAAAAATGACCAATGTGCTCAACCCAGCATACACAATTTTGAAATATTTCAACAAGTCATATTTAGTCCAGACCAGAGTAACAAACTGATGCTAATTTTAAGCTAATTGTGATCTATGACGCAGAGTCATCAAACAACAGTCAAGCAGGTCAGAAATATGATAATAAATTGCAATGAATGAAAAGTAATTTAACTAATATTAGACAGATTAAATTATTATTTTTTTTTTCAACAAAAAGTTAGGGATATTCAGCTGGTCTGGAGCAGGCTAACACCACAGAATAAATCTCCATGGTAACTTATGTCACAATATATTCCACTTTCCCACTTTAGTGCAACCAGATGATGGATAAATTGAGCCAAGATAACCAAGATATCCCGGCTTAATTCCTTATTCTAGTTTTGTGCCATAGGCCCCTGTACAGCCCTGACATAAATAGACAAAAACAGTGAGCTGGCATTTTTCAACTACAAACCGGATATACCATATAGATAGCAGTCTTCTCTTGACAAAATGTTGATGTACTGACGTTTAGGTGACTCTCGGTGTACTGTATACGTTGATTTGTCATTCCCCACCTGTCTGGTGACTGTGATTTCATCGTGGGTCTCAAATCCCAAAGGACTCTGGCTTTTGTTCGAGTTGTCAAATGTAATGGACACAGTGGCTTTGGTGATACCACCCTGTCCATTTTTGTAGACCAGGTCCTGAAGGTTGGAAGCTCGAACCTTTCAAAAATCAAACGGCGTGATTACTAACAAACTCACATAAAGGCCAAACGCAATTTAACGAAGTCATCTCAGTGGCACTTACGTGGGTAAGGTTGGTAATGCCTAGGAGAAAACATATGGAGTCCAAGATGTTCGACTTGCCGCTCCCGTTTAGACCAGTGATGGCATTGAAGAGAGGGTCGAAGCCGTTGATCTCTGTCCGGTGTGCGTAGGATTTGAATCCTTCGATGACGATTGACTTGATGTGCATTTCACAGCCGACCCCTGTCTAGCTCCTTCTGAGCACTGCTTACGGTATTTGGATCAATATAGACGTTACAGTAAGTACGGGATCGACCAACTTACTGCCGCTGTTCTTCTCACTTGAATTTTGGCGGTACACATTGAGTCCCAAGGCCCCCCTCTCTACGCCGGTAAAAAGAGTAAATAGTATTTCGCTTATATAGCGACACACCAAACCTGAAATAAAAATACTAACCACAATATAGTATATGTTATTTTATAATTATTAATCTAGAAATGTTGACTGGTTTGCTTTATATTTAATTTGGTGATAACAGCCATCAGGCATATCTCAGGACAGCTAACAACAACTACGTAGTGTTGTGAATGACGTCTCACACAGAATTCAAAAGAGATGCAATGGAACCAGTACTTTTCTGTAATAATCAAATAGAATATACAACTAGGCTGCAGTGGTTAGCGCGCAGACCACACAGCTACGAGACAAGAGTTCGATTCCACCGTGGCCATCTCTGTGTAGAGTTTGCATGTTCTCCCCGTGCATGCGTGGGTTTTCTCCGAGGACTCTCCGGGGATTCTCCGATATCCCTGCATCACGCCGTGTCTGTATTAGCCCTTAGATGTGAGGAATACAGCTAAAATATTAACATGCTAACAGATATCATGTTAGCACCAAAAGTGCAGAGAAAACATTCCTACACCATGTGTATGTAGGCCTTTAAACAGGAGTAAAATAGCCAAAATTCCAACATACTAACAGTTACCATGGTGACACCTAGCAAGATAACACTATGTGGCCAAGTGTGTATTTTCATTTAGATATGCATAAAAAAGTCAAAACAGATAACATGCTACCATGCTAACAGTTAGCATCAACACCAAAACAGTGTTACGGCAGTCCCATAGTGTCCCTACATCATGCCATGTGTGTATTTGCCTTTAGACATGAGTAAATTAGCTAAAATGCTAACATGCTAACGGTTATCATGCTGGCACCTAGCAAGAGAGCCTCAAGTACCGAAAGTGCCAAGGCTGTCCTATAACCTCCCTGCATATTCCCATGTGTGTATTTGCCTTTAGACATGAGTAAGTTAGCTTAAGTACTAACATGCTAGCAATTAGCATGCTAGCACCTACAAACATAGCATCATGTAGTGAAAGTGACCAGGCACTCCTGTCATTGCTTTGCTGGTGCTACTGCTTGAAGACACATGCAGTATAAAGAATTTCAAAATGTTTTAATTCTCACAAAAGTGAATACAACAACTTTTTTTTACACAAAGCAGGTGAAAGTAGATTATACACTTGGAACCTGCATTTGCCATGAACATAGTAAATTTTGCAACTCTAAATTCAGCAATAGAATGCTAAAAAAAATAACATTGCCAAAGCCTGGGTAATGCAACACAAGTGTACATGAATTGAGTAAACACACATATACACAAGTCATTATGCAGTTCCATTAGGCATCCAGTGGCACAGGACACATGGACAGACATACCAAGTTGAATGCATAGAAGCATATCTGTGATAGCACCACACAATCTCCTCTGTTGGAGTAGAAAGATGTGGGCTTGATGTAGGCCCAGTCAAAGTTGTGCAGGTTCAGTGGCCTCTGACAATACTGCTCGCTGAGAGCAACCAACGAACGCACAATAGCGTATTTGGCTGAGCAGCTGGTGGCTTGCACTGTACGCACCTTGCCAAAGTGGAGCAGGAAACACGGGTCATCCTGCAGGAGAGACACAACCAATCTTCAATCAGTTCTAAGTGTATTATTCGGTGTTCTCTGATAGTTAAACACTCAATGTTTCCTGCAATATAATTTACTTGCTAACAGCAAAAACTGCATATATCTAGTGGTTGCTGATAGTGTTTATTTATTTATTTCAGGTGTGGTAAACCATAGCTGACATGAGGCAATCAAGAAAATGTGACAAAGATGAATTGACAGCAGTTTTGATAAAAATGATCATGAATAATGTGGTGTACAATCATGGTTTTCTTTCACAAAATGTCATCAGCCATACAGTTGAAAAACCAGCATATCGAGAAATGCTGCAAATGTTTGTAAGAATTGCCTCTGAGAAAATACGTGCAACAAAACAAAACAAAAAAATGAAAATACACGCAACAAACACCAATTCCACAACTTTACTAAATTAAAGATTAAATATTAAAAGAAATATTGCATTATTATGAAATTATAAATTATCTTAACTCATTCGGCTCCGGGGGTGGACGAGTTCCGCCCAGAATTCCTCAAGGCTCTGGATGTTGAGGGACTGTCTTGGCTGGCACGTCTTTCCAACATTACGTGCAATTCGGGAACAGTACCTTTGGATTGGCAGACCGGGGTGGTGGTCCCCCTCTTTAAGAATGGTGTGTTCCAACTATAGGGGGATCACATTCCTCAGCCTCCCTGGAAAAGTCTATTCCAGGGAGATGGAGAGAAGGGTATGACCGTTGGTCGAACCTTTGCTACAAGAAGTCCAATGCGGTTTTCGTTCAGCCGGGAAAAGGCCCCGGAGCAGACCTAGGACACGCTGGAGAGATTATGTCTCACAGCTGGCCTGGGAACGCCTTGGTGTCCTCCCAGTGGAGCTGGAGGAGGTGGCCGAGGACCGGGAAGTCTGGGCTTCCCTACTGAGACTGCGGACCCGGATAAGCGGAGGAAAATGGATGGATGGATTAACTCAAAATGTATTTATACATTTGAATTAAATTTTGAGAAGCACAAAGATGTGATGATGCAACTCCACAATAGAAGAGCTTATGTTTGATGCAGTTTTAACCTGAAAAACAGCCACCAGGTGGCAGAAGTAAATTTTCTAAGAGTTTGATATGCATCTCTCCCATAGAAATACATGCTCTGCAGCAACGGGGAAGTGAAAAGGCATCTCGTCGTGTAGCGCGAAGCAGGCTACGCATTGAAGGTAAATTTTAAAGTGTGCACGCGTGCACAAACGCATGTTAACAGGATACATCAAAAATTGTATTTTCAGTGGGAGTGCACCAGCTTTTTGTTGTTGTAGCACTTTGCCAGTTTAGGCTAATTGGAAGAGAGATGGCAATTGTAAATTTTAAAAAAAGAATATCCTTTGACAAACTTGACCTAGATACATTTAACACAGGGCTTGAGGCTTCAAAAAACAACTGAATGGCACAAAAAACCCCGGACTATTTTGGGGGCTAACATTTCAGCAACTTACCACATCAGGGTCCCGTCCATCCACCAGAGTCAGGTCTTGCAGCGACCAGGATTCTATCCTCCTGTAGCACTCCTGAATGCTGGACCGCTTTGTGTGGTGTCCTCGCTTGGATCCGGATTTACCGGGTGTCTGTGTCATCTGGCATCGCACTATACACAACTGCACCAGCCTATTTTTGGCAACTGCAGAAACATGACAACACACTTTGACTACTTTATTTAGCTATACATATGTAGCATGACTGCAAACACAATAATAAGCCGTGTCAATCAAAACTGGGATTTGTTATCTTTGTCAAGGCAGAATTGATGCTACAGCAGCTGTAGTGATCCAGTGACATTGTGCTGTGGTTATAACTTAAGGACTTGTCAGTGTATACCAAAAACGTGGACTAACAATGCCTACAAGGAATAAAGATGTTTTACTGTTATTACTGCATTATTACGTCATGTGAAAATTGATGTTACAACAATAACAGTTGCAGCAAACAAAGTTTCTTACCCGATACACAGAGGAAATGTCTTCCAAGCGCTGGTTCCTCAATCTCAATAAATTCCACCAGTCTCTGTTTTGCAGGTCGGAATAGAACCCTCTGCATCTCCTCCCTCAGAAGAGACGACATCACCAGAGTGTGCAGAGGACCACAGTCACGGCCAAAGAAATCCTGTAAATGTCGCCAAAGGAATGTAGAAAGATGTAATGAATCCACCTGACAACAGAGGCGGGATGGTTTTTCCTTTCTGCTCAGTGTGTGAAATGAGTGCTTCCTTGAGAACACACACACACACACACAAGGATACACACTCATATCTCCACTCTGCAGTAATCAGGTTGAATCATCCATATTATTCTTGCTACTTTACTATTCTAGCTTCATAAAAACTTGCCTGGGAGAGACTGAGCATAAAGAGAGCAATAAAGGCCAAAACCTTTTTAAGGCCCATTATGATGAGATTCCTCACAATCAGGAGGATAGTTTCCTGCAAGATTTAAGTGGTTTACTCCTATTGTCATAATGCACTTTATAAACACAGTGGAAAGACCAGCAGCAGAATAGGATAAAAAATAAATAAATGATCAAATATGAAATAAAGATATGTTAAAAATATATATGTAGTAAGATAAGATTAAGATATGCCTTTATTCGTCCCTCAGTGGGAAAATTTGTAAAGTAATATAAGTAATATAAAATAATAAAATTACACTATAGTATAATAATACTATATTATATTATATAATAATATATAATATAATAATAATATATATATTTATAATATTATAATATATAGTGTAATATACAAAGTATAATAATAAACAATTTTTGTTTAAATTAATTATATATTTGTATGAATTAATATTACAATATTTTTTAAATGAATTAAGTTCATTCATTAATTCATTCATTTTCTACCGCTTTTCCTCACGAGGGTCGCGGGGAGGGCTGGAGCCTATCCCAGCTGTCTTTGGGCGAGAGGCGGGGTACACCCTGGACTGGTCGCCAGCCAATCACAGGGCATGAATTAAGTTAAATAAAAAAAAATTAAATGAGTGAACTATGGAATAACATTTTTTATTGTTACACTGGGTAAGACCACATAATTACAACATTTAAATACATTTAAAATAAAACAATTATTTTTTATTATCAGATTTATTATATTACATTATATTAATTAAAGGTCATGTAATTAACATTAATACATGTATAAACACATTTATAGAATATATATAAATATAATCTTATAAATAAAGATTTGATACTATTATAAAGTAAAGCGAATGAGGAAGACACTACTATAAGCCCTTAGTGCACAGTTAGTGCACAGGCCTCACATCTAGGAGTACCAAGTTCGATTCCACCCTCTGGCATCTCTGTGTGGGTTTTAGTGGTTTCCTCCCACATTCCAAAAACATGCATGCTACTTTAATTGGCAACTCCAAATTGTCCATAGATATGAATGTGAGTGTGAATGGTTGTTTGTCTATCTGTGCCCTGTGATTGGCTGGCACCTGAAGACAGCTGGGATAGGCTCCAGAACCCCCGCATACCTCGTGAGGATAAGCGGTAGAAAATGAATGAATGAATGAATGATACATGTATGGATTTCATCCTTGGAATTGGACTTAAGGGCAATGTTGCTCACACTATAGAAACTGTAGGGGTTTGCACAAAGTCCCATGACTTGCACACAAGCACTCACCCAAAGGTTCCTCCTCTGGTCTTTCTGTCTCCCCTTCACTCCCATATTGATGTTACTGTATGGTATGGCACATTGCCCAATGTTTCTCTGTGATTAAACGCTTGTTGTGTGGGAAATGGATGTCCCACAGCACTCTGCATGTTTTCCATTAACCCTCTACTGTAGACACTGGCTCTCCATGAGCACAGGTGGGGGGTGAAGCACTCAAATGGGGGTGGGGGAATTTTACAAGCATGCAAAGTATGGACAGATAATCAGCAGGAGCGTAACAGTACACACTGAACAATTCTTTAGTTGCACTTTAATATGAAATATGAGTCCAAATATACGAGCAGAACCTTGCTGTGTGCAAATCCCAGCAGAATAAACCGGAGCAAAGGACTGATTTGATTTGTTGCCTCAACGCAATGTGGCTCCATTGGATTTGTCACATTTATGAAAACAAAGACGGGTCGCTCCAGCGCTAAGTGCTTTTATTATAATTGTTGGTCTTGATGGTTTTTTGTTTGAAAGGCTTTTTGCCTCTGAGATGGAAAGATGAGCGGATAAAGACAGGAAGTAGCCAGCAAAGGATACACGTGTTGAATCTCATGAATAACATATGAGGTTTATTGTACTTACATATCAGTAGATTTAACCCCAGCAATTCATCATGTCGCTGTTATTTACATGAAGGGAGAGAGCACCAAAATGGCATCTATGTTATTTTTACTGTGCCTGCTGTGAGATCATTCAAACCTGCAATAAAAAACTGTTGTTCTTGCAATCTATTCTGGTGTGTTTCCTCTTGGAACATTACTAGTGACATCTAGTGACCAATGTAGAATACTACATTTCCTCAATGTCCTTGAATGCCTTATATTTGTGTTTATTTAGCCATTTTATGCTTGAAAATGCTTAATTTAGGCCAGTAATACATACAATTGGACTAACAACAGGTTAGTTTGCATGTTCTCCCCGTGCATGCATGGGTTTTCTCCGGGTACTCCGGTTTCCTCCCACATTCCAAAAACATGCCAGGTTAATTGGCGACTTCAAATTGTCTGAATGTTCAAAATGTTTGAATGTGAGTGTGAATGGTTGTTTGTCTATATGTGCCCTGTGATTGGCTGGCGACCAGTCCAGGGTGTACCCCGCCTCTCGCCCGAAGACAGCTGGGATAGGCTCCAGCAACCCCTGCGACCCTTGTGAGGAAAAAGAGGTAAAAAATGAATGAATGAATGAATTTGCAATGTAATGTAAGAAACAACACATATCATTAAACAAAAAATGGCAGAGTGAGCAGAGATTAAAGGTCAAAATCAGTGCACGTGCCTGTCCAGTTCTGACAATTTACTATCTTATCTTATGATCTTATATTATGGTACACATAAAGAAAGAGTCACATTGAGTTAATTTAGGAGGTCACCTGTACATAGAGATGTTTGCAGCTATCCTCACTAGGGAAGGGCCGGATGTTTGGCAATGACTCATCTTTAGTACATGAGTGTGTGTCGAGGGTGACTCACCTGCATGCATGCATCTGTTTAGATGATTTAAGCACACACAACAGGGTCACTTCACAGTTCACATTTGGGAAAAAAGTAGGCATTAATTAAATGATAATAGGTTGGATTTATATAACACCTTTTTGCCCATGACCTTAACCGGCTTTACATTTCAGCTTCCTCTGCTATTGAGTTAGTTTATAGATTATTATTATTATTGTTTCCCTTTTGAATTCAGTAAGGCTATGTCATGGGGTAGAGTGTGGTTATTTCTTTCAGGTTGACTGTGCAAAAGATGAAGTACCATAATAATAAAGTGAGGGGAACCTCTATACAGGGAGCGGTATAACGTCACAACCTGTAGAGCTTGTGATTGGATGTCGATTAAAAGGGGAAACCCCGCTCTCTCACACATAGGCAAAACCCCCCTTGGCGACCCTGCAACATGACAACAAAAATACTGTATTGTGTATAGGAATTGTCACGGTTGACACATCATGAGTATATTAATGCATGTTAATGACTGCCTTGCGCAGTATTATGTTATATATTGCATGTACAGTATATATTTTGCACATTGACATTGTCAGAAAATAAAATGAGATGAGTGGAGTCATTTGCGCAGATCCGTGGTCGGTGTTCTTCTGGGCTGTTTGTGTACAGTACTTGCCAAATAGTGCGCCCTACTGTCTGTATTGCGCATGACTGTACGTCGTAATATGAAGTAGGCCTCCTGTTTTCCTCCCCAAGCCGGAGTCCTCCTGGCCCCCGCCGCCGCCGCCGCCGCCTCCGCTCTCCATGCAACGCTACGACCGAGAGAGAGCCGCAAAACAAACGAAGGCGTTTGCGGTGAAACACTCGACGAGGTGAGGCTGTTTTATTCCGTGCTGCGCGATGGTTAAATGTTGTTTTGTTGGGCGATAGCGAGAGTGGCGCGGAAGCGGGCGGACTGCAGCGGAGGATCGGGGACTGTTTCCGCACGCTGGAGGGCGAGCAAGGCCCAGTGACCCACATTCTCCTCGGCAGCCTGTGTGTCTATGCGCGCGTCCGTCTGCCTCCCTGTCTGTGTGTGCGGGCGTGTACGCGCACCTGTTTGTATATGTGTATGTACATCTGCCGCGTAAATGTTAACACCATTCATTATGTGACATATTTCAATGATAAATCTTAGGAGGCTTTTTTTGTTTGTTGTTTTAAGCGGAAGCTCTCAGTGTTCCCTTGCAGAGAAGCCGCAGCAGTATTTTACGGAATAATTTGTTGCGTGACAGCTAGGGCTCGACGCCAGTTTTGCTCTGATATACTCATTTTTTGTGCTCAATTTTAAACTAACGCGGTATTTGTCATGTCGGCAAGCGAATGTAAGGGAAGGAGACGCGACGAAGGAAGAAGGTAGTGAGCTAAATTGTCAGTTTTCGGTAGCAAGCTTAGTTAGCATGCTATAGCTAGCTATGTGGGTTGCTCTCTCCCGGTTGTATAACGAACACCTGTGGCACATATGCTCATGGTTTATTCTCATGGTTTATTCTCTTAATGTACAGATATCTGCTCGCTTTAACGCGTACTATTTGCATCGTGGTGTACTGCTATTTAAACGTGTGGTCAATGTGAAGTGGGCAGAATGGCACAATGAAAAAAGCTTAGCCATGAGGATTACTGTACTGTAGGTCAGGGTAGTGCTTCCCACAGTAGAGCCACTACAGGGTCATTAAGATGGTTGCACTCAAACTTTCAATATATGTCGCTAATGGTGTCCTTTAAATCAGTGCAAAACCGATTTATGTTGTTACACTTGCTGCACAATTATTGTAGCTTTTGTATTGCTTCGGTGGTAGATGTGGTGTGAATTATTCATCATCTTGCCAAGTGTGACAACATAAATGTGAAGAAATGGTTCCAGCCGCACCAGAATTTCAAATGAGAGTATTTTTTAAATGAAAATGAATCTGATTGAATACGCCAGAAGATGTTACCTTAGATTGTGTGAAACTGCAACAGGCTTTTGTTGTTGTCCCTATTGTTACTAGAGTAGTACAGGGGTCACCAACCTTTCACTTTTTTTCTCGTGAAGCTACTTTTACAAGCTAAAAATGACTGAGAAGTACATATTTTTGGAACGTTTATTTTCATAGCTTATTGAAACCCAAACAAACTGTGTACTGTATGCTTGTTTTAACAGGGCATGATATCCGCAACTCACATTTTGTATGAAAACATCAACAAAATGTTGTCCATCTGCATTTTGTGTTTCAGAATGCGTTTCTTTTGAGTGTATCTCACACATTAACGGAAAACCTCAATATAAACCAGGTTTGTGGGCGCCTAATGTGGTCACGGGGGGTGTGAGGGGCTATGTTGGTGTCCCCTGCTTCCTAGTGTATTTCAATAATTGTTCCACCTTTGTTGGCTTTTAAAATGGGAGCATTTTTTAAAATGTATTTTGTCCCAAAGTGGAGCACAGTTGTCATTAAGATGTTTGCGTTTACTTTCATCATATGTTGTAGTAGTATGACTAAAATAATAGAAATTTTGATTTTATTTCTTACCAACCTTGCTGCACAATTATTGCAGCCTAAACAAAAAATGCATTAATTAGCTTTAATTTTAAATACCTCTTTTTTTTGCCTTTTCTTCTCGTTATGTCACACACCTTTTATGATATTTTATTTCACACTAATTGTGGTCAATATGTAAATAATAGGCTACATTGTCCTGTAGCACAGGGCTGCTCACACTTCTTCAGACCGTTGGCTACTTTTAATAGGACGATGTCCAAAGATCTACTTCCTACTTCTTCACTTTTTTTGTCACAGAAGTAAAAGAGCAAATCAGGAGGGGCCTTAATGTCAAAGTGACGGTTATGATGTGGATGACAACAATCAACCCACACTACCCTCGCGGTCGATGTAATAGGCAACCCAATATAGCATATATGTCCATTCATACAATGTATTACTTACAATTATTTTCAAATAATAAAAAAAAATTCCAAGGTGTAGCGCAGCATGTAGCAGAAACCTTGAATTGTATTGCTTAGGTCAGGGGTACGAGTATGAAACGAATACATTCCATCATTATCTGTATTTGTGTTTAATGAAAATGCTTATTATGTATTCACTCTTCACGCTCTGTGATTGGCTAGTCACATTCAGTGACTACCTCTTCCTAGACTCTGCAAGCGGCGGCCCCAGGGGAGCTCAGCTCATTCACATACGCAGTACAATTGGGAAGTTGAAAATGGCTCGCCGTTTGTCACAGTGGCTCTACTTTATAAGGTTTTCTTCAGCTCGCCTCTATATTGGTTTATATCTGAAGTTACTTGGTAAACTTGTTGTGTAACATGCGCGGCGCGCAGAGCTGTGCAGGTACTCAACAACTCAATTGGGGTAGCATGACTGCATTTTTTTCCTTGAAAAGTGTTTTTGTCTTATTCTATGAAGTCATCATGAAACAGCCGTGCTACTTACCATTTAAGAATTTTGTTAATTTTCTGTTAGCAGTACACAGTGGTAATGATAACCTGCATTGACTGGCCACAACATTAGGTACACTTGCACAGTAGCACAAGAACAGCATCAAGCATCCTGCATGTATGGCTGACACAAGCGTGCTAAAATGCGTATTACACCCCTCTCAATATGTTTCAGTATGCACCTTGCAACTTGTCGCATAACTTACATGGTTCATTTGACAACACAAAGGGGCATGATCGTGCATCAGTCACTGACGGTGTATTTTTTTGTTGTTTTTTTTATTTTGGCTGGTTTGGCTGGTGGTATAAAGTCAGTTGGAAAATTGCTTGTACTGAGCATGATCTTTTTGAGAAAAATACAGTCAACAAAGCTGACAGATAATTTCCCTGTTTGTATGACTCTCCAACTTCACACAGCTCATTAAAACTAAAACTAAACTTTATTAAATAATAAAGTCTCAAGGATCACATACACAGTACACATTTAGCTGAATAATAAACAACACATATAGCAACTTCTGATCAATCTGTATCAATTTCAGACTTAAAATAATGTACAGATTTAAGCCCATTTGTGTTAAACCCCTTCCAGTTTATACCGTCCTCTGATACAGATACCGATAATTCATTACGATCAAAATGATACCAATGATGCCACTCTAAATTGTGTGACACAGGAACAGGCTGTTTTGTTGTCCCCAAGTTGTCCCCAAGTAGAGCTCAATAAGAAGGTTGCATTCAATTTTAATTAAACTAATTAAACTCTCACAAAATGTGAAGTAATTGCATTCCCACAATGTATCCAGCTTCATCAGGTTTTTAAACGTGAGCGTTTCTTTTCCCAAAATGATTAAATATGACTAAAGTCCCCTTGCATTGTGTAAGTGTTTCCCATAGGTCAGCACATACAGTAATTCATGGCGGTGGGAGTGGGGGTTGATGATGGCATTGTGTTTTATTTTGTGTAGTGATAGTCACACATGGGCAATCAAAAAAAACATTCATATTGTTTCCTAGGTTCTGTATAACTCAAATAACACAAATTTTAAGGATAATCTACATGTCATTGTATGTCTACTATATCTCTATACTGATGAACAGCTGCATTATAATGTATGACCAAGTCAGCTGTGGTATGTGTGAAATGCATGCCAGCTCGTGTGGTTGTGCTATAGTACTGTAACACCTCTGCATGTTGTCAAGCAGAGACACATCCGCTAATGCACTTTCAATCGCTTTATTAACAGGTGCCAACATAAGACACAGTCTGCACCCAGAACGCAAAGTACCTGAGCTAACACACAACTTCCCTCTCGTTCAGCAATGTCCCACATCACTCACCAGGCACCACCACACAATGGCCAGGGGCCTTTGGTTCAATGATTATGCTGCTCGACACTGTGGACACTGGATCGAACCATGCAGGGTACAGGGTTGGTCCATGTACAGTATGAGGTGTGTTAAGAAGCAGAGTTACCACACCATCTGCTGTATCGAGATGTAACGACAGCCTACACAATCATTCTCAATATAATGTGTTTGTGGCCAAGCGTGAACCCCAAGGAGGGCCAAATCGTTTTGTGGTGGTGCATATTAAATTGTGGCAGGCCCCTACAAGTAAATTGACTTATGGGAAACACTGTGGTTGCACTCAAACTTTCAGTTCACAAGTTCACGAGTATGCTTTTGATCAGGGGTGTCCAAACTAAAAATGAAAGGATGCCAGGGGCCACTTTTATATTTTTGTGTAATTCTTCATGAATATCGGATAATATCGACTTCCGCCACCAATCTGGTTGCCGTATTCGCAATAAAGCGCTACACACCAACATGGTAGCTGCGATAATACACCTCAAAGGCCACTCGCGTGAACAAGAATAGGCCACGCTACCATGCAGGCATGTCCATGGTGTTTCACTTTGGATGTTTACATATTAGGCACCATAGGTACAGCAGTAGTTCCCCCTCACTGTGCTGGACTGCTGTGTCATGCTGTGGGGAGGTCACATGGGAAGTACCGTCACTACAGGCAGTAAATTACTATTTTGTTGAAAAGACTCGTTTGTTTAAAAAAAAAAAAAAAAGTAATATTTTAACCATGTTAAATGCCCTACCCTAAAGGTATTTTGAAAGGCTATTTTTTCCCATTTGAATTTTTATTAGATGAGAGACCCAACTCACAGAGGTTTTTTACAAAAGCCAAACGATATTGTTGGTCATGCTGTATAATAAAAAAATTTAGCAATACTTGGCTTGCATTATTTTTAATGCTTAACCATACAGTACATCATTATAAACGCTGAACAATCCCCTCCCGACCTCAACAGATCTCCTCTTACAGAGCGTGAATGGAAGCTCCGAGGGGTTAGCTTGTGTGGCTTTATGTGCGCAACTCGGGATCGATGAGTATATTTTCACCATGTTGTGTCTTATGGCTTTAAAGTAATAAACGTGTCACAGTGCCCGGTGACGACGTGGAAGTCCTGAGTGGGAAAAAATACGAGAAGCATGTTTATTTTTCAACCTAGCTTTTCTTAGCCATAAATACACATTCTCCACACACGGAACACAATTCCGTGACGGTCCTTCAAAATAAGAGCGCCGTTTGTCCCATGTCTGCTTCAACAAAACAAGAGTGTCATAAAAATATCTTCCGTATGCAGTTGGAATTGCATGGATGACTACATCTTCCTAATCACAAGCACAGGCATTACAGTTTGTTGAAGATTTGGTATCAGTGTGTGCAGAGGCTGACATCCCATTACACAAGTTAGCCAGTTGGTTGACTCTGCTGAATTAAAATTTTACATTTTATATCTTCATATCATGATATATTCTAAAAATATTGTGAGATATGCTAAGGTCCACATCACCCAACCCTAATTTCTACAGTGTGCGGATAAAAACCTGCAACCTCAGGCCACAATGTGGACACCCCTGCTTTAGCTCATTGGAAAATGTGAATATTTTGCACACTTATTGAAAATTGTTTTTAGAGCAAGTAATTACCTTGCTCAGGTAGTAGAAGTGGAGTGATTACCAACTAAATCTCGAGATATAAGGATTTTCTTTTATCAAAACGATTGAATATGACTGAACAATCACCTTAGATTATGTGAAAATGGAACAAGCATTTTTGGTTTTCCATAATCTGATAATTTTTCAGCACATAGTTTACTGTTTTTCTCCTGCATCAACAAATCTTGTGTATTTCTCTTTGGCCTTTATAATTTGCATGCATAGCACACAGTGTGTACAGTTCCATGTTTTGTTTGTTTGCTTGAATGGGTCTTTTTTGTCTGTGTGTGTTACAGGTGAGGTGTGGCTCACACAAAAAGACCTGCAAGCACTCAGAAGGATAGTCTCTGTAACAACAGCCTCATAGGGGCATTCCAGTGAGTAAGTAAGTTGACAGTTTTGAATCATCCTGTGTTTTTTTTTTCCTTCACATAACTGGGTCACAGTGCTCTGAAATATTTTCACAAGAATGTGGTCTAAATGTGTGACAAATTACTCATTTCCAGCTAGGTCTCTCTGCATTGATGTACTGTCATTGAGGTGTACTTCAGGGCTTTTTGGGTTTGAGCCAAATGTTATACTCTGTAACAGCAGTTGAAAAAAAGAAAGAAAACAAAAAGAATAAATTTTTCTATTCCCTGTCCTGTCATTTGACTAAATGAAATAAAAGCTGAGCGCAGACTGACCTTATGACCCGGTGTCTCCTCTCTGATTTGTCCTTTAGGTTTGGATGACCGCCATGGCTTTTTCGTGGTCTGGTGACCCCTGATGACTTTGGCATCAGCACTGTCCCTAAACCATTTCTTCCACCAACCCCCTGAGAAAAGACATTAAATCACACCGTGCATAAGCTGCAGTGGGGTGAGTGTTACTACACAAACTTGTATCAAATGTATTGAAACTAAAGGCTATTCATTATTGCAGGCCATCTCAGTCCAATATGAATTAGTCTGCTGTTTGTTTTAGTCCAATCCGTGTAATCCATTTATTTGCCCTTCCCTTCCAGGTGGATTTCCAAATGCCTACCTCACGCCTAAAGAACAAGTCACCACAACCACAACCCTGATCAGCAGCCACCATGACATCAAGCATAGGGTATGTTGCAACAAACAAGCTGTGTACCATCATGTATCTTCAATGATGCACAATACAGGCATATTGTACAATAGCTGTAGCAGAACATGGCAGAATACCTATTTTTTTGTGTTTGTACTGTATTTTGTAGGAGTGTCTTAGAATACAGTATTCCCTTGTTTATGACGGTTAATTGGTTGTAGCCCCAACCGTGATGGGTGACCGTCGACTCATTGGCTCATAATGGCTACTAAAAAAATTCATCCAAACTATTTTGAAAAGAGCAAGTTGTTGCTTTTCAAGCCATGTTGTTCATATTCTATGTGCACTTTTCAGATGTGTGTCAACAGCGACTGTGTTTCGGTCTCGTTTGTCTTATGTTCTCTGTAACTAAATACATCAATTTACTGTTGTTATACACCTACCATGTTTGTTTATCTGAGTCTCTTAGCCTGTCGCAAATGAGAGATGTTCATTTGTCGGAATTGCTCTTAGATCTGCTCTTTAAAAAAACATTCAAATATTAGTTGACTGTGGACAAAATATAACGAATCAGATTTGATTTATAAAAATCCTTAGTCAAAGACAACCCCAGTATTTTTTATTCTTTCAACACCATTTCCTTTTTATACTTTATACTCCTTTACGGGCTTGCAAGTGTCACCGTGACCTTCCACTATGTAACTTCTTAAAGTATGTCCATAACAACTAAAACATATCATACCTCTTTTCAATTTCAGCATCTTGACAGGGAATATACAGTATGTTAAATTAATTATAATTACAGTACTTCTCATCAGCAGTTATGGAAGGAATCCATTTGATTTGTTATATGATAGAAGGCCAGAAAGTCCAAGATGACGTGTTGGCTTTTCGAAATTCACTCATAACCTCCTTGGCAAGCACAACACATTCCTGCTATCTCTCTCTCTCTGTGTGTATCTCTGTTTTTGTGTGACCCAAAAATAAGCCTGCCGTTGGCATGCAGGAATTCTCTCATTAGCCAGCATCTACCATTAGCTATTATTAACAGTGTGTATCTGCTTTGAAGCCACCAACAAGTGGGTGTGAACATACATGATAACAACAAGAAGTAAGAGAAACATGAATTAAGTGTGCTGTTTTCTCTCCTCGGCCAGGGATGATTGTAGCATCTTTGATGGGTTGATGGAAGAAGATGAAAAGGACAAAGCAAAACGGTTGGTATAGAAACATTAATGTTCTATTCATTTGCTAATTCCTAATTAATGTTGTGAAAAGTTTTGCAATTGTTTAATTAGCCCTGTCTTTCAATTGTAGAGTGTCCCGAAACAAGTCAGAAAAGAAGCGGCGAGACCAGTTCAATGTCCTCATCAAGGAACTTGGCACCATGTTGCCAGGCAACACCAGGAAGATGGACAAGTCCACTATCCTGCAGAAAAGTATCGACTTCCTGTGTAAACACAAAGGTCAGGGCACTTCACTTCCTGTTTCTGCACAGCCTGCCGTCACAGGATGAAATGTTCCAACTTCTAAACTAATTTTGTCAATTTCCGTTTTCTTTCATTAGAAGATTTTTACATGTGTGTTCAGTTCTTGCTCTTGAGTTTCATTCACTTCACACCCACAACCTTTTAGTGTTATCATCTGCACAGTGTTGTCTAGTATTCTGTTTATCTGCCACGTTTTCACACTAAGCCTTGTACTATTTTGTAAGATGACGCCTTGTAACATTTGTTTTAGTTGCTTTTTCATTTCTGTCCCCTCGTTAGTGCTCCTTCACTCGGTTTCCTCTTTCAAATATGTTTCCCCCTCTCACATTAGAAATTGCTGCCCAGTCTGAGTCCAGCGAGATCAGGCAGGACTGGAAGCCTCCGTTTCTCAGCAATGAGGAGTTCACACAGCTGATGTTGGAGGTCAGATATCTAACTTGGTTTATGTTCTGAATCCATTTTTAATGGGTTGAAAGGACACTGTGTGTTTTTTTCCCCTTGACATTATCAGGCTTTGGATGGCTTCTTCATAGCAATAATGACTGATGGGAACATCCTCTATGTGTCAGAGAGTGTCACCTCATTATTGGAACATCTTCCTGTGAGTAACCCAGTCTTTTTTTCCACCCTGGTACCATATCCAATGTCAGTCACAAATTCACACATTTGGTTCTCTCTTTTTTTTTTTTTAAACACACTCCCATTTTGCATGTTCATTTTCCTCATTTTAATTAATGGTAGTTTAATATAAGCATACCTGAAAAATACAGACATAATATTTAAATGTTTGTAGTATTGCCAGAATGCACCATCTAAAATGTTTTTTATTTTCCAGGCGGACCTGGTGGACCAGAACCTGTTAAATTTCCTGCCAGTTGGTGAACACTCAGAAGTATACAAAGCCCTGTCCACACACCCCAACGACCTTGAGAGCCTTACTTCGGATTATTTAAAGAGTTAGTAACACAATTACTTTGTCATTGTTTGTTTACTAACATGGTCACAGTTTACATTGCTAATTAACAATGTAAACTGTTTTTTGGACAATACAATAACCATTTTCTTGCCCGCAAAATGATAGATTGATATATACGTACAGTATGTACATACATACTGCATCATTTTAAAAATAAATACATCCACCAGGCCTTAAGATCAACTTTTCTGTCTCCTTCAACTGAATATCTCCCCCATTGCAAGCCATTCTCCAGCTTCCAGACTCTTGTGAAATCTCAGACTTCAACTGCAACTCTAAACCCTCCACATGCCAGCTCGATACCCTCACCACAGCTCTGGTCAAAGCCAGCCTCCCCTCTCTCTTCTCTCTCATCTCTGCCATCATCCACTCCTCACTAACCACTGGAACTGTGGCCCAACGAACAACGACATCCTCATGGCAGTAGATTCCAGCCCACTTACCAATGTCATCCTCTTTCATCTACATCTTCGACACAATCTCTCGCACCATCTCTACTCTCTGCAATATATTCCATAAATACAACACCCGTTTTCATTGCTTTGTAGATGACACCCAGCATTCAATACTCCCTCCCTCCACCATCACCACCATCAAATACTGGCTCACCTCAAATTTTCTCAACTGTGGAAAAACAGAAATCCTTTCGGTTTCTTACAAAACCACACTATCCAAAGTTGACAGTTTCTCCCTCAACGTCGATAACACCATAGCTTCTGGAGTCTTGATGTCGTCATTGATGGCTTGCTGTCATTCCAGTCCCACATCAATAACTTTACCTGGTCTACATATTTCCAATCTAGACCCACTTGTTCAGGACATTCTATAATTTACCATGACATTTTTATTTGATCTTTTATGTGTTTGCAGCTTTTATCTGTGACTACGGGGTCCTGAAAGGGACTTACGAATAAAATGTTATTTAAAAAAAGTATATATATTCATATTCATAACCAAGAAATTTCTCTCATTCACTCATTCAATCAAATTCATTTTTTCAAATGTTAGCCTTAATGATATGAATGTCAGCATATTTTTAAATAATATAGTTTAACAGTCAAATTCTTTTTCGTCCAGGTAAGAACTACATGGAATTCTGTTGTCATATGCTTCGAGGGTCCATTGACCCAAAAGAATCTCCTGTCTATGAATATGTGAGCTTCATTGGGAACTTCAAGTCACTCAATAACGGTATGCCCTTTTTTTTATTTTTGGGAATCCATGCAGAAGTCATTATAACTAAATCTGACATTGTGCTTATCAAGCTTTAAGCATCGCTACATCGCTCTCTCACTCTCACTATTATTAATGAATGATTGCTGTTTTGTGGTTAACTATACCCTATTAGTAGTCAAAAATATTGAAAATCAAGTTAAAAGTAATATTCTGTTCACTAGACATCAGTAATGCTACGCTGATGAGACATGAGGTTATATTACATGACCATCTCACTGCATGTAGTCAGCCATGGCATGTCCAACATGACACAATGGGAAAAGTTCTCCTCTCCTCCCATGTGGGAGTGATACATTTTTGACTTCGACAAGGTTTGGGAATCATTTCAATTTGAACGGTTCAGACTCGGGTTCCTAACAATTCTCAATTGCAACACTTTTTAAAAGGCAGCATCTTTCTACACCATGAATGGGTGACCTTTACTCAAGTTGACCTTGTTTTGCACTGAGCCAACCATTTTTTTTTCCATGAAGTTAAGCCAAACTTTTTAGATGCTTTTTCACCTGTGCTTAGCAGCTTCTTCTTTGTTGGTGTTTGTGGCTATTTCTAATATCCCGAGAGAAGGGTAATGTTAGTTCCAGTTCCTATCAATGTTCAAGACTTGATGCACATCCCTTTTTTGACACTGTTTAAAACCCTTTCTTAAGGGAGAAATTAACAAATTGGAGGCTCACGATTTACCCCGGTAGCATGCTATGTCTAAAGACGCGGCCGTCTCTGGTCCCTGCAATGATCCTGTCGCCTGCGCATTACAGTAGTAATTATGAGTTTAAAGGTGACCATATGGGTGTTATTTCATATCTGCAGGTCTCTAGTAATGGTAAAAAATATATATTTTAAAAGTAATAAACATTCCCAAAATATTCCATTCATTAATATTGAATCCTTGTTTGTGGAAATTCACTTATCGTGGTCGAATCTGAAACCAATAACCACTATAAATGATGGACGACTATAATTTGATCTGTCTTGGCAACTTCCAATTCACTTGCTGTTTTGTTGTTTTCTTTCTAGTTCCCAATGTGACGAGGAATGGTCTGGCAGGGGTCTTACAGCGCTCTCTGCAGCCTGCCTTTGACGACCAAGTGTGCTTTGTGGCAACTGTACGGCTCACTAAACCTCAGTTTATCAAGGTGGATTCTGACACGTTCACCCAAAATCTGACATTGGATTATCATCTGCTAAAGTGCTTTTTTTATTCATAGGAAATGTGTACAGTAGAAGAGCCCAACGAAGAATTCACATCTAGACACAGTCTTGAATGGAAGTTCCTCTTTCTCGATCACAGGTAAACAAACTTGTAAATGGGTTTAATGTGCAAACTCCGATGTTTCATCTTAGTAATGACTGTTTTTTTTCCTCCAGAGCTCCACCCATTATAGGCTACCTGCCATTTGAGGTTCTGGGAACTTCTGGGTATGACTATTACCATGTAGATGACCTGGAGACTCTAGCCAAGTGCCATGAACACTGTGAGGGCTCACTTCTACTTTCACTCAAACCACATTGTTAAAATTGTTCCATTTTGTGCTTCTCATAGTCATGGTCTTGGCCCCTTTCCTTTGTCTCTTCCTCATTCAGTGATGCAGTATGGTAAAGGGAAGTCTTGTTACTACCGTTTCCTGACTAAAGGTCAACAGTGGATTTGGCTGCAGACACACTACTACATCACCTATCACCAGTGGAACTCCCGCCCTGAGTTTATTGTCTGCACACACACAGTAGTCAGGTATTGCAAGCAAAAATTATTATCCAATATTTTGATTTTGCTTTAATGAAGTCACTTTCAAACAATGAATAGACCCCCATACTGACTCTGAAATCTCTTACTGCCTACTCAAAAACATCTCTCTGTAGCTATGCAGAAGTGAGGGCAGAACAGCGAAGGGAGCTGGGCATTGAAGAATCCAACCCAGAGGTCACTCTGGATAAGGTGAAGAATAGTTTCTATGCTGCTTTCAACTTGCATATTTAAATGTATCACCAGCTGTGTATTTCTATATACAATATATTTCTATAAGTAGTAAAGTTGCTGAAGCCGGCAGAGCATGTTTGATCACAGTGTCACGACTCAAACCTTGTGACAAGGTTCTGACTAATTTTAGACTTTTAGGGCTCTATTTTCGTAGACCAGGCACAAGCGCGGTGAACCTGCCCAATGCCGCGCCTACTGACTTCAAATGTTTTTATTTTTTTTTATTTTGACAGAGCCAGGACTCTGGTTCAGAGCTGAACACATCCAGTCTCAAGGAGGCATTGGAGAGGTTTGACCACAGCCGGACACCCTCAACCTCTTCACGAAGTTCACGCAAGTCTTCATCACATGTATCCGACAACACCTGCACTTGTAAGTGAAAACAAACCAAATTTCAGGAACATTACTATTTATTTTAAATAGTAAACAAACAATAAAAGGGTAGTCCTGTCTACCTTTACTATCAAAAGAGAAATGTGTGAGAATAAAACGAGTACCTATATACAGTAAGTGAGAATTTATTTACTGAAGTCAGTGGTAAAGCTGTGCGTTCAGATTGCCATGTTTAAGAACTACAATAAAAATGGCTATTACGATACCAAACGCGCAGAGAAAAGACGACCCTGTCCAAGGTGTACCAAATTTGGATAAAGCTCATTTAAGGCATGTCTTTAAAAAAATTACATTTCTGAAAGTGCACATATTCTGTCCTATTTTGAAAAAATAAAATTGAATAAATAATGTTTTCAAATTTTTATTTTTGTTTGCTTAATGATGGCATTTATTCTTGGCAGTAGCATCTTGTCTAAGCCATGAGGTTTTGTCTGCTTTAATAGAGAGACAGAATTTTATCTTCAACATAATTTAACTTGACAATATTTTCTGTTTCTGTCTCTCTTCCCCTTGGGAAGAGATATTGACCACACCTGAGCCACTGTATAGTCGTGACAAAGAGTTAATTAATGTAAATATCTGAACCAACAGCCTCTAAGCTACATATGGACACAGCCACACCTCCACGACAATCTCTGGCCTCAACGATGGAGGTGACGTCACAGCGCCGCTCATCCATCAGCAGCCAGGTGAGACTTGAGAATGAGACGGCAACATATAGCAAACCATAACATCACATATCTACATCTTATCTTATTATGTGTTTTTAATAAATAAACGTGTGTCCATATTTGCAGTCCATGAGCTCTCAGACTACCAGCCAGAGTGTCACTCCTGCTATGATCACTCAGCAGCAGCAGCAACAGCAGCAGCAGCAGCAGCAGCAACAACAACAGCAGCAGCAACAACAACAACAGCAGCAGCAGCAGCAACAACAACAGCAGCAACAGCAACAACTGCAGACAAATGTACAGGTTAGTTTTCACTACCATCTTTGGTGCTCATTTTCCTGTGAAAAAAAGTAAAATCAATGACAGTTACTGACATGCATACATAGGGTGCTAAACTTATTTTTATGGACACTTTTCTGCTTCTTGCAGCCGGTGATGGAGTTCTCAGCGCAGGTGAATGCTATGCAACACCTAAAGGAGCAGCTGGAGCAAAGGACAAGAATGATACAGGCCAACATCCAGCGGCAGCAGGAGGAGTTAAGAAACATTCAGGAGCAGCTGCAGAGAGTCCAGGGGCAGGGAATACAGGTAAGGCCCCCCACATAAGATCCAAATACCCCATCAGCATTTAGAAAACATTTTGCCTGTCATGGTATCGGCCTCATTTAATTTAGCTGAAGAAAACAAACGCAAACCAGACAATAGCCAGAGGCCTGTACTTCGACGCAGAGTACCGAGTAAGCTTACAAGCCTAACATTTCTTAAAGACAAGCATCTTCATGAGACAAATGTTTCAACTGCCCTATCATTCAAATGCCCTAACTGCCCAAATCCACAATACATTTGACTGTGGAAATGCAGAAGTAAGTCAATTCATATTTGTCCTGTTAATATGCTCCAAAATAGCCAAATGAGCGAGCAGCTCAGCCAGGAACAGGAAGTAGAAAGGAGAGTTGATTTGAGGCAAAAAATCATTACTACAGCATTTATAAAAAAGGAATCCTACTTGGTGAAAATTCACTTATCACGGTCAGGTCTGGAACCAGTTAATTTGCAATAAACTGAATTACTGTTTACCTAAAATTCAGTTGTCACTCAATTGGTGACAGTTGTATTGCCACCAGCAACGTCCCCATAGTCCCCATAATTCCCAATGAACTAGTTGATTTAAATTCAGTGCTTGTGTCCTCTATTAGTATATCTTATGTGTGCTCCACAACACTGCTTTCTAAATTTAGGACATCGCTCACTTGAACAAAACTAGAAGGTGATTTGTGCATGTGCAATTTCGTCTGACCTAGAATCAGAATCATCTATTATGTATTAGTTGCCTTCTGAGGGAGTCGTGATAATAGTGGAGACAGAGGAGCATTCTCTCTAAATCCTTTTATTGTTTGCTTTACACAAACCAATGGGTTTGCTCTTTGCAGATGTTGTTGCAGCAGCAGGGTGGCGGGATGAACGTGCAGCTTCCCCAAGTGGCGCCGGTCCAGCAGACGACTGCTCTGAGCGGTCAAGTGCAGCAAACGGTGATCAACCCCGTCCATTCGGGAACGCAGCAGCTCACCATCCAGCAGCAGGCAACTCCCACTCAACAGAGCCTTCAGCAGCAGGTGGGACTACTGACATAAACACACCCTGCTTTTGTAATAGCAACATAGGTTATATGTACTGTAGTTACTGAATGATGATGGTACCACCCTTCATACTAGCCTTGTGTACAGTAAGTTTGACATTTATGGTCAAATTTGACTTTATTATTTTTTAATAATTACCTATTTTTTGGATCTGGCAGTCAGGGGACCATGGAATTGTCTTAACATTTTCCCATTCTAAGACACCCCTGGACAATAGCACTCGTCATAAATGAATTTACAGTTAATCCATATGATCGGGATTGGACGAGTTCACTCATTCAACATCGGTAAAAGATCAGCAGCCCTGATTGGCGCATCCCTTGTAATTGATTATTATTATTAATGTAATGTAGATACGTCTAGAATACTCACACATACACATACAATCGTCTTATACTATCCATTTCTTTATTCAAAATGTGATCTTTTTATGTTAAGAAAATGCTGTGACAGTGACTGTCTATTTGTGAGAATTTCTGTCTTCTGTTTATATTGGAATATTGCCATTCATATAAACATAGCCTGTGCTACTGCTCAAAATAGTTACCATCATGTGGAAATAGCTGAGAAGAGGAAAATAACATTTGTGTTTTGGTAGTCTCCCCTCTTGTTTATGGTAATTTAGGTTCTTATTTAATGATTCCACTGTAACCACTGTGGACTGCATCCATTGTATGTTTACATTACAAGAAGAGACAAAGCATATGTTTCTCATTTTGTTTCCCAAAATAAAACCTGATATAACTTCAGTTCAACCTCCAGTTTTGCAGAAGTATGCAAATTATGTAGTTAAAATTTTGTTCTGAATTTTGCCTTGAATTATAATTGTCTTGTGTGTTTTGCTGACTGTCTCTGTGGCTGCCTATATGTTTTACTCGGGGAAGAGACATTACGAAATGTAGAAACATTAAAATAGATCCCCTTCTCTGCCCATCTCCAGGCCCAACGGCAGCCTCAGCAGCCCCCCCAGGCACAGCAGCAGACCCAGAACTCTGTGCCTGCTCCGCTGTACAACACCATGATGATATCTCAGCCGGGGCAGCCCAATGTGCTGCAGATCAGCACCAGCCTGCCGCAGAACAACACGCCTCAAGGCACCACCGTGGCCACTTTCACACAGGACCGACAGATCCGGTAGATGGGCAGTCATAACTAGCAGGATCTCAATCAAGGAGATGTGTGCTTATTTTCTTTCCTCCCATTGACCTTTTCCCACCAGGTTTCCAGCAGGGCAGCAGTTAGTGACCAAGCTTGTAACCGCTCCAATGGCTTGTGGTGCTGTCATGGTGCCCACCTCTATGTTCATGGGCCAGGTGGTTACCGCATACAACCCTTTTGGTGGGCAGCAGGTAAGGATGCCGCAGTATAATTCATACTGTATATTGACATAGGCTGTTGTCCTCAATATCTGCACAGACATCAGAGGTCTCTTGCTGACCGAAAAGGTTTATTTGAAGATCTTCTGTTGTCTTGTTTTAACTCTTTCACATCTTTAGCAGGGAGGACAAACCCAGACTCTAACTCTTCAACCAGCACAACCTTCTCAAGGGCAGCCAGATGCCCCCAACCAGACAGCTGTAGTGGCGCAAAGTGGACAGCAGGGACAACAGCAGCAACAACAGCAATTCCTCCAGGTATCACAAGAGGGCATCAAATGTACATATATGGTTTAACTAGCAATTTTGTTAAGACTAATGATGATGTGTGTATACAGTGTAGTCTGCATACAATGTTTTTCTTACTATTTTTCAATCTGAAACCTCCCCTGTAAAGGCTGTGTTCACAATCACAAGTGGGGCGTCTCTTGTCTTGACCAAAGCACAAACTCCTACATGGTTGCTGTGCCTTTTGTCCAATTTCACTGTATTCAAATTGTCTTCTTTAACATCAGACCAAATGACCAAACCAATCAAATGCCTTGATATGCTACAGTGTACCCACTATGCCACACCCTGGTGACCCTGTGATGCTTTTGTGACTTGCAATGCTTTGCTAAAACACTAGGGGCAGTGTTTCCCTTAAAATGAGCAAACACAACTCAAACACAACTCCCAGCAGTGTTAGCTCGGACTGTACTTCATTAATGACATTTCAAACTATTTTACTTATTAGCGCGCAGCAGTATAATTGACGTGTGGGTAGTAGCTTGAACCTATCAGGCAATAAGCCAACACTTACTGCAAAAATGGTAATATTTGTGTGTGTTTGTGGTTTTTTTTTTCCCTCCTAGGGCACTCGTCTTCTACATAGTAATCAGTCCACCCAGTTGATTCTGCAGGCAGCTTTCCCACTTCAGCAGCAGGGCACTTTCACCCAGGCAACACACCAACAACAACAGCAACAACAACCACAACAACAACAAAGGCAGCAGCAGCAACAGCAACAACAGCAGCAGCAGCAACAGTCTCACCATCAGAGGCATCAGCAGCTCAAACCTCAGCCTCAGAAACAGCAGAAAGCGCCATCATCACACAGGACTGACAGTGTCAGCAGCCAACCACAGTAAGGAGAAAGTCTGGAGGGAAACACACTTGGTTGGGAAAGAGGAAAAAAAACAGGAAATAAAAGTCTAAGGGACTGCCGCATACATTTGTTTTGCTTGTGTGGCTCAAGCCTTTCCTGTCAAAGATTTTTGGTCCGCCTTTCTCTTGCTTCAAGGCGTGATCACGTGAGCACGGTAAGCCTGTGAGTCCGCTAGGAACTCATCAGTGATTTTCATCAGGCATAGAGGGACGAATTACCCCCATCAACTCCCTCCATCCCCTAACCTCCTTACCCGTGTTTTCCCTTGGGGGGGAAGGGCTGGCGTTTCTGCGGAAGATGACCTTATTGCCACATTCTCTTGGAGATGTGTTAAAGTGGACTCACCTTGTACAAATTTCCTGTATGATATTAAGAAAACCATGTGTAAATACCCAATATAGCCTAATGGGAAACAGAAATGTAGTATTTTATATGATTGCATGGAAAGAATAACTGTAAGCTTTTATTAGTCGCTTTTGAAAAAAAAAAACATTTTTACTTTGTTCAAAGTATTTCCTGGTGTGATATTGAAGCCCCACCCCCAGCTCCTCCCTTTTCTCACGTAAGGCCAGAATTGGGTTTTTAAAAAATCTGTTTGGGGGGATAAAACAAGATGTGAGGGCTGATTTGTTGTTGTTTTTTTTTTTTTTTTTTGGAACTCAAGTGTTTTTAAGCACTACACCATTTTTTTCAGAACTTATTGACGCAAAACGTTTGACTACAGTCCAACTGAAATGTTCACAGAGTGATCTCTGCAAGTACAAGAGGTTTCAGCGATTCCAAGTGCCAATTATGTAGTTCATTTTGTTTGAATATCCATCAGAAACCTCTAAGGCATGCATACATAAATCTATATTTTCCAACAAAGCCCTAACAATGCTCATGCACGTGTGTGTGTGTGCGTGTGTGTGTGTGTACAGTATATAGAAGGGATTATTTTCTAACAGTCAGAGAGAGCCCTATACGTAACAAACAGTATATCCTCATGAAACTTTAGCACTTGATGTGGTTGTGTACAGTAAATCACTGTCAAGACCTAGTTGTTAGTTGTTTAACTGTGTGTGAGTGCGTGTGTGTGTGTGTGTGTTTTGAAAAATTCTATCTTGTGTGCCTGTGTAATGTGAGTGTCTGTGGGCCCCGTGTGTCTTACAGTAATCGACTTAGTAAAGGTTCGGAGTTGCTAGATGGTACTTCTACTCTCAGGAATGTGGAATTATTTCAAAATTTTGTTTCTGCCTCAGTCTGGAACCAGACCAGGAAGGGTTAAACGATGATGCTGCCAAGACCTAGAGCAGGGCTTTTAAAGTATGAGGTAGTGCCAGAAGACCAGCTTGAGAAAAATAAAGAAATTACATTTTTCCAAACCTGCTAAACTAATTTCAAGTTTAATTTTTTATTTCCATATGGGTTGAAACAAAAAAATCCACAAAATCCTCATCACACTTTGTAAAATCACTGACCTAAAGATGAATACAAAGAAAGTCAACAAAAGTAAAACAGGAATGTGGCATAAAGGCGTCTTCAGTATGAAGCATTCTTTGTCTGCTACTTAGTCTTTTGCATCATCAGTTTAACCCTTCTCCTTGTTGGGCCTCATAAAAATTCTCATGCAGTTCACTTCAGATGTCTCTCAGTTCTCAAACAGCAGTCTAAAGCAGGACCAGGTCCACATGGACTTCCTCACTACATTTTTAAGCCATATCAAAACGCAAAAGCCTCGGTTTGGAGTGTTAACGGTTGGTAAAGGAGTGATTCTTTTAGAATGTGTTATGTCTCCTAGTGTGTGTGTGTGTGTGTGTGTGTGTGTGACTATTGTATCTCTTCCTGATTCTTGTATCTCTTAGGGGGTGTCAGTATTGGTTGCCCCCACTGATAGCCAATCAGTTCTTGCGTTGCAGTATGAAGAAAATTGTAATATTCAAGAAACTTTCCTTGCCAGTTGGGCTCAGTGTTCTGGAAGCCCCAGTGTGGGACTGCTCCACTTGAATACGTGTGTGTGTTTGTGTGTGTGTTTGTGCATGCGTGCACGTGTGTATGATAAACATGTCACTGTAAACCACATTATTTTCTTATGGAGAGTATGTATGAGTGAGAAGAATGGATGTTTGTTGGCAATGCAGCACACAGGTCCCCAAACACCTACCAACCTCACAGAGGTGTTTTAAAATGACTGACAGCTCATCACAGTAACACTTCTCTCGAAAAAAAAAAAAAGTTTATTGCAACTCTGATCAGCCATCACAAAGCTGGCATCTACTGTGTGTATGACATGATCCTTTGCTTAGTATGCGTCACTGATAAGCCAGCCCAAAGAATGTACAGTATAGGTGTGTGTTCTGTTTTCTTTTTTTTTTTTTTTTTTTTTTAAAAAAAAAAGACTAATGGATGTTGTTTATGTGAAAGAAGGAAAACAAGGGGAGACAAAGAACTTTGCAAAAAAAAAAAAAACCTAGAATATAATAATCCTATGAACAGGTTGTAAAAGAAGCTCTTGAGTATTATGATACTTATTTCCCAAAATCAGATTTTTTATTTTTAAGTCGAGATGTATATTTGAAATCACTGACAAGACAGCGAGTGCCCCCACCCTCCTCACAGATGACAAAAAAATTAGTGTACACAAAAGACAACCGTATTCATTGTAAAACGGTGCTATTCTTTTCTGTACTTTATGTATGTATATCTCCTCTGCTCTTGAACTGTGCTCCTTTTAACTACCCCAAAGTCAAATGTAATATTAATAATCAATATTTTGAAGCAAAAAAAATGCTATTATTATAACCACCCCACCCTTCTCTCCCTGTTCTCTTGGTCAATTTGAAAAATAAACACAGCTGCAAATATATGTAACAATGTGATTCCCTTGTGATTTATTATTTACACACCAAGAATAAACTACAGACACATTAGACTCGCCTACCATCAAAGGTACCTTCTTTATTATTACAAGTCAACCAACTGTATCAAAACTGCAGGAAACTCCAAACATACCCAGTCAAAATCTAAAGGCACATCTCTATTGTATTTACATTGCATACACATAATGAGACAAAAGAGAACCCACAATCAATCGTGCTAAACTCAAATGACCACACAAATACATACCGTATATGTTGATAAATCACACTACTCACATATATGTACACATGTTACCACTTGCTTATGGTGTTGACTCTCAGGGAGACACTTCATCAAGGAATTATTAAGGCCAATTTGATGATAGCTGGTCCCGTAAAATTAGGATTTGTAAAAAACAAACTGTCCCAAATGTGAGGCTAACACCATCACTATGCTGAACAAAAGCAACTTAAAAGCAACGTTTCCATTCTTGATGCTAATGCTAAGCTAAGGCAGCAAACAAACAACTGTGTATAATGTGAAGAGAGGTATTAGGTAAAGTTTATGTTGACTGAGCTATCTGTTATGAGTTTTCATGCTAAGCTAATGTAGCTAGCAAGCTGCTTTGGTGATAAAACAGATTAAATTTAGTCAAACTAAGTGTTTCAGTGTTTTTGGTTTTAATACCAAGTTAAGGTAGCTAACAAGCCACCTTGGGTGGGAAATATTTGTTTGCTTTCTGTATTTCTGGCCATGATGCTAAGCTAATGATCAGTGAGCTTCTGGTGCTAAAAAAAAAAGATGCTAAAATATGTGAGCCAACATCGGTGTGCTTTCTGTATTTCTGGCAATGATGCTAAGGTAAGTAAGCAATGCATGTTTATGTTTTTATGTTTATGTTTTAATCTCATAATAATGATATTTTATTTAATAATTTTGACTTTTTATCTCATAATTATGACTTTTCATCACATAATTTTGACTTTATCCCAAAATTATGACTTTTTCATTTCATGATTTTGACTTTATGTCATAATTATGATTTTCTTATCTCATAATTTTGACTTTTTATCTGGTAATCTCGACTTCTTATCACATAAATATGACTTACTGCCTCATAATTATGATTTTATCTCACAATTCTGACTTTTTTATCTAATAATTTTGACTTTGTGTTATAATTATGATTTTCTTATCTCATAATTTTGACTTTTTATCTGGTAATCTCGACTTCTTATCACATAAATATGACTTACTGCCTCATCATTATGATTTTATCTCACAATTCTGACTTTTTTATCTAATAATTTTGACTTTGTGTTATAATTGGGATGTTCTTATCTTATAATTATGACCTTTTATTTCATAATTTCCAGTTTTGTGTTCCCAGTGTTGATGCTAAGCTACATATGCTATCAAGCAGCTGGCTCAGCCCTACTCAGAGATGACTCTGTCTGACACACATTCAATTGAGTCAGATAAAAAACTATTTGCCCAAGCGTTTTAAGATACTGTTATAATCCCAGTCTGGATTCATCACTACCATACTGCTTATGTTTATGTTGTCGTGCTGGACTCTGCTTTTTGTCGACATGCATCTGAAAGTTGTAACACACAGATCGATACAACAGTTGACAGAAAGCATTACTGAAAGCAGTGCAGCTTATATACACCTTGTACCACATAAAAGCCCAGTGATCTACATTCACCTTGAATGCACAGAACAATTTGGCTCCTGTTTGTTGAGAAATGGTATAGATATGAGTGTGTATATATTGTATGTACTGTATGCGTGTGCACGCAACCTGTCTCCACAAGAATTTAGTAGAATTTAATACAGAAAACTTAAGTATCTAAAGGAAAACTGCACTTTTTTGGAATTTTTTCCACAATCCGTTATGTGAGACTTGAACGTGCATGTCTTTGTCTTTACTGTGCATTCTAACGATATAAAAACATCTAAAAAGAGACAACTCAGAATGCACGTCTTTGAAATGATGACAAAATATAGCCATGACCACACATTCTGCTGCTGGACTTTCCATGTATACGTACGCTGAACGATACCATGGTTTGATTAGAACCTTTCGTATGACATTCCACTAAATTAATGTGAGAAGTGGTTCAGACATAGTCCAGGAAGACGTCAGCCGTGCTCTGCAGCAAAGGCTGGGTGGGTGCTGTGGTGCTGCACACTGAGCTCAGCCTTCGTGATGGCACCCTCTGCTGCTCTGATGGCCCTGAAGCGTTGTTCAGTGTGAGGTAAACCTGAGGAATGACACGCACATACGTTTGAGAACGTTTGGCCTACATTTTCAGCTTCAGACCCAAATTCCAAACTTGCTTTCTCCTAATACAAAAGATCATTACAGTCACACTGAAAAGGGACTTGTATATTTTCAAGAAAGGCCTCGGAAAAGGCATTACAACTTGTTCCTCACGATGTCCTGTGTGGAGTGCTTCGGCAGTACGGTTTCCATGGAATGCTACTAGGTGCCATTCAGTCCTTGTACAACTAGGTAGGAGTCAGCAGTAAGAGATATTTACGACACAATATATTGCCCTGCATTGCAAACAGCCTCCTCTAATAAGAAAATCAATGTGCCGAAAAACAACACTTTTTATGTGAAGATGTACCAGTGACGCTTGAACACTGCGCTATCAGTGATCTTTCCCCCAAGAAGAAACCAACACTCCCATACCACATGCTGACATTTTGAATACATTTAAATATAATCAACAAAGTATCACAAGGGCTGGACATGTGATGTACCCTGATATTAAAATACAATCAAAATCATTCATGTTGTTTTTTTTCTACTCACATTCCTGGTATTTTCTGACAAAAGGAGTTCAGTTCTCTCCACCAGTTTTCTAAAAGGGGGTCTTTTCAAGGGGTCCTGATTCCAGCATGAGAGCATCATGTCATACCTGCGGGGATCAGATTCATTTTTTTTGTAGTTAACCCATCAAAAAAAGACATATTAACATGAAAATAAATTATTGGAGCTTACATCTCAGTGGGTGCAAACTCTGGTTTGCTCATCCGATGGCCCTCTTGAATCAGTCGGTAAAATGCTGAGCCCACCTGCATCCCAGGATAGGGACTGTTACCTGCATCACACACACACAATGTGTATGATAAAGTATGGTATGGAAATGGAATACATACTTTTTGGTATTCTGAAACTGATCAAAATGAGCAAGTATACCCAAAGAAAAGATTTCCCATAGCAGGATGCCATAAGACCAGACGTCACTCTCAAATGTGTAGACACAATCGAAGATGCTCTCGGGAGACATCCACTTGACTGGGAGACGTGCCTGCGGGAATAGAGACAACATTACATTTTTTGCCATTTTCCCCTCTAATAATTAACCTAAATGGTTGTAAGTTATTGCTATAGCAGTCTAAAGAATTCCCATAGTTGATGAAATCAACACTAACACTATTTTTTCAAGATTTTGAATGAACATTTTTGTATACAGTGTATAATCCCGACTCCACCCACTGACACAGAGCGACTGAATGACTTATAGGAGGGTTCACTCTGTTCATTCCGCTATATTAGTGCAAATGAAACTGTTTTTTTAATTACATTGATTCTATCAGGAAAAAATATTCTTCTAAATTGAAGAAATGATATTATGGAACCTGTGATCTGTGCACAAATGCAGAAAGGAAGAAGAATGGAAAGAAAAAAAGGATGTGTTTACTGACGTTGCCTCGGAGCACATAGCTAGAATCGGTGGTGATGTCCCGTGCCAAGCCAAAGTCACAGATCTTGGCCACCCTGCCGTGAGTCAGTAGAACATTCCTGGCTGCGAGGTCCCTGTGGATGCACTGCACGCCCACATATGTACGCCCACACAAACACACACACACCAACGGGCAAACACAAACACGGATGTGAGTATTATTGACTTTGGAACCGGTTCTGCTAGTCACCAACAAACTGAATGTTTGATGCGTCTTTTGTTGGATAAGACTGTGACGGCTTCTTGTAGACTTACGTTTTTAGAAGTGATGTATTCCATCCCTTTGGCCACCTGGTAGGAGAAGCTGAGAAGATCTTCAGAATCCAGAGAAAGCTCATCTACATCATCTAGAAGACATTAGGCACAAAATTATTTACGTATACAAGCTGGACTGTGGATGTGCAGTTTTGCTGCAATGCATGATGGAAAAGTGTTTTCTTACCTGACTGGGAGGATCTTTCTTTGTCAGATGGACGCATAGGCATATATCCTGTACCTGCCACCTCTCTGCTGCACACATACATGCATACAGAATTAGAACTATACAATATATGTGAGAAATATATGTGATTTGTACATTTGTACCTCACCTTGTTGGCTGTGTGTGTTTGGAGACATTGCGATAGTAGCTGTCACCAATTTGGGAAATTAGGAAGGACTCTCTTTTTCTGCGCAGGAAGTTGAGGAGGTCGCCATAGCAACAGTATTCAGTGATAACTAAAATTGGACCTGGGGGTGCAGAATTATAAATATGGAAATCTGACTGCAACTCCACAAAACAAATACACTAAGCACTGAGACGCGGATGCTGTTTGTGATTATAAGTAGTTCATTATAGCATGAGTTGACTATGTGAGCAAACACCAATATTTTATCTTAAAAAAAAGCATAATTCAATACATTTAATGAGTTTTCATGCCATCAGCACCTGCTTCATCTCTTTCTACTTATATGCTGTCCATCAAGATGCTGCAGTGCGGTCGATGAGAATGCCCAGACAGGTAGATATTATTGCTTCACTGCACTCAATCTACATCTTCATGGTAAGGCTGGTCCGCCATTGACTTGACTGTCCAATATTGGATTGCTATTAAAAGCATAATAACCGCCTTGCATTGCAGCAAGTTAGTGCTTTTAAGCCACCTCAAGCAGCCATGAAGAAATCAATAATTAAGTCAAGCCAAAGCAAAACCTGAACACAAGACTGAATGTAACTTTTTCTTTTTTTTGTTTTTGTGCATCTAGGTTCAGATGGCTCCTCTCACCTCCGACGGTGCAGGCTCCCAGCAGGTTCACGATGTTCATGTGGTTGCCAAGATAACTAAGCACCTTTAACTCTGACATCAGCGCCTCCTTCTCTGTGGCGTGAGCATTGTCTGCAGTGACATCATCAGGGCGATAACTGAAGCGTCTTTTTAGAGTATCGCTTATTGATCAAACCTTTGATTTCGCTTACGTTTGAGCATCTTGACAGCAACAGTTGTGATGGTGTCAACCGAGCACAGGCCGTATGCTGTGGCTCTTACCACCTTCCCAAAAGCCCCAGAACCAAGCGTTTTTCCTGCGTGGTGACATACATGATCGTAGTTATTACAAAAAAAAAATCCAACTCAGGAGGAAGTAACACAAGAAAAACACAAAGCTTGACATGCTATATACCAAAGCGTAGCTTCTGTCGGGAAAACTCCCATTTGGAGTCATATGGAAGCTGGTTGGGGTCAAAATATATATAGTTGTTGCCATGGATACTCTCGATGACCTTCCATTGGATTTGAAATTTTGGTTTCTGTTGAAAAGTGAGAGGAAGAGTTGGTGCTTAATAATACAGACACCAGTTACATGGAGCAATTCTATTGATAACTCATCAGCAGCCTTAAAATCAGGTGCACTTGGGCAATCATTTACTCATTAATTTTATACTGCTTATCCTCACAAGGGTTGCGGGTGTGCTGGAGCCTATCCCAGCTGGTACAGGCGCGGTACAGCCTGGACTGGTCGCCAGCCAATCACAGGGCACATATAGACGCACATTCACTCACATTCATACCTATGGACAATTTGGAGTTGCCAATTAACCTAGCATGTTTTTGGAATGTGGGAGGAAGCCGGAGTCCTTGGAGAAAACCCACGCACATATGGGGACAACATGAGATGGTTGCTAGCCACTTGTACGCCGTGCAGCCCTCTTGGGCAATCAGATAAGAATTAATAATTCTTCTTAAAGGAGACATAAAGTCATGGATCCATTCTCCGCTGGAGTGTGGAGTTTGCATGTTCTCCCATTGCATGCGTGGGTTTTCTCAGGGTACTCCGGTTTCCTCCCACATTCCAAAAACATGCTAGGTTAATTGGTGACTCCAAATTGTCTATAGGTATGAATGTGAGTGTGAATGGTTGTTTGTCTATATGTGCCCTGTGATTGGCTGGCGACCAGTCCAGGGTGTACCCCGCCTCTCGCCAGAAGACAGCTGGGATAGGCTCCAGCATACCTGCGACCCTCGTGAGGATAAGCGGCATAGAAAATAGCTGTATTTTAAAATTAGTGCGTGGCTAAAATGTTGTACTTCAATGACTTTACTGTTACATTTTGGCTCTTTGGCACTATGTAGTCACTTCAAAGAGGCAAACAGGCAGATCTTAACTCAAGTAGCTGCCAATTCACAGGCAGAGAACCGTGCTGTGAGGGCAGTCTATACTGAATGGCTTGTTGAAACATTTTCTGACGTAGGCATCTCACAAAAACATACTGAGTCTGAGTCACGGCATACGAGTAAGAGCAAGATGTCATCCTGTTCAGATGCGTGTCAATTTAATCTGGTAGCTGAGTCATTTCAACTTAATTAGGATACACTTAGATTGTTTAAAAAGGGATGAAGAAGCTCATCTGAGCAGGATGTGCGTGACTTTTTGGAGGCATGACACATGAAGCAGATGAATGAAACCCCTTTTGCTAGGAACCGTCGAGGCACCTCATTTTTTTGTCAGTAAGGATGATGGGATCGAATCCATTCTAATGTGAAGTAGTGACATGAATTTACATATATGGCTCTTACCTGCATGTATTTATAGAGCAGAACCACAAGGAACAGGCAGAGTAAGGCGCCGATGGCCACTATGCCAGTTAGAAGCGGGGTGAACAGTTTATGGGGGACAAGTCGCTCTGAGAGGAGAACAAAGCCACAATGAGAAGATACACACACACACACACAACTTTACACACAACATAGGCTCAATATTGAGACCGTATTAAGACAGACAGCTGCAGCAGTGGTGTTTGTTTGTGTGTCCTGGATTAGCAAGGCAACGCCGTCTAATCCCAGCCTGCACTGTCAGCAAAATCTAATCTCATTCAATCTGTAGCCAGTAACCACACACCTGGCCACCATGCACACAGGGGTCAAAGGGTTTGTTTATGTGTATGCTTATGGCGGGGGTTTATGAGCTAACCGCCTCTTTGCTGTCTGCTTTAATTGTGTGTGTGTTGGAGATATTAACGATGCGGTACCGCTGATGGAGAAGAGCGTGAAGGCTTCTTCTCCCTCTGTCGAAGCCACACACTCCAACGTATGGTAGTTGGCGTGCACCTTGCTGATGTTCAATCGGCTCTCCACCTCACTCCTACTAAAGGCGGACTCCGTCACTATGGTGACATCTACGGTTTCCCATTGGGTGGCATTGGGCAGCTGTGAGCACCTGTGGAGAGGTCATCAACAAGATCACTTGTGTAGCATTGTGTGCACACTATCAAAAAACTCAATGTACTATTTTTTAGAAAGTCTTAGACGTTTGTTGCCAAAAATCTAACTTTGATGCTGAAATTAAAGATTCTAACAACGCTTATTTTGGTGGTCTGCAGATTTAATGCTAATGAACTGTTCCACGAATAACAAATCTTTGGAGGATATTTTCTACTCACCCCAGACTTACTGTAGTTACTAAGGTTTTAAACATATATAAAGTCAAACAACTCTAAAGTCTTCCGCCATATTCTGTCAGTGCATAGGTGATATTAGTATAATGTAATACCTTGTGTGAGGAAGAGAACACAGGTACCAACTGATTTTAGGAACTGGATGACCAGCAGCCACACACTTGACCTGACCATCGACTGGCCCTTCCTGGGCGATGATGACTGGCTTACCTTGTAAAAGTGAATAGACAATGTTATCAAAGATGCTCATTTAAACTGTATTAATGTTGAAAAATGACTTACTATTGACATATACTTCAAATAAATATTCAAAGGATGCGTCTTCATGGCTGGTGGAGAATTTATAGATCCCACCTTCTGAGCCAAGAACTCTCACCAGTCTCAGCTCACTGATGAACCTGAAATAAAGTTGATTCATTAGTATATTCAGATGTGTGTATTTGTACTGGAATCCTATTGTAGGTTACAGTGATACCTGTATTTGTGTTTGTGGATTGTGATAACGTGCTCTGTGGTGTTGAGCAGTCGTTTGTCGTTGTAAGACCAGAACAGTGTGCTGGGTGCCGGATAGGCATCAAACTCCACTCTGAGACTCAGGCTCTCCCCCTCTTGCACATCGGCTCGGATGGGACTTGGATGGCCAAACATGGTAATGAACCCTTTATCTGTATAAGATATACATATGATAGTTAGCAAACACTGTTGACACTAGAGTTGGTCACTTAGGAGCAAAACCTGCATGTTTAGTATTTTAGTATGTTTGGTAAATGTTGACGGTCTTATTAATAGTGCATGTTTCTGCCTTTGTGTTATTCACATTAAAGTGCTTAAGAATTGCTGTGGTTCCACTGCACAGTGCTACTACCCTCCTTGGTGTATGGGAAAAATGATGGAATCCAAACCGCATCAGTCAGTATGGTACATGCAAACATCAACCATGGAGGAGAATGAAGGTAAGGAGAGCTAACATAGCAGCAGGATAAGCTCATGTTATCAAGTGTGTGTTTGTTTTTTTGTCACTTTTGTCATATATTCTCAATAGTAGTCATGACAATGATGCTTTCTATGAATAAGCACCAAATGTTGAGTGGCATTGTACGTGATATCTATGTGTCAATATTGGAATCCTGGCATGACGAAGTATGAAAAATAGTACCCGGCAGTCCCTGCTTTTGCCAATGAAGATGTATCAATGGCAACAGCTATGCCAAATAGTGGAAAATGGAGGTTAGAGTCCAATTATAACACTCAGATGCTCATTCTGGAAATAGTTAATTACTATTTTGGCATGGTAACTGCCTCTCATAGCATTCACATACAATTTTTTGTATTTATAGCCCAAAAGTGTCTGGTCAAATGAAATAAACCAAACTATTTTCTTATCCAGGAACTAATTCAGGTTTATGTTAAGTCTGCCTTTTCATGGGTCAATTTTTATGATGTACCAGAAAGTCTTCTCCTGTTTTGTTAGCAGACCGTTTCTGCTGTTTGTTCTGTCATTCTATACGCTCTTAAAACCTGGCTCCCTCTGGTCATGGTCTTGTTGGCAAGTCGTGTCTTGACATGCCCCAACTGGCTTTTTCATTGGATTTTTTCAAGTGAGGGTAGATGTCCCCCCAGGGCACTTTATTTGCATAATATGCAAAAAGATCGTTTTTAAGGCGTGTCAGGGTTGTTTAGTGGATTTTTTTTTCTTAGGTAAGAAAGCAACAATCTTGGTTGCTTTTAGTGCAACACATTTCAGCAGGTGACATCATGTCGACAGTTAACAGCTTTACCTTTATTACTGTGACGTTAACCTTCTAATAGGTCCATTGAAGAAGGGAAGTTGTATCATACATGCATGTTGCATCAATCTTGTTTTTATGAAGTATTCCCCAAGGTTAGATGATTTAAGAAAACTCACATTGTACGTATATGCATGAACACATAATTCTCACCACAGACATTGAGCTGTAGTCCTGTGGAGCTGCTGCCTCTCTCATTGTGGGCTGAGCAGCGGTATGTCCCTGAGTCTGTTTGCTCCACAGATGTAATCACGAGCCGGGAGCCCCTTTGATAACCATGAGACCCAGGAAGGATGTGTGAGGTGTAGGATTCATCTGGATGCTGCAGAACAAAGGGGGCACAGCTAAGCATATGTGATCAATACAGAAGTACTGTAAACAGGATCTTATACATCTATAAAGGGCCAGAAAAGTTTTTTTTCTACAACTTTCATAGAAGCTGCCCTTTGCTGGCCTTTATTAACTTGCGTTTGTTCCCAAGCTAATGAAATTTCCTTCAGGCGTGGCTGACTTGTCACATTAAGAAGAACGGGATGGACGCAACCTTTGTTCAGCAAAATCAAATCACCCTTGCAGCCAAATAGCAGCTTTATTACATTTGAAGAAAACACTCTCAAAGCATTCTTGAGGTTGTACTATTAATATGGGATGTTCAAACATGAGAAACGGATGCAGGCCATGATCAAGTTTGTGCTTTAGTCCGTCTAACAGTTCTATTTGCCATTAACTGACTCTTCAATGGTGTTCTAACAGTAATATGTGTGCCTCGAGCATTTTCCTCACTTCTTGGCTTCACTTTTGAGACTTTTCAAACAGTTGCTTTTGAAGTTCAATCAATCATCATGAAGGAAAGACCTCGTTCCTCATAGAGAAGATCTGTAGCTCACATAACAGTGTTTGTAAAATGTTAATAAGGGGCCGGGTATTAGTGCTGTGTCCACATGGGCAAACGGCGTGTTCCCAGTACTAAAAGCTGAATTCCAGCATCAAGGACAGCAGATTTAGATTTTGGACAGCAGACGTGTAATACACTATTGCGAGACCTTTAAGGCATATTCAAAACTGTTTTCCTCGTCTCTCGCCTCCAAACGGCCAGGAAGAGAGTCCACTCTGCGTTGATTCTGCATTTAGACACTTCACAGAACAACAGTGAACAGAGTGAGATCTTGTCTAAGTCTTACAGTCGCTTTGACTGTGGGGAGAAAAGGAGTGGAGGCTATTCACGAGCAATGCAAGGTATTGTAGTAGAAATAAGGAGGGGAAAAAAATGTTAACGAGCAAGATGATCAACATGAACGAGTTAGTATGCCGAATTTATTCCAAAGTGGTAGCAACATAAAAGGCAATAAAATGAACTTGCCCACCTCAAACATATCCAACTAACTACACATTGAGGCGCAGGGCCTTCGTTCTGACAGTCAACACTCACTGAGTCATGTGGTTTGCAAAGTAAATTGTATACAAACGGAATAAATGGTATACACTCACAGAAAGTCACTGCAAAAGAAATGCTGCTCTTTAATGCAGTTGACAATCCAGCATTCCAAGAAATGCTGAAAACGTTTAACAGACAGTACCAATAGCGTGTGAGAAAATACATGTCATAAACTTTACAGAGTGAAAGAAATATTAAAGAAAATATCGCATTACTATTATATCTTATTATTAATTTTATATATTATCATAATGGTGGCTTATTTGGTATTAAAAATGTTGACAATAACATTGTTTAGCGTCAATTCGTGGGACAAGTGAAAGCTCTAGAGACCCAAACTCAAGTAACCTTTCCAAATTAAACATGCCTTCAGCCTGAATATTTACTTGTCCCTTTAACAGAAACAGCCCGTGTTGTTTAGCGGAATAGCCACTTGATGCCGTGATTGATGCCAACTCACCGCTGTTGAAGGGTAGTCCCACTTGACATTAAAGTCTGGATTGACATTGGAGGAGCTACACGTAACTTCAAACCTCTCTCCCTTCCGCAAGATAACCTTGCCCCTCTCAGACAATGTGATGATTGGAAGCACATCTGGAACTGGTTAAAAGGAAAAAAATAAAATAAATAAATGCATTAGAGCATCCTACACATTTCCGGCTCCGGAAATAATTACTTTGGCTAATGTTGCCATTTAAAAGAATACATTTGACAAGCATAAACATAATTGGTATGCATACCAATGAAACCAATTAACTAAAAGAGCCTCAAGAGTGTCATTGGAAAGAAACGAGTTAACCCCACACACATGCACACTAACACGTTTAGATTTGCATATCCTCAATCTTAGGCAGACATAAACAGCTGGATTAATTGCTATCAATAAACGTCACTGACGTCACTTCGGCTCTCGTGTTTGACAAAGGTTGTCATAACTCTGTTTAGCCCAAACATCGTGTGCATGCGTCGTTACAAAGCTTTGTTTAATACGAGGCTCTGCTAATCTCCACGTCCTTCACCACATCCGACTCTGCGCTCCTTCTCTGCATCGGTCAAAAAGGAGACTAGTTTGTCTTTGGAAATTGTGATGCAGTGCGGGGACAGATAGAAACATGAAGGTCAACACTTCATTTGTCAGTGATGTTGAGAGTTGTACCAACCTGTTTTATATGCCAGTGACCACTTTATGTTTTGTCATTAGGCTTGGATTTTTATTACCTCCACCAAGGTTATGTTTTCATTGCCTTTGTATGCATGCGTATATAATACTATATATCTGCCTACATTACCAGTGCAAACTATGCATGTACCTTTAATTTGTATTTGAAACATTTTTAAGAAAATTATGGTATAAAATCAAAAGAACGGTTATAGCTTTTGCTAAAAAAAAAAAAAGAAGAGTGTGAGAACACTTTGTTTCTTTTTATGAGCCAAGCCAAATTGTTTATTATTATTATTATATTTTACAGTGACTAATCTCTTTTTACACTTCATTGTGTTGAAAAGTGAACTCAATGAGGTGTATCTGACTTGTAAATGTCTTTCACATTTTGCACTTTTGTCATATACTATTAACATTGGTGTTGTTTTTACAGCCTTTTAGTTGTTTGACAGATGTTTAATCTGTGCCTACTGCTCTCTGCAGGACTGGGATAGAACATTATGATTCATATTCATTACTTAATCATATTATTCATATTCATTCTACATTATGATAGAACATTATGACATTATCAGTTTTATGCTTAATTTGATTAATAGCAGAAGAAGTAATGCCACGCTTGGCCGTGGGCTTCTCCTCTACCGATTACTATTTGTTCCAACATTTTCCCACCAGCCCCCATTCAGTCTCACATCCTTAGTGCCCAAATGACAAAAAAGAAGACGTTCTTTACCTTGCCGCACATCCACAGTATACTGGCTGGATGTCACATTATCTCCACCTCTGTGGCCCACACACACGTAGCACCCCTCAAACTCCTTCTTTGTATTGCCAATAATAACACCTTGCTCACGGTGGGTCCAGTAATTCATAGTGGAGGGCAAAGGTCGCCCGTCACATGTCTGCAAAGCCAGCAGGGTGACTTCAGGGTCAGTCACAAGGCAGGGAATGGTGCAGTTCTCCCCAGCCCGCACCAGGATGACATTGACCATGGTGCGCTGGAACGCATTAACAGGGTCTGCGCAGATAAAAGGTGTAGAGTTGATATGGGAGTCTATGAAAGCATACTGTACTCTTCATGGGCCATAACACCCACCTTTCACGTATACATAGATGGAGCTGTGTTCTTGTGTGCTGTTGTTGATGCATGTGTAGCGGCCCATGTGGTAGGCTTGTGCCGCAGGTACCTTGACAACAACCACGCCGCCCTCCCCCACCTCACCCTCCAGTCTGCGAGCTTTCTCCCTCTGCCACCTCAACCTGGACGGCACGCCAGACGTGGTTGCATTGTCATGGCAATAAAGCTCCAGCTTCCCCCTCTTGGGGACGACAATGTGAGGCCCGCTGGGGGAGATGACAGGCTTACACCACACTGGAAAAGAAGACATGGGATGAGTCTTAAAGGTCCTACCCCTTTACTGTCCCAATGTCCCACCAGATCCAGCAGAATGCCCAGTGGCATCAACCCCCAAAACTATTAGACCAGGGGTCTCAAACATGCGGCCCGCGGGCCAAATGTGGCCCGCAGGACACTAGTTTGAGGCCCCCGCCTTGATATGAAAGTTTAATGTTAGTGCGGCCCGCGCAAGTTTGATATGGATGCTGTAAGTATCATGTACCCAGAAAAAAATATTACGTTTGATTAATGTTCATGTTAAAGGTTAAATAACTGGTAATAGTTATCCTCCCTATCCGTGTGGAAGTGGTAAGTTTTTGGCTATTTAAGTTTAAAGGAAATAACTTGAAGGCTACCGTTTAGGTCGCTAGCTCTCTAGTTTGCGAGTTAGCATGTGCCTCAAGACCCTGCAGTTGCGCAATATGTTGTAAATAAAAAAAGTATAAATGTGACTATAGTCGTGTTTTGTCATGTCTACAGGGCTCTAATAATGCTTTGTTCATTTTAATCTGAAAAAAATAATTTGTCTACCCACCAACTATATGTGGTTTCTTAAGTTTTTATTATTTGCCGTTTTATTATTATTATTATATTTATTTATTACTGATTGATTTTCTTTATTCTTGATTTGTTTATTTATTTTTCATCTTATTTTGTGTAGAAAATAAAAAGTAAGATATCTGAGAACAGTGGAATGTTTTATCAGAGCTTTTCTTGTAGAAAATTGAACCAAAGCGAAGTTTTTTGAATAAATTTTTGTTTTTAATAAATACGTTTTTTTTTGTTTTTTTGGGAAAACCTGATGCGGCCCAGTCTCACCCCACCCGAGCTCCAGTGGCCCCCAAGTAAATTGAGTTTGAGACCCCTGTATTAGTCCATCCGTTCTCTGCTGTGTTGGACTTCTGCCTAGCAGCAGGTGACCATGTGACTTGAGAAAAAACAAACAAACAAGCATAAAGTTTTCAGTAATTAAGTCAGACTATTTTGTCTGTGCATTTTCAGTAGCAGAGCGACCAGCTGAGGGGCTACAAAATAATACAATAGAATACTATGCAGAGCTTAATGTGATGATTAAATAGCATACTTTGATTTGCACACAGCCTCCGAAGACATAGTGCTCAGCGGGCCAATCAATAAGTATGAGCTGTCTAGAGCTGAGTAATCATTACCTAAGGCCCCTAAAGTCATTCCATTAGGATGAATAAACATTTCCATAGTGTCTTTCTCTTTCCTCCTCGTGCATGTTTGCTGCGTTTTCAAGAACAGGATCTTCATGTGACTGTTGTGCCTTTGGGCCAAGCGCTATAGGATGGACATGCAACACTGACTCTGAAATGTCAATATCTGCTTTTTTTGGGAGAGATTTGAAAATGAAAAAATATTTTGACCTTTACTACAGAGGTAATGCAATACGTTGTCAGCTTTATGAAGCTGAACCATAATCAGAGTTTACAGTTTGGAGATATTTTGTTTGTGTAAGACCACCATCTTTGTTCTGCTCAGTGCACACAAGCTATCATTTGAGGGCCGATGAATAATTGATTGCCTTCAAACTGACAACACACACACGCACACACCTGTTGCTTAGTGAGAAAAGAAACTACACCTCCGCCCTTTCCCTTCTTAGCGACAAGGTGGTTATGCAAATGAGCCGTGATATCTGTAAACTTGAACTGACAGGTTGAGTTAAAGTGCACTATTAAACACCAGCATACTAACTCCTGCTTTATTTACGCTTGTAACTCAATCATTACCGCCTGCATTGCCTTTGGAATTTGCTATCACAAATATGGATATTTTTAATACATCCATACTTTTTACTATATAGGCGTCTCAACTCATGCTTTGTGAGCTGTATCTGGTCCAGCATGTCATATTATGATATTATGTGGACCATATTTCACATTTATTAGTTACTCTGTTTTTTTTTTTTACTTTGTGAGCATTTCTGTAGGACATTTCTCAGCAAATAATTCTCACAGATCATATTAACACAACATATGCAGGGAGTGGACATTTAAATAGGCTTACATGCTTCATAGCTTATACACTTATCAATTCTAAATGATGCAATAAAGCAATAATGCATTAAACATGCATCCTAAAAGAGAGCAAAAGCTTTTGTGCAATATAGCTAAATTTGGCATACAACACTATATAAAGACTAAGATAACTGTCAAGACAGCTCTGTGTTTTTCTTACCTGTCAGTGGCAGGAAAACAAAATGTGATGCAAAAACAATCCATAAACATGTCATGCTGAAGTGTTTCATGTTAGCTCTCCACTCTATGTGCCTGAGGCCATCCTGCACAGTAAGAATAAAGACTATTACTCCACAAAGTGTCCAGAAAAGATCCACTCTGGAGTAATGAGCTGTAAAGGAAGAGTCTTCTGTGATGGATCCAGTTGGTCTTAAAGATACAGTGCACTACTCAGCCTCCTCCTTCTCCCCTTCTCTCTCCTCCCAACATTGGCACCTCCCCCTATCCCGTATTGGTTGGAGGCAAGCCAAAGGAGATGAGAAGCACATTACTGGAAATTTACTTGACAATTTCCAGCCTTGCCGCATAATTACAGAAAGAATGAGACAAAACACGGAATTGTGCTCAGCTCACTTACTTTGATGAGGTGCTAAATGTCTTCTCACACATTTTACTTCCGCCTGCTGTGATGCTCATTCTGGGCTCATTCTGTTGGTAATGCTGGCATTTCATTAGCGACCCCAGTTTAGTAAAACTGAACTTTTATAAAGATAATATATCTCTGTCAGAGAACTATTCATATAATAGTTAATTAAGTAATAATGAATAGTTATCATTATATGTGACAATATTTACAGATTGTAAACCGATAGCAATGGCAAACTGGTTCCCCTTTTTTTAATTTTAACAAAAATACATCTTCTCAGTGGGCGGCACGGCGGTTGAGTGGTTAGCACGCAGACCTCACAGCTAGGAGACCAGGGTTCAATTCCACCCTCGGCCATCTCTGTGTGGATTTTGCATGTTCTCCCCGTGTATGCGTGGGTTTTCTCCGGGTACTCCGATTTCCAAAAACATGCAAACACTCCAAATTGTCCATAGGTATGAATGTGAGTGTGAATGGTTGTTTGTCTATATGTGCCCTGTGATTGGCTGGCCACCAGTCCAGGGTAGGCATAAGTTGGCTTTTGCGTTGTTGACTGTTAGGACTACATTATCACAATTTCATTGAACAAATATTGTAAATAATCCTTCTGTGTTTGGGCCGGCAGAGAAGGCTTTGCTGGCCTTGACTGCACCCCACTATTTTAATAATATAAACAAGTCAAAGAGAAGCTGCCCCTCTCTTTGTCCCATCGACTGTGCCATTTGTGCTCACGCTAACAGATCATGGACATAAGACGCCAAAGACACGTGGAGTCTCTTGTTCTGCCTTAATCACAAACCAGACTTGCATCACTATCACTCTGCATCACTCTCCTGGGCCAAATGAGGTTTATCGATACACAGAGGCCCTCGGTAACCACTTCATTCACTTGTTCTCCTGCTCTATATATGCTTCTATATGGGGGGGGTTGTGTTTGTGGATGTGTGTGACTTGCTCCTTAGAAGAAATATGTGAGCAGACAGTGGAACTGTTGTATTACATCTCCCTGTAGCTGTTTGTGCCTTTTCCAGCACATGATATGATTCTAAAAAAAATACAGAATGTTGCTTTTGTGTGTCCGATATTTGTCCAGTTAGTGTCATATATTCTGATATTTTTTTCCAACATTTAATAATTGTATTCAGTAATATACTATTATATGGAGTTTTACCTTATGAGTAATTTAATGTGATATAAATATGGGTGGCACGGCGGTCTAGTGGTTAGCTAGGAGACCAGGGTTCAATTCCACCCTCGGCCATCTCTGTGTGGAGTTTGCATGTTCTCCCTTGTGCATGCGTGGGTTTTCTCCGGGGACTCCGGTTTCCTCCCACATTCCAAAAACATGCTAGGTTAATTAGCGACTCCAAATTGTCCATAGGTATGAATGTGAGTGTGAATGGTTGTTTGTCTATATGTGCCCTGTGATTGGCTGGCCACCAGTCCAGGGTGTACCCCGCCTCTCGTCCGAAGACAGCTGGGATAGGCTCCAACCCCCCGCAACCCTCGTGAGGAAAAGCGGTAGAAAATTAATGAATGAATAAATATGGGTGGCACGGCGGTCTAGTGGTTAGCGCGCAGACCTCACAGCTAGGAGACCAGGGTCCAATTCCACCCTCGGCTATCTCTGTGTGGAGTTTTCTCCGGGTACTCCGGTTTCCTCCCACATTCCAAAAACATGCTAGGTTAACTGGCGACTCCAAATTGTCCATAGGTATGAATGTGAGTGTGAATGGTTGTTTGGCTACATGTGCCCTGTGATTGGCTTGCAATCCCCGCCTCTCGCCCGAAGACAGCTGGGATAGGCTCCAGCACCCCACACCCCCACCTTCCCTTGTGAGGAAAAATGGATCAGCTAAATTCTGTAATGCATCCCTCAGCTCCATAGTACTTCTGCCAAATGTGCAGTTTTGAGTTGACAGTGCAACAATGGGATTACAATAGTATAATCTGAAGGGTGGTGGTGGTGTGGGGTGGCATGGGGTCAACAGGGTCATTCTTCCTCTGTCTACCTTTTTGCGGTTACTTCAAAGCAAACCTTTGTCGTTGTCCAGCTGGGAGATGTGTGCTGAATAATATTGTTCTTCCTAACAATGGTGGAGGTGTCAAAGTATACGACGCACCTGAGCTGAGCATATGTCAGTGTGGGGATGACACTGAGTGTTCTTCATCACCATAGCCCATACAGAGTTCACATGTCAGTGGAATGGTTTATTTGCCTCTGCCTCTTACATTATTCATCAGTGAGGTGAACGACTACAGCAAGATCTGGGCTGACTCACTCTGACTTAGCTCGTGTGTGTGTGTGTGTGTGTTTGTGTGTGAGTCACTCAGTGCTTTTAGACAGATGAGGACGGCAGACTAGTGGAGGACAGCAGAGGTTTTATACTAGAAAAATAGCCCCTTCGATTAGATTACGTCATGAAAAGCATTCTCTCTCTCTCTTTCGTTCACCTTCCTCTCTCCTCTATGTCTCTCTTTTCTCCTTCCCTATCCAACATGACACACACACATGCGCAAACTCAATCATCAACAAATGGAGTTCACACCCTCGGGCGTCCACGTGGAGGCTGCCAGAGATACAGACACTAAAAAAAAAACAAATCATACCTCATGATGGTTTAGTGTTTCACTGACTGACTAGGCTTTTATTCTGCTGCAATCCAACACTCTCCTCACTGAAGCTGATCTCTCCATCTTTATCTGCTTTCATGCAATAATACTGGAGCTGTAGTCTAGTGCATTTATGATTTTTTTTTAGCGTTACGCACCTTGTGGTTGTTTCACTTTATGGTTAAATTAGGGCCTTTTACACACTGGTTATGAGAGTACACTGGAGTACACAGGTTATACAGTAAGTGTACATTCATTCATTTTCCTCACAAGGGTCGCAGGGGTGCTGGAGCCTATCCCAGCTGTCTTTGGGCGAGAGGCGGGGTACACCCTGGACTGGTCGCCAGCCAATCACAGAGCACATATAGACAAACAACCATTCACATTCATACTTATGGACAATTTGGAGTCAGCAATTAAGGAAGGAAAACCCACACATGCACGAGGAGAACATGCAAACTCCACACAGAGATGGCCGAGGGTGGAATTGAACCCTGGTCTCCGAGCAGTGAGGTCTGCGCGCTAACCACTTGACCGCCGTGCCGCCAGTAAGTGTACATTTAAGACCTGTATAGTTCAATGCTTCTGAGGTTGTCAACCTGATTACTTTTATTTCTAATTTCTATTTAAAATTTTTGTCATAGTATATTTACTATCTATTTACTATTCTTTCTGTTCCAGATACCCAAATAATTATAAAAGATTGATTAAATGAATAAATGAACATTTCAATTCTGACTTTCAGACTTTCCATGCATCCTTCCGTGCATCTTCGTTCTTTCTTCAACTCATAGTGTTTCTCACTTTCTTTCAAATAGCTTTCTATCAAATTGCTGGCACTCACAATCTTCTTTGGCCCCACTGTGGGTTATTTAGCAGTCACATGCAATAAAAAATGGTCACTTGATTCTGCAGATACAGTATAAGACAAACTGACTAGTTCATTCTAATATTCTAATTTACCAAATGAATGTGTCTTACAGGATACGCTAGTGTTGTGTCAACAAAGTATGTAATATAGAAATAAGAATCTCATCAACAGATGGATCTTTGTAGTGTGAAACAAAAAGAGAGAAACTGCCGTGTTGGGAACCCATATGTGTTATCCAAAAACATGACGTGTGGTTTGACAGCGTGCCAGTGTACCCCGGTGCACGTATCTGAGTAAGCTATTATCAAGCATGTATAATTATACTGATATCCCTGTGATCACCGACTGTCTAGATAAACATGATTAGCATCGATTTGGCTGTAATCTCTGCCTAATCCATCGAAAGCAGGGATGGAGTGTGGGCGGGTAGGGTAGAGAGGCGAAAGGGATGAAGGAAAGAATACAAACATGATGGGAATGAAGCATGGTGAGAGGAAGTCTGGCAAAAGGATGGAATGAAAGCCAAAACTTTCATCCAGCCATCCATTTTCTATGCCGCTTATCCTCACTAGGGTCATAGATATGCTGGAGCCTATCCCAGCAAGAGGCGGGGTACCCCCTGCACTGGTCGCCAGCCAATCACAGGGCACATATAGACAAACAACCATTCACACTCACATTCATACCTATGGACAATTTGGAGCAGGGGTCTCAAACTCAGTTTACCTGGGGGCCACTGGAGCTAGGGTCTGGGCGAGGCTGGCTGCATCAGGTTTTCCAAAAAAAACAAAAAACGCATTTATTAAAAACAGAAAAATGAATAAACTTTGCTTTGGTTCCGATTTTCTACAAGAAAAGCTCTGATAAAACATTCCACTGTTCTCAAATATCTTACTTTTTATTTTTCTACACAAAATAAGATCAAGAATAAAGAAAATCAATCAATCAGTAATAAATAAATATAATAATAATAAAATGGCAAATAATTACAAATTAAGAAACCACATATAGTTGGTGGGTAGACAAATATTTTTTTTCAGATTAAAATTAAAAAAGCATTATTAGAGCCCTGTAGACATGACAAAACACGACTATAGTCACATTTATTGTCTTTTTATTTACAACATATTGCGCAACTGCAGGGTCTTGAGACACATGCTAATTCGCAAACTAGAGAGCTAGCGACCTAAACGGTAGCCTCCAAGTTATTTCCTTTAAACTTAAATAGCCAAAAACTTACCACTTCCACACAGATAGGGAGGATAACTATTAACAGTTATTTAACCTTTAACATGAAAATTAATCAAACGTAATAATTTTTTCTGGGTACATGATACCATACAGCATCCATATCAAACTTGCGCGGGCCACACTAACATTAAACTTTCATATCAAGGCGGGGGCCTCAAACTAGTGTCCTGCGGGTCACATTTGGCCCATTGAGACCCCTGATTTAGAGTCACCAATTAACCTAGCATGTTTTTGGAATGTGGGAGGAAACCGGAGTACCTGGAGAAAACTCATGCATGCACGGGGAGAACATGCCTGCATGCTAACCACTCCTCCATCGTGCAGCCTGATTGAGAATCATAATTTAAACAATTATGTTACAAAAAGTGCATATGTTGGTGTTGAACTAACAAAATTCAGAACGGGCGTAGAACGGGTTGACAAATGAAATAAAGTCATCATTATTCTGTCACATTTGATCTTGCCACTTCAGTATAATGTTTCTGCGTCTCATTAGATTGAGGAGCGTGTTCCTATCCCTCCCTACTAAATGATCACACATCCATCATAAAACTTATTTTAGTCAGGCTTCTTATAATTCCAGAATGATACGAGATTCAAGAAAGCAGAGAATGCGGGGAGGGCATGAAATAATGAAGACAAAGAGACAAGAAAAGACAAAAGATTGAGGGATGAGAAGGAAGAGGCAAAGACAATGAAACAAATGCAATTTGAAACACTGATCAGTTTATCTGCCTTGCCCCTCCCTCCACTTATTGTGTGTGCGTGTGTACAACAAATAGTTGCACACAGAGTCATACATTTAAAAGAATACAGACGTATAGGTGGTTGTCACATACGCCATCACTCGATTAACAGCGTGTGACCGTTGTCTTCATGTTTATTTCATCTGCACATTGAAGCATGTCGGCATTGTTTCCACATGCAGTATAATCACCACAGTAAAGAGGTGCTAATAGCTAAAGCGGTGGGAGGAATAAGAGAGTGAGAGAATCTACAGATTTTAAATGTCAATTAGTGACAAGCTAAAGTGGCCCCTCTTAACTGGTTGCAAGCCATAAATGCATTTACAATGTGTGTTGCATTACTGGGGCCAACATAAACCGCAACAGCAACAACTTGTGAGACCGCTTGAGTGGTTTTGACCAGACAGCTTCTTCATACGCTCACAGGAGACTACGCCATTGGATAGAAATATTAAAATGAAAAATAAATACAGTAGTACCTCAGTCTTTGTGAATGTAAATCAATTAGTTCCAGACACCCAAAAAGTATGAACAAAAATACATTTTATAGAGAATAATTATGGTTTACATGCAGATAACAAGGAAGGAATGAACAAATTAATGTTTTACATAATTTTTACTTACTGTAAAATTCTTTTTTTTTATTTCTTACCTTCTTTTTGAAATTGCTGGCACTGGAAACTTTCTTTGTTTTATTTAACAGCTGCACTCAATAGAAAAAAGTATTATTTAGCAGCCGTGCTAAGTATTGACAGTGAGTATCGGGTGCTTGTTTGGACACTTGATTGATTCTGCAGAATGACACAGTACAGGCAGTCAGGAAAAGATGATGAAAAAATACTGATAATATAAAATACTGTAAATATTAATTAATATTAATTAACATTTTCTTTAGTAAAAATAGCTGAATGTGTTCATTCGATGATCAAATACATGGCAGACTTCATGCTCAAGCCTCTTTTCTACTGAATTGTCAGCATGTTGCCAATGTTATAATGTTGAAGAAATATTTATAATACACAATGACTTTCTACAGCCTTAATGTACGTTTGGAATCATTATTCCTGCTAATTAGACAATATGATGTCAGACCCATGTGCTTGCAATACTTTCATCATCCTGAAGAGGTGGGGGTGTCCATGAGCTGGAAGGTGCTTGCCACTGCCATCCTCCCACAGAGAGAAAGCCAGGTTCCCAACTGTGTATTCATTACGTGCCCTGAGGGGGGCGCTGTTTTTTCTGACCTACACTCTGCCAACAAGACTTTGACCTTGCTAAAGCGCCTTTAATCACTTCCTGTTTCCCACTGCTTGGCTCGCAACAACGTTGGAGATGAATCTATGAAATCATAATTTTTCACATTCTCGCTTCCCGACCAAAGGGAGAAACTGTTCGCATATTTATCCACATAGAATATTTTCTTATAGTTGCTTGACCTACGCCGTTTTAAAGGTTTGTAAACATGTCTGCCGAAGAAGCGGACAAACCAGCCACCACGGATGCTAACGCTGGGGATGAGGAGGAAGAATGGTTGTATGGAGGTAAAATGTTATTATTAATGTTATTATTAATTATGTCCTTAAATGTCATCTACCCATCAGCCAGTGGCGTTGAGTTGTGTGATTGCTGCTTTATCATTGCACATCTCACCAGTAAAGCCATCGCTACATTAATATTTGCTAAATAGTTAGCCTATGTTTGCTAGGCTAACCGAGGCTATCTGAGCGTGACCCAAGTAAATACGTTTGTGTACGTGCTTACTCGTTGTTAAATGAAATGTAATTTACTATTTACTACAATGCTGGGCTTTTAGTGTATTATTATTTAATGTAAATTCATCACACGCTCACTTCTTTTCAGATGAATCTGAGGGCAAAGACGAGGAAGAAGCCAAACCGAATGCTGCTGACAGGTATCTGAAACGCATTTAAACAGACAAAAAAAGACATCTATTGAAAGGGGAGTTCATGCACATAGAACGACAACGCCCCCCTGTTTGTATTTCAATTCACTAATGAAGTCAGTCACTTCATTTCCTCAATTCCTTTCCTTTCAGTGTTGGAAAGTTGTGCAGCTTTTTCTCTGTAATACTTGCTTCATCCTCAACTTCAGCGTTACTGATGCCATATCTCTTGTATAGGCATTGTGTGTTATGTTCATAAGGTCTACTGCAACACATAATGATATCAGTCAAAGTAGAGATAATTATAACTGCCTATCCACAGTGCACCTGCTGATGCATCCACCGAGGAAACAGCCGCTACTGATGATGCTGATGATGATGCTCTTGCTGCTCCTCCTCCTGCTGCTACACACGCTACGGGAAATGGTGTGGCCTCAGAGGTAGACCCCTTTTACATAGTGAGAGGCCACGGTTATTATGGTAACGATTGATATAAGTGCCATTAACTGTTTTCAGTCACAGGCTACTGGGGAGGCTGTAGGCGATGATGTGGAGAGTGACAGCGACAGTGATGACGACGACGATGACGTCCGTGTCACCATTGGAGACATTAAAACTGGGGCTCCACAATACACGTATGCTTTTGAAATACTGTCTACATGTGTACACAACAGAAAAAACTACTTTGCAAACATGTTTAGTTTTGTTATACATGTTATTTCTCATTTCTTATAGACCTGACTTTTGATGTATCCAACAGTTTCAGAAAATAGAGCTTGTGACTGTGAGGGTTTGGTTGTGTTTCTCCCTCAGACCATACGGCACCCCACCAGTTAATCTCAACATTAAAACGCCTGGCTCCAGGTCTTATGGACAAGGTATGTCTTCATTACCCTATTGCTGCTGTTGTAGCTACAACAACACTGTTCGCAGAGAGACACAAATAAGCACACCTTTGTTTTATTTCTAGTTAATGCAAAACTGAAAGGAGTCGATCTTGATGCACCTGGCAACATCAATGGTGTTCCTGTGCTTGAAGTGGATATGGAGTTGTTCGAGGAGAAACCCTGGAGGAAACCAGGTATGTTTGCAAGCACAAATAACATCTCAGTACACCAACATATTCATATAAACACACAGCGTATTCATATTATTAGAAAGATTTAGTACAACATAGCATTGTTTACCCGTGGGGGGGGTTGTGACAACGCCCAAATGGCTTGTCCCCTGAACAACATTTTAGAAGTGAAAACTCCGCCAGAAAAAAAGCAAATGACAGTCCATTCACATCTCTGTGGTTGTGCTGGAGACACGCTAGATCGCAGTTGCAGGTTCTGGAAGGTCTAGAAAGCTTTATGTGAGCGTTATCGGGTGTAGCTGCTCAATTAGAGTCTACAGCTCACTACAAAATGCCGAAAATAAGCATAATATGTCACCTTTGATGTTGAATACTGTTTTGTTTTGGTTGATGAAGGGGCCAGACCCAGGCATATTTCCACCAGCACACATCCATATGAAGTAACATTTACTCCAACTAGCTGACGTATGTGTCACAGCTTATTTCTGAAGAATGCAAAGATTATGGTCCTACTCTCTGTGTGTGTGTTTGTGTGTGTGTGCAGGTGCGGATCTGTCGGACTACTTTAATTATGGCTTCAATGAGGACACGTGGAAAGCTTACTGTGAGAAACAGAAGCGACTGCAAGTTTCTACTGTAGGGTCAGGGACAAGTAAAATCACCGTAAGTGAAGGCCTATTAGTGTATCGTCTCTTTGTTTTTTAGCAGTATCATTCATTTCTATATCAAGTGGTAGGTAAATTGGAAATAAAACCTCTTCTTGTTTGTTTGTTGCATCGTAACATCCAAGGTCCAGCAAGGCAGGACAGGCAATGAGAAGGATATGTCCAGTCTTCCTGTTCACACCTCCAAGCCTGACTTTACGTCTCCAGTCAGTCTCTACAAGTCTGTCACCAGTCAGGTCACCAGGTAATGCTTCTGCTTTTATCCTGAAGGCATTTCAGTCTCCATCACAACAGAAAGGTAGAAGTCCCATTTTGTTTTCCAGCAGACCAAATGGAAACCTAAAGTAGAAATAATGTGTAACAGTTTATAAAAAATGTATTAAACTATTATAGTAGAAGACAGAACTTGTGATGGTTAAAAAAAGGAGAAGAAAAAGTTCACCAACGTATGTGTGTGTTGGTGTCTGTTACTCTCATCTCCTTTACACCCTGGTAGGATCTCCCCCACTCAGTGGACTGGCCCGTCTGCACAGGACATGTCCTATTATACGTAAGTGGGCACGGCCTTGTCCCAACTAGGTGAAATGTAGATTATGTGAAATGTTTTCAGAAAATGGGGGCTCTGGCGGATTTCATTTACTGAAAAAATACCTCAGTGCTCTTTTTGAAGTACTGTGTGTACTTGTAATCATTTGGAAGTTGTATGTAACATAACATAATTTGTAAGCAAGCTCAAATGGCATAGTCATGTCCAATTTTTCATATTGTACATTGCTGGTTTAGGATCATTTCTACGTACAGTCTATGTCCCTCATGCAACATAGTATTTTTTTCAGTTGGATGAAAAGACAAGAGTGTTTGCTGAGGAGTGATGGGTGTGCATCCTTGTTTTTTTTTAACTTGCAATATTGCTTTTCTTGTTTTCCCAGGAAGTCAAGTGGTAGCATAGATGTAATTGGTGGGCAGACTGCCACTATCAGCAGGGTGGAAGGGCGACGTAGGCATAACCTGGAAGGCAATAACATCCAGGTATTTTAAACACACACAGTTGGTCTAATGAAGAAAAGGTAAATTATAATTCTTACACTGTTGCTGTCATGGTACAGGTGATCTCTGAACGTTCTACGTCAGAGGCAGAGTCTACCACTGCTAAGATGCCCACGTTCTTCCCTCCTGGACCCCTCCCTCCAAACATCCCCCCGCCTCCTTTCCTGCCCCCGCCACCCAACGTCAGCTCTGCACCTCCACTTATCCCACCACCCAGTAAGTTGTATCTTTCTCGAATAGCCTATCTTGTGCAAATATATCTTGTATGGTATATGACACTAATTACCTTCTAACTTACGTTTTCTTGTTGTCTCTCTCAGGGTTGCCCATCACTGTACCTCCTCCAGGGTTTCCTCCTCCGCCCAGTGGTCCCCCACCTTCTATCATCCCCACTATGGACAGGTAATGTTATGAGCTGCATAGAGCCTTTGCATTGTGCAGTGGACAAACAGCTACAGTAAATTCATTTATTCATTTTGTACCGCTTATCCAGTATGGCCGGTCTGACTTCAAGTTGATGGTGTCAGCAAGCTTTTCTGATCCTCTCATCCCAAAGTGCAGTCAGGAGAGCGCCAAAATAGTGAAACTCTAGTAGTAGTAAAAGCAGAGCTCTTGCCATGAACGTCCTTTCCAGTCAACAACATGGAAAAAAAAAAGTGTGAAAGGAAGGGAGATGGCGATACTAAGCAAGACATGAGGGCAGGACAATACACAGCACACAGTGTCCTCTACATGTTGCAGGCTGCAATAGTACAAAAACATGTGATCATTTTTTGTGATCAGCTTCATAAAAGCATTGATCAGCATGTGCCGATCATCAGCTGATTAATAGAAAATCTGTAACTGTAACTTGTTAATGCTCTTGCATTTCTACAACAGCCATCCCGGGGGTTACGATGGACGCGCTATCCCTCCATATCCATTCCCTCAAGGTCAGTAGGCATTGTCAATTTCTGCATTATTAATTCTGAATATTAAACACATCTTCCATTGCTTGTGTTGTTGCCAAATAAACATTGAAACATATCTGACCACATGTTATCTTTAGGTGCCTACCCTCCCCCCATGTCTGGCGGTGTGCCTCCTTCCTGGCCTCCGTTAATGGATAACTCCAAACCATGGGACTACTATTCTCGGCGGGACGACAAGCGTGACAAAGACAGAGAGCGGCCTCGAGAGAGGACGCATGAGCGGGATAGAGATAGAGAAAGGGAACGAGAGCACAGCCCCTCGGGGATTGGATACACCAGGTGAGAATGAAGAAGAGTAGAAAGTGTTGTATGGAAACATCCCCCATGTGTCCCAATATTAATGTCCATATTTGTGTCAGTATCATCAGTACTATAATCTGCTCCTTTATTTATTTTTTTTTATTGCGGAAAAGGTTTTACTCGCAATCCATGTCACTGTTTGTTTTGCTATATAATCTGATTGCACTTTATAACAGACAGTAAGGCCCCAAGTGTGATATTTGACCACCGTTGTCCTTGCCCCAGCGACGAGGAGCGATATCGTTACCGAGAATACCAGGAACGTGCTTATGGAGATCGTCATCGCGAGCGAGCAAGTCGTGAGAAGGAAGACAGACACCGAGAGAGGCGGCACCGAGAGAAAGATGAGGGGCGCCACAAGTCCTCTCGCAGGTATGCCAACATGTAAACCTCAGGGGGGCGCGCAGCTACACTCTCCCGTCCAATTCCTCTTACCGACTCGACGCCACAGTTTAGCCTTGTCCTCTCTCTCTCCTTCTGTCTTATTGATTTCTCTGTCTCTCATTGTTTTACCCTTCAACTCTGCACATTGGCATCCCCCTCGCCCCGCCCTTGCCCCGCTTCCTCTGTTAGCAGCAGCAGCAGGAGGAGGCACGACAGCGAAGAGGGTGACAGCCACCGGAGGCACAAACACAAGAAGAGCAAGAGGAGCAAGGAGGGCAAAGAGACCAGCGAGGACATGGGTGCAGACCAAGAGAATCAGGAGGCTATGGAGTGAACACAACCTATTCTTTCCACCCTCCCTCCCGCTCTCTCTCTCTCTCTCTTTGTCCAACCCACCATGTCACCCACTAAAGATGAGAAAGAGAAATGGAGGAGACGAGTGCAGACCAACAAAACAGGGATGTCACAGTGATTCATGTCTCCTGTCACTTCTCTAACCATCAATCTCTGTTCTCCTGCCAATCTGTTGCTGCTTTTCCTCGCCACGAGAATGGATGCAGCAAAGCAGGTGGTGAAGGAGTAGCCATTTTGCTGAATGTTAACGTCACCTCATCCGCCTCCTTCCCTTTCTCCAACATGTCTACTCTTTTTGTTTCTATCTCTTCATTTGTCCAGTTCAATTTGTTTTGTATGAAGACAGAAATTGTCACTTAGTTCCAGAGTTTGTCAACTTCAATTAAAAAAAACACATTTTTGATAACTTTTCTTGGAAAATGTATTTTGTCCCCAATTAGTATTATTAGCTCTGTCTCAAACTTAGAATGTAAAATTTGAGTGTTAACAGTATTTTAACGTTATCAAACGGCATTATGTAAACTGGAATTTGCAGACAGTAAAAAGTTTTTAATTTGAGGTAGTCAAAGTAAAAAAAAGGACATAGTTCAAGTAACCTTCAAGTTTTTAAACCTAATTTTTTTAATCGCGATTGGAATAACATTGCAAACCCTTGGTGTTTTCTCAGTGAGCTTCATGAAGTAGTCAGTTCCCAGGTGTGTCTTAGTGGAATTTCTTTGCATGTGCCCAAACCTTTGGCCTGTATTTTGCCTTCATCTGAAATACACCAATATTTTCTGTATTGTATTGAACTATAAATGACTTTATTATTTACTTTATTTATTATTATACAGGATTATATACAGTCCATTTGTATTTATAGCTCCAAATGACCTGAAAACTACCATGCTTATACTATTAATCATGCGAAAAGATAGCACACATGACAAATCTATTTACCTAACAACTTGAATTGTACCAGAACATTTGATTTATTTTGAACAATCATGTCAATTAAATTTAATCCACAAAGACTGAAGTGCACACTTTCATACTGATTTTCATTTGCATTTTCATTTCAAGTACACGTTCCATGACTGATCTCTAATACAAGGGCTGATAGAAACATAAGCACCGAGGCCTTTAGTTCCAACATGTTGAATAAATGAATGAGTGCAGCGACCACCACCAGTCAGTCTTCACTTAGTCATCACAAACAGTGAAAACTCTCATGTCATTTGACCAGTACGACACAGCAAGCGCTTGTATCAAACTTCTCTGTTACTTGATCCTTACTTATCCTGCTTGCTAAGCCCTTTTTTCTTTTGAAAATCTTTAATGAAACTAATCGCCTCAACAAAGCTGCTCTGTAAAGTGGCAACTGGATCAAAATTCCATCCATTCCTGTTGTGGGTCAAAGCTCAAACAAGCTCAAACAAAAAAAAAAATTTCCAACCCCCCCAGTCTGCTTCTATATGCTTCACTTACATCTGCTGCGAGACGAGTAAAAACATTTGGAAGAGCCGATGAGGATGAAGTGTTTTGTTGTTTTTCTGGGTCTTCTGTCTGCGGGGTGTTCTGCTCCTTTATTGAGCTGCGACGCTCTGCTCGAACCAATCAGTGTCAGCAATGAACAAGTAAGTCTGCTTTCTTTTGCATATCATTTATTTTGTACACAACTGAAATTCACTATTTGATTGGAACGCAAATGTGTTCATTTATCGATAACACTTTGCCATAGTTGCAGAATGCCTGCTTTACATTATAAGACTGCTCTAACGTGGATATCACACAGATGTTGGGCCGCTGGCTGTACATCGGGGGCAGCTCCGACCTCCCTGGAAGTCGATCTCTGGGCCTACTGATGAACAACATCTGGCTGGACATCAGTGCCACGTCCCGCAGCAACGTGCTCAACATTGTCCAGGCTCAGAGAATGTATGCTGCACCCTCTACAACCACAATAAACAAAAATAAACATTGCTCAAGTAATACTGAGCATTCTAATATTGTGATTACATCCCCACTTCTGTCCAGCTATGGCAAGTGTTCAAGCTTAACGTACAATGTGACGATGGAGAACAGCACCATGTTGATTGGTCAGCCAACATGCCTACATCAAGTCTAATGAACTCTACTTTGTGTTTACTGTATGTCTTATATTATTACTATGTGTGTTTTCACAGAGCATCCATTTTACCTGAAGGAAGTCTACCTGAAGACGGACTGTTCAGACTGTCTGGTGGTCTATGAGGAAGTCAACTCCACCCAGGACTCTTTTAAGAGTCTTATGCTTTTCAGTAAGACACAGCTATCCCTTCAATCATTGTTGGTTCACACTTGGTTGTCTGTTGTTGGAGTCTTGCATGGCTGATTGTTGTTTTTTTTATGGTTTCTCAAATCAAATCAACTTTATTTGTATAGCACTTTTCCTGCAAAGACATGCAACACAAAGTGCTTTACAGAATTAAAACAATTACCACAATTAAAAGGAAAAAACAAAGAAACTCCCTCCCACCCTCCATACTAGACACACACACACACACACACAATCACACACAGTAGGGAGACATGGCATGGCACTGAGGATCAAGGAAACGCCACCTTTGGGTCCGTCCACACTGGGAGGACCAGCACCTGGGTCCCCCGACTCCGACAGACGGGCGGACCCCCAAATTAAAGGGAGAAACCCCCGGCTGGCCGGCCGGGTCGAAGGGACCCAAGGATGGCACCCACCTCAGCAGACCCGACACAGCCCCCAGTGTGGAGGACCCCCCGTGAGGAAATACTGGAGTTAAAAGCTAAAGACTAAAAGCATAAAATAGGACTAAAAAAAGATACAAACATAAGAAAAGTTTTAAAATATTACTTAAAAGCCTGATTAAAAAGGTGTGTCTTTAATCTTTAATCGCAGTCCTGAGGCTCTCCGGCAGGCTGTTCCACAGGTGGGGGCCATAGTGGCTAAATGCTGCCTTACCGTGGGTTTTAGTTCTGGGTTTTGGTATAGTTAAAAGGCCAGTGCCGGAGGACCGCAGGGTCCGCGGGGGGTTGATATGGTAAAAGCAGATCATCTTATTGCTTATTGATGCTTTGTTGATTATTGTTATAATTATTAATATATATTTGCTTGGTTGCTTTCCAGGCAGGCAACGCAACATCTCACCTGCTGACATAGAGTTACTAAGAAAACAAGCAAAGTGTCTTCAGATGCCTTCCCCACTCATGATGGACCCCAACAACGGTGAGGAGAAGCATCAACTCACACGTTTACACACACTTGGTCAACCCTATGTATATTGAGACACTATATTCAATATGCATTATACTAAGTTCTATGTGAAGTATTTCCATAATGCCTCATATTAACTCACTAACAAGATCTCAGTGTATAGACTGGTCATATATCTCATCTCGTTTCATATTATCTACATACTGTATTGTATATAACTCTGGGAAAAACTGTTGATTTTGTTAATACTTGGGTTGTTTGTATTGTTTATTTTTCTATATTGTGTATTTTTGTACTGCTTAACTGATTCTGTAGATTCTGAGACTGAGGGACGAATAAAGGCTTATCTTATCTTATCTTATTTTATTCCATACAGAGCTCTGCCCAGACGACACTGAATCCTCAGATGGACTTGTCGCCCTCAACTCGTTGTTAGAAAGCAAGATGGCGCATCGGGTTGCGAGGCTCCTGGATAAACTTTTTGATTTCTTTGTCAACTGATTGACTTCATGGGGGTAAATACTTCTACAGTGCTATCTATAACAAATCAAACCTGTCTGTAGTCGTGCCCTGCTATGATTTGCTATTAAAGTTCACTCACTGAAAGGTTTTGATGTTGATATAATGATCTACACTCTCATTTTTTACAGTAGGTACCCAATATTATGGCTTCTTTTAATAGACATTAGATTTTTAGTAGACCATCAACTGAATAGCAAACACATTACGAAACATGCACAAACAACTTTAGGGGTGAACTTTGATGCGTGTACTTTATTGAGCTGGGAGCAGCTACGATTGATCAGTTTAAACGGAACAACTCCCAAGATCTTCACACACAGTAAGTAGACGTGCCGAGCTACAATGTTCTTCTTAATTCTCGCTGCGGTGCTTCTGGCCGCCGGGCAATCAGCTCCTCTGGCTGACTGTGAGACGCTGACACAGCAGTTGCAAATCCAAGGACGGGACCAGGTGAGATACTTTGTTTTGGGGGAGCGGGGGGCTTCATCATAATCGTATGTACTCTGTGTGCTGTAGTTCTTGGGCAGGTGGACGTATGCAGCAGAGAGCATTAACATTCCAGGATCCAAATTGCTTACCAAGATGTTTGTGGACACCGTGTGGGGGGATATCTCACCTGCCATTGAGAGTGATTCCTTAAGCGTGCGTCAAGTGCAGAAAATGTACAGTAACTATGCCTGAATAATATCATATTATTCATACCTTGGCCAGATTCTGAGTGTATAAACTGTTGGTGAATGGCTGGAAATGACACAATATGTGACCAAAGACTGTAAGATAGAGCTACGAGGTTTTATTCAATTTTAGTAGTGTTTGTCACCTTCTTTATTCACACATAATAAAAATTCAAGAATTCCAAAGACAATTCTAAAAGAACTACTATCCATTCTTTGCAGAAACTGAGTCAACAATATATGGATGCTTTGTATGGGCATGCCATTCACTGGAATGATAAGTTTATTGTCTGTTTGACTCTTAGATAACCCAGAGTGTTTGAAAACAATTTTTGTAAATATAACATCACTTCTTACACTTTATTGTGTCATTGCCAGCCTCCAATTATTTATTCAATAAATAAAAGACCACATTATGAATGAATACGTTAATAGAAATGTCATTATGAGGTCTCCTCCCGAAAAAAAAAAGGTTTGGTAGCTGCTACAGCGTGACTTCGAAGATGACCTTAGCAAACAACGCTCTCACGATGGGTGAGTTGGACTTTCGCATTCGCATCGATCCTGTTCTCTTTTTTTTTTTTTTTTTAAACTTTGGGCTACAGAAAGTATGTCAACAAAGTGTCTTCTTTGTGTTTGCATTTGATTTCCAGTGCATCCTCTTAATGGTTTGGAGGTTCTTCTGACAACCAGCTGCTCTGACTGCATGGTTGTTCTGTCCAATTACACCATTGGGGAAAGCACATACAATGGGGTTCAGCTGATGAGTAAGGCCACATCCACACAAGCCACTGAATAGGAATAAGAAGCATCCTATGAATAAAAAAAATTCATAGAGTTTTCAGTAAGGGAATAACATTTTAATGCGTAATCTTTTGTTTTTGTTACTAATTTTTGGTAGTAGACACACAAGTCTACTTGTCTTCCATATAGGAAGTCAAGTAAACGATGGAAAACCTTTCTGCTTTAGTTTAGTACCGTGGTACCGCTAAATTTAGACATAGACTTTCTTTATTGTCATTGCACAATAACTTGCCAACGAAATGTCGTTGCCTGGCTCCCGTGTAATAATAAATAATAAATAATAATGTGAAGAATAAATAGATTACATCAAATGTGAACAATGTACAGCGTAAACAGTAATTTGTACAAATAATTTAAATACAGGACCAGTATCGCCGATACTACGTGGATCAATCTGAATCAATTTAAATCTGAATGAATTTTTATGGATCTTTTGGTGCTCCTCTTTCTTTCTGCCATCCGGTGATCCGGTGTTTGGTTGCCTGTTGCTGCTAAGGCACGTGGCGGTAAATCAAACACAAGAGAGGGAGTCTGAGTATTGATCTTTATACATTGGTATCAATCAATATTGATACCAGCATTGGGATTGATATGTCCGTCAATAGCAGGGATCTACTATACTGGCTTTCTGTTGAAAATTTGTCCACCAGAACTGGAGGTAGCAAAGATGAGGATGAGCTTAGGTTCTCATTGGGAGTGACCAGGATGGATAGGATCAGGAACGAGTACATTAGAGGGACATTACATGTTCGAGGCCTTGGAGCCTCTGTCTATATATTGGTAGGAGGCGTAGAGGAAGACCAATGAGGAGGTTTTGGATGTAGTGAAGGAGGACATGAGGGGAGTTAATGTGAGACATGCAGAAGACAGGGTTGGATGGAGGAGATTGATTTGCTGTGGCGACCTGAACGGAAAAGCCCAAAGAGAAAGAAGAAGAAGGTCATACAGTGTAACAAAAAACACAAATGAATTTGTTTATGTGTTATTGCGATAAAGTGTTATATGACGTAAATGTAAAGACCATGTTCTTATGTTTACCAGCTAGGCGACCCAAAGTGACAACTGCTGAGATGGACGAGTTTAAGAGACAGGTGGACTGCCTGAACTTACCCCCACCAGCCGTCCTGGACTCAGAAAAAGGTCAGAATATTGAACTGTGTTCGCTAATTACTAGCATTGAAATCAGAAAATATGATGAGACTCGGGCAGCACGGCGGTGGAGTGTTTAGCGTGCAGACCTCACAGCTAGGAGGACCAGGGTTCGATTCCACCCTTGGCCATCTCTGTGTGGAGTTTGCATGTTCTCGCATGCGTGGGTTTTCTCCGGGTACTCCGGTTTCCTCCCACATTCCAAAAACATGCTAGGTTAATTGGCGACTCCAAATTGTCCATAGGTATGAATGTGAGTGTGAATGGTTGTTTGTCTATATGTGCCCTGTGATTGGCTGGCGACCAGTCCAGGGTGTACCCCGCCTCTCGCCTGAAGACAGCTGGGATAGGCTCTAGCACCCCCCGCAACCCTTGTGAGGAAAAGTGCTAGAAAATGAATGAATGAATTCCTTCCCTGGAATGACTTCAGTTCATCCGTTCTTCTTTCTTGGAATCCTACAGGCTTTTGTCCAGAAGGTTCAAAAGACACTGAGACCATCGACCTGACGGACATAATGGCTGATTCCAACTCAAATTATATGAAACTATTCAACAAGCTGTTAGGCAGTGAAACTGGAGTAAAGACACTTTTGGGTTTGATTAGTCAGTTTGGGCAATCTGCATAAACGTGTATCTTAAGATGAACCCAGATACAATAAAAAAATAATAACAAATAAAGTGGAAGCTGCCTCAGTCTTGCTAGTTTGTACTTAAATACAACAGGAATGAACTACTTTGTCATTGTTAGTATATCACAGTAAAAATATCACAGTGTATTCCTAATAAAGGCACACCAAATTACCCTGACTCATTAAATAAAAGTAAATGATTCAATAAATAAATAAAAAGGCAAAGATTTCAACCCCCCAATGGTGATCTGGACTTCCTTATATGGGCTGCATATTGCTGGACCTATGTACCCGGAAGTCCTCGGGAGAGCTTGGGAGTGTGACCAATCACAGCGGAGTGGGCGTGCCGGTGTTGAGTAAATTTAGCAGGCCGTTTGGGTCAGTAGCAGAAAATTCCATGTAAAACTGCAGAAAGAGGTGCAGAATCTGGAAGATCTAGAAAGCTTTGTGTGCGGGTTATTGTGTGTAGATGCTCCATAGTAGTCCACAACTCGATACTAAGAGCCAAAAGTAGCATAATTGGTCCGCTTTAATGTTTAAAATAACATATTTTTGAAATATCGGTCTGGAATTACAGTAATTAATTTTTGACATACATAGCTTCATCACCTTTTAAACACATTTTTCTAAGCTTACATGAATGTAAAATTAATTAGAAAAAATGTAGAAACTTGTGTGCCTTGATATCAAACATTTTTTTAAAAGTCGGCCATAGCGCACCAACTTTTATAGGTGAGGCCCCAGGAGTGTTTGTTATTCTTGTAGCAGAAATATTTTTTAAAATGAAAATAATGTATCTTTGTTTATCTATACCTGCGACATATACCGACTATACATCCACTGGATAATGAACCTGTAAGTTTTGGCCCAATAACGGGTGGAAACACTCATCTCATGAAGCAGCTCAGCTCAGGTTTACTAATCAAACTCAGATACACTAAGAAGAAAGCCCCATGGCCTGCTTTATTGGTAATTTATTACTGCACATACACCTGCATATGGGTCATATATACATACGTACATCTTTCTCCCCAACAACACACAAGTATTACATTCATTTCCTGGCATTCTGTCACTTCTTCCTGTTTGTTTCCGAGATCTCACCAAGGGGTTACAAAAGTTTAGACATACTTTGTCTTGCTATTAAATGAGCAAGTGTCTCCAGATTTACAGGTCTCCGTAAGATCACTGTGTAACCACACACACACAAACACACACACACACGCACACACAACTTCTGTGCAGGCTTGTAATCACAGTCTGAGATCAACATTTGCATCATGTGTGCACGCTCTTCACAAATATCTGCATATTATGGCCTCACGCCTTTAAGAGACAAATAAATAAGAAATGAAACATAGAAATGTCACGACCCAGTGATGTGCATTGACACTCAAATTACCGTATTGACCTGAATACACCATGGGATGATTGCCCGAAAAACAGTCCATAAAAGATAGGTTGTTTTAAATTTGGAGTTGGAGATTTATATAAGCAAAACATGACTTCTGCTTAAGTAAGGCAGAGCTTTTCTTCTTGTCACCCGCACACTCCAGCTGCAGGAAAAACGTACCTGAAAAGTTTGGGCACCAATTTTGCAAACAGGAGTTATGATACTAATATTTAGATAAAACTGCTGAGGAGCAAGCAGTTATTTCACTGATATTGTTTTTTCCAAAAAAGAAGGTTGTCTTATATTTGGGTCAATACGGCAATTTATATCTTCAGTTTAAGTGAAGTCTTGTGTAGAAAATGTTCAAGTTGCAGTGACAAAAAAAAAGTTATTTTCTTGAATACCGAACATGACATGAACATCCAACTGACATGTTTAGGGATGTCTTAAGTGCGGCCCTCGGCTCATGTAAAGAGGAAAAAGACAAAGCAGGAGAAAAAAAGTCATGATATTTAGTAAAAATAAAAATAAGTTGCAACATGAGAAACAAAAAGAATCTTGCAATTTTTTGGAAAATTAGATTGGGAATATATGAGAATAGTCATGATGTGAATTTTTTTTATAAATATAAAAAACATTTCAACATATCTATATTAGATATTTTAAAAATACTGAATGGCCCCTCTTTTTTTCCAGTATGTGGCCCTTGGTGGTAAAAGTTTGGACTCCCTTGGTCTAGATCAGGGGTCAGCAACCCACGGCTCCAGAGCCACATGTGGCTCTTCAGCCTCTTTTTTTTGGCTTCCTTTCCAAATGAGGAAATACCCATCTTTGTAATGAGTTTTGAAAAAATCTGACTTTCTATGAGACTGTATACTACCAAGAGTACTTGATCAACTCCGCTTTTTCTCCTCTGAACTACTTTGATACCCCAAAATTCCCTCCGAATCTGGCAGTCAATCAAAATCTTGGGAGACTCGCAATTAGCTCCAGATGTCAGGTATTGAGGTTGATACGGTCATCATTCTATGAGTTGGCTTCCATTACATGTGTACACTGCACTTCTATTTGCTGTATTTTGCTGTTAAAACTTGTTAAAATTAAGAAACATTTAAACTTTTCAAAGTTTATTAGCTATTGTTTATAAATTATGTTTTGCGGCTCCAGACTATTTTTCTTTAGTGAGGGAGGGGGGGTAAAATGGCTCTTTTGATAGTAAAGGTTACCGACCTCTGGTCTAGATTGTGAGAATTTACAAGATCCCTTGTACAATAAGATAAAGCATGTACATTTTCAAAATGTAATAATATAAAATAAAATAGAAAATTCACTTGTGTGTCACTTCCAACCAAATGTTACCCATTCAACCATTACAAATTCGCTTAAACTCAACATTTGAGCATCGATCATTGTAAGTGGATGTGAATGTGCAGAACATAGCAAGCACAACACATAAAACAACACAAAATTCTCTGGTAATATGTGTTCACTTCATTCAACTAGGACAGTTGTTGGGGAATATACTGCGTGTATATATATATATATATATATATAGATATATAATAAACAAATATTCAAGTAATGTGGTATATTAACCATAGAGAATACCCTGACTGTGCTACATTGTTGTTGTTGATGGATGATAGTCCCCTGAGTGTGACCCACATATAGGTCGCTTTGTTTCACATAGGGCTAGGAATAACAATAAGTAGGAATTCTGTTGAGTGAGGAATTTGTGTTTTGAAGTGCACTACTTGGCTGCCACCAGCAGAGGCGCTGTTGATTCAATCTCAAGTTTGTGGTGGCTTGGCACGTTCTGCTCAATACAACACTGGTATGGAAATAGGTGTTTAGAACATTCAAAGATCACTTTGAACATATTTTAGAAATAATCAATTGGCATTACTATTTAGATTAAGAATAATGTAGCCAAACACCCATCCTATTACATACTGTGTCAAATCCAAACATTGGTTTATTAGCTGTAGAATAAATATATCCTAAGTTTAATGTTTAATAAAAATGTCAATATTAATAGACGATGATGAGTGTTATTATTCAAACTACAAAATAAAAGTTACTGTAATGTTACTTATAGTCATATATTCTCTCATCTGGGCCACACTCGTAGCTGTTTATCTCCCCTTGGATAGGATAATATGAAGGACAAAAAGACAATCGTGTGCTTTTACTTTACAGTTGACACATGACCAGAGAGAGACTTTAAAATAAGAAAATATGGCATACATGTAAAGACAAAAAAGATAGTTTGCTATCACACATTTGTTAAGCCAAATGAGTTCATCCATTCAGACTGATTGTCTCTGGGTGCAGGCAATATTGATGGTGGTTCCTTACAGAGGTGCTCCTTGTAAGACTGCTACACTCTTCAATTGTGGCCTTTTTGGAGCCTAATATTTAGTAGTCCTCCACAGCCGCCTGTTTAAAAACAAACAAACAAACGAAAAAAAAAAAAAGCCCGGGCATGTATTGGTGGTTTGGTGGACAGTACCCGAGCTGCCAACAGTGTCACCATGTGTTCACTCTGTGCTTCGGTCTGGAAAACTGCTTCCAGCTGTAAAATCTGAAACATTGGGTGTGAATCCCCCCTTTTCAGAACCACCAGTTAGCACTCTTGTAAACAAAAAAAAGTTTGATAATGGCGAGAGAAGTGGTCTGTAAAGGAAAAGAAGAGGGTGGATGTTGTACCCTGTAAACACAAAAATCCTCTTGGAGTGATTCAGGAGGGACTTTAGTTCGTTAGTCGGCATCGTCAGAGCAGATGGGCTAGTCGGGTCTGAAGATGGGGATCTTCGGGAGGAATTCTATTAGGATTACCTGAGTGGGATGAGAGAGAGAGAGAGAGCGAGCACAATTTGAAAACATTGTTTAAAAACCAGGCGTCACATGACTGTGTGTGTATTTATCAAGGAACATGACAATTCTTGCAACAATTATGATGCTAAACGCATATATCTTTCAAATCCCTGACACAATTGATGTGGCAATTGCGATGAATTTTAATAACTATGTGACAGAATAATGACACACATTAATTAGGTGGTTGTGTTGTACAAAGTAAACAAATGGAAAAGAAAAAAACAGACTCCAAGCATCAATTGACTATTTTGTATCAAGGGAAGACCACTGGTATGCTATTGATTACGTTATTATTATTTTTAAGTCAAACCATGTCGTAGTGAGTAATAATTTGAAGCTATTCCTCCCTGATTCTAAGGTTATCAACCTGACCTGTACTCCTGTAAATAGTTTGGGGGTGGAATAAAACTGCGAGAAAATCTACTGGAGTTGAGTTGATAAAGTGTGTTTTTTTTTAAACTTCTTATGCTTGTTTGACAGGAACATTAACGAGTGTGATATGTGTATCTGAACCGCCATCATATGGGAAGACCTCTGCATCAAAAGCTTTTTTTCTTTAATATCAGTAGTGGTTAACATATTTTTACAATACCTAATGTTGCTAAAAACCTTGTCTGTACGGTCAGAGTTTTATGCTGGTGAAAGTTGAAACAGATCCCTCACAATGAAGAAAACTGTCTCCAATTTCCAGAATGGATCGCGTTTGGCACGGTGAGTCAAAAGAACAACAATGAAGCCTTTAAATTGGTCAGCACTTACATATTCCATCATGTTGTTGGATTCACACTTCCTTTTGCTCAGTCGCCAATGCAAACACAACTGTAAAACAGATAGCAACACAGCGCATTCAGTAGACAGATAGACGGCAAACCTCCGCCAAGGCCCAACAATCACAACAGATAGCAGTTAGTATTATGCTGTAATGCAGCAGGTAACAGTTAAGCTTTGTAAATGCATGTTGTTCATAAACACACAAACAGACCTTGTGGTAGAGTCTACTGTTCTCCCACTCTAGAAGCTTCTCTATAGATCTTCTTGTCTGAAAGCAAACATTGAAAAATGCTCTCATGCTTATGTGTATCACAGATACAAAAGTTGTGTGTGTGTGTGTGCGTGTGTGTGTGTGTGTCTTACCCTCTTGCTGAGACAAATGACAGGCCACAAACTGAAGCCAAGTGTGCAACAGCAGCAGAGGCAGCCGCACAAGAGCCACCTCACGTTCACCGGCAGCGTCTTCCTCAGACAGCTGTTCACACGGTTGATACTTGCTTTGAATTCTTCTGGTGCTACCTGAGAGAGCACACATGTACAGGTATGTGGTAGTACTTACGATGTAACTCAAAAAGTAATTAATGATCGCTGTTTCGTGGTTGAATATGGCCTACAAAAAAATACTCATTTAACATTACATTTACATTGGCCTCAGGCTTTCAGTGTTTGGTGAGACAAGGCCAGAAGTCATCTCAGAAAAGGTTTAATTTCACAACAAGCACAAAAGTAATAACATAATCATAATAACAAAGGCTACCATGAGCCACGACAGCTTAGATACGTCACCCGACATTAAGGTCTGCTAGGGAACACATTTACTGTGACGCACACAAGTAGCAGTACATCTACATCTTAAATGTCTTATTTTAAACCATCATCACATACATGGATGAGACAATAGCCACCTTGGGAAGTAGGCTGTCCGGAAAATAACAAAAAGGAACCGCTAACTTGTGAGCCCACGCCATCTCTAATACAGCTTATTTTTTCTGATTACATGTACTATAATGGCTAATACAAATGTAAGGGTGACTATATGGGTGTTTCATGTCTACGGGGCTAATAAGGTTAATGTTTTCTATGTTAGAATTATGAAAATATTCAAAATTCACTTATCGTGGTCAAGTCTGGAGCCAATCAACCACGATAAACGAGGGATTTCTATAATATTGTCCCTTGATAAGATATGCTGCAGTAAAAATTGAGAAATGAAGGGGATCCCTATTCATGCCAGATATATGAACATTGTATTCCAATAGCGTGTTTCACTCACCTTGCCTGTAAGTGCTGAAGGAAATTCCGATTCAAATTTGTTACTAAGCCCAAACCTGTGGAGTTAAGAGGAACATCAAAATGGAGATGTAAACATTGGGAGTCTTAAAGTGGCATTTGTCATGATCATTAAAAAAAAATATCCCTCTAAACTGGCACAGAAAATGTACAATTTAAAACAAATCTCAAAGATCTCTGTTTAAAGTTATTTAGTGTCATGTGGCTTTTTCAAGGAGCAGCAGCTGTTTAAAAACTGTTACGTTAAAATTGCCTGTACAGCTGCAAATGTTTTGTGATGGTAAAAATTTATGAAGTCCTGTGGTGAATAATTGTGTCCACATTGAGGGTTAAGCTGTGATGTTTAAGTGTACAGTTTTTTGTTTTATTATGTTCTGTGGTTACAAATCAATTAATTAAAAAAATAGTATTGGCCTTTACTGGAGAATTAATTCCAGGGTGTGCAGGGCTTGAGCCCTTAATATTCCGGATGCCCTTCCTGATGAAGAAAAATCATATCCTTGATCATGTTAAAGGATCTGCTCCTATGAAAGTCGCAGTAATAACCAAGCACTGTGGAGGTCTTGTAATTGAGAATGAAAGGTTGCTAGTGCTTTGACTGGAAGACCAGACTCAACACTATCCCAGTGAACCTTATGTTGATTCTGGGGAAGGCTAAAAGATTGTTTGTAACCTTCAAAAGTATCATAACAGGGTAAGGGAGCGAAAGCAAAGTGTCTATGGCTGTAATGCTTGTATTACTTTATTTTATGTCTATCGAGTCTTCTGTGTACAACATAGGTGACTTAAGTGTTAATTTAGGTATGAGTTCCGACTTAAAACACGTCGAAGGAACGGAATTCGTTTGTAATCCGAGGACCACTGGTATAACTCAGCATAATCGGATTCAACCAAGTTTAACATTTTTTTTAATATGCAATTTTTTAGTATGGAAGCGATTTGAGGTCATTTCCTAGTGAACAAAATGGTAAAATGAGAAGAAGTGTACTATAACTGTGTCCAATGCTACGAGACTTTGCCTGTCCTTTGGTCTCACATTCTTAGTCATGCTTCGAATTTTATAAATGGCTGACATAAGCATGAACAAGTATAGTATGAAGGGAGACAATGACATGAAAAATAGTGCATATATGTAAAAGTAGCCTCAACTCTTATAGTTAGCATGTGGCTAACAGAGTAGCTAAATTGAGCCATAACGGAGGCTAATAAAGTTAGCATCCAGCTAGCACCAACCGGGCTAATAGTCAGGCGACAACGTTAGAAGTCTCCCCCCAATGGCAGCAAGCCTCGTCAGCCACTTACACGGTGACGTGTCCGGAGCCTCTCACCACCACCGGGTCCGGAGCGTACTTGAGAAGCTGTTCCTCCGCGGCCCTGTCCTCGTCCTCTTCCTCCTCCTCTTCCTCGTAGATCTCGTCAAAGTCCTCCATCATCGCACCACGTCCCCGCCAAACCGCGATGCTCCCGGGTCGAGACGCCGGGTCAGACACGATGGATTCTACCAGCGAACCTGCTCGGATGGAGACTGAGCAAGTAAAGAATAAAGCGAGGCGTCCCGCAAACGGTAGTTCACATCTTCCAGGAGCAGGCTCACAAACAAAACATCAACATCCGCGGCAGTCGCCGTACGACACCGGAAGCGCACTTGTATGTTTTCTGCCAGAGATACAATATACATAAATACTTATTTAAGACAAACTACAAACTCTTGTTGGTTTTTACACAGCAACGAGGGAAATTATTTAAAAGTGAATCAATTATTATGTCACACCGCCATATTAGCATATTTCCTTGTTTAGAAAATATTTACCGGAAATTATGCCATACACCGATATATAAAACGCATGTTTTATGAGCGCCGTAACATTTCAAAATCAGGACTATGAGAGAAAAATGTACCTTTCTTATTGAAAGGCTTGACCGGAAATGATTTAATACATACACATAGTATCAAAACATTAATCTTATTGATGTTATTAATGTACCCAGAAATATCAAAATTAGGACAGTACAGAAAATCCAGCTTGTCATCAGGTTCTATTTTGTACCTTACGGTTATTTGTCTACCGGTTGTTTTATTTTGAAGGACATGACCGGAAATTATTTAGTACCAAAATACTGTATCCAAATTATTACTTTATTACGTTGTTCTTGTTAATTCACGCAAAAATGTTCAAAATTAAGAATGTACGATAAATTATACATATACTATATATACCATACTATAATATACGTGCATATATGTTATCAGGTAACATTTTTAGCCACCAATATGTCTTATTCTGAAATACTATACCGGAAGTAGGACGAGAACCAAAACATGAAGCAGCAGTCGTGTAAGTGTAGACATACAAATGTTTTTTTATTGAACAATGTTAACATGATTTAGAATTATTTTTGTATAGTTGGTGGTTATTGAAAGTATATGTACTGTGCATACAGTCTTAGATACGTCAAGAACCTTACTTCCTGGTTTAGTGAAGTGCTGCCATAATTTGGTTAAATCCGTTTTTGTTTGAGTATTTTCAAATCATGACCACAAGCACTTTAAAAGCGATTATACAAGTTTTCAGGGACGTCGTTCCTGTCGTGACGAGCGGGGTGTTCTTGATCATCTTCACGTCGTGTGCTTTGTTTGGCATCCTAACCTATTTAGACCTGCCTCCTGTGAGCCTGAGCGTTGGTTCCAGTGTTTTTCTCAATGGACATATACACAGGCTCTTCACCTACCCTTTCTACCACAGAAGCCTCAGCCAGCTGCTCCTCAGCAACTGCACCATTGTGTTCCTCAGTGGTAGTTTGGAGAAAGGAGTTGGCACTGTTCGTTTCCTGTTTGTGTGCACCCTGATGTCCACCATCACTGGTTTGTTGTACGCCTTCCTGGATGTCCTGCAGGATAGCCAAGTTCCCACAGAGGGCTTAGTACCTGTGGCCCTGGCCTGTGTGACACTCACCACCACGCACACCAAAATGACGAAAGGATTCCTTTGTGGGGTCAGTTTCCCCACCATGGCGCTCCCGTGTGTGTTTGTCCTAATCACCAACATCTTCATTCCTCATACGGTGCTCCCATGCTGCATCATAGCCACACTTATTGGATGGATCCACGGGAGAGGATGGTTCTCCCTTTTGGACATGTCTGAGGCCAGGGCAGGTCTTTTGGAGAAGATCGCACCTTTCCGCTTGTTGAGAAGCATCAGCATGATAGTGTTCGTCCCAGCGTCCACAGAAGAGAGGAGGCAAACATTGCTCCCTCAAATAAACCCAACACCTGGCTCCTACCCAGTGCAGGCCTATGCACCTGTGTTGAGCGCCAACATGGCTGCTGGGAGCACCGACGAGATGTATGATGGTTGGAGGAACTCTGCCGGTGCTGTATCTGGTCCAGCACTCCTCCCTCATCTTCATGGTTCTGCACCAGGCTTTAGCGGACACATTTTAGAACAAAACCTCGGTCAAAGCTGGAAACACAACCATCACGGCCATAGTCATGGCCATCTTCAGTTTAAGTAGTTTTCTCATCTCGCTGTCTTTTTTTCTGTGGGCCATCAATATAGTCTTGTTTCTCTTGGTACTTTCTTTTTAGGTTAGTTTTTCTGTGCACTATGAGCATGCATTATACAAGTGATGCTAATAATCATCGTCCCCCTGTGACTGCAATAAAAATGTCATTTCATATCAATGTTTGCTTCAGTATACACTAAGAGAGCTGGTCTGTTCCTGGATCAACTGGGTCTAGATTCAAATCTTTGGAAATCCATCCACTGCAGATTCGGATGATTATGTTGAATTGGTTCATCAGTGACTAAATATAAGATAAATAAAGAGGCACTCGTGTTCATTATGTGGCTCATATACAGTATTTCATACATATGCTGTATTGATGAACATTTTTATTTAGTTCAATTTATTATTTGTGATTACATTGTTTGTTTTTTGGGTGTATGAATTTTTTTTATTAATTGTAACATGGTAGTGTGCTGTCAGGCCCAGCAAAGACCGACCCAAACACTATCAGAATTACTGACCTATATTTACAACTTAAAATGTAGTATTTCCATGAAACTGTATTAACTCATGGCTGCACTGCCTCCAATACATGTTTTCAATATTATCTGCCCAGGGCCTTCAGAATCAGAAATGTTGGCCCATGTCACTTAAACACCATTATTGTATTCGCCTCACAGGGCCAGCTAACAGGCGGACAGCAACATGGGGATTTTGATCATTCTAATTAGCTGATGTCTGAAAGCCTATGCCTAACAATCACCAAGTTAACAGTGCAGTGCTTAATGGATGCTCTTCTGACACAGAGACAGACATCTTTATATGAGCAAATAAGTGAGTTTATACTGTGTATGTATTTTTATATACACTTCAGCTTAGGAAGGGGATTCTTCACTACTTTTACTGGAATGCTTCCAGACCAGTTTAAGAGTGGCGAGTGTGATGTATTTTATTTCATTTATGTTTGTCATGGTATTAGATATGATTCTGAATGGTTCCAGGTGTTGTTGGTTTGGAGTAGTTTATGTATTCAAAGATGAAGTGTTAACTGGTTTTCTTGCTTTAGTATATCTGTAATGCTATGCATTGTTGTATTGCATTTTTTAAATTGATTTGTATAATTGTAATAGTGGTATTATTAAGAAGTGGATTGGGTCCCCACTGAATTCACAGGTACCAAATGCACCACCCACCACTAATGTAACAATGTGCATGTGAATGGGATTACTTTAGTGAGTGACAGAGTAACCAGAGGCCAAACTATGGTGTGCACATCAGCACTTTGGTTTAATTGACAATTTTGTAAAGACAAATTAATCAGCTGCTCAGATGACATACGAGTCCCTTTGGATCAGGAAAGCCACTGAGATGCTGAGTTTCACAAGATTTAATGCTCTACATGGAAAAAAGGACTCATTCCTCCCAGGTATCACCATAGATGTTTTTCTTCACTGTAACATAGGAAACATACATGATACAATGTCTTTCATGAGAAATATTCCAGGTCATATTTAATACATTTGTTCAAAGACAGCCCACCGCTTTTTGTTGGTCTTTCCTGGTCCTTCTCGGGTGGCGTTTTAGGGAGCGTCTCTGCCTTTTGAGTGAGCGTGACTTCATAATTCTCACGGTTTTTGAGCCGCAAGTCCTCATAGAGGATGGCCTTCCTTTTGGGTATGTCCTCTTCCATGTACGTCTGGACTGCAGGGGACAGACATGAAGTAGTTAGTGAACAGTTGAATGCATTGGAGAAAGTTGTCTCTTTCATTTCTCACACCCTCCATCGCTTTGCTATGTTGCCATTGCACCAATTCAAGTACATTCAACCAATCACTGGGAATTGTACGCCTCACAACTTGGCTGCACATAGTCATTTTTACCAATTGAATTTGTCCCTGAGTAGCCCTCAAACACTTGGTTGTACTTAAGTCTGTGTTAAGCTGATATAGCAAGCATCATTTCTGTATTAATGTCCCCTGAGAGTATTTCCATTGTTTAGTTGATACCAGCCCAGTCCAGGGTGTACCCTGCCTCTTGTCCAAAGTCAGCTGGCCTAGGCTCCAGCATAGAAGATGGATGGTTAATTGATATCAGCATAAACAATTCACTGTGGAAGTTATTATATAATATTCTGACAACAGGTGATACCAGAAAGTCAGCACTTTCCTATCACTCACTCACACATACGAGCAGTGACCTGGAGAGATTTTTTTTAAAAACAGGTCTTGAACAATACCTACATATGATTTATATAAACACTAAGGTCATTGCTGTCTGAACCCACGCTTCATTGCCATTTAAAACATACATACAAGTTATAGGTAAAATAAACAATGATAAATGTCACAGTCTTACCTGGTGCATCTTCATTCCTCATTTGAGAGGGTGTTTCTGGATTAAACCCATATCCACGTTCTGATGTCTGGGTCACGCCCTCTGCTGGCTGGAACATGGTGTCAAAGTTCTGGCTGTTAGGGTCGCTCAGCTCTGACTGAGGACTGATGGGATTAGGGAGGAAAATCAGAACACCGTGTTACAGTAAGATGTGAGAGTGTAGAATGACACAGTGGGTGTGGTGTGGGTGGTACACACGACTGTGGAAGCAGTCCTGGTTTCCTTCTCAGGGCATCTGCCAGAGGAGAGTTCTCCAGCTTCTTGAACTTCTCATGACACGTTTTTATGTAGGAAATCCTGCCTGCCATGTAGCCACAGAAGCCAGCAACTGGCGGGCACAAACAAGGAGACGCATACATTAAAACATACAGCTGCATTCACGGACACTGGGAAATATCCCACTGAGAACAAAAAACTACAGCATTTGTTTGTAAGACGTTCAAACTTACAGGCCACTTTGGGAAAAGCCCCAAACCTTGGAGATGCAGAGAGAAACCCTAAGATATAACCAAAACAGAGCTATCTTAATCAAATGTACTCATTTTCTATAAATACTCTCTACATTGTGTGTGTTTACCTCTGGAAACAAGGGCTTGAGTGACTGCCATGCTCACCACAGCAAAGGGCAACTCTACAAGAGAAGCATCATTTTTATTTTTCTTCTAACGTCAACAAAGTGAAGCACCTCTCCCCTAAAGTTGTGGCATTGCTTCAAGCACTTCAAGCACAGTGACATGAACTTACCTCTGTAATATAAACTCTCCTGGCGACACTCTTTTAAAATTTTCCTCTCCTCTTCCGTTGGAATGTAGGCCAAACCCAAAGGTGCCTGTAGATGAGCAACCAGAGATGATGTTTAATGTTAAGCAACACTCAGGCTTAATTAAAACCAGCAGGTGTTTGGGTAATAGTCATTTCAAGCTAGCATGCTACCGTCTTAGCACATGCTTGGATAATGCTAACCTGTGCTCCTCGCCGCTCCACCTCCTCCTTGAAACCCGCAGGAGAGGAAGACATGTTCCCCAAAAACAACAGCCCCTTTCGTAGCCTTCAATGCATGGGAAATATAGCATAAAGCAGTCCACTAAAACAGGAGTGCCATTTGATACAATGTCGTCCTCTGTGTGACGTAACCCGGAAGTGAAAGGTGACTTTAGTAGATGGGGTAGCTGTAAACAAAAAAGTGTCTTTATAGAGAACAGCCCAACAACAAATTTTATTTAATATTATTTTCATTTTTTAAAGCTATGTGTGTTAATAATAAAACTAATGGAGTTCAATATTTCAACAGGACCTTTTCGTTCGAAAATGGCTCACGTTTGCCCACTAGTGACGCTTTTGCTAATTACAGGCCTGTACAGTAATTCAGGGTGTTATCATAATAGAGCAGCATATAGTAAGTATATAGTATATAGCAAATACTCTGTTCGCGACAACAAATACTACAAATATATCTATTTACTTTTTGGCATAATTTGTTGTTCATCTAACATATACAGTATGTACTCTAAATTAGATTAAATGAAGCAAAATGAACACCATAAATAGGAGACATAATGGAGGCATTGTGGATAAAATGACAAAAGCATACGAAAGCAAAATTATACTGTACAAAAATATAATATTCAAAATTGGACCGTGAAAAATATCATATTTTTATCTAATTTTTATCTCATTCATTAGACCCATATATAGACATTATAAAAATAAGCATTGTATTATTTGGGGTTTATCAATGTTTTCAAAAACAAACAAACAAAGCAGGCATAAAATGAAACTCTACAGTATACAACCCATAAATATATTCATAAAACATATTTCTAAAAAATGTAAACTATACACAGGATAGAATATAGAATAATCCTTTATTGTCATTGTAACAAGTACAACGAAATTGAAAAATTCCCGAGGGAATCCTAAAGGGATTAAAAAGTCCAGCCGCTAGATGTCGCCATTACGCTATTTCGTAATTATTTGCCCCACCAAAAAATATTTTTGTTATGGTTTTACAGAATTTCTACATGTTTCGAGGTCAAGATAAAGAGAATGGTATAGCACTAACTTTGAAGGGAAACATTGAGGTTAAAAAAAAGTGCATGAAAGAGTATTGACCTCACCAAATTCCTCAGAACAATGCACCAGTGCAACACCAATGGCTAAACGGTGGATTACTTATAGCTCACTCTCATGGCTGTATACAAGTTACTCTAACTATGATTCTAAACTTGGTTTGAATTAGAGCTCTTATGTGTGACCAAGTGGGATTTCATTTCCAAATCTAAATTTAGCACACTGGAGCATTAACCACTGTGTTGATCAATAGTTTGTCACAGTAATCACACACACACACAAACTGTGTCAAGTGGAGCCCGAATGACACATTTCACATCCTGTCCTTTTGCAAAAAGACACACACACACACACACACACACACACACACACAGTAGGATAGTCAGATAGTGGCGGTGACAGTCCCAGCGCAAACATCCAGGTATACAACATCAATTAGATTGCACCACAATCTGCAGCAGAGATTACAGGGGCTCGCCAAGGTTTGAGAGGTGTGTTCATCTTATCTGTGAGAGGTGAAACCTTCTTAGAGATGTGACGGCTTCCCCAAGCCTTAACGGACCCTCCTTCACTTTTTCTACTCCACCTGTGTGGATTTGTCAAACTGAAGGCTGCACATTGAGAGCATGGATGCACTAAAGATACCCGGGGTGAGCATACAGTATTATTATCATCATGATATACATGCTTGCTTTGCATTGGACAGCAGTGCAGCCCATCTTAATATTGCTCAAAATAATTCTGCCATTTTTCTTGCAATTAATTCATAATAATGGAGAATTTGTTCATTGTGATTTTGTTTCTGATTCAAACCATTCTACGGTGAAAATGTTGTGTTCATTCAGGACATGATATATGTCTGTTTTTCATGTCTCATATTTCCTTTTTTTCTGTAATTTTACATGATTCCTTAAATAATTTCCATTTGAACCTCAGAATTTGTACTACTTCCATAATTCTCAATGAGTTGAAAGCATTCCAATGTCAAAATCCTCAAATTGATGACAAATCCTCATTCAGGCACTTTTTATACTGAGTGCTAGCATGCTAATTGTTAGCATGATGATATTTTAGTCAATATTATCATGTTAAACATTTACATGATGAAAAATCACATGTGAAACTGCACTTTTGGTATGTTGTTCTACCTTGTTGGGTACTAGATTTGACTAGACATCTATAGAAGCAATAGGGAACTACATCATGTGTTCATTTATGACATGACATCAGAAATTATGTGCTGCATAATATCGGTTTAGTTTAGTTAAGATACTAGCACGCTAACTCTTAGCCTACTAGCTATGAGCGTTGACCTTTTTGAGGAATTTTCCCAAAATAAAACAAAAAATGGACTATACATTTTAGCATTTTGCATATCTCATTGAGATTTAGCTTTATAGCAACCATTTATTGCAGTAATAAATATGTCCATGTTATCACAATATAGCCCAGCAGGTTGCTAGCATTGTAGCAACCAACTATCTGTTAGCATTGTTGGTATTTTAATTGAAAAAAATTGTTGGCAATGGCTAAATGGCACCAAGTAATTTAGATAATAATTATTAAAATTATTATTTTTTAATGTGATATAGCGTAGCACAGTTTGTTTTATTACATTCACTTACATCTGTTGTCTATTTCAATGGCAGACAATGGAAAAGCAAATATTTAAACAGCAAACAGATTAAAGATTACTTTGTGTGACTGTAACACTTTTTTTTTTCCTACAATCCATTATGCTTCATTTCCGTGTAGCACTGTGTCGCTAATGGAATTTTACTGTGGCCCTGAGACCATGTGACAAATTGATCAATACATGTAAGGCTGTGTGACTGTGGAGTAATTGTATTGGGTTTTATGTGTGTGTGTGTGTCTATAAATATATAATTTTCTTTCCATTTTCTGTCAAGCTATTTTTGCCTGATTCTTTTCTGCTCTTTTTTGTCAGCCTGTGGAGGATCACAATGAGAAAAATGAAAGCAAAGGTAACTTTCGTGTTTGATCATTTGTTGTGAAAACAATATACAATAATAGAATTGGATATTATATGTATGTTACCTATTAGTACATGCACTGTCATATCCATGTTTGAATAGAGAATAAAGGGAGTCCTGCACACTCCACCCTGGCTCTGATAGATGGGGACCCAGACGAGGCCGACCCATGGGACCTTCCTGAGCTGCAGGACACTGGGGTGCCATGGTCAGGTGAGGAGAACTTTTAGATAGAACTGCAGAATTGCAGATTATGCAATTGCAACCATGCAGTTTTGTCATGTCATATGACAAACTGCATATGTTGGGTGTGTCCCCTCCAGCTGATATGGCCATACAATGAATTAATGACATGCATCACATAAAAAATATTGATAGGACTTGTCATAAATATGAATCACAGATGCGTAAAGGCATGTATGAATGCACGTGGACGTGTCTTCAGTAAATATTTCTGGAACTCTTATAGTGATGAAAGTCGAAGTTGCAACCTGGACACTGAATTTATTCTGTTAATTTTGTTATATTGAAGTAATTATTGAATTATTATTTGTAGTATTATTCCAAAACATGGATCAAATGATATTCAGGTGTGTGTCAAATAGTATAAAAATCATTCCGTGCCCCTGACCAATAATCCAATTAATCCATGTGGTTGATATTGGCTGATCTCACCCATGGATGATCGGAATCGTGAGCATAAAAACCAGATCAGAGCCTCAGTCATTATTATTATTTACATACATGAACCATAATGTGATTTTAATTTGCTCGTATGTGTCAGAGTTGGACACACGGGGGAAAGTGCTGAGGGTGGTGGTGTCAGTGGTGAAGCTCGTTGTGCTGCTGGGCCTCCTCTACATGTTCATCTGCTCCTTGGACATCCTCAGCTCGGCCTTCCAGCTTGTTGGAGGTGAGAAATAAATAAAGTACATGACATTCCAACGAAGCACTGAAAAAAGTAATCCCTCCACTTTTTCCGTGCAGGTAAAGCAGCAGGTGACATCTTCCAGGACAATGCTGTGTTGTCCAACCCTCTGGCCGGGTTGGTTATTGGTGTCCTGGTTACTTTGCTGGTTCAAAGCTCTTCCACATCGTCCTCTATTGTTGTCAGCATGGTCTCCTCTGGATGTGAGCACAAAAATTCACATAACACAAGACCCACAGAGAGGATGGTGAAGTATTGTGCTTTTTTTTGGTGTAGTGCTAACTGTCCAGTTGGCCGTGCCAATCATCATGGGCACCAACATTGGTACTTCTGTCACCAACACACTTGTGGCCATGACGCAGGCTGGGGACCGCAGTGTCTTTCGCAGGTAACCATTTGAGGCCCGAGGTGTGTTTGAATTGGCACGTGAACACTCTGAACAAAGTCACTGATAATATCTCTTTATTGCTGTAGCAAGTAGCCCAATAAATCAACTGATTTGTCATAAAAGAGACAGTAGTTATCATCGTAGCATATGTTGCTACCAACTGGCAGATCAAAGTTCATAACTATTTGCATTTATTGTATCTAAATTGATTTTTATGGCATGTGCAGGGCATTCGCAGGGGCCACAGTGCACGACTTTTTCAACTGGCTCTCTGTGTTGGTGCTGCTGCCTCTAGAGGTCGCCACAGGGTACTTGTACGTGGTTACCAAGCTCATCATAGACTCCTTCCAAATCCAGAGTGGAGAAGCTCCTGACCTGTTGAATGTCATCACGGATGTCCTGACAGACTCCATCATACAGGTCAGTAAAAGGGTCTAGTTTATGCCTAAACAAAGTTACACTGAGAAGGATCACATGTTTAGACATAGACATAGACTTTCTTTATTGTCATTGCACAATAACACAGCAGTGAAATTGCCAATGAAATGTTGTTGCCTGGCTCCCGTGTAATAATAAATAATAAATAATAAATAATAAATAATAAATAATAAATAATAAATAATAAATAATAAATAATAAATAATAAATAATAAATAATAAATAATAAATAATAAATAATAAATAATAAATAATAAATAATAAATAATAAATAATAAATAATAAATAATTATGTGGAGAATAAATAGATTACATCAAATATGAACAACAATATACTACAGCGTAAACAGTAATTTGTACAAATAATTGAAATAATTTAGAATAAATAACAATAATTTAAAGTTTTGGTTGTGCGTGTGGACAGGTAGAGGGGCTTATTTGGCATTGAGCAGTCTGATGGCCAGGGGGAAGTAGCTGTCTCTAAACCTGGTTGTTCTACAGCCGATGCTGCAGAGCCTTCTCCCCGACGCCAGACGAGAAAACAGTCCATGCTGGGGGTGTGTGGGGTCAGAGTAGTTCCGACGGGCTCTTGATACGCAGCGAGTGTTTGGTATATCTTTAATGCTCTGACACTCTTACACTCTTTACACCTGTGTAATTCAACATGGACAAGAAGAAGGAGGCATTGGATTTGGACTTTAGGAATTCCACTGTATATTTGATCCATTGTGATTGGTTGTCATGGCGACACAAAGTTTGGTTATGTGCAGAATACAGAATCTGCTGACATCATGTTAAAACCAGCAACATCTTATTCCCGTTTTACTTGTATTTTTCAAAAACTGTATTTTTTTGTAAATACACATAAGAAGATTTAAGTTAATGATACTGGAATTTCCATTTTCTGTTTTCCAATCGGCTGCACAGGCTTCACAGCTAGGAGACCCAAGTTCGATTCCACCCTCGGGCATCTCTGTGTGGAGTTTTCCCCGTGTGTGTGTGGGTTTTCTTCGGGTACTCCGGTTTCCTCCCACATTCCAAAAACATGCTATGTTAATTGGTGACTCCAAATTGTCCATAGGTATGAATGTGAGTGTGAATGGTTGTTTGTCTATATGTGCCCTGTGATTGGCTGCCAACCAGTCCAGAAGAGAGCTGATATGCTGTAGAAAATGAATGAATGAATGTTTTCTAATCTTCACCAGGTGGAATACATCTAATTGTGCTTTTATCTACTCTTATTGGAATGTATGTATGAGGAAATGCAAATGATATCCTGGGGGATACGTTGTGGTCTTCAATAATCATGCATTTCTTCTTCCTAAAATAAAACAAATTTATGCATGTTGTTTACTTATGAAACAGCTGGACAAGTCCGTCTTAAGTGAAATCGCCACAGGAGACCCAGCAGCCCGGAACAAGAGTCTCATCAAGAAATGGTGCCAAACCTACACCAATACGGTAGGATCAAACACACAAAAACACAAAATAGACCATGCAATAGTTGAAATGTATTGCTGACATTCAGAGCACAGTGAATGTGACAGTTCCTGGTCCGGAGAACTGCACCTCTCCTGAGATGTGTTGGTTTGATGGAAACTACACCTTCACCCTGAAGAACATCTCACAGACTTACAACATCAAGAAATGTAAGCATGACAACTGTACATGTTGACATGTGTATCACAATGTCATTTCTTCACGTACTTGGCATGATGTAACCGTGTGTCGACAGGTGAGCACCTGTTTGTAGACGTGAACCTGTCCGACCTCGTGGTGGGTCTGATCCTTCTGGCACTTTCTCTGCTGGTGCTCTGCTCCTGTCTGCTGCTCATCGTCAAGCTGCTCAACTCCATGCTGAAGGGTCAAGTGGCTTCGGTCATCAAGAAAATACTCAACACAGGTGAGTGGATTTGCAGGCTTTGATTTCACGCTGACAACACACTCTATATGGACTAAGTCTGTGTGTATATGTATGTGTGTGGTTACAGATTTCCCATTCCCGTTTGGGTGGGTCACTGGTTACATTGCCATCTTAGTTGGAGCTGGAATGACGTTCATTGTGCAGAGCAGCTCGGTTTTTACCTCCGCTATCACTCCACTTGTTGGTAAGGATTCACCACATCTGTTAAACCATCCAGCGACATACATATGCATGCATGCATTCATCTTTCCACTCATCATACATCCACCACCATCAGCCCACCATCTATTCAGCCATATGTGCATTCACCCATTCAACCAATCATCCAAATATACAATTCAGATATCTGTCCATCATTCCAGTCATCCATTATCTTTCTTTCCATCTTCACCATCCATATGTCAGTCAACTAACCACCAGTCCATACATCTACGCATGCATACATCCATTCACCCATTGATCCACTGAGTCATCAACCCATCATGCCACCATCGATGATGCAGTCATCCATCCAATCCTACTTCCAGTATTACCAACGATCTTTCCCTTATTGATTGACTGGACAAGTGACGACTGTCATGTGTCACATTCATGCACACAGGCATTGGTGTGATCAGCATACAGAGAGCCTATCCGTTGTCTCTTGGCTCCAACATAGGCACCACCACCACAGCCATCCTGGCAGCCATGGCCAGTCCAGGTGATACACTGGGTAACGCACTGCAGGTCAGTTCTTCAACACAAACACTCAATATTGGTGATTTGCTTTCATGTTAAAAAAAGTTTCCTTCAGATTGCACTTGTGCACTTCCTGTTCAACATCTCTGGCATCATTCTGTGGTATCCAATCCCTTTCACGCGGCTCCCCATCCGACTGGCCAAAGGCTTAGGCAACATCACGGCCTCTTATCGCTGGTTCGCCGGTGTATACATCATTTTCTGCTTCTTCCTCCTGCCGCTCCTCGTCTTCAGTCTGTCACTTGCTGGGTGGCAGGTCCTGGTGGGCGTGGCCTGCCCACTGTTGGCTCTGCTCATCGCAATCATAGTGGTGAACGTGCTGCAGAAAAGGAAGCCTGGGTGTCTGCCTGCAAAGTTGAGGTCGTGGGACTTCCTCCCGCTTTGGGCTCACTCTCTTGAACCTTGGGACAAAGTGGTGGGTGTTATCGCAGTCAAATGCTGCTGCTGTTGCAAATGCTGCCACATTGACAACGACAAACAGCGAGACCACAAGCAGATAGAAGTGTATGACAACCCTGCAATGTGTGAAGAGAAAGTGGTGGATAACGACATAAACATTCTAAAAATGACCAAACTTTGAGGTGTGTGGGTTGCAAAGATGCACTTTATTGCACATTATTTATGTCTTCTCTAGATTATTTAAAGTAATGGATAGATTATGGAGTAACTGTGATATTATCAAGAGCCTATGACAATAATCTGTATTTTTCATGTTGTCAACTAATCACTGAGACAAAAAAAAAACATCTACTACAGTCCAAATGATAAACCATATCCATGTGCAGCCTTGATTCTTTCATTTCCAGAAATATTCTCAGTGTTACTGCATTGTCATCAGCCAACACCTTTTGGATCTTATAGATTTTATTCATTGTAAAAAAAAAACACACAATAACACATCATTTTAAGGTGTATAAATGATTTTCTAATTGTAAAAAAAGTGATTGTATTCAAAGAATATATTCTTTGTAATGATATGAATGTACAACTGAATAAACTTTTTAAACTTTACAAGTCCGTTATTATGTAAAGTGTGCTTTTTCATGATGTTCTAAAAATAATATGTGTCCATCAAGCCTTTGTAGAAATAATTTACTGCTCCATTTTTGAGAGAAAATGTGACTTTTCAAGTTCTGGGTTCATGTTATCTCAAAAACATGACACCACCTTTGACCTGCCTCTAGTAGATAAAAAAAAGACATGGACAAACACAGATCATTAACATTAAAGCTACAGACACGGAAAACAATACTGTATGTTCCCAGTGTGAGATGTATTTAATATTGTATGTACTGTTGATAAAAATACTATGGAACCCTAAAGTATACATGAAAAGTCTGATATTTAACATCACATGTCCTGTTATGTTATGTGCTGCAAACATACATGTGATTGTTCACTTGTCTCTCACACACACACACACATTTCCTGGACTTTGGATGATGTCCTTTCAATTACTGGTGAGGCAGCGGCACGTGTGACGGTATAGCTGTCTAAAGAACATGCTCATCTTATCTGTTGTCATAATTCAGCTTATTTCACACTCAAATGCAAACAAATGTATATCTATGGTTGTTCTATGTATTAGAATATATTAGTTATTTATTTGACAGGCTACTCACAGAATGTGCTGTGATAAAAAGTTCTGAAGGAGTTCTGAAGGGTTTAGTTCACAATGTTTGTGATTGACTTAGTTGACCTTGAAAGTGTATTTTCTTACCTGTGTTGCTTGCTGTAGTCTGTGGAATGTCCAGCAGAGGAACCCCTCGAGCTCTATACTGTTATACTGTTATTTTATTGGAAACATGACAAATGACACTCCCTGCATTCATATTAAATGAAATCATGTATCATGTGAAATATACATAAATAAACATAAGATATAATTAAAATATGTATATAAATAAATAAAAAAATAACATGGATAACAATTGACATAGCAGTACATTAATGGATGTTTACTTGCATCAGTCATCATGTCCAAAAAGAAGTAGGAGGAAGCAGAGATGATTTAATCCAACCCCATGTCTTTTTTCCAGCAGTCATAACATTATGATTATGAGTGTAGTCCCATTAAAACTGATATTAACAACCTACAGTAAGTAAATAAACAAAGACATCTGACTTGTGTCTTTACCCAATACGTTCCATAATTTAATTCTATTGACAGAAACGCTGAATGTGTTGTTCCTGCGTACAAATGTTTTGAGATTTGCCATTTTATGTTGTGCATGTGTCTCATTTTATTATCTATTATGATCCGTAGAAAGTTGATTTTGTTCCCTTTTTCAATGTCTGGGCCATCTATTTCTATATTGGCTGAGTGTATTTTCTATTGTTGTAATACTATTATATGTATTATTTAGATATTACCTATACTGTACAATATACAGTATTCCAATATTAACAGCTTATTGAAATGTGATTAAAGATTTCCTACTGAACCCGGTCAACTCAGAGGTAAGAAAAAAATGATTATACAACCTTTCATATAATACTGACACCAAAGTTAATTATTTGTGTCTTATCACAATTTTATTAATCGAATGTGTGATAGATAGTGACACGCGATGGTGAAAAAGAACACATCAGAGCAAAGTCACCGTTGGACAAACAAAATAATTTATTTCTTTCAAATCCAGCGGCAATGTGTGGTTACGTCCATTGCAGATGATTCATGCACACATGTCATGTCACACACTCTGTACAAAGCCACTACAGTACAACTACGAGCTCATGGCTATAGTAAAAAGAAACTTTGGTATAAATAAATACATCGGTAGCACTATTCATGGTGCTATAGAAAGGGGCGTGATGATTAATTTCAACATATGAGGGCTACGGTGTACTCTGCACCTCTCTGGAGGTCCTTGGAGAGAGCGCACACTTGTGCAAAAAAAAATTGTGACCTCCGTTTTGAAATGGACTGCGAATGAAAAAGAGAAAAACAACACAGTTCACGTGTGAGCGTCCTGCTTAGAAGGGAGGGGGTCCGTAGTAGGCGGTGTAGGCCGCCACGATGCCCTGTGTTTCGGCCAGCTCATCGCAGCCCATGTTCAGCTCGCACACCTCTCTGAGGCTGCGTAAAGAAACGGGAGACTTTGTATTACGTTGGTGCTTTTAAGGGAAGGGAAGTCATGTACAAAACAAGCTCTTACCTCTCGAGCTGGAAAGGGGACAGGACTCCTGAGGCCTGGCGTCTTCTCCTCAACATAACAGCAGCCAGGTCTCGCTTCATGACCACGTGGGAGTCTATGGTCAATACCAGGAATAAGTCACGGTGGAGTACATTTCACAAGAATGTATGGACATGCCTGAAGGACCTTCACAGGTCTCCAGGTCAAGTCCTTGCTAGCAATCTGGACTAGCAATCTATGTTTCTCAGATCCCGACACCAAGTACCACTTCCAAAATGTTTTTACTACCTTCATGAACCATCATGAGTACCACTAAATGTAGGCCACGTACAATGAATGGTACTCGTACCACAGTTTGGGAAGCGATGCTTTCGATAGTTTACCTTCAGTACTGGCTGATTCGGATGAGGAGGAAGATGAAGAGGAAGAATCGGAGGCAGAGTCGGAGTTAGAGTCGGAGCCTGAATCGGAATCTGAGTCCGAATCAGATGAGTCTGAATCTGAATCAGACGAGTCTGAGGATGAGTCAGAGTTGGTTGAATCTCCATTGTCTCCATTGTCTCCGTTGTCTCCGTTGTCTCCGTTGTCACCGGTGTCAGCGTGGTCAACAGCGACGCCTTGGTCGTCGGTGTGATCACCGTCGTGATCCACGTAAACCTCGTATTCAACAGCTGGTGAGTGGACAGACAACGCATCATGAGAAGATGTTCCTTCCACAATCAGTGGTGAGTTCTGTACTCTTTTACTTTAAAATGTCAGAAAACAATATTTTGTTCAAAAATGTCTGAAAGCCAGATGTAGTCATCGATTCCCTACCCCTAACCATGTTCTAGAATGTTCCTTACCTCCTGTGGCCCAGCACACCGACAGGAGAGCACAGAGAGCGAGGATGGTGAGAGTCTTCATGATGTCTTCCTTAGATGTCTTCTCTTGGTGCTTTGGACGAGCTGGTTGGTTCTTCTGCTTCTATCGTCCAGATGCGACGTCCATTATATACTCTTATCTGCGTCCCCTGTCAGACAATGAGGTGATCTTCTGATTGGCTGGAGAATCACATGTCAACTCTTGCAACTTGTCAAAGGGGGAATGCCGCAGAAACTCCTACTCACTCCTGGCACTCGCTTCAAGAATTCACTCAGCCCAGCGCAGCCCTAAAATGTTCTTGGTTCGTGTGATGTCTGGGAATTTGAGAGTATTTTCATCAAATTAATGTTACATAATCATCTTACCTCTTTGACATTCAGTGGTTGCAAAAAGATGAGCTAAAATCCATAGAAATTATTGCTGCAGCCGTCATTAACTCACATATGGCAACAGCTTTGCTGTTTAAATGAAATTATTTCAAAAAGTAAAACAGTAAAGAGTAGGGCAGACAGACATTGCAAATTATCTTATTTTTTGTGTATTTTTTATATGATATCATATACAGTTTACTTGCATTAGTATAACTACTGAATGTGCAGAAAACCGCAGTGTTGTTGTTGTTCTACTACAATGTTAGTCTAGTAGAGTTAGTAAAATAAAAAATATATTTTTTGTGTGTGGAATGTGCATATTTTAGCTGGAAATGACATTATATCATTTCATATTATATAGAAGATTTTTTGCATTTTGACAAAAAGTGTTTTTTCTCAATGAAGGCATCTTAAATGTTCTAAATCAAGGGTCTCAAACTCAATTTACCTGGGGGCCACTGGAGCTAGGGTCTGGGCAAGGCTGGGCCGCATCAGGTTTGCCCCCCCCAAAAAAAACGCATTTATTAAAAACAGAAAAATATACAAAATGCTTTGGTTCCGATTTTCTACAAGAAAAGCTCTGATAAAACATTCAATTGTTCTCAAATATCTTACTTTTTATTTTTCTGCACAAAATAAGATGAAAAATAAATAAACAAATCAAGAATAAAGAAAATCAATCAATCAGTAATAAATAAATATAATAATAATAATAATAAAACGGCAAATAATAAAAACTTAAGAAACCACATATAGTTGGTGGGTAGACAAATTATTTTTTTCAGATTAAAATGAACAAAGCATTATTAGAGCCCTGTAGACATGACAAAACACGACTATAGTCACATTTATACTCTTTTTATTTACAACATATTGCGCAACTGCAGGGTCACATGCTAACTCACAAACTACAGAGCTAGCGACCTAAACGGTAGCCTTCAAGTTATTTAAACTTAAATAGCCAAAAACTTACCACTTCCACACGGATAGGGAGGATAACTATTTACAGTTATTTAACCTTTAACATGAACATTAATCAAATGTAATAATTTTTTCTGGGTACATGATACCATACAGCATCCATATCAAACTTGCGTGGGCCGCACTAACATTAAACTTTCACATCAAGGCGGGGGCCTCAAACTAGTGTCCTGCGGGTCACATTTGGCCTGCGGGCCGCGTGTTTGAGACCCCTGTTCTAAATGTATAGTTGATATTCTCAACTGATTAGTCAGGGCACAAAAGTGGTTGCAAATTACATAAAAATATGAATATACAGTACAGTTGATGTATGACTTTTTATTTTTTAAGTATTTCGAAATAAATGTAGGAGCCATATATGCTGCCTTTGGGTTTAATTCACCTGCTTTGATTTGGAGTAATTAAAGTGCCATAATTGGTTGACCACTAGTGGCGGTATGGAGGTGTTGAGTATCAAGGGACATTTTTAGGTAATTTGTTGTTTTTAGCCTTATGCATTATTTTAGCTGTTTGAAAATTAACTATATCAGCAAGTTTAAGTATTTGTGATTTTAGAAATAAAGAGTTAGTATGTTCTCTGTAGGCGCCATTATGAATTATCCTTACTGACCTTTTTTGCAGTACATTTAGCGAGTGAAGATTGCTTTTATAGTTATTAGCCCATATTTCCACATTATAAGTAAGATATGGTAGAACCGGAGAGCAATAAAGAGTGTGGAGTGATTTCTGATTGAGAACAAATTTTGCTTTGTTCAATACACTTTATGTTGTATATTTATAATATGAGGTTTCCAGCTCATATTTTCATTTATTGTGATCCCCAGAAATTTATTTTCGTTCACCCTTTCAATGTTTACACCGTCTATTTGTATTTGCTGGTGCGTGTCCTTTCTGCTGTTACCAAACAGCATGATTTTAGTTTTATTTAAGTTCAAGGACAATCTATTATCATCAAACCATCTTTTTTAGTGTGACATAAAATCATTGTGTGTTTTTAATTATTTCAATAATAAACAAGGTTAATTCCAATGTGGGTTCCAGTGTGAGACCAGTTGAGAGTTCTTGCATGAATTAGAACGTTCAGTACGATACACTGTAGCAAAAAAAGCATCCATAAGTCAACATCAATAATAAAAGAAGAATGTATACTGTAAGGGGAGCTGCCTGAACTTTTTTTTTTTACATTTTTACAGCAAAGACTTCAGCAACTGTCCCTCCTCACTTCCCTATCTGTTCTGCATCCACACAAGTTGTTGTTTTTATACCAAATAATGAATATATTTCATAGTGTTTAACATTCATTTTGCAAACTTTATACAAATTTGCACAATACTGTATGTCACATGCACATGTGTTTTAGTCCTTTCCCTTGGTCACTGCATTCACAATAATACAATAACACATCCATAAAAGTCCAAACTAGCGTTGCTACTGATGTGTAAAATCCATGTATAGAATGTGATTGTATTTTAATAGATCCCCTCCAGGGTCAAGGTTGCCAGCTGCGCTATTGCTATCAACTTACTGCCCTCCGTCGCTCCCACATGCCGTGTCCCACCCCCACAAACCCCAAACTACAGTCTGAGAGCACCACAAGCTACTAATCGAGTGACATGGACCAGCGGTCAGGCTCATTATGCGACAGGGCTTAATTAGAGTGTTGCAGCATCCCGCCACAGCCGCCGGCAGGCACTATTTAGGGACCAGAACCTGGCAGGGGCCAACGCTTGGCAACTTCAAGATAACACACACAAGCCAAGGCTTCATGGGATCATGCATACATAAGCTAAATATAAGCAAAGCCTGTGTTGGACAAATGTGATATGTATGTGGCTTTGGATGTGACATACGGTTCAAGTGTGGATGAAGTTGTGGGTCACTTCCTATGAAAACAGCTAATCTAAACTATACGCCAACGTGCATTTAAATATCGGTTATAGAAGCATACTTTATGGAGGCTTTACGCCTCAGAGACTCCCAAGCAGCCAACAATGTGTCAGCCATCATATGTTAGTCGAGCGGGCTGACCTTGAAGCCCTTGTTTCCTAAGTCTAGTGTTCCACGTTATTCCTGGTGTCCGGCATTTTTCTTGGACAGCATGCCTTGTAATTTCAATGTCTAGTCCTGTGCTCATTTTTTTTTTTTTTTGTGGATGAATTTCACAAAACAATTGCCGCAAATGTTCCTAAAAAGACAGGAAGGGCATTGTGTATGGATGGTTTCCTTCTTTGAGGATGAAGCCAAGCAGACAGCAGACAGGGAGGTAAACATGTTTGTTTGAGGAGCAATCAAAGACTTGTCTTGTTATTAGAGCAGTGTTCTTATTTCACAGTTGCAGGAAAAGGACTTTTATCCACTTTTTCACCTGACATAAACAACCAAAGCTCAAATCAAATACACACACATAAAAATGATGTAATGCTAGTTTACTCCTAAAGTCTTCTCATTTCAAAACAAATTCATTCATTCATTCATTTCCTCACGAGGGTCGCGGGGGTGCTGGAGCCTATCCCAGCTCTCTTCAGGCGAGAGGCGGGGTAACCCTGGACTGGTCGCCAGCCAATCACAGGGCACATATAGACAAACAACCATTCACACTCACATTCATACCTATGGACAATTTGGAGTCGCCAATTAACCTAGCATGTTTTTGGAATGTGGGAGGAAACCGGAGTACCCGGAGAAAACCCACGCATGCACGGGGAGAACATGCAAACTCCACACAGAGATGGCCGAGGGTGGAATTGAACCCTGGTCTCCTAGCTATGAGGTCTGCACGCTAACCACTAGACCGCCGTGCCGCTCAAAAAAAATTGTCCAATAAAAATTATGTTTATGAATTAATCTGTTCCAGGCTACCATCTTGATTAACTTGATTAACTATGTATTTTAAAATGAAGTGAGCAAATGTATTGTAATCAGTGGTGGTTTTAGCTATGGGTCATAGCGGAAATTCAGGGGACACTGCAGGGTGAGGGCAGCGGAGGGTCTATTTACCAATGCTCAGCGTTCACGAAATCCTGATGTGGATGAAACCAAGCAAGTTTTGCATGGGGGGGGGGGTGCCGTTGTTGTAATTATAAGGTAATTCCAACAGTAATTGCTCAAAAATAACATATTTAATTGTTAATATTATATCACATTGGCTGCACGGCGGGCAAGTGGTTAGCGCACAGACCAGAGTTCAATTCCCCCCTCAGCCATCTCTGTGTGGAATTTGCATGTTCTCCCCGTGTTCTCTCCAAGTACTCCGGTTTCCTCCCACATTCCAAAAACATGCTAGGTTAATTGGCGACTCCAAATTGTCCATAGGTATGAATGTGAGTGTGAATGGTTGTTTGTCTATATGTGCCCTGTGATTGGCTGGAGACCAGTCCAGGGTGTACCCCGCCTCTCGTCCCAAGACAGCTGGGATAGGCTCCAGCACCCCCGTGGTAGAAAATGAATGAATGAATGAATATTATATCATATTCATTATATTGCAGACCACTTTGGAAATGTGAAATAAAAAGTATTTCTGATTGGATATAGGTTGGTTTAGCCTTGGCTGCTAGTTGGGTGATGGTAGGAGGTGATGATAATAGTGCTGGTCATTCATTATTTAGAAAGAAGCGGAAAAAGGGGCCAAAGGTAAAGGCATCACTTTATGTACACCATATTATGAAATGTATATGATCTTTTCTTGAATGAGAGTTTTAATTGTGTAAATGTGGATTTAAGTCAAATTGCATTTTTTTTGAGCTTGTGAAATAATAAACTTTCAGGAGTTGAAAAGTTTGTTGAGGTTGTGAGAAGGGGGGCTGGGACATGTTGTACTTGAAGGATTTGTATATTGTATATTTTTCTCTTCTATTCTTGTGGTGTTTAATATTTTTTTGCTTATTTTTTGTGGCAATATATAACTTAATACACATATTAAGCGGGGTGGGGACGGGGTCCATAGGTCCATATTGTTCCATATGTCCATTCCAGCCAGTTTTTTTTTTAAACCTTTTTTGAACCGCTTAAAAAAGTATGACCTATAAATCCAGCTACGGCCCAGCCAAGACCCAAAGTCAAACATATTGCAAAAGTTTTGTGTAAATACATACAGCCTTGTGTTTACAGTTATTTCAGTTACTTGGAGAAATGGTCATATTTGTCTGAGAAGTCACAACAGCAGACACGTCCTCACATTTATCCTTCGTGTACCAGTAAGAAAGTTAAAAACAAATTTGGAAAAAACAGAACTTATGTACTTTATGTGACTAGACACACACACTCATTATGGCCGTGATTATCATACTGATTTATTTCATTCTTAAAATAAAATATTAAAATTCCATATTTGCCTCTTTATGACATAAAAAACAAAATTCCTTGTTAGTTATGTCACTATCCCCACAGTGTCTCCAAGCCACCTGTCAGGGTTTCCCAATCCCGTCGGATGCATCGGTTTGGCAGGACAACACCAACAATTAAGTTGATCTCCGTCTGGGCTTTGACATTCCCTTCTTTGCTTGAGTGAAAAATTCTGGGATAAACACAAATGTTTTCACTGTCGTTGTCTGTAGCTCAGTTTGAGAGAATTTTTTTTGACTTTATTAACATATATACAAGTGCAGTGGAATATGCCCCTAGGGTGTGCAATTAGAAAGCTAATGATTATGATGATTATGATTATGATGTATTGGAAGATAAATGGTTAGAGCAGGGGTCTCAAACACGCGGCCCGCGGGCCAAATGTGGCCCGCAGGACACTAGTTTGAGGCCCCCGCCTTGATATGAAAGTTTAATGTTAGTGCGGCCCGCGCAAGTTTGATATGGATGCTGTATGGTATCATGTACCCAGAAAAAATTATTACGTTTGATTAATGTTCATGTTAAAGGTTAAATAACTGTTAATAGTTATCCTCCCTATCCGTGTGGAAGTGGTAAGTTTTTGGCTATTTAAGTTTAAAGGAAATAACTTGAAGGCTACCATTTAGGTCGCTAGCTCTCTAGTTTGCGAGTTAGCATGTGTCTCAAGACCCTGCAGTTGCGCAATATGTTGTAAATAAAAAGAGTATAAATGTTACTATAGTCGTGTTTTGTCATGTCTACAGGGCTCTAATAATGCTTTGTTCATTTTAATCTGAAAAAAAAAATTGTCTACCCACCAACTATATGTGGTTTCTTAAGTTTTTATTATTTGCCGTTATTATTATTATTATATTTATTTATTAGTGATTGATTGATTTTCTTTATTCTTGATTTGTTAATTTATTTTCATCTTATTTTGTGCAGAAAAATAAAAATTAAGATATTTGAGAACAGTGGAATGTTTTATCAGAGCTTTTATTGTAGAAAATCGGAACCAAAGCACTGAAAAAGTTTGTATATTTTTTGGTTTTTAATAAATGTGTGTCTTGCTTCATTAATAATGGCACTGTAGCAACCATAACGCTGCTTCATAACACACCATATATATAGAAGACAATGACAATTTAACGCAGGTAAGCGGGAGCGGAATTTCACCTCCAATTGTGGAAAAGTCTCACCATGCAATACAAGTCTGAATTCTGCATAAACCCCTCCACAATGCAACCCAGTCCTTGACCAGCGACAGACTCAAGAAGACAGAGCTTGGACCCACTCCCCTATCTCCTGACAAAACATGCATGGGTGTCTAAAGTGTGGCGGAGGGGGCCGTCTGTGGAACATAAAATGACAGTCGATACAATAGTGCGGCCTTCGCTAGCCAATAACAGACATTTAGGTGGCATCACCCTCACTAGCATTCCATTCACTGGTAACCCTCCATTACTGTTTGTTTATTTTACATACAGAATGACAATATTATTGCATCTGCCACTTACTCTGGCCTGTGGGTTGGTGGGAACGTGGCAGGTGGGTTTTCTGTACACACACACACTGACCCACACCTACTTTTTCACTCACTCGACCCACTGAAACTAATAACTCTACAACAGAGCTGATAATGTTCTCACCTGCCCAACAACGACGGAGCTCAACAATCCAATTGGCTGGTGTAGGTGATGACCTTTGACCGCCGTCCAGAGTGTCCTCGGTGTCTTCCTGCTCTGTTGTGTGTCACTCTCCCTCAAGTGGTTGTGTTGTGGTCGTGACTATGACATTTGCGGGCAGACTGAAAACCCATGCCAGCCTTTTCTGCAACTTGTTGGCCGCCGTCACGCGGTCAGCCAAAACAGGCCGCAGACGGCCTCACTGAGGACCGTTTGAGCAGACAAAACACGAGAAGACACACCATGGGCAGTCGTGCAGCTGAGGATGCAAAGGTTTCCTCTGGCAGAGAACACACTCAACTTTTACTCTTTGTTTTTATTCACTTTTCAACTTGTATCAGTCTTATAGCTCTGTTTTGCCTTCTGGTCCAGCTTGCTTCACATCCTGAAAAAACAGCAAATGCAATTTTTACCTACAATTCATTAGGGCAGTTATGATATGTTTTAGAAAATTAAATGCTACACTGTTTGGAACATTTAAATTTGAATTCATTTTTGCACTCACAACTTAACTTTTGGTGCTACTTTTTGGAGTATTTTGATACTAGGGTGTTACCTCTCTACAGGAAGGGAAATGAAAAATATTGGGTTAATTTTCCCTTTGCAGCAATGATGGCTTGCAGCTAAGGGTGTAGTCCAGGGGTCTCAAACATGCAGCCCGCGAGCCAAATGTGGGCCGCAGGACACTATTTTGAGGCCCCCGCCTTGATATGAAAGTTTAATGTTAGTGCGGCCCGCGCAAGTTTGATATGGATGCTGTATGGTATCATGTACCCAGAAAAAATTATTCCGTTTGATTAATATTCATGTTAAAGGTTAAATAACTGTTAATAGTTATCCTCCCTATCCGTGTGGAAGTGGTAAGTTTTTGGCTATTTAAGTTTAAAGGAAATAAGCTCTCTAGTTTGCGAGTTAGCATGTGTCTCAAGACCCTGCAGTTGCGCAATATGTTTTAAATAAAAAAAGTATAAATGTGACTATAGTCGTGTTTTGTCATGTCTACAGGGCTCTAATAATGCTTTGTTCATTTTAATCTGAAAAAAATAATTTGTCTACCCACCAACTATATGTGGTTTCTTAAGGTTTTTTTTGCCGTTTTATTTAAAAAGTGCTAAGGGTATACAAGAAGCGTACTACACCAGTGGTAAGACATGATAACCGTTGACATTACATTATTTCAGTGGTTGCTCACCTTCAGCTCCCCTCGCAAGAAGGAATGACAGAACTCTCGCACATGCTCAGTAGAAACGGGTCCTTCTGGCAGGAGCCACTTCATGTCAGAGTCCCCGTCGTAGATGCCGACACGTGGGAGGTCCTTAGGTCTGAGTCCAAAGTATCCCAGTGACCGCGAGTTGGACGTGACGGCTCCATCGATGAGCACGAATAAGAACTTAAAAACAGGTTGGTTAGTTTGATTGGATAAGAGAAGCAAAGCGTCTATTTTTTTCTTATTAAATACACCTCTAAAATTGACACCTCAGCTCAGTGTGCTTTTTTTCCATGTGTTATTGTGATGGCACCACAGATGAATACCAGGGATGAACCAGAAATAGAAAATGGTAATGGTAATGGTTTTATTTCATTTAACATGTATCAGATTACAATTGAGTGCATCCCATAATCAAAAAGGAGTAAGAAAAAGCAAAGCTTATTAAATCGTACCCCTCCATCTGGTACTTTTACAATCAGTAATTGTTACATTTGTTCACTTCCTGCTTTCCATAATACAGTTTAAAGTTTTTTTTTATATATTTTTTAATAATTATAAATAAATAATGATTTTTTTTTAAGAATGCACCTCGTACTGAAGTACAAGGTGATATGACCATACAATGACATAATGGGTACCACTATATTGACAGTTACTATGGTACCCATTATGGTGTAATGGGTAATAATGGGTACCATAATTGTACCGATTGACATCCAGATGGATTTTGCTGGTACCTTCGGTACGAGGTGCATTATTAAAAAAAATAATTATTATTTATTATAATTATTTAAAAAATTATAAAAAAAACAAAAACAAAAAAACCTTAAACTGTATTATGGAAAGCAGGAAGTGAACAAATGTAACAGTTACTGATTGTAAAAGTACCAGATGGAGGGGTAGGATTTAATAAGCAAATATATTACCAGCAAAATCCATCTGGATGTCAATTGGTACAACTATGGTACCCATTATTACCCATTACACCATAATGGGTACCATAGTAACTGTCAATATAGTGGTACCCATTATGTCATTGTAAAATGTAAAGTGGAACCTATCAGGGCCTAGGAAAGGGGTAAACACATCTGCATCCTGGCTGCTCAGTACCATTTGGTTATCATCAAAAACACACACTTCTTTTTTCACTTGACGGCGATTCAGACATCGTAGAGCTTGCTCACCTTGCCTGTGAACTCCGGAGCTAAAGCCACTAGCTTCTCTTTCAGCTCGGTATATTCTTTGCTCCCCCTGTTGGCAAAGAGCAGGAGGTGCGTCTTCACCTCTGAGTTGAAGATGCCCACGGCTGTCTACGGAGAGAGATTTAGTTAAGGAGGAGTAAGAGATCATTTTTAAGATCATACATCTGAATGAACCCACCACTTGACTGTATTCTGTCACGTATCGGACCTCGTTTACAATGATGAAGTTGACAAGACCGTCAGTTTCCAGCTTCTTGGCCTCAGCAACGACAAGGTTCTCTTGATGGTTATCTGCCTGGACACATGGCACACGTTTCAGTATTGTCAAAATCTCATAACATCTAATAAGACACATGCATCCATGAGGGTACCTTCCTGAAAAGGCTGATGGTGTCTGATTTGATGCCATAGTCGGCCCACACCTCCTTCTCAAAACTAGTGGCCACCGGGACGGAATCGACCCGCTTTGCAGCTTCCAGAAGTTCTCTGTAGCCGAGACTCTCCTCTCCCTGCAATGCAGTAGTTACTTTATTTCTGTACACAAACACAAGTGCAACATAGTAAAGCTGTTGATGCACATTTCACTATACACAGGAAGCGTGTATACAAAAAATGTAAAACTATTCACTGGTAAATACTGTTCCGTTTTGTATAAAAGCTACAAGTATTCACAGTACTGCTTTGGTAAATATGCTAAATGTCAAACATGTGACACCGAGACACCAAGCAACAGCATTCTATTACATAGTATTTTAAAAAAGAGGCATCCATCCATGGAGACTATCCCAGCAAGAGGAAGGGTACACGCCACGCCAATCACAGGGCATATATAGTCAAACAACCATTCACACTCACATTCATACCTATGGACAATTTGGAGTCACCAATTAACTTTGCATGTTTTTGGAATGTGGGAGGAAACCCACTCATGCGCGGGGAGAACATGCAAACTCCACACAGAGATGCTCGAGTAGGGAATCAAACTTGTGTCTCCTAGCCTGCGTGTTAACCACTCGGCAATGAGAAATTACATGAAATGTAATTTATGAGAACTATCAATGTGTAATAACATCTTTGTTGGTGTGATCTGGGTATTGCTATGATATGATGTGATATATTAACAATCATTATTATTATTCATAAGTATGGACAAGTCCAAATATATTTTTTTTTCTGCAAAATCCATCTGGATGTCTGTTTTCATTCCCACACTGATTCATACCTGTGGACAATTTGGAGTCACCAATTAACCTAGCATGTTTTTGGAATGTGGGAGGAAACCCACGCATGCACGGGGAGAACATGCAAACTCCACACAGAGATGCTCGAGTAGGGAATCAAACTTGTGTCTCCTAGCCTGCGTGTTAACCACTCGGCAATGAGAAATTACATGAAATGTAAATTATGAGAACTATCAATGTCTAATAACATCTTTGTTGGTGTGATCTGGGTATTGCTATGATATGATGTGATATATTAACAATCATTATTATTATTCATAAGTATGGACAAATCCAAATATATATTTTTTTCTGCAAAATCCATCTGGATGTCTGTTTTCATTCCCACTCTCTGATTCATACCTGTGGATAATTTGGAGTCACCAATTAACCTAGCATGTTTTTGGAATGTGGGAGGAAACCCACGCATGCACGGGGAGAACATGCAAACTCCACACAGAGATGCCCGAGTAGGGAATCAAACCTGTGTTTCCTAGCCTGCGTGTTAACCACTCGTCAATGAGGAATTACATGAAATGTGATTATGAGAACTATTAACATCTTTGTTGGTGTGATCTGGGCATTGCTATGATATGATGTGATATATTAACAATCATTATTATTATTCATAAGTATGGACAAATCCAAATATAATTTTTTTTCTGCAAATTCCATGTGGATGTCTGTTTTCATTCCCACACTCTGAATGTAAAAGGAACGGGCGATGGGAGGATTCTGGGCCACATTTAAACCGTTGAAGCACATCAAGAGTCTGTGCGGCTTCCTTTCCCTTCATTTCTTCTTCAAAACCAAAACGAAAAATGCAATTGAAGGAGCGACCGTGGTCGTAAAAGAGCGCAAGTGAGCTGGAAAAAAAATTGCAGGAATGAGCACAGACTTTAAATGGGAGCTATTTGCGAGACACCATTACACACATTTCTGTCACTAGCCAGTAAAAATAAGTACACTATGAGCTAATCCAATGAGGTTCATTTAGCCTTCATTTATCATTACAATACATTCTTAACTGTTCTTTCTTCAGAGCAGCTTTTCATACCTGACATTTTACACTGCTCGCTTGCACTATGAGCTATTTTGTAATTCTTATTTATACCAGAAACTAGCTTCACCCACAAGCCTTCAAAGTGGCCGAGCGTCTCCCCTCCCACAGGTGTGGCAGGGACAGTTATATCAAAGAACCAGCAAGATGTGAATGAATGGTGGGACCTCCGCATCGTCTCTTAATTTGGCTCTTTTATGTCTGGTTTGTGGCACGGAAGAGTGATACAAGAAGTCATGAAAAAGTTCTCATCTGTTCCATCTGAGTGCAGATGTTAGTCTGTTTTCTGACCTCCAGGAATCCAATGATCACCACTTCAGCAGACTCGATGAAGGCCTCTGCAGCTCTTCTGTCGTTCAGCTTGGGTGGCATCCCATCTGAGAAAAAGCACATCAGCAGTTACATCAGCAGTCATTTTGAGTGTCTTACATTCCACTTTAGTATTTTTTATCAATACTGTAAGCCTGTTTTTAAATATCTACCATAAATTCTGGTCTGTTTATAAGCCGCTCCTTTTTTCTTAAACTTTGAACCCTGCAGCTTCTACAGTCTACAACTCTTTCCTTGGCAGGAGCATATCAGGAAAACACGGCTGTCAATCCATTGGAAATAACAGGAGGTCATTACTGACTCACAGTGTCGTCTTGTAAAGAACACTAAAATCATCACACAGTACCTTAACACTCAAAAGGTACCAAGGAGATGTACAAATAGCAATACAAGTTAAAAATGTAAAGTTTTCTCATGATGCATTTTGTCCAAGAAAAGCGTTCATTGGTGCCTCCAGAGCGCTGCAAAGATATCAGCCTCCCGCTGGCGTCATATGGCGTCCTCTGGTGGACAGAAGCAGCATTGCAGCACCAATCATGCATCCATCCATTCATTTCCAATGGCAATTGTCCTTCAATGAAATGTGGGGGTTGCGCGGTATGCTGGAGCCTATCCCAGGTGACTTCCTTTGGGAGAGAGGCGAGGTACACCCTGGACTTGTCACCAGCCAATCACAGGGCAGCTCATTTTTGTAAATAATAATATAGAAATAGAAACTAAAATAAAAGTATTCATTCATTCATTTGTGAATTTTCTACCGCTTATCCTCACGAGGGTCACGGGGGTGCTGGAGCCTATCCCAGCTGTCTTCGGGCGAGAGGCGGTGTACAGCCAATCACAGGGCAGCTCATTTTTGTAAATAATAATATAAAAATATAAACTAAAATAAAAGTAAATAAATAAAATTAAACAATAATTGTATGAAAACATTAGGCCTGCTTTCAAAAGAACGTTACAGACAAAGTTAGCATAGCATAGCATAGCATAGCCTGCATATATCAAACAATGTTGGATTGGTTTGAGCGTTTTATAAACAAAAGTTGAAAGTCAAAGTGAATCCTTTAAATTTTATGGACATCTATGGTGTAAAAATTATATTAATCTACTATGGAGCACCAACTACTGGCCCGGCATGCACATTACATTTTTTCACATGTTGAGCATGTAACATTTAAACTGTGTAAATGTCAAACATCATAAAGCTGTGAAAAGGAGCCATGATCTTTCCATGCAGTACACGTGTTGGATCAGTTTAGTTACCTTTCTCATTGGCAATGACGGATGACACCAGGACAAAGGAGAAAAGTCCAATTAGCATTTTTTTCATTGGAGTCTCCACGGCTTTTATAGAAAGAGTGAACTGAAATGTTTTGCAGCTTTTGGACTTATTAGCCGCATGCGGTGGTGGTAACCGTAGTAGTGGAGGCAGTTGTGATAAGAGGTTTCTTGGGAACCGGACAGTTGTTCTTGATAGGTTTGACTGCCGGGACATATTAGATGACGTGTCGCCTCTGGACAGGGGACAATGTTGGGCTTTTTTTTTCCCATACTTGCCAATATTAGTATTTGGAAATAGTGGACATTTTAAGCGGCATGAAAAAATGGATGGATGGATGGACATTTTAGAGGATATGATGAATCATGGATCTCCCTCCAAGCCTCCCCGACACACGGGTTGGGAGGGAAGGGGTGCTGGTATAAAAACATAACTGCCTCCTTTGGTGCAACCATGTTATTTTCCTGGTGTGCTTTTACTGTATTTTACACTGGGTGTTGTCTTATTGTGTTTTAAGGTGTCTTAAGGTATCTTAAGTTGTCTGGGTGGTGACATTTTCCCCCTGGAAAACGACAGAGTTGACAGTGATGGTCTTTTGAAGGTAGAATCAACCAATAGGCGTCCTTTCTTACATTACATAGCCTTAGTTTTTATAATAATGTTTAATAGTTCCAATGCAAATACTATTCATGTTGCCAGATAATAAAAATACAAATCCTATATGCATATGAATCGAATATGGTATTTTTCCAACAATATTTTTACTATAAATTTAAACTGGTATGACCAATTATTAATTAATTATTAAATATTAATTAAATTATTAATTAAAAATATATAGAAATTCATACATACACACATATGTACATATTTGGGGATTTTGCCCATCATCTACAGTCCTTGATATGAACACATATCTTTCTCTTTCTATAAAAACAGCCAAAAAGAGTCAGCTAATTTATGCACGTAATGGGAAACACCTCTGCCGCCGACAATAACCGCTATTAAAAGCTTTTTGGAATACCTGCGTCCCATGATGTGCATTATTAGCTGCCTCTTTTTAGCTGTTTTTAATGACCATGGGTTACAATACAATAAGGCTACTGTAATTCCTCCCAATGTTTTAATTACAAGGGCAAAATCATCTAATCATCTTATCCTACATAAGCTCCTAATGTGGTGACCTTCTCAAGAAGAATTCTGGTTGCATTTTGGTTTGTTGTCCACATGGGGGACACAATCCTTGTATTAGACCCCATCCTGTATCTTGTATCTTTAATCCTGTATCTTTAATTAAAAATTTAATAATGATGGTCATGGTTTGGTTGTTTCTGGTATTCTTTGAGGAACAACGTTTCTTGTACAATTCAACATATCTGAAAAGTAGTAGACAAAAGCAAAACTTATAATCATAGCTTGGTTTCTTCCTGTCTTTAACATGTTAAATACATGTTAAAGTCAATTGAAATAAACAAAGATAAAGATAAGTGGAAGAATATTCATGAGTGTACACAAATCCAAAGTAAAAAATACACATAATTAAAGACAACATATATATTTTAGGGGAAATTTCATATTACAAATACATGTGTTAATAAAAAAAAAAAAAAATCTCTGTGTGGAGTTTGTATGTTGTCCTCGTGCGTGGGTTTCCTCCCACATTCCAAAAACTTGTTCGGTTTATTAGCGACTCCAAATTGTCCATAGGTATGAATGTGAGTGTGAATGGTTGTTTGTCTATATGTGCCCTGTGATTGGCTGGCGACCAGTCCAGGGTGTACCCTGCCTCTCACCCAAAGACAGCTGGGATAGGCTCCAGCACCCCCGCGACCCTCGTGAGGAAAAAGCGTTAGAAAATGAATGAATGAAAACAAAACAAAGTCTTTTTTTCTTTAAATACAAAGAAGTTTGGTGTTAAAAAATGTAAAAGTTACCCTGGCATCCTTTGATTGTTCAGTAAGACGTTTTAAGTTGCCTACAGACAGGATGTTAGCAGTACAATAGTTGGCCACAAACATGCTGATGGACGTAATAAGTCCTGTATGCTTATCAGTTTGCGTGCGACATTCCAGCAGCTCAAGCTGACAACTTGATTCTTCTTTGAAGAGAGTTTAGCAGTAAGAGAACATCATGATGTAATGCAGGTAAACCTCAGCTTGCTGGATTACTCTCAGCTCCCAACTCTGCAGCTATTTGACAAAGATCCCTTACACAACCTATAACTCGCTTGACCTCACGACATGTGTTGGTAATCCTAAGACCCTGTTGTTGATGCAGCAAGCTTATGCAATGTGCCCTGCTCATTTAGAATACAGAACAAGAGAAAAACATTCTGGCAACAACAACGACAAAAAATAAATATTGAAGTAATCAGCCATCATAAAACGCTTAGTCATTGTCATAGATGTTTCAAATAAGGTCATAATGAATGATGAAGGTCTAATGCAGGGGTCTCAAACTCAATTTACCTGGGGGCCACTGGAGCTAGGGTCTGGCTGAGAACTGGGCTGCATCAGGTTTTCCAAAAAAACCCAAAAAAAACACATTTATTAAAAACAAAAAAATTTTAAAAACTTCACTTTGGTTCCAATTTTCTACAAGAAAAGCTCTGATAAAACATTCCACTGTTCTCAAATATCTTACTTTTTATTTTTCTACACAAAATAAGATGAAAAATAAATAAACAAATCAAGAATAAAGAAAATAAATCAATCAGTAATAAATAAATATAATAATAATAATAAAACGGCAAATAAAAAAAACTTAAGAAACCACATATAGTTGGTGGGTAGACAAATTTTTTCAGATTAAAACGAACAAAGCATTATTAGAGCCCTGTAGACATGACAAAACACGACTATGGTCACATTTATACTTTTTTTATTTACAACATATTGCGCAACTGCAGGGTCTTGAGACACATGCTAACTCGCAAACTAGAGAGCTAGCAACCTAAACGGTAGCCTTCAAGTTATTTCCTTTAAACTTAAATAGCCAAAAACTTACCACTTCCACACGGATAGGGAGGATAACTATTAACAGTTATTTAACCTTTAACATGAACATTAATCAAACGTAATAATTTTTTCTGGGTACATGATACCATACAGCATCCATATCAAACATTAAACTTTCATATCAAGGCGGGGGCCTCAAACGAGTGTCCTGCGGGCCACATTTGGCCCACGTGCCGCGTGTTTGAGCCCCCTGGTCTAATGTGCAATTAACATTCTTAACTGTCCACAAAAGCATCAAAAGAACATAACAATAGAAGTGATTTATTGGCAATCTGTGGAGACCGCACTAACATCCCCCCCCAATAAGAGAAACTATACATACATTTAAATATATGTTACAATGTTGGTGCGGGGAGTACTCAATGTACAGTGTATACTATATATACAGTACTATATGTGTTGGCCACATAAGAATTTCACTTGTGCACGGACACTGTGGCACTGAAGGGTCAACTAGAATACAACCGATGGAAGGAAAGAATGTGTGCTATTTTACATTTATTGCCAAGATATATTTCATGTCCTTTTCCTGTGTCCTTGCTCAGGAGGCCGGCTGGTGGCGGTGGTGTTGGGGGGGTCGGGGGGGTGGGGGGGAACAATAAAGTAACAATGCATGTATTTACAGGTCATTGTGTAATATTTTCATCTCATTGTACTTTGTGTGGCTGCACGGCGGTTGAGCGGTTAGCACGCAGGCCTCACAGCTAGGAGACCCAAGTTCAATTCCACCCTCGGCCATCTCTGTGTGGAGTTGTGCCCTGTGCCCTGTGATTGGCTGGTGACCAGTCCAGGGTGTATCTCGCCTCTCACCCGAAGACAGCTGGGATAGGCTCCAGCACCCCCGCGACCCACAGCCAATCACAGGGCACATATAGTCAAACAACCATTCACACTCACATTCATACCTATGGACAATTTGGAATCAGCAATTAACCTAGCATGTTTTTGGAATGTGGGAGGAACCTGGAATACCCGGAGAAGACCCACGCATGCACGGGGAGAACATGCAAACGCCACACAAATATGTCCAAGTGGAGAATCGAACCTGTGTGGTCCCCGCGCCAACCACCGTGCATCCCTAAAATACTCACATGTTCAATATTGTTTTTTTGCTGAAAAACAACATACCGATATTGTCTGACTTTTGTCTAAAGTTTGTCTAAACTTTTGTCTAAAATTGTTTAATTCAATATTCGATACCATAATATGACATACTGTATCTCCTGTGGTGGAATAAACACATATGTGTTGTTTTTAAACAGCCCAACACATTCTAAAATACAATTCAACAGAAAACTTAAAAAACAACAACAACTAACAGTAACAAAGAGTAGTAATTTTATGAGAATGATGTCAAAATACTGCATTTGGAGAATTAAAGTTATACTACAAACAAACAAAATATTTGATAAGCCATTTAAAAGTAATTATATAATGTGAAAAAGTGTATATACACTCATTTAATACATTCCATCCCACAACATATTTATGTGTTTTTTTTGTGCATGGGGCAAATAGAGATGATGATGCAACTCTAGACTAAGGCATTAACATTTCAGGGCACTTTTAAAGCATGTAAAAAAAAGCTGCAAAGTTGCAGAAGTGCATTTGATAAGAGCCTGGTGTCGATGGAAGAATCACACCAGTGGAAGTGAGAAGTGAGAGAGCATGGAGTCATGCACTGAAGGGGAATTTTAACACGCGCGCACACACGTGTGCCCAAGTGTGACACATGTCGAAGTGAAAGTGTGTACCTTTTCACAAAAAGCTGGTTTTCTCCATTTTATTTTTTAGTCGGGAACTAAAATTTCCCTGAAACTTACCTATGTTCTACAGCTGATTACTAAAGAATGGAAAAAGGTAGAAACAAACTATTGATATTGATATAGCCATAAAACACAATATTATGTGTGCCACCCTTGGTTTAGAGTGACTATGTATGAATTTTTAGCATGTATTGAAGTAAACATACTTTTTCTTATATGAGGCCTGGGGTTTATAAAGATTGTATACGCCCTTATATTATTTTTTTATTCAAGAGTAACACAGACACGTTAAACATTGCCATCGGTTTGTTGAGAATGACTATGCATACATCCTTATGTAAGAATGTCCACTCAGTCTTCTCACATGGAAACCCACCCCTCACCCTGCAAACTAAAATAACATTAAGGCCAATTAGCGACCCCGAGGTGGGACATGTACCTGCCAGGGGGATTAGCAGTACCGGTATAAAAGAGACGAGAGGAGAACAAACGGCACAAAGACGCAAAGTAAGACGGCAGAAAAGAAGGACGTGAGAAAGTCAGCATCAGCAGGTAAGACGGCACTTTCTTCTTTCAGCGTTAAACTAAAGTGACATTGAAAGGAGACTATGTTAGCGGCCTTTGTTATTCTTTAGTCATACTTGCCTTCAATTCATTTGGAGCTGTTTATTACCAATCATTTGACATGGCAGCATTCAAAAAATTGCATGCTTTTTCCTTCATTTAGTCAAAAAAAAAGCAAAAAAATAGAACATTTACATTACAGAATATTTTCAGTAATAGTGTTGTATTTACCTTTTTTGTTTTACATTTTGTATATGTGTTTAGAATATTACTGAGCACAAAAAACTTTTTTTCAGCCATGCTCAAGAAAGACATCACAATTCAGTATGTCTGAAAAGCAGTAGGAAGAAGCTGAGCTTGTTTAATTCTACAGAAAAATAAAAAGTAAATATCTTTTTTTACATTTTTCAGTTTTTTTAAACTTTGATTAAAAAAATATTAGAAATCCTTATTTTTTACTTTGTGTTTATTACTAGCAAAGATGAACTTATATTGTTTAAAAACAGTTTGAAGTCCTTATCTGACTGGATGCAACACAAACCACTTCTGTCTGCATTCTTTTTATGTATATAAAAATAATTCATCTATCTGAAAATTAATGATCTGCAAGAGGAAAACTTATTCAGTTTGTGTTAATGGGTGGGAAATTTATACTTATAATTTACACTTCAGTTAAGTCGGTCAAAAAAAAACAAAAAACTTCCAATTTCCAAATGAAATCAGGTAACATAAAGTATGCAGAAAATTTAATCTACAAGAAGAAATGAGTCTGTGACTTAGTCACAATAAATAAATTATAATAAATAATAAATAACGTTGCAATCATTGTGGTGGACCATTTCTCTGCAAGAAATGTTACATAAAAAAAGATGTCAGTTGTCCAGAACACAAACCACCTTAAAGTGTGTGTGTGTGTGTGTGTGTGTAAGTGAGGCAGTAGGTGAATGGTAGCTATTCTGGTGTTGACTCATAATCTAAAGCCAGAGAGCTAAAAATAGCTTTGACCACTTAAGACCACTCCATGCGCAGGTGAGATCATCCCAAAGAGCCTTAGAGGAAAAGCACTTAAGCACTTCTAAACTTGTGTTTCCAGCAAATAACAATGGCAGACACAGCAGTTGCGACCCCCGCCGACAAGAAGGCTCCCCCCAAATTCAAGCAGAGGACCACTCGCACGTTCAAGAGCAAGGCCCCTAAACCAGGCCAGAAGGGGTCAGTATACTTTAGGTTGTCCATAGCAACCGTCACGGTGCGTTCATGGTGTGTTTTCCGTGTGCAGATTCGGAGACGACATTCCCGGCATGGAGGGCCTGGGCACGGACATCACGGTGGTCTGTCCTTGGGAGGCCTTTGGTGACATGGAGCTCAGTGATCTGGCTAAATACGGAATTGTTTAGAAGGCCTCCTCCACCGATGTCATTCCTTTCTGCTCTGATTTACCTCAAACCTGTTCTCCACTTGACCCCCCCACCCCTTACCAAACTACCTCATGTCATCTTAGGCACAAAAATGTCATCTTGTGTAGCCCACACTAATGCAAATGTACCATATACTACTGTATAGCATACATACAGTACATATACCGAAATACTACAGTTGTATGTGACACCCCCTCCCTCGTCACTTTGCACTTTTAGATGCATCTTTAATGTCCTTTAATGTGTCTATTAGCACTTGTGATAATTTTCTATCACCATTGCCTCCTGTATCCACTTTCCTTTTCCTGCCTTTATTGCTCCACGGCACCACCCCTTCTTTTGAGCTATGATTTATGTATTGTACAGATGTATATTTATTTTCATGAGCTACTTCATACGAGTGTCAGTCTGCATGACACAATAGCAATGGCAGCCATGCACAGTCATTAAAGACCTGTTCCCAGAGGAGTGTCTTTTGGTGTTTTATGTTTTACTCATCTATTACCTGGCAGGATGCAAAAAGTGGTTCAATTTGGCATTTTTTGACCACTCGGAGCAACACAAATCATTTAAATTCGACATTAAAAGTGTGATTTGGTCATGTGGACACAAATTAAAGCTGAACTTACTGGTAGAAACGTGCACAAAGTTTAATAAGCAGGCAACTGTTCAACTTAGCAAGTGTTTCCAATGCCTCTGCTGCCCTCTAGCGGCTAGGAGTGAACTGCAACTACATGCACTAATCCCAGCGTACAACTACATATTAGCCTAACACCATAGAGCTATGGTGCTTAGTTAATTGTTTGAAATACATTTTTGGGGGTCTGACTTCCATTTTTTCTTTTTGCCTTTTTACTTAGAACCTCCAGTTGTAAAAATGCACAATGTACATCCATGCAATTTTTCAACTGGTCTTAAAATGTTGATGAGTGTAATAGTTTCAAGCAGTTTCCCCCCATGGGAAATGACAGCAATTAAATGAATAAGTTCCAGACAGTTACTAGTCATGACCATATAAGCTTTATTTACTGTACAGCGGCTTTGAAATCCAAAGTTTTGTGCAACTTAAGGATTTTTTTTTCTCTCCTGAAAATGCTAATTCTGAACTCTGACTTTATATAAGTGATTAAAAAAAACAGTGTATACTATTGATGCAACAACCACGTCAACTCTAATGTATTAGTGCTAAGATTCCCCCTTTAGATTGGTGCATAAAGCCATAGATCAAAAATCATAGTGTGTGTGTGTGGGGGGGGCCTCACTCCTGCCTGAAAAATGTATTGTCCGGGGTATATAATGTGAAGAAAATAAAATCAATTCGTTTGACCTTTAAACATAATTGAATTCAGTTTTGAACAACGTTTTTCTTTATTTTTCTACAGCAGCTGTAGCTCAAGCAGGAAGCCCCTTTAGGGTTTTGTTAGCAGAAGATAGTGGTTGTCCAACCATTCCTTACTTTACTTTTAATGAAGAACTCAAACAAGAAAAAAACCTGAGAGCCTTATCACAACAAAACAATTTTATATAAAATGTTATATGGACATTCAATAACAAAAAGAAAACAAAAACCCAACATAATGGCAGTCAAAGGGAGACTAAAAGTAAGTCACTGAGAACTAAAAGCAACCATAACGAAGAGGGGCCAGGTTTTCTGATGACTATAATACAGTTGCAGGAGAACCATAACAACGTGAACACTGTGTCCACTGACCGCTAGCTGCCTGTCGTCATTCGTCATGGTTTTCATTTAAGGAAGGATGCAAATGGACTTTTCAGAAGTCAAATATGAAAGACACAAGACTCATGCAAAACAACTTTCGTCTTTTTTTTTTTTTTTTTTTTTTAACTTGACAAATATCATTCATGCTGGTTTGTCCATGCCTTGGAAATGTAGAATGCACACAGGACTGCTGTTAGCGTCTTTGGCTAGTCTTTTTTTTTTTTTTAAACATTAATTAGTCCAGAGCACATTGTATAGCTCAATGAAGATATTAAAAAAAAATGAGCAGCACATAAAAAAAAAACATAAGTAGGAGAAATCTGTCACACACAAAATTTAGAATCACCTGATGTGTACAGATGTGCTCTCTTGAAATGTACGGAGTCATTGCAAAAGCAAAGTAGTGTTATATAGCTGCTTGTTCACCTGAAAATATATGGACATCTATTTTCATGGATGGTCATGCTAAATAATTACCTCATGAACAGTCTGCTAGTGTTTACGTGCATACCTTCATTTCACCTCTCAGGATGACTTAGCATTTACTCAGTAATTTTAAAAAATGATTCAACTTGCACCTTCTTAGGAAAAAAACAACACTTGCAGATATAAAAAAATAATACAAAGTAAATCAAGACAGCAACAGGATCATCAAAGATTATGACATTAAGATAATATATTTATACATATAATCCGAAAAATGTGCTTTCTACAAATCTTTGGAACAAAAAAAAACAAAAGCCAAAAAAAGCCACATTTGGAAATATAGAATACAACAGTATAGAAATTTGCACAATAGTAAGGTGTTTTGCATTTAAATATGTTTATTTCTCATTAATTCACCAGAAATCTCTGCATCTATTCATTATTTATTCTTTTTCCCCCCCCAGGAAGACTTAATCAGCTTACGTTGGACTCGCTCACAAAAAGATGGAGCGTGGGGGGTGAGGGTGGCGGGGGGGTTAAATTTCTACAATAGCTAAAAAACTGAAACGAGCGTTGTCAGCGTAGTGTTGTGTTTTTTTTTTTTTTGCGTGTGCTGAGGTGATTTCACACAGTGTAGTGATTATGGTGTGGTATAAAATAAAAAGGCAAAATATTACCATGTGTTTGTTTTTGTTTTTTTCTGTTCTTAAGCCTAGTGAGGCCTCAATACACTCCAATTGGTACTATTCACTTTTAGGGGTGATTTTAAAAACATACTGTATTTCCTTAAATAGTGGCCTCCACTCCTGTAGATGCAGGGGTACCACTGGGTGGCTTTACTATGAATAACACCATTTGTTGTGGTAGACCGACTACCTACAGGCCACACATGGCACCTGTAAAGCTGGAATTTAAGAATAGATACCGTATATTCCACATAGAAAGTATAGGGACCATCCATCCATCCATGTTCTATCGCTTATCCTCACGAGGGCCGTGGGTATGCTGGCGCCTATCCCAGCTGTATTCGGATGAGAGTCCAGGTACCCCAGCCAATCACAGGGCACATATAGACAAACAACCATTCACACTCACATTCATACCTATGGACAATTTGGAGTCACCAATTAACCTAACATGTTTTTGGAATTGGAATCGAACCAGAGTCTCCTAGCTGTGTGGCCTGTGCGCTAACCAAAGTAGTGGCCAATAAAATGTTAGCCAACACTGTAAACACATACAGTGGTGTGTAAAGGTGTTTGCCCCCTTCCTGAATTCTTATTTTTTGCATGTTTGTCACACTTAAATGTTTCACATCATCAAGCAAATTTAAATACTGACTGATATTTTACTGTTTGTGCGACAAACATGCAAAAAAAAAAAAATTCAAAAAGGGGGGAAACATCTATTCACACCATGTCTATTGTATTGTATATATATTATATTTGAAAAAAATCGTAAAAGTGACTTGTCACTAAAAAGACACCAGATACTCTCTGCAGTTAAGTAATTAAATGCCACTATAGGAGGAAATACCGTATTTTGAACATAAACTAATTGTACCATTCGCTACTAAACTGTGGGGAGAACACGCTGTGTCAGTAAAGAGCAGCGGATGGCAAGCAAAACAATGACAAGGGAGAATAATTACAGTGATTAGAAATTTGGTAACTTTGCCTCTAAACTAATTTGTTTGCATAAGAGCAATTTTAAAGGTACACCGTTTCCGTATACTAAGAAAAGTTGAGGTAAAGACTGGCGCTTAGTTACCATCCCTCCCTCAGCTTTCATACATTTCCAAGCTGCCACATGTTGAGTCCCTCTACAGGAGCACAGTGGGAATGGGAATCCTCTCCTTTATTCTACTATCCAGTCAGGAAGAATCATGGAATCCATCAGTGGGTGTTTTAAGGTCAAAAATGTTTTTTTTTTTCTTTTTTTTTTCTTGCACTGGTGCAACTTCTAGCTTGAAACAGTTGCTTGTGGTTCTCGTGCACGGCGTTGTCAAACATGGCTGACAACGGGTTAAAAGGTCAACAAAACAGCATTTGGAAGAACATCTGGCACCATCCAGAGTCTTGTGCTGCTGAGTGTTGAGTGACAGGGGTAGAAGGGGGCGGGATATAATACAGCCGTGCAATAGGGAAGATGGACTTTTTTTTTTTTTAACCCATTTTTTTCTTGTAATGTAATGTAAAGGCCAGCGGCCATCAGTCTTTGATAAAGCATTCCTCTCTCTCTGTGGTAGCATATATATGAAACATGGGACCTCTCTGGGTGGGTGACTTGAAGCTGGGTGCAGTCCACATCCACAACAACAGAGGGAGCTCTTTCAGGGGTGTATTGACTGGAAGAGCTCCTGGGAACTTTAGTGTTCTTAGTAGGGGGTAAATCTACTGTAGCCTCCTCTGTACAGCGTGGCCTGCGGACAATAACACAAGAGAAAAAACAATAGACATCTGATATTCCTCTCACAGTCCGTTGATTTTTTTTCATGAAAAAAAGTCTGAAAAACACACGTCATCCTATAATCAGGATTTGACTTTCCTCGGTTGAGCTTGTTTTATCAATTAATTGGTTAATCAGTTAGGCCCTAGACCAGTTCAAGGATGTGGAAGCCATTTTAATGCAAAGCATATTATTAACACCTGATTTTATCTCCATTGTTGCTGTTTTTGTTAAAATAGTTGCTGTTTTTAATTTCTAAAATATGCCATAGTACATTAATAGAAACAAAAAAAACAAGCTACAAATGAACTCTGGGCCATAGTTTGGACACCCCTACCGAAGATGGACCAAATCAACATGAACAGCTAGTGGTTTGGTCCGCAACACACCAGAAAAGAGGCAGAAATGTTGATCACTGTTTTCAAAAAACGATTAATAAATAAATGTTCACGGTTTTGTGGTTGAGTATGGCCTATTATTCAGTGTGGAAGTGGTAGGTTTGTCTGCTTATTTTGTCCTCCCTTATTCAGTTTAAAATCTATTTTTATGGTTAGAATAAGCTATTTATTAGCTCGGTATACAGTATTGCCGTATTTAAAGCGGCGACCGTCTCTTGTGTCACTTCAGGGATGGCATAGCCTGCGGCCAAAAGCTGTCAACCACACAACCTACATTTGAGATACAACAAGGAACTTTCACAATGCTAACGGCGAGTTATTATGTCTGATTATTGCATATCATGTCTGCTATATTACATAACATGCATATAAAGGTGACTATAGGGGTGCTATTGCATGTTTAAAAGGCACTAATAATGTATTATTGGGTTACATGATCTCAATGAAATGCACGTGACTTACCATGGCTCCGACACCGTACGCCGCTGGGGCGAGTGCAGCGTGGTATGGGTCAGCTGTGTAGACTCTGCCGTAGCTTTTGGAAGCAAAAAGAACAACTGCTCAAAATAATACTCCACATTAAAATAAAATAAAGAAAACGCACACAAAGGGGGCCAAGGCAGTTCATTATTTATAAATGATAAAGAAAAACGCAGATGACACCATGGTGAAAGACAGATTGCTGATGTTTTCTTTTGACAGATTTAAACGTGTTTTTAATATCACTTCACGCTCCTGTCGTCAGTCCTTGTCCTTTCTCTCTCTTTTGTGAGGCAGGTCAAAGCTTCAAATAAAACAGCATTATGAATAGGAGTATTACTGATACCTTTTTAAGATATATAATAAATACTGGCGGGGCGGCACGGTGGGTCTAGTGGTTAGCGCGCACAGCTCAGCTAGGAGGCCAGGGTTCAATTCCACCCTGGGCCATCTCTGTGTGGAGTTTGCATGTTCTCCCCGTGCATGCATGGGTTTTCTCCGGGTACTCCGGTTTCCTTAATTGCAGACTCCAAATTGTCCATATGTATGAATGTGAGTGTGAATGGTTGTTTGTCTATATGTGCCCTGTGATTGGCTGGCGACCAGTCCAGGGTGTACCCCGCCTCTTGCCCCAAGACAGCATACCCCTGCGACCCTCGTGAGGAAAAAGCGGTTGAAAATGAATGAATAAATGAATATATACCGGCTTGGATCAGGAAAAGTCCAAATAAACGTTTAACCTTCAGATGTAATATTATAGTCTATAGTCTCTTATGTACACTTTTTATGAGAATACAAACGATGTGGAAAGAGTTATGACAATATGGGCCTACTCACCTGTCGCTATAAGCTGCTGCCGCCGCCGCCGCAGCCGCTGGTGTTGCTACTGCAGTAGGCTGGGCATAACGGTATGCCGCGTAGCCACCCTACAAGAGAGAGAAGTGGTGTGTGTGTGTGTGTGTGTGTGTGTGTGGCAGAGAAAGACATTCATTAAAAATCTTACTTTATATCCTGCACACCTTAAGAAGCTAGCAGTAAACTACAGGGTTACAACGTGGGGTGAAGAGAAAGATTAACAAGCAGACAGTCAGTAAAACGGGCTAATTTGGTGCAGCATTCACAAGGATGTAGCGTGGATCTCTCCCTCCATGACTAACCCTCAAAAAATGTATAATTGCAGTGTGTGAGTGTGTGTGTGTGTGTTATCTTTCCCAATGGGAGTTGGACATGAAGGGAGAAAAGCGCTGTATATGCGGCCCTAGCATAAACACACAGTTAAAGAAAAGCAAAGATATGGCACTTTTACACTAAACGGACAAACAAACAACTATAGGTATACATTTACAAAAAAGGAGCACATTCCCTCTCACACATTCAAAACATCCTCAAGTGGCCAAAAGGACCAATCAGAGACACAGCATGCTTTCCCCTAACCTGTAATGTATAGTACTAGTATAGAGAAAACATCCCTTCAGCAACACAACACTCCTGCAATAGCCTAAAGATCAGTCACGATCAAGTCCACCCCCCCTGCATTCAAGACCATACATGTTCTAACAGTTTTGGGGGAGGCTGTACCACAGGGGAGGTAAGGTAAAGGATGGAAAGAGGAAGGGAATGTAATCGAGACGTAGGTGAAGAGGAGGTCAAGTGAAAGAATGAAAAGAGTAAAGTGAATGAGAAGTGTCGGAGAGGACAAAGGGAATTTTTAAAGGGTAAGAGGGTTTGCTTGTAAGTACGTACAGATTGTGTGCATGCCGACACTGATTGGAGTTAGCATGCCACAAGTGAAACACACAGGGAGACTCCTGGAAGGGGTCTGAATCAAGCAGCTGATTACACTGGTCGCACTAATTCTTTAATTTGTGGATTTTTATTTTCTAGTCTTTTAACCTATTTCCCTGTGTGACATATGTGAATCCCCTGGCAGCTTGAAGCGACCGAGACAAATGTATCAACATATACAGATACAGTGTTGCATTTTCTGACCAAAATATGTGTTCAACCACAGTTACATCCTTTTCTGAGCTGTTATGTTATTACAGGGAAGTCAGCCCAATGGCAGACACACCCACTACTCCTTTTGTTAGGTACAGCTGTACGGAAAAAAAAGGTTTGATGTGGTCAGAAAAGGTAATTATGTCACATGTTCATTATTGTGGTTGTACTTGGCAGTGTGCTACATCAAACTGAGAGCTGGTTCTAATAGTTTGGTTACAACCGAAAGATGTCGAAGAGACATGGTATCTGTAAAGCTGTCATCATAATTTCTCGTCTGTTTACTAACTTGGCCAATACTTTTTTCCAGTGCATCTTTGAGTCGCAACATCTCGCAAGTGTGTGTTGGGCACACGGCAAGAAGAAAAGCCATGACTGTCTCTGCTTGGCGCCACCTGCTGGTTTCGATATATATTTACTCTGAATACAAGAACTTGTTTTTTTCAGATTGCTTCAGTGTTTCACAAATTGGATGAATATAGTAATTTATGTATCGTAAGCTATTGGTGAAAAATGCTACAGAAATACACAATCATCCCTTGCCACCTCATGGTTCGAATTCAGCCATCGTTCACGTTTATTCAAAAATGTTTTAATAAATAATACTGCTTCAGGCTTGGATTAGTCCGAAAATATGCATTTTGAAGCATGACAAAATGAACTAAAACACAAATAAGGCATTCAGAAGACGCTAATCCCTAATAAAAACATAGTTTACTGTTGCTGTAGTTACCAGCGCAAAGCTAAAAATGACTTCCTGTCCGCCTGACACTCACCTCCCATAGGAACACGTTCTTAGCAACACACAACCACAAGTCTTATTTATGACTTGAATTGATTATTTGTTGTTGTTACTACATTGGGTAATTAGTGTGTAAAGGTGTAATAGGGGTGTTATTTGATGTCTAGAGGGCTCTAATAATATAAACTGTATTTAGAGGGTCACAACAAGTTTTCTATGCTCTAACTACAAATATATTCCATTTAGAAATAAAAAAATAAATCATTCCATTTTCTACCGCTTATCTTCATTAGGGTCACAGGGTATGCTGGAGCCTATCCCAGTTGACTTCCAATTGCAAAATACAAAATCCTACTTGGCAAACATTTACTTCACAGTCTGGTCCGGAATTACTGTATTTATGCATTAATCTTAAGGAATACATACATACAATTAATTTATTATGAGAACCAGAATCCAGCAGCAATAAACACTCAGTATGATGCAGAACAACCACTAGGTGAACCCAATGTCGTGGCTGTTCAGTTAACCTTCTTGACGTTCTTAAAAAGGTATGTATTTAAAATGGCCTCTAAACACTACATTGCATTAATTGCATAATATCTTAATCTTAATTACATATACATTAATTTAGAAGTAAAACAAAAACAACTATACATGGACTATTCCTGTTCGCCTTGCTCATGTTCATCCACCTCCCTTAGTGGAAATAGGTTCTCCCCCTTCCGTAACTCCACCCTTGTCAGAATCCAGTGAGTTAGTAAAAAGAGGACAGAGAAGGCATCTCAAATCTCAGATGGTCAAAAAACGTCTAGCAGCACGCAGTCATTGGAGACGAGGAGGATGCACACTGGCTCGCGCAAAGAGAGTGTCAACCCTACCTGAGGCAATCTGCCACTAATGTCCTGAAACACTAGTCTACAGAGAGAACAGAAACAGCTCTTGTCAACCTGTTCACGCTCACACACACACACACGCACCATTACGCACTCATAACTGTAATGGCACACAACTGACAAATGCACAGAAAGCAAACCCTAGAGGAGAACTCACGAGTGTGCGAGCATCTCTGCATTGTTTTGATGTGATAATGAGGATTGTCAGTGATGCTAAACACACCCAAGAGTACACATCTCTGTGGTTTTGATCTGTGCCATCGTCACACTCAAAAACCCACAGGCAAGAGGGGTGGAAACGTAGGGAGCAAAGGGTGAGGTAGTGGGCGGAGTGAGATATATACTTACATAAAGATCAGCTGCACCATAAAAACCATCCTGATAGGCCATCACACTAAGAGATAAAGAGAGAGAGTGCAAAGGAGGAAAGAAAAAGGCGTGGTGGTGGAGGGTTGTAACAAACCAGGAGAGTGGGTGGAAATAACATTTTTTAAAAATGGTGTGATGCGCCAACAAGTGGCCAATGCGGGGAACAACACAGGGACAGAAATAAGAAAAGTTTCCAGATTGTGAAGAGAGAAGAGAGAGAGATTATTACACACCGTGCAACATGCAAGAAAAACAACACTATGTCATTGTACATAATCACTAATGTGCCACTACTGTTACTTCTTCAGCTGCTCACATTGAAACCAGCCGAGGATCATGTCACTATCACTAGGGATGCTCCAATCTATTGGCCACCAATCAGTATCAGACGACTTTTGTAAAGAAACAAAACATTTTTTTTTTTTTTATTTCCAGTCGACTTTTCATGCATCATTGTTTACACGCTTTTTTATGATGATGATGCTATCACAGCCATCCCTGTCTCGCCAGCTGACTTAGCTGGGTAGCTCACCCATTATTATTAAGTTCATTATAACTGTTGAGTTCAGACTTTGTGCCTTTTATGTCATGACAAAATGATCACAATAGCAGAAAGGCGATGGCCACACTATTTAAGAGGAGATCTGTATGGTAAATAATGTGTGTACAATTTAAAATGTTGCCAGTCATAAATAAAACACAAATAGAAGTTGGACACTGAATCTATTCCCTTTAAAGTTAAGCAGGACAGATTTTAATAGAAATATTGAATTCAAAAATATATTATTCAACACTTTATTTCCGAAAACATGCATCAAATTAAATTCACACAATCTGACCAAAAGTTTATTTTTTTATAATTACCTATCACATAGAAAACTGTACAGTTAAACTATGTGATCTGTAACAGTGAATCTCGCATTCCGTATCGGAACTGGCAGCATAAAACCCTGATCGGAGCATCCCTAATTACCAGATTTGACATACAAAGAAATTGTATTTTAGCTCAGCAAAGCCTTATAGTGCCATTTAAACAAAATGATCAAACACAAAGCATTCCCGTGAATGAATATTATGAGTAAAAACATGCATTTTAAAGTGTGTTTACCCGGGGTAGGTGGGGATGGCAGGTTGTGGCACTGCTGCCCTGACTGCACTGTAGACGGGCCGCGCACGACCCCGCAGATGGGCACCACGAAAGGTCGCAGCAGCGGCTGCCGTGGAAGCAGCTGTGGCTGCTGTCGGGTATGGAAACCCTGGGACTGATAAAACACATAAGAGAGACCATCTTAACAACAAGAGCAAACATTGAACATTTACTGTATCCTAACGCATCCTGGCTTGCTGATGTACCTGTGTAGAGTTCAGGACTGTACATGGCTCCTACCACAGGACTCAGCTTCCAGCCAGCTGAAGACAAACAAGACAAATCACATTTCTACAAAAGCACATTGTACAACCAGACCGGAGGCTGAGAACATATGGTAAAGTTCTATCATTCCGAGTAATTACTGTATGTCAAACTACCTGCAAGGTCATATTCTGAAGTTATCAAATACAGGGGTAATAATAAATATTAAATAAATAATCCCTGTTTTATGGTAGACAGTGGTCTATTATTTTTCAAAACATATTGAATTACAAGTGTGATGTAGTATTCTGGCCACTAGGTGGCAGTAATGAAAGAAAACATTGAGAGGTCATGAAGTCAGCCATGGCATGTACGACATGACATCTGCATGTACGACATGGCATGTACAACATGACATCTCCTCCAATTTGTGTGGAAGTAGTAAGTTTTTGGCTTCTTATGTATGGAAGAGATATATTAGAGGCAAACTGGTTAGCTTGTAAGGCCATCTCGAGTCCCAGCAGCATAACATTTTCGCAATCACGTCACTAGTTGTCCAAGAGTCAAACCAAACCACTTAGCGTATTTGTCTTGTGCAGGGAGTGGTTACTCTTTTGGATTCAATCAGAATTAAATCAGAAATCCAAAAACCGCGGCCTTACCCATACCGTCAGGGTTTGACACAACACAAGAGTCTTTGGGGTTTAGAAAGGTTGGGGACTGCTGATCTACAACACTAGAATGCAATTACATTTATGCATGGCAATGTGTACATGGCAAATGGCATTGTAAGATGAAAATGACTAACAACAACATCAAAATGGTCTTTTGATTTCACAGTTTAAAAATGCATGATTTTTATGACAAAATCTTGTCCAGAAAATGGACTGGAAAAAAAGCATGTAATAATCTGACATTTGACACCTTGATATACAGTATTGTCTTAGGCCACCATTAGATGTTATGTTGTTTAAATTTTATTGCGTGGTTGCAATTTTGCTTGCACTTCCATGTTACGAGTATTATCATCCATAGTCGGGATGCGATAGCTCACAGTCTGATTTGGTTTCTGGCTGTCCTGTTCTTCTGAAACAAGAAATATCGCCATGTTTTAATTTTGCAAGATCTCATAACACAGGATCTTGTGACACCCCTAGAATTCAAATAGTAAAAAAATGAAATGACTTTACACAGCAGTGTTGGAGAGTTAAAAGTAATACCGTATGGAAGGGCTGCAAGTCCTTCTCCATTGGAGTACGGGGTCGTCATCTTCTTATTGGTCATCACTCTGGCAGTGGCATTGTTGACCTAAACATTAGAGGAGAAAACACAATATTTAGTAATTGTTAACACATTCACAATATCTATATTAAATTTTAGCTCGCTGTTAACTGAATTCAAAGAAATTAGGAACTTCTGTATCTTGAGGTGCCATTATCCCTTGACATTGGTTAATTTTGTTGATGAGCAGCAATGGTATTTGATGCATGCGCTTCTTTTGAAGGAGAAAAAGACACTGAAAACAAGGATCCTTGTGAATAGTCAGGCAGCTTTGCACACAAACAACATAACCAAAAAAGGCACACAAAACAAATATTTCAGAACAAAAAAAAGGGCATTCAAAAGGAAATCCGAGATTATTGCATGGCTATACCTTTGGAAAAAAAGGAGGGAGAAAAAAGGTGAATTAAGCAGCAAAGTCATCAGTTCAAGACAATGCAAAAAGAAAAAAAAAACAATCGAATACACAAATTACGCACAGCCAATCAAGAGCGGCTTACGGCAGCAGAGGTGAGCACAACGAGCCAATCAGCAAGCATCGGAGGCAGCGAGAGAGCAATCAAAATAAAAAATAAGGTTGCCAGCCCTCCCACATCGTACAGAAGAAACAAGAAGGGGAGGGGGACTGAGAAAAGACAGAAATATGGAGGGATGCAGGAAGAGGAGGAGCCAGTCTACATGAAAAGACACAGAACACGTACATGAGGGGAGAGTGAACGAGGCATCCCAGTATGCGAATCTTCTCATGAACAAAACACATATACATCCAAACACACACACACACACACACACACACACCAGGAGCTATGTATAATGTGCATGAGCAACAATAAAGGATGGATCACATGGAGAATGAGGAGAAAAATAAAAGATTGGAAGGGGATGCAAATGTCATTCCTCAAATAAATGAAAAACCAAACCCTGGTTGTGAAACACTGCCAGGCATCTCAGGTCAGTGTCGCACACCGATAGACCTCAAAGCACATGACCACCAATGCACACCATCCAGAACCAAACGGGTCAAAAAAAGTCATACAAAGACACCTCTCGTTTTTGCAAGGCATCAGTCTATTTGTGGCTCTTTTCTTAAATAGGAGTGCACATATTACAGCAGGGAGCATGGATTAAATGTAAGCACTTGCACCCGCTTTTCATCCACATATCTTTTATGTGTATACAACGGTCTGCAGAGTTGAAAGCAGATGCACAAAAAATGTTCAGCTACTACACATTAAATACAGGAACACTAGCCTCTCCAACACGGCTTACACGGCACTCATGCTTTAGCATGCTGTCCCACTAAGGTGCCAAAATGCAGCTACTGGCTGTAACACAACACAGAGAGATGACATAGAACCATGATGTCATACAGATGCCGAAATAGAGAGAGAGAGAGTAAACCATGCAGGATACACAGCTCTGGAGTTCAATGCAGTTAGAGAGGTGATTGGAATGAATGCATAAGTGCTATAGGTCATAGTTGATGCAGTACATTCAGTTATACAGGTGGCTTTCATTATGCCATGCGGTCAATTGCTAATCTCCAAATCCTTTCATTCACCACCTCCCCAAACAATTACAGAATGAGCCAATCAGAATCTGTCAATCAAGCAAGCTCCCACGGGGCCATCATTTGGGTGCATTTTTGTTTCAAGTTGGGGTAGATGGGGTGAGGGGTTTTTTTTATTCAAAAGATGATGCCATGTACACAACTTACCGTTGCCGGGGAAACGGCGCGAGGACACGCGAGCAGTTACCGTGGAGACTGACAACAACAACATACAAAAATCATCAGGGAAATAGAGAAAATATGTGTAAGAAAGAAATGATGAGCCAAAAAAAAACAAAACAAGAAAACATAAAGATAATGAATAACCTTGCAGCGTTAAAGAGGAAGTGGTGTCACGTGTAAGCATGTGTCACCTACATGGACCAAAGCCAATCTAGCCACTAACACCACAACAAGCACAATAGAAAACACATGAAAACAAACTTAAATACTAACTACTGGGAGTAATTTCAAAACAAAACTTTATTCTGCTTGCCGCTGTGAGGTGTGGATTATATGACAGGACAGAAAATGTACAGCGATAGAGTATATGGAGGGCATTGAGGGGGACACAGACAAATGACAGACTGGCACGGTGAAGAAGAGTGGCGATAGATGGAGAACGACTCAAGGTGGGGGGAGGACAGGAGAAAAGAGGGTATGATCCTTTCACGTAATCATTCTTCACATACGCAAAGACAGAAATAGTGCTGGACATTCACAACCATGCAAAGGAGCTTTGCTTGCAAGAAAAAAATAACTGAGCAAATGGTGAGTGTGATGTACTTGATCTTCAAAGCCATTTGCCACTTAAATTTGAGCTCATGCTAAAAATAAACCCACTTCATGAGATGTCTTTGTCAGGAGTGCTGGATGCAAGCTGGTGTCAAACAATCTTTTAACAAAAAAAAATAAATAAAAAATTGAAGCATCATCAATGACACCAAATTTCTTTGGACAGTTTCATTCCCAAACACTGGCTCTTTAAGAAGGCCTTGTCATGCACACGCACGTCTCTTAACACCTTTATGATAAACACCATCTGATTACGTGACCCATCCATGCAGCATACATTAAAACGCCTAAGAACACCGACAAGCACTTTGTTTCCACAAAAGGCTAGTAACTGGCACCTTCGCTCGACCAAAACGCAATAATGCCCACGCATCATGATTAAAGATGCAAAATGGTGCAGGGGGTGAAAAAACAAACAAAAAAAAAACCAACAAAAAAACAAAACACAAACGATCCTCCATGCTTGTGAGAGAAGCGGATAATCGTCAGCCACCACGTCTCCCCTGGCCATGCCTGCCACTCCACCCAGCATGCTTTGCAAACCACACAGCTTTGAATGGACAGAGCATGACATCCAACAACAAGAAACAACAGGAAGTGCCGTCCACGCCGACGTGTGCACCGATGCACCATGCTAGAGTGAAGCCAGACAGTTTAGAATCGAGCACATAACAGCCATCCGGAAAAAAGCCAAATGCCTCATTCTTTTTGGACATGGAGGGAGAACAAAAGGAGAAAAATGGGCACCTTTCGATGAAAAACAAAGAGGTGTAGGGGCTGAGATACCTCAATTTTACGTCCTTCCACCAGAGTACCATGAAGCTTCTCTCTGGCCCTCTCCGCATCTGCACTTGTCTCGAATGTTACAAAACCGAAACCCTGCAAAGAGAGGGGGGGGGGGGGGGGGGGGGAGAAAGGTTCCTAATCTGTTTTTTTTTTTGTGTGTGATTTTAAAATGCACATTGACCCCTCCCTGCCATCCTACCTTGGAACCCCTCTCGTTGAAAATGATCTCGACGTCGAGGATTTTTCCAAATTGCTGTACAACAGAAGAAAGAAACAGCAGAACATGAGCATTACACAAGAGGAAGTACTGTATTTTGCCACAAGGTGTCAGAGCTGTTCAAAAACATCGAGGATCTGGCACTGAGCCAGTTGGGAGTCACTCCTTGCAGTATGTTTTCTACATGTGTGCACTTGGCCACATTTTACAACACACAACAAGGCTTCCGGAGTTCACATGCCACACAGTACAAGAGGGCAATATTTCTAGCGAAACATAACAAGGGGAGTTTGGATACAGACGTCACCAGATGGGCTCTCAGACCAAAGTGATTCGTCATGTAGTGATGCATGGTGGAAATGGGAGGGCGGGGGGGGTTTGAATAATTCAGTCTGCTTACCCCAAACATCTGCCGTAGGTCAGGATCTCGGAAGCGGAAGGGAATGTTGGACACGTGGAGGCGTTTGGGTGTCCCCTTGGCGTCTGAGTCATCGCCGATGCTCCCACCGCCGCCACCTCCTCCTCCTGAGCCAGACTGGCCATCAATCTGAGAGGAGCCATCTGACTGCTGGGCCGCAGGGACGAGAGAGAGGAAAGAACAGACAGACAACAAATAAACGACACATTCATCCATGTATGAAGGAATGAATGTTTTAATGATGCCATTTACAAAATTATAGATCAGTTGATAACGTGACTATTTGGAAAAATATAATGAATATGCAGTGATCCACATAATTCGCATATAAAACAAATCATGTGCTATCATGAGAGTGGATGCTGTCGTTGTGTGGTTGCTGAAAATAAAGCACTAATGTTGCTGCGCTTCAAAACCTGGCATGAAAAATGCAGGAAGATGAAAAGCAGTGACATATTTGAGTGTCAAAAAAAGCACTAGATTACTATCATATTGGTACAAAGACGACCCTGAATACACTGCAGACCTTGAAAACATTTTATGAGTGCCCCACTAACTTGAAAAATCCTGCTGGACAGCAGCAAAGCATGCAAGCGTATTCAAGGGTCAAATGAGTGCAGTGTACAAAAAATGCACACTAGCAATGTTAGCAACTCTGTACATGTAATATCACCCTCTTTTTCAAGATCCATCTTTGGAAAAATATAAAGTCAAAGCAAATGTGTTTAATATCAGTGAAATCATATTTCATGAATCATACTTGGCTGCTTGACTGTTGGATGGCGCTTTAAAATTAGCAGTACAACTCCTCCTCTTTTGCCAACACTGTTTTTCCTGAAAATCTCTGATTGTCTTATATTTGGGTCAATAACAGTGTTATTATTGATGCAAAGTATTGTAATCATCAAATTCAGATTGCACAAAGTGGTAAATATAATCTGATGCCAGTATTTTGTACTCAACATTGTAGCCATTTATACACTTATTCCATCCATACATTTATTTATTCGTCTTCGCCCCTTCAACCGACCGCTGCAGATTACGTGCAAACTGGTGGAAAAACACTGTGAAAGATGTGTAAAAGAATGCAAGCACTCACTTGACCAGTAAGACTGTTGGAAACGCTGGCGACACTGTTGGCTGCTCCGCCTGCTTCCACAGGACCCTGGACCGCACCTGCTGCATACAGGCTGCTGCCGTAATCTAGCGCAAGGCCATTTTGTGGCGGTGGTGGCGGTGGTGGAGGGAAGGTGGAGAAGGGTGGAGGTACGAGCCCTTCCTGACCAGAAGTACTATCCTGAGAGCCCTGTTGGAAGGAAGAGCAGCTTAGTTGGTGACAATCCACACTTGGGTATCGACTTGAATGATCTCCTGACCACACTTTCCTATGAGCTTTAGTTACTGCCATTTGCAATCCCCATGGAAAATGTGCAATAGTCTACCCCCCCACCCCCCTTTCAAATATTCAGTGCACACATCTATTATTGAGGGTCACATGCCCCCGTGCTCAGTGTTGTACAATCGCATGTACCATGCCAGCACACACATACACAAACACACACTCGCCAACGTCTCTCTGCATACTAACCACCTTTGACACGCAAACACCCACACACCTCACGCAAACTGTTAGCATGGAAGTCTTCCCAAGAGCTCTGTGTTTAGTCCGGAGTATACTTCATGGAAGTTACCATGTGCGTAGGAGACGCAACAAAACAATGCAGGCACCCACAAGGACACAAAGCAGGCCATAATAAACACATACACCGAGGCCGTGGCTGCAGGGATGGTTACCCTAAATGGTCACAGGAGGTTGACTTAGTGGAGGAGGGGGCATTGAAAGTGGCAACTGAAGAAGTATGGCCTGTGTCCAACATGGCCCTTTAAAAAGAGATAAATAATCAGTGTCTTGTGAATCTATTTTTAACTTTTAACAAGATATCTTAATATGCTGTTGACAACACAGTAACTCTTTTTATTGTGGTATCCAAGTCAAAATAGACGCGGGAAAATACGTGAATGTAATGCCGGAACGGGGTATCAAGTTTAAGACTATTACCCTATTGTGTTGACAGCAATTGTCACTGTCCGACCAATTGATTATCTGTCAAAGCCAGACACTGACTGTTGTTATCTTCATGCGTGCAATTATTTGAATGTGGTATTTAATGTTACTGTTCAAAAGCTTAGCTCTGTGTAAAAGGCACAGGTGGATACATGCCATTATATAAGTTTTTGATGCTAACGTCTTGCACTTGAATGACAATTAACATTAAAAAAAAAAATATTACCACCATGTTTACGGATGGGGGGGGGCACAAACATTCACATGCAAAGCCGGATGTTTCGCATTCTCCTACATGGTAACAATTCACAAAATTAAAACAGAAAGCACTAGAAAGACTCCAAATCATTGCTCTGCTAGTGTTTTTAAGGACCTCCTGCAAAAAATAAAACAACAACAAAAAAAAACACTGGCCAAAGATTCTCTATAGCAGGGGTCCTTAACCATTGGGTCCATAGGAAACATTCAGGAGCAATGATTTTGTTAAAGCTATATACAATAAGCAGCTCACCTTGACAATGCTCTGTCATATTTACTGTTTTCATATCTAAATGTGTAATAACATTCACTTCTTTTTACATTTGTATGACAAAAAGGTTAAAATCTTACTTTAAAAATTGCCTGTATGAATGATTTATGATGGCAACAGTTTGACCCTGAAAGAGAACATTTCAGTTTTTTCCTGTTGGAAAAATGGATTTTGAAATGTGAACAAAATTGGAGGACTATACCAGCAATCGGATTGTGTTTGGCTTTACAGAATCCACCTTAACTATTCAACTTCCTTCTGTGTAGTCCACCTACTCCTTATCTTCTCCATTCATCACTCTAATTAAATATCATAATAAAAAGAACCAAGTATAGCACTGGGATCACATTACATAACAATTATTCGGTTAGTTTAAATTACATTTTCCTTTCAAACCAAACATCACATCAAAAAAGATGCCATGCTTACCTGACATCTGGTAGGCTACACTGACGGTGTGTGTGTGTGTGTGTGTGTGTGTATGAGTGCATGCATTTATGAGACAGGCGGCAGTGATGCCCATCTGAGTAGCACAATAGATCTCTGTCCCTTTGGGAGTGTTAAAAGTGTGTGGGATGGCTCGTGTGTGTGTGTGTGTGTGTGTGTGTGTGTGTGTGTATGTGTGTGTGCCATCTGTCTCCCAGCTTTTGACCTTTCGCAGTGACACACCTGTGTCACAGGCCCTTACTTCAGTGTCAACCTAGAGGCCTGCGAGCCGCCATGGCTGCCACACAGCCGTCAAAGAGTGCAAATTTCACTCATCATATTCCTATTACATATCCTATCGGCTTGTCTCTTTTGGCACCAGCACATCAGTTTTCCAATGCACTTATATTACCCCGGTGTGGGTGGTCGTCATGGCGACTCTGCGTGAAACCACTGCGGCATCATTTACAGCATGCAACATGAGCCTGTTTTGGCGCTAAACAACAGTGAAAAAATGACTTCCCCAGCATACTACTAAGTGCATACACAGAACATAATACAGTGAAATCTGCTGTTATTTTGCACTGTATAATTTAGGTGAATACATTTTTAGAATGAATGGCAAGTTAGAAGTCCTTGGTTGCACACGTGCTTTTCCTGCCCAGAAATCCAAGAAATGGTGCTGGATCTCGGCACCAGATACCAGATCAGTACAGTAGCCAGATTACGGACCAGTGTGTCCAACTTTATTCACATGTTCCGAGAGCAGCTGTGTGCACTAATTTCAAGCCTGCAGCTGTACGAACATCTTCCCATCTCATCTCATCCAAATGCACATTTTCCCCTATAAGAGTTGACATCCCTTTCCGTTAACTCATACTGAGAACACACATAAATAATCTCAAACTGAAATGGTTAAGATGCAATACAGTAATTACGTGAACGGGAACTATACTCATGTTTTTAGCTGCAGGAGGACATGCTAAAAATATGACCTGGGTGGCCTAATTTCTTTTTGCAAAATTGCAACTTCTGGACGAGGTGAAAATGATGACCGCTGGAACAGATCACTTATGGGTCACCCGGTGAGAACATAAATGGAAACAAAGGAACTAAATCTGTTCCTGTGCGGTAGGAGTTGATCACTTCCCTTGAGTCGTATTATAAAATATTTGGCATGACTTACTGGTATATTAAGTATGGTTGGTGGTTCTTGTATTGACACCACAAATGGAATTACATTCTGATGGTAGGCAAGCAATGGTTTCAACTATGAGTGGTCGTTATGTCCCAAGAACAGACCAAAAGGCACGCTGGAAACTCTACAAACATCACTAAAACCCTACAAATTGGAATTTTATGTTTGGGGGGGGGGGGGCGTATAACATAGTGGCCTCAAGGGTACACATTGTCATCACCACTGCTTCCCACATCCGCGAAGCAGTCATGGTGTCAGTCGGTCCTACTGTGCCCTGCGTGATGCCACACAACAAGCAGACATTTCCTTTAGCATCGTTAATTCCATTATTTGCAAGAGAATACCTCCCAACTTGCTCCAACAGGTGGTGGAAAAGTTAACACATTCATGTGAATGAGACATTGTTTGCACATAAGGTTGTGGTGCTTTTTATGGATTTTTTTTTTGGTGAACAAATGGTTGTTATCCTTTTTTTGTCCAAGTGTGTCCACTACAGGTAAAATCATGTTAAATGTTCATTTCTCCATTTCATAAGTCATGCTTTTGAATGTAAAATTGTGCATGTTAAAAAGCGTTTAACAGACTACTGCATAGATATTTTGTGGCATAAGATCCTCTCCTCCGCCTCCCTCTTTGCAAAACGTTGTAAAAGTGATGTTAAATGTTCAGTTGTAATTATGTTTGCATTATTTTGTACATGCAAAACTATAATTATTGCCTAGAAAATGTTTTGTTAGTTTTGGGTGTCTGGATCAGATTCATTGGATTTACATGATTTTCTATGAGAAAGTTTGCTTTGAATAAAATCTGCTATGGTTTAAGTCAGGTGGTGAAGATGGCTCACATCCATTGTCTGGTGACAATCAGATCATGATCATTTGGCCATTGTTTTTAACCTTGAAGATTTCATCTTTATTGGCGTTCCAATTACCTGAAGGCGCAGCAGTGAAAATTTGACCATACAAAATACAAATTATTGACACAGAATTACTATACAATCAAATAATCAATTAATTGTGTTCAAATTTTCAAGTTAGTTAAGATACTGTTTGTGTGTTTCAGTGTGCAGGACGAGGAGGTACATGGCTTCAAATGTCTGAAGGGTACGCGCCTGTAAAAACTTTATGAAGCCCTGCTCTAAAAGAAATCCTAGGCAGGGATTGTGAACTGCATTGGTGTCCTGTTTGAAAAACCCAGTCATTATCACACAGTCGAGTCATGAGGGATGTCCCCTGCGACATCTCCACATAGCCAGTGGCCATTTTACGACCCTGCACAATCTGAAGCTCTACTGTTTCATTGAAAAAAAAAAGCACCAAGGATCATGATGGTTCCCATCTAACCCTAATCCCTCCTGTCCTTCCAGGTACATTTTTATCTTAGAACACTTACGCAAACGTAATTTGATGGTTATTGGACTAGCAACAACCTTCATTTGGGCCGAGGATCGTCCCGTGTTTTGATGGATATCGTATCCTCCAGTTCAGGGCCGGTGACATTTTTATGGGTCTACCACATGATTTTTTGGTTCCTTGGTGCATCCAACCTCAGTTGCAGTAGGACTTGCTTAGCTCAACAATTTGACCGCGTTCAAAGAGAGAAATCTTTTTTGTCTTTGCCTCATCTTAAAATTTTGATCAGCAGCATATACTTAAGGGTAAAGTTTTGTATGAGGATTTTCCCCAGCCATCATCTTTCTTTTACCCAGACAAATAAAAAGTAAACCTTGTTTGGGTGTCAATAAAACTCTTTTGTATGTCCTTTGGGAGCACCAAAATAAACATTATGATGTGTGGTAATTTAAGTATGCTAATGAAGAAAAATATTTGCCAAAGTAATAAGACTCCCCTACGGGCCATTATAAGGACTGTTGGTCATCTGCACAATGTTTTCAAACCCATAGGTTTACTCCCCACCTTTAGAAAATGTCTAACACAATTGTGGAAAAGTTTGCTTCAAAAAAACCTAACTTACAATTTCCACCTACTGTTTGAGGGAACATTGTTGACTTCAAAACACCGGGAGGACACATCTACATTCTGTCCAATTTGTTGGTAAAACCACCCTCTGAGAGACTGTTGGTGACTCACACAAACACAACTCACTTGACTAACAATGACTCAAACTTGGACAACCTGTGAAGCAGCTCAGAAGGGCGTCAATTTGGACAATTTGGGTTTTCATACAGTATCTTGGCCTCGATTTATCTCTTCAGCCATAAAACAACCTTGTGTTTCTGTTAGAAGACTGGCCTTTGCAGATGACAACTGTTTTAGCAGCATCTCAGCAGCTTACTCCGATTACCTGAAGCACAAAGTCAACAGCCCACCGTCTACAAAAATAGCGAGTGTTTGCATGTGCTAAAACCATCAAGTGATGGGTCTTTTTTTGGCTGCGAGTGGCCTCTCTGATAGACATCTACTGAATAAAGACACAAAGAGGGCAAAGGAACAGAGAAGGGGGGCATTCTTGTAGACATAGATTTTAGAGTGGGCATCTGTGTCAGCGCTCAGATTTGTGTATGCTTTGTTTGTGTACATGTTGGGTGCATATCGGTGTGTGCATACGCTCCCCTGGCGTCAAGGCATTAAGGGTTGTGTAAGTGTATGTGCTGGCCAGGCAAAGCAAGTGACTCAGAGCGGTAGCTGTAGCTGACTTACTTTCGGGTCAGTTAGCAGCAGCAAGTATGTCTGAGGAGGCATGTTATAAAATGCGCCTGTGTGCACGAGTCGGCACTGCGCGACATGAGGACAAGCATGACAGAGATGACGGTACGGCAAAGAATGAACTAGGGCAGCACCGGGTCATTTCACAAGAAGAGTGGCTTTTCAGAGTTTTGCTTGATAAAAGGAAAAGGGCAAATTTATGTTGTTGGCAGTGGATCTTATTTAGCCCCAGTTTCCCAAAGTAGCGGCTTAACAGGCGAGGAAGGAAACACCATATTTGGGAACTTATGAGTGTTCAAATACAGAATAGACATCATGTATTTATTTGTTTGTGATCTTGTATCATGTGAGAATGTGTCAAACTCAACGGGGGACCCAACTTGCACGGCGGGCCGAAATCAAAGTCGACTTTAGGTTGTGGGCCAAACAAGACTCTCCCCAACAAACCGTGTTTTCATATTAAAAGTATTAAAACCTTCTTGACGTTTTAACCAACGTCATCAACAAATCAATAAATAAAAAACAAAGTCAATAATTTTGTCAGCCTCGAAAAATTGGCGTGCGTATGCACATGCGTGCTAGTGAGTTGATGCATAGAGAAGTCCGCCAGCATAGCTTTAGTTCGCTTTGTGAGCCAACTTGACTGTGAATGAAGACACAAAAGCAATGCTTTCCAAGCCAAATGCCACCGCCCCAGTAAACATAATGAACAGGATGATTGCATAAACTCAGACGAACCGCTGAAGGTGCAGCAGAGCCTTTTGTCCCAAAAGTCAACCCTTACTGAGGCATTTGGTGGGCAACGTAAATCATAAAAACGTGAAAGCATCGCAGAAAATGGCGCATACTCACAGACAGTGTCACTACATGATAAGCATTCCAAACACTCAATGTTCATGATTTATTCTAGTGCAATTTTCTTAACAGGGACTTGATAAATTTGATTTATTGTTTTTATTTTTATGCCATACAATTACTGAAAATATGGTCTAAAAATATTTAGGTACACTTTTTAAGCTTGCATTTGCATGTTATTTATAAATCCGACACAACTGGCCATCCCACCTACCGTGGCACTGTGAAAAATGGTTTACCTGATCACAAGCGTGTCATCAAAACATGGCATTGTGTTTAAATACTGCAATAATGCCTATGAACGGTGTCATGATACACTCAGCCCAAGAGACAAGAAGATTTACAACATTGGGTTTGACGATATTTAACATAATCTACAATGACAAAATATAGGTTGGGGCCATTGTACTTTTTGGAAATGGTAATTAATCACCATTCATGTAATCATATGATGTTCCTTAACGTAACTTGTGATGGCTGAAACAAACCATAGCAATCCTGATGAATTAATTTATGAACCGAGATCAATCAGAGTCCAAATTGTAATCATTTAAAAGCCCTAAATGAAATATAATTATACTACAACTTTGTGAAAACCCAACAATGGATGCACTGTAATAACTATCTAGGGTAGTATTTTAATAGTATGCTATTTTAATGAGTGCCCCATTAAGGATTAACCTCACATTTTGGCCTTTGGCTCCACTGTGTTGCTAGCAGGGCCGCAAACAGCTGGAAAAAAACACTTACAACGTGTTGGCAGCATACCGATGAGCCAGGAGACACCCTCTTATTCAATTATTCCATCCCACATCATCCCCCTACAACACAGTTCCTCTTCCACCCCCCTTTTGCCGCTGTTTCCTCCCACTCGCCGATCCGCTTCTTTACGCTTCATAAAATCCAGACGGGACCCTCGCATACGTGCTGTCCCCATTCAAGTCAATCAAGCTCATTTGCCTCATAGCAACAGTGTTTCAGTGGCGTCCTGGCCCCTCCTCCCACACGCTTTTGCATCTCCTTATAGGGTAACGTGTCTGCTTGTCAAGCAAACCCCTCCCCATCCGCTCCTATTGCTTTCCTTTTAAGGTTTTTACATCTGGTTGGCCTTCTGAGAAATCCCCCTCCATGCTGTTCCACACACAGTACTGTACATGTATGCAAGCCTGTACACACCCTATCCCTGACTTCAGCTGTCCCCGCCTCCGCCTGTATCAATGGTCCGCTGGGCTCCACTGCAGCGACTTATGAAAGGTAAACACAACCAGACAAAAGGACAGTGACATGAGTTGTCTTCAATTAGTTCTCATTAGAGGCTGCACGCAAGCTCAATGCAAACAAGTGCAGGTGGTCAAAGAAATGTAGACATCTGTTTGTTTTTCAAAACATGAGAGTTGACCTTGGAACAAGTTAGTCTTGTTTAGGAGAAAGGTGATAATGGTAGCAGGTTGCTTAATGTGTTTTTTTTTAAAAATGTACACAAATCAGTGACGGTAGAGTGTTATCACTAGCACCACTCGACAAGTCAGTGAGGGCAACCCCGATCCATTTCAAAAGGCACACAGATGCCTCACTACGAGTGCTGTCGGAGCAATTACTAAGCAAATTGTGAGCTGCACCTTGGCAACCAGATCCAATTCCTTCTTCTTTTACAAAAGAAGCCAAAGACCAAAGGTGTTTATCTAACATAACGGTGCTATCGGCGGTCTCCCTCACGCTTCGAACCATCTAATAATCTGTGCAAAATGAATGACTCATCCCAGTTGCCATGGCAACGCAGCTCATTGGGATCATTTAAAGACCATTATTGTTAACCCTGCAAAGAATCGATAAGAAGATTTTGAGAAGAGGCAGAGGGATTGTATACATAAGAGGGATGCTGGTGTTGGTGTACGCGTGTCTGTGTGAGTGTGTGCGTGCATTTGCAGCAGGTACGCGTCTCTCCCTTGCTTTAGGCCATAGGTGGGGCTTGAGAAAATATTTCAGCAGTGCAGCATTACACAAACGACCTCTCTCAAAAAAAAAAAAAAAAAGACATGGCAGCCTCCTGTATGCTCGTCAACTCACCCCTGCCTAATGTCAGCTACATCACGTGACGGGGCTTCCCTGGCCAGGGGTGTCCCGTCACTTTCTTCGAAATAATCAATTTTCATTCTCCTGCTCCTATTCTCTCCTCAGCATGACCCATCCCCCCTCTTCCAGGGGCTCTTGAAGGAAAACGTTGAGATAACAGCTGCCAGGGCCCGGGGGAGAACGAGAGGAGAAAAGAGGTCAAACAGTAAAGAGAGCAAGGTAGAGCTGAAAGAGGAGCGCACACGCGATGAGAGACGAAATTAGGAAACATATACGCCTGGGTCTGAGTCATAGAGAGTTAAATGAAATTATATGAACACTTGCAACTTTTGATTTTTTTGTTTTTTTACATGAGGTGCTCGCCACACAAAAAAAAGTGTGCAGGAAGGACCAGCAAATGTTTTGTGGACACCTGTCCCTTTTGCTCACAGGCCCTGGTGATATACACAGACAGCTGCAGGGGCAATAAAGATCACTTTTACTTACCCCCCTCTTCTATCCTGCCTTACTGCTTGCAAAGCCCAGCAGCCATGTGCAGAGTTTGTTAGTGAGGAGAGCCGCAGCATCCAGCTGCACCACACCGATCGCATAGATTCCTCTAAGCATACATAATACATGGCAGAACAATTTCTGGCAGGAACTGCTCTGATGTTCAGATTGCGTGCGCCTCTAGCTCTGGGCAGGAGAACAGATGCCACAACAACAGTGTTGCCATCCATCGTCACAAGCATTTCAACGTTGCAACATTTTTGAAACGGCAACTTGGAGTTTTACATCGCGGCCATCATGAAACGCAGAGGAGTGGAGCAGTGGGGTAAAAGGGTCAAGTTGAGTCCTCATCCGTAATTAATCAACACTTCATGCTTGATGACAGTCCTGTAGGCTGGACTGGAATACAGAACCTTTGCAAAGAGAGTCATCAAGCATCGACCCCAGCACAGGCAGAGAGGAGGATAAACACTCACCGACAACACGGAAGGATAGTAGAGTCCCATCATCGTATTCTGTGCAACACCACACTGTCGTCTCTCCTCCTCCTCTCTCACTCCTTTCCTCTTGTCACGCTGCCTCGCTGGCGCTCCCTCTCCCGAGCCTGTCACCTCACCAGCTCGCTCTCTTCTTGTCTGTCTCACAGATTCAAAATCTCCCTCTCTGCCCCCGCACGCTGGGTCTGCCCTGACAGCCTCCCCCTTCCCTTCCCTGCCTCCTCCCCCTCTTCCTCCAACCTCTGTCCCTGTCACTCTCTCTCTCCCACTCACTCGTGTTTCCCTCTCTCCTTTTTTCCCTCTACGCCCAGCCTTCTGTTTTGCTGTTGTGCCCTTGCCTGCTCATCTTTTCTGTCTCCTCTCCAGTCGGCCTCTCTTGCACAGAGACAACCCACACTCCCCGCCCCCGCTTGACTGTCACACCTGCACACTTGCACCTCCCCTCTGCTTACTGTCGTAGCTGCAATGACCTCTCTCGCTTTGCTCTCTCTCATTATTCGTCACTCTATCGCTAGTATCCATGTGGGTGAGTTAACTGGGACTGATGGCACCATTGGGGAGCCCTTCGTTTTCTCTCTCTATTTTGTCTGTATTGTGCAAAAGCATAACAAAATATGAAAAAAATACCATCACAAGCTTAAAATGACAGTTTGCAACTGGATTCATCCATCCATCCACTTATCCTCATTAGGGTTGCAGGGCTATACTGGAGCCTATCCCAGCTGACTTCGGGTGAGACGCGGGGTACACACTGAGCCAATCCCAGGGCACAAACAACCATTCACACTCACATTCATACCTATGGACAATTTGGAGCTGCCAATTAACCTAACATGCATATTTTATGGAACGTGGGAGGAAACCGGAGTACCCAGAGAAAATTCAAGGTCTGTTTTTTTTCACTTTTAAATAAACTTGAGGAATATTTAAGTCACCTTTGTCTTTGGCACAAGTGAAATATCTGATTTAGTGGTCTTTAGTAAAAAAAAATTAATCTTGTGCAATCTTTATGCATTATTTGCATCCAGTTATGACCGTCCTCATTTCCTTGACAAAATACTGTAATAAAATCCTCTAAAATGCGCTTTGGATATGTAATTATATGAATGTTTCAATTGTGTTGAAACATTGACCTAACCAAAAACAATTTAAAAAAAAATAGACCACGTCTTTCTCTGTTAAGACAAAACACTCCAATAAAAAGCACTCAAAAATAAAATACAGTAAGTTTCTGCAAAGAAAATTGCAATTGAAAAAAATAATTGTTGGATATTATTCCTTAACAGGAAGGCTTAACATGTAGCAAATAATACTGGCTGCGAGTGTGCACCATTTTTTTTGTTTTTGTTTGATGTGCACATGTAAGTTGCTCGTACTCCCCTTTTTCCTCATCACTACTTCCCAAAAAATGCGACTTATTGGTTCATCTGTGTTCATGCACCCATGTCCATTCTGTTTAAAACCAAAATATTACCACCCTGGGGCTGTGGATGCTAACTCATGTGTATACTAACCTGGCGGTCTTGAACTCTATCAACTTGCTAGCACCCTGTCTCCACTTCCTGGGACAAGGAGGCTGAATGGGTGAGGGTTCCCTCTCTCTGTTTATTCCAATAGAGAACCCACACATTGTCTTTATTTCTTTTTTGAGTAATCAGTTATTGATTATCTGGCAGACTTATGTGCATGCGTTCTTCTATAGTTTTAGTGTCACATGGTTCTGTCTGCTTGCCTGTTTACGGCACCACAGGTAGGTCATAGCCATAGCCATCTTGAATTCTGACAAGATTAGTTGTGGGGGAAAAAAGACACCACTGGAAAATTCTCTGAGGGCTGGACCACCCAAGGTCTTTTACATTACATCCAAACAGATGCAATTAACAAAAAACGTTCAAAGGCCTCTCATTCTACATGTTCATAGTCTCTGGGATATATTGGCTTTAGGGCTCTTGCACAAATGTCAGCAGAGTCACCAATTGGTGGGCAGATGTCCCACATGACGCTTACAACAATGAGGGCATTTACAGAAAACACACGCAACTGACATAACAACAAAGTCACACTTAACAATTGTGAGTAAAAACACACAGAGTATCCGCCGCGTCATTTCCATAACATACAAGCACCACTTCCAACAAACCCAAACTCCCTGGCAACACTCCCTGTACATGTCCATCAGGCACACATGCACAATCGAAAGAAATATGATACGAGAGTTCTGCCTTAAAGATGATCATATGTTAATTATTACACTTGTAGCGTGCAGTGACGCTGAGCAGTAAGTTAATTGATCGGAACTTGTATGCGCGTAACCAACCTATCATGCTTAAATAAAGCTGTTGACAGCACACAGATGTAATGGAGGACTTAAAAGCACCACTCAGTTCACCAAGCAGGCAGAGCTCATCTCTCTCTTTTCACACGTTGAGCTTCTGCTGTTCCTCCAGGCGCTTCCTTTTGGGAGCCTTTGATCACATCACCTTCATGCTGCTGTTGACAGTTTAGCACCTCTGCATTGTGGGAACATCTTCTGCACAGCATCCGTCTCATCCTTCCCGTCTTTTGTCCACATCAATGGCTAGCTGACAGTTCACAATCCCTCAAGGAATCTGAATGGCTGGCTTCAACAATATGACAACAATAAAGGAGAACTTGGATGCTTTTATTTTTGTGTACAGTGTCTGTTTTTACAAACCTGCAAAAATGTAATATGCATGCCATGACAGCAGTTGGCGATATCTGTGTCAACCATGTACAATATACAGTGCACCACTGCGTAGCTTACACACAAGCACATTAATTGGCGTTTTATCTCGTTCTGTCATACAATTAGTGTGGAAAGAAAAATCTAGCTCTCTTTGACTATTAGTCAGCATTAACCACTGAGGAGTTCCCTCTAAGCAACAGTACAAGGTAAGTACGTAGTGCAACCAGCCATTTTAAAGCGCATGCAGAGGTGGATAAATCTTCTGATTGTAGACTTCAAAAATGTACAGTATAGCTACGGTCATCTTGTGGAAAAACTATATTTGGAGGTTGCCTTCATCCACAGCAGATAATACCCACATTTTTAAACCAGCTTATCTGGTTTGCAAGACCATGCACCTGGCGACTATCGCAGACCCTGTAGTTAACTGTACAGAAGCATTAGCTGGAGCATTCATTCACGGTATGTGAAAATATTGCTGCAGAAGTTGCAAAATATTTGGTCGGCTTTTAATTCACATATGGAGAGCAGTACTGCCTTCATGGTTCTTCTCATTTGAAGATCATGAGGAAACAGTTCATTGCTCATGTGATCACGCTTCAGCAAAAATGATAAGTGGCTTATTGGCTCCCAGCCATGTGTGTGGGGGGGGGGGTGGGGTGGGGGGAATAAAACAAATGCTAAGGGTCTGGGGCAAAGGCTTAAGATGAGGATGAAATGCAGCCAGAGGTTGGTGAGCATCGCAGAGTGAGAGTCGAGGAAGAGGATTATGGGTATAGCGTCAGAGGATGAGTGGATGAATGGCGGATGATCGAGGGATTAACCATATCAACTGAACAGTCTAATAACACAGTCTGAAGGCTAATAGGAACACGAATAAACAGACGGCAGCTTGACACACACACACACACACGCACATACATACACATACATACACAGAGTAATTCTACTGTATAGAACTTCTTTCATATAGGTCTTGTTGAATTTAAAATATATAGATAATATGCATACACACACACAAAAAGGGAACACAGTAAAGGGTAATGGATTTGTGTTGCATAATTACAATGAAAGCTGAGATATTACATCACCACCTTGTGGTTTGGACTGCTTCATTCAAGTCTCATGTTGGGTGTCGGGTTACAATTTTATTTTAGAAAAGGTGTCGGTATGTTAGAAAATATTGATTTTCATTGGCATGTGTGGGTGTAATTGGTTCCTTACCTGACTGTGAGATGGGTATCCATGGTAACCAAGGGTCAGTGGGTCATTGTTCTAAAAGAAAGGAGAGCATGTGTTTTAAAATGAGATCACAAAAAAGGATTCATATAAGGTTTGTATTTATAGTTCTTTTCTACTGTTTTTCATTCTGCATTTCAACAAGGAGTTTCTTTTACTTTACTTTTTTAATTTACAAGCACAATTTTTGCATTCAATTTATGTGAGAACCTCTGTATTTGGCATCATGGAAATATTGAAAAATGAAAATCTTTCGTATGCGTAATGAGCAGTAAAATACTGAAAGTCAAGTCATATGTAGTATTCTGGTCCTTGGCATCAGTAATGGCATAGCATGTCCAAAACAAGTTCCCCTCCTATTCCGTGTAGATGTGCCTACTTTTTGTCCTTCTTGCCCACTCCATGTAAAACCCTTTAAGTTTAGAATAAATAAATTGGAGGCTAACTTGTTAGCATGATAATATTTAAAGCGGCGGCCATCTTGTGTCCCTGCAGTGATCCCATAGTCTGCGCATTAGCAATGTGCCGTAAACATAGAATAATAGGCGTGTAAGGGTAACTATAAGGGTGTTACTTCATGTCTATAGGGTTCTAGTAATTGTAACCATATTTACAAATTCATAAACAGATTTAGCATCGAAAATACTTCATATATTAAGATTGAATCCTACTTTGTGGAAATTCACTTATCGCAGTCTGGTCTGGAACCAATTATCGATGATTAACGAGGAACCACTGTAAAGCGTCTACTTCAGGGTGCATTTTTAGGCTTTAAAATGCTTTTGTGTAAATGGCCAATGTTATTTTTAATCAATTGTATAAACTTTCCCACCAAGTAGCATTGTTTGAGGCAAATGAGGCATGTCTCTAATCATAACTACTACAGGTACAGTGAAATGATACTTTCTGATCCTTTGATTAGCAAAGTCTGAATCACAGCAACAGGACTCTTATTTGATGGAGACATATCAACTTTTTTCCAAACGGCTTATTTAGTTCTAAAATTTTAGATGCGTTGTTTCCCTATTTATGTCTCTGGTGGGGGCGTCCCCTGGGGGTGGTCACTATAAGGATGTTTTTATTGTGGCTCAGTCGGCCTGGACATCCTTCATTCGCCAACTCGTTAGTGGCCGCTCGTTCCGTTGAATGCAAATATTTTTGGTGGAGATGTCAAGACATTGTTGGGAGCAGAGGACAGGTGATAGCACATAGTCTTTCTAGTTTGACATATTTTAGATGGCTTCCTTTTCACCTATCCTGTCATTCCGACTATGATATCATAACATCAATAAAACATCACACGCACTTAAAAGAAGTCATTAATGCTTAAATCATCTCTAAAAGCGTTAGAAAAACCACATCGCCAATGACTTCTGCACCAACAGATCAGAGAATTACATATACATAATTATATCAAGCTGACTGTGCACCACTACAATTATTGGTTATGCTTATACTGTAGGTCAGATTCTTTATCGATTCCCCAATTGATTGTGGATCACTTTTCTGCTGAGCCTAACCATGTGGCACTAATGATAGCCTGCCCTAACATAGCCTATTTACATTCTACAATGAGCATTCTGCTTCTTTAGCGCCTGGGAACAGGCCTGCATCCATGAAATGAATCAATGAGGGGAAAAAAGCAACACCTATTGATTGTTAGGAAGGGTTTCTGATTCCCATTGCCAGTGGACATTGTTTACATACAGGGGAGTATTAGGTGGGATGCAATCAATATTCCCTAAAACATTAGAAAGTCATTTATTCTCCATCACAAGACTGTGTTCTGACTTTTATGCTAATGTTCTCCATTAGCTAGGCAGGCATTATGACAACACTTTGAAGTAAAAACAGATTTTCTTCATATCGTTCTCCCTCATCTCTCTCATCTTTCCTTCAGGAACCAATGTCCCTTCGCCTGTTTTGCCCCCAAGGGAAACACTTTGCTCTGTGCGCATCCAAGCTTGAGTTGGGCTGATTAGTACTGTAGCCATCTCACTCTGAGCCCCTTGGGGGCCATTTCACTCAGAGTGAGCATGACTTTCCCGATGCAGGGGCTTCAGCTGGTGGAACAGGAAGTGGCTTTGCAAGTGAAAAAGACTGCAAGATAATCTTAGAGCTAAAAACATACTTAGTGGTACAGCTTTGGGAGGTAGAAGCTCTGAATAATTAATAACTATTTAGAGACTTGAATAACATGAATAAAGTATAAACCAAAGCAAAAGCAACAGAAGATCAAAAATAAAGACGAGATGTCCACACGTTCACAGACAACCTGAGATGGAAAGAAACGCAAGAAATAGATGGAGCAAAGACAATGACTCATACATGAGTGAAGTCATGTGCTTGATTTCCTGGAGGAATGAAGAGGAGGAGATAGAGTGTGTATCACAGTCACTCTCAATAACAGGACACTGAAAAGAAAGCAACATTGTATTGAATACAGTCATGTTGATGCAAAACACTGCAGCTAAAAATGAGAGTTGTATTCTTTCGCTTTGTGAAATGTCAATAGCTACTGTACATATACAGTACTATATGATGTACTGTATATTGTGTCTTTACTATGAGTGGAAATGGCAAACAAAATGTCTAAGATATATAAGGATATTACTGTACTGTCCAGAAAATAAGATGAAACAACCTCTCATTTTCAAAACCTGAGTTTTGTAAAAAAAATATATATATATATATATTTTTTTTTTATGGAGACAAAAACACAAGTTCAATAGCATCTGGGAGATTGTAATCAAAAACATATTTTATTACTCTGCTTCCTGATCACTATTATCTTAAAATGAACATCATAACTCCTCCTGTTTCCTCCTCCTCATAATTTGCCCAAACTTAGAGTTACCAGAGTGTGTGAGTCACAGGAAGAAAAGCTCTCACTACCTTAGGGAGACTTCTCTTGGCGGCACCTCATGGCTATGTAATACGTCTCCAGATTCTGAAAATAAGATGAATTAACTTTTTCTAGGGGGGGAAATAGCCGGAACTACTTTCCTCCACAATGAAAACCCACCAGAACTCTGCTCAAGGGACAAAGTAGGGGAAAACTCACTTTTGATGCACTACTATGCTGATGGAGTGGGAACATCATGTCAAAAAATCCAAAGTATCCCTTTAGGTTGTTGTGAATTGTCTATTTCTTGTGTGACTCCAGCTCATCACAGTAGCATTACAAGTCATGCTGCCGGTTAATATGTTAAAGGTTTATATTTAATACTTTCCCAGCATCAGGTGAACCGAATGTGGCCTATGGGCCTTATTTTAGTAGTAGGCTACACTGGTGACATACAGATGTAATGAAAATTTTTGGACACACGTTCTCACGTTACTGAAGGACAAGCTTTGTCCAAACTTTTGACGTGTTTAAGTTCAGTACAAAGAGATCTACTCACACAAAAAGCCTGTTACTCTCCAGGTGGTTGTGTGTCATGTCTAATTTGGACCTGTATCCTTTCTTGTGGTAGCTTGGTAATGCCGGAGGCTGTTCTCTCTTTTGAGAACTATAATTCACTGTTCTGACAGTCATCCTACATCAGTGCTAAACTGGCCACGCCACACACTTGACAGAGAAAAAGTGAATCCATCCATAGAGCACTTATATGTGCTAAGCCTCCAAACAGCAACCTCATGTTTATTTTCCTGCAACGTAGTTCACACGATTCTAACTTTCCACAGAAAAGAGACACACACTTTTTCAAGGAGATGTTGAAAGAATTTGAAGGGGATTTTGGGAGCTGCTGAAATTAAATTGTTTATATGCAATTATATTGTTTATACAATAAAATGTCTGATATTGATACGCTGGGACTTGAATTACACCCGAATTTGAGATTCATTCAATGTAAACCTGTACAGACATCAGATGCAGTTAAACAAGAGCACCGATAGTAAAGACATGCTCAAACAGGGGTCTCCAAACTGCGACACGCAAGCCAAATGCATCTCACCATCCATTTTTAACTGGCCCACATCAAAATTTAAGTGACAATTGCCTGTGCATAATACAATATACACATCCAGTAAAAGTTTTATACTTAAACACTAATTGGAGCCACGGTCTTGAACAAGGCAAGAGTCTCCACAAGGACAGAATAAAAAATGTTAGGGTTCACTGAAAGCGTAAGCAAAAAGTCGCAAGATTGCAAGCGAGAGCAATGTGTGGATATGCTGCCTTGAGACTCAATTAGTGGACATCGTTACCTCCCTCAAGCAGGGAGAAGGTGTGCCACACATGCGTGCTCCACGGAGCACATGTTGCCGAAACGTCCCCATGAGCTGTTCTTGGTTCTTCACCGTTACAAACCAAACAGTATTTTGTAGAATACGGTTCTTCATTTACATCAGGGGTGTCCAAAGTGTGGTCTGGCGGTCACTGGGGCTCTTTTTTTTTTAATTATTTTTTTATTAGGACGTAACACATGGTAGAAATAAAATGAAAAAAAAACTTTAAATTCCAGCAAAATAAAGGTGTTTTTTTCCCACTTAACGGGGATGGGTATTATAATCTATTGGTTGTTTAATTACTCATGATTCTGTTGACCGTGTCGAATTTATTGTAACTGAGGCAAAAATGGAGTGCATAATTGGCTCCAACCAGCAGAGACACTGCTGATTCATTCTCAGCGAGTTTGTGGCCTAAAGATCAACATGGCAGCTAAGGCTTACAGCACAAAGACCAACAGGCAGCATTATTATGCTCAATATGGCATGAAAACAGGAGTTCACAACATTTAGAGATCATTTGACCACTATATGTACCCCGCCCAATAGAATGAAATCAACGGCAAGAAAAAATAGTCATGGTATGAGACCCATCTCCTCCATTTGGGATATGCTGAAGCCTATCCAGCTATCTTTGGGCGAGAGGCCATTGATTTCACTCTATTGCATTGGCTAAATTGCTATAGGATGAGCCATGTACACTTATGTTCCAGTCTGGTCATTTGTCCTCAGAGTTATCAACCCGAGCAAAACTAATAGGTTAGAGAGAGAACGAGAGAGGGAGGGAGGAAGAGAGACAGCCCTTCAATTCCTACACAGAGTGACAACGAAACATGGGACGCTCAACAACAGGCTGGATGGATATTGAAACAGACAACCTCATCTCAACATTGGCTAGCAGCAAAGATGGGGTGATGCAGTATGGTGTTATAAATATCCTTAATAAATATGGAAAGTAAGGATTTCCTTATACGCTGCAAGAGGGAAAACAAAATGGACTGAAGTAGGATAATCAACAACCATCATTCAAACACTTACTACCGAATGTTTTGCGCCCCTCCCGCTTAGATGAGGGGTTATGTTAATTTCTGAATGGTAAAATGTATCATTGAATCGATGGAGCATCGCCACCCACACAAGCACAATGACATCAGCCCTCTACGTCTAATGAACCAAACAGGAGCAGGGAATGTTCCCATTATTGCAGAGAGCCAAATAGATTGCTCTTTACCACATCCCATTGTCTTGGCTTCACAAAGAGGTCAAAGTTCAACTCCTGACTTGATGCTGCCAATAAAGCAGGGAGGAAAAGAGAATCATCGTGTGCACAGGTAACATTTTCCACTTACTGATTTTCTATATGTTTAGGTTTACTGTAGCACTTGTGTGCACATCCTTCAACTGTCAAAATCGGCCTGCACGATTCTGCCAAATGCAAATCACAATTCTGCTTAGAATTAAGATTGTGAGACTATAGCACAAATTTTTCATACACACTTTATGCGTACATTTACATTGTGCATTTACACTTTGAAAATTATCATTATTATTATCATCATTATTAACCTCCTCAATGTGTTGCTCTGCTTTAAATGAGGGGTGTTCCGATACAACTTTATCACTTCTGATTAGGCTTGAGCATCATTTGAATTTGAACGATTCTGTTCAGACTCTGGTTCTTAACAATTCTGGATTCCTATGCTGTTAAAAGGCAGGGAACTTACCAGAGTTTTTTTGATTAACTGGCTGAACTTCTCAGTGAACAGTTTAATGATATGAACTGCTTTTATCAACTTCACTATGAATTTCTTACGGGGCTATTTTCAACCAGTATATACCACCATTCAATTTGAATATACATGTTGGAAATTTTCTTCTCACAAAAAGAAGTTTATTTTTCCATCCATTCATTTTCTATGCCGCTTATCCTCACTAGGGTCACGGGTATGCAGGAACCTATCTTAGCTGACTTCAGGCAGGGTACACTCTGGACTGGTGGCCAGCCAATCACAGTGCACATATAGACAAACAACCATTCACACTCACATTCATACCTATGGACAATTTGGAGTCAATTTGCCACTGTGCACTGTGTGGCCATGTTTATTTTTGAAAAGTAGAATACTTTGTTTGTTGCCTCAATGTTGGTCTGCTGCCATCTGAAAAAAATATATGAAAAAATATTCGAACTACTTTTTGGGTGTATGACATATGACGTTTTAGCATTTTTTGTGATTTGCTTTCACAGAAGGGGAGTGTTAAACTGCAAAAATAAAATATGGCGAAGGTGAACTTGTGTCTACTTTATGTCTTTCTGGGCAGCCTTCTCTATACATTAAAAACCCAAATAACATAGCAAATAGTATAAAGGTTGTAAGACAAAAATAGACTATGGAGTAAATAAAACAAAAGTCACACTATCCAAAGAGAAACAAAGTGACTTCTGTGTGGGATGTGTTGAGCCTTGTTAATAGCAGTTTAGAGGAAGAGTGAGTTTTACTTAATTTACACAAACTACATTTAGTTTACATTTAACAATTAACTAATTCGATCCCAGCCATTTTTCAAAGAGCCATCCCTCACGGTACCAACCATTTTTGATCATTTTGACTGATTTTTTAAGACATATCCCCTCCCCTCCATACCTCTCCACTGCATTTTTCTGTATGCTATATCTACATATGTTTGCGAGTGCAACTGAGAGATTCATTTATTGGAAAATTACCTGCCAGCAAAACCAGTTCAGCTGTTTACACAGAAGCTAAGCAGTTTTATGTTTTACAATTTGGTCCCTTGCTGTACCAAAAATGTACCAAACTGCATCTCCAAACTGAGACACAGGCCGAAAACCATGATTATGGCATAACGTTACACCCTGAGTTAATAATGTTAGAATATTGTTTAATATCGACTGTACAATGAATAAAGGCATGACGTTGGTGACATTTCCAACCTGGAACAGATTATTTCAATTTCCTATGGGAAATAATACACAAGCACACACTGACGAGGGCTGCTGAAGGCAGTGGAAGACATGTTCAAGCCCTTTTACATTTCAATTCTGCAAACTGACAACCAGTAGGGCTTTTGAAGAGCTAATCGATTTTTCAATCAAACTTTTACATATGTATAGTACGAGTGTAGTGCTAATGCTCTGACTTAGATAAGGATATTAGGGATCAGTGTGTTTATAATGCCCCCTTCAGTATAAGACCTGATCCCATTAGCTGCAAACAAAGCCTCTTTACAGGCAGTGATAGGGAAAATCTCTTACTGCACCAACAGAGTGAAAGAGACGGTGCTATGGCCCACTCCCCCTCTTTTTCATTTCTGCACTGTCCAACAAGCTCACGTTCAATACATTTTAGAGGCCTCAGCTATTGATCTGTGCTTCTCTTCTATCCCACACACACACATCTCCTTTAAGTGCATTTAAAGCTCCCTGTCAGCACTCACTGGCAGCATGACGGCATGGAACATCAACCATTTAGTTTTCCAAACAGACCACTTCACCTCTATTACAGCTGCCTCCAATGGCAGGGAAATAGCCCTCTCTCTTCTCGTAGGCCACTTCAATATACATAATATACCATAATGACTGCAGAGCATTCTCTCCTTCTACTGCACTCCTCTATCAAATGCATATTTGTGCATTTTGAGAGTACAAAGCCACAAAAACATCACATTGGAAAAAAAATAGGTCAATGCCATTTACTGATGTGAGCAATGGTGTTGGTGAAAGCATGTTTTGGAGAATCAAGGCTACTGAGTGACCCCCTCCTCCTTCTTGTTTAACTCAAATACCAACCCTCCAGCACTCCACCCCCTCAACGATCACACAGGCAAACATTTGACATGCAGTTCCTCCGTTAAAACAAATGTTACCCACATGTTCATTCTTTTCTTGCACGGTGTTGTGAAACTTGAGATTGTTGACGTTCCCTTGCAATAGTATAAAATAATACTGATTGGAAGCCAATTTCGTAGAAAATGACGGTGGATTAGGTTTATACAGCAGTGGCAGAAAAAGCTTTCAGAGCTCTGACGACCCACCTCAACCTTTACAATATCCCGAATGTGGAGGTGAGGCGTTCCCAGCTTCCTTGTGGGAGCAGCTCATGTATTCGGCACAAACAAAAAGCTATATTTTGTGTTTACATCGTTTTGGTGTACATTCCTTACCTGTCCAATCTCGCCGATACCTCCCGTCCCGTCCATGCGAGGACGTTTGCACTCAGCACCGACAGAGTCGACCAGTGCCACCGCCGTCTGTCCATCAGGCTCTGGATCTCCTCGCTTCATTCCCCGAACAGTTGCAGGAGCGCCCCCCGCGTTTGGGTGCACCCCGACCAGGGTGTCCAGCTCTCTATCCCGCTCCATGAGACCGCGGGACACGGGCAGCATGATGGATGCAACGTCGGTCGACATTAACATTTAAAAAACCGGGCTTATGTCTTCTTCTTTAAGCTAACTGGGGGGGCCTTGCTTGCTTCTAGGCTTTGTGCTTAGCGTAAGTGCGGTTAAATTAGCCCAGGCCTTTGTGTGAGCCCCTTTCCAACGCTCGGAACTAATGCGACTCCCCAATAATATACATGGGACTTTGTATGGGTAAATAATCAAATATGTCCGCTTCTGGCTATTTATGGTGCATCGGAAAGCGGCCTATGCTATTCCGCACCATAACAAACCAATTAAAACAGCACCGTTAACAATAAATGGCTGCCGATCGCCCAAATTTCCTTAAGGAATATGTTTTTTTCCGTTTCTACAGTGATGGCCGCTTGTTTTCGAGCCTCAACATCCTACAGCAACCTCAAGACGAAACCCCCCTCAACATGTCGCCTCTGTTTTCCTCAAGAGCAAGCGGAGGTTCACGCCAAGTGGAGCCGGTCAGGAACGCTGTCTTCCCCACATGTTAGTCCGCAAGTGTCCTCCCCAAGCACACACGGAAGAACGCTTGACGACGGACGCGTTTTTTCTTCTCTTCCTGCCTCAGTCAAAGAGTGTGCTCTGTCTCCCGGTGTGTTCTATAGCTGTGTGTGCTCAGAGGAAAAGGAAGCCGACCTCCCCTCCCTCTTGGCGGAGTCTTTCCCCTCTTCCGCTCTCCCTTTGAACGCAAAGCCACGCAGTCCGCAAGTGTGCGCAATGTGCCGCAGTGCCTCCATACATTTGTGCGGAGGGGGGGAGGAGGGGGTCGAACGTAATGGTCCAAAGACAACAATATTCGCACTGTATGCCGTTTTGCTTTCTAGCTTACTTTACATGTTTACTGATTCGTAATTTACCTCGTTAGAGCTTGTGTTTCCCCCCTAAAAGGTCCTGGCTGTTGAAAAATATAATTCCTAAGTTCTTACACAACCAAGGTCCTAGTAGGCCCAGTGTTGAGTAATGCAGCATGGAGCCTTGCCTTGTGTTCCTCTGGTATTTTTATTGCTTGGATGACACCCAGTGGTCAAAGGCCAACAAGCCTGCAGCACAACTGCAGGAAAAAGCTTTGGTAAATGACCACTTTGGCATTAACAGTAACTTTTTTTTAACATTAAATAACTGAATTTAAAGATAAGCGATAAGATATGCCTTTATTAGTCCCACAATGGGAAATTTCAGGTTTACAGCAGCAAAGGTACAGTAGCACATAAGTGTATAAATATACCTATGCTGCTAAATATGTCTCAAAGACTACCTAATAAGCAAGCTGGAAACACATTCATCAACTTAAAAAATATATAAGGCACGGGTGAGCAAACTATGACTCGTGGGCCAAACCTGGTCAGCTGATCCCTTAAAAGGGGACCTATTATGCTCATATTATGCTCTTATGCCTCCAACGGTTCTGTAGATGATTGGCTTTACCTGTGTAAGTAGGTCAAGGGTCAATGTGCTTATCAAATTAATTTTGTGTTCCAATAATTAGTTCTAAAAGGTATTCAAATCCAAAACAAGGGTGCCCAAATTTATACACCTGCCTACTTTGATTTAAGTATGTAATTATTGCACACTTTCTGTAAATTCAATTAACTTAATTTGAATGTAAAAGACAGAAGGCACATACTACAATGGTGCTAGCATTCAATGAATGCACAGGAACCGATTAATAAGTGGAGCGGTGTCTTTAAATTGTCCATTGTTTACCTGGCAACAGACAAGGGTGGGTTGAAGGAAATAATGAGCAAAAACTGGGTGCTCTCTGATGGGGCACACAGATGTCTTGGACTTGACAAAGAGGGGTGCTAAGGCTACTAGAGCGGGACCACATGAGGACGATAATTCATTGTTGCACATGTACCCAACACATAGTATGAGTGTTCCACTAAATAGGGATGAATTGCAGTCTGCACTGCCATCATATCACCAGACACAATTGGAGCCCTACCAGAAGAACGCTCACAATGGAAACACCAACATAGAGGAAGCCAGTAAAATAAAAACTAGTTCTTGTTGCAAAGCTCTAATGCACATTAAAAAAAACAATTAAGCCACTTAAAATCTTAAGCAAGGTTGTGTAAACATTAATGCCTCACACTTTATTTTAAATTGAGTACTTGCAATGCTGAGTGTTGGCCATCTTAACAGACACACATATAGTATACACCCTCTATGGCCTTGAAGAGCCTTTTTTTATTGGTGGTTAAATGGCCAATGTCTGCTGCCTAAAATAGAGAACAGAAGAGACAGGGTCAGGAAGGAAACATCAAAATGTCTAACAAAAGAAAATGTTCAGGCTTCCTACCAGGTTGTTGCAATCGAGTCTCCCATTCCATAACTGTCAAAACAGGAAATGGATCAGTCTTGATAAATAATTCAAACCTCTCATTACTAAATCATTGTCCATCTGTCATAGAAGAAGAGCAGCATTGGTGGCTCTTGCCATTTTCAGAGAGAATTAATGGCGTTGCTGTGTGTGTGTGTGCGCACGAGAGAGATTGTCACTTTACTCACCATCATTGACCAAAACAACCCTCGACACATGGGCCATCACGCGGTGAGCAGACTTCAGTTGAACACATGAAGTAAATCTGTGAGCGCAAGCCAAAATCAGACAGTGATATGAAGTGTCCAATAACCAGTGGGTCTCATTATGTTATCAGGGCATGAAGTACACATAATTGCTACAAAGATGATACAGTACGTTTGTTTGCACTAATTGGTCATTTGCTCTACATTACTGATGGGAGACTGTGCCCCACCAGATGCCGTTTTTCTCCTTTGTCATTTTTCTGTTTTCAATAAAGAGTAGTTATTAAAGTGTCATTTTCATATTTACAGTGGGGAATATGAGTATTCCATCATCTGCTAAGTTTGCAATTACTGTATATCCCTTTCTAAAAGACACAAGGCCATAGTTTTATAATAGGTTTTACGGAATGTAAAACAAATTCCAGAAAAAACGTATTTGATCCCAATGCAAAACGTGAAGTACGATCCTGCTCAGAGGATATCATACCATCTTACTAATGCTTTTCTTTGCTTCCTTGAGATTAACTAGCTCATCTCTTGTAATTCTGGGTGGGTTCTCAACTTTTGCACTCATCCTTACCCCAAGGGCTGAACACGTGCATAGAGTTCTTATATTTCATTCATTTTTTAATAACTGTCATATTTTCTCTCTCTTCAAGCTTCTTGTTCATCGTCTTTGAGTTAATTCCAGTGTCGTGCTGGTCCTTTTACGGCTATTTGGTCTTGCCACAGGAGGACATGGTGTCTTGCATATCACGTAATAAGTTTAGCTTAGGAGTACCATACTTTGGGGATTGGTTCAGCACCTACACTAGGTGTGTCAAACTTGTGCGATGGACGGCCAAGACACTGCAGGTTTTCTTTCCAGCTGGTCACCAAAGCAGTTGATTTTAATGATCAACACCTCCTTCAATTTGAAAGCAGGAGGTCATCAAATTACCTGCTGGAAAAACTGGTGAAAAAAAGAACCTGCAGTGTCTCAGTCATCCTTTGACACATGTGACCTTGACGCTTTTTACATACGTATGTATATTCAACAGGCAACCGAGTGAGACTT